>NC_133330.1:152162503-152762503 GCF_042186555.1 Aquarana catesbeiana
CGGGTGACATTCATGGTATACATTGGCATATACATTGCGATATAACACACGTCAGACACTGTACATATGAGAAAAGGGAGAAAAAAAGAAAAAACAAACAAAAAAAAGAAACTGCAAACGTCTTGTTATAGAAATCTTGCCAACTCTGGACCAGCATGGCAAAGTACGTGGGGACTGAGGCTGGCCAGGGAAACAAATCCTGAAAAGGCAGCAAAATGCACCGTTGTCTCCAAACAGGGAGGAGGAAAAAAATAATAAGCTGTAAAGAGGATGAGTGACCAGGTGCACGCTCAGCCATTAAAGGGGGCGAACAAACATAAACAGACAGTCCAGTATCTCAGTGCGGGGGGGTTGCAGAAACAATGTCCGAGAGTGGCTGGAACTGCGTGCTGATATGAGGGACAGTAAGTTTTAAGTGAAGCAGCGAGAACAACTGTACAGTACCATTGTTGCAGACTAAGGTAGAAAAGTAGGGGTAAAGTGCGAGTACCTCTGGGGTTGCCGCATATGCGGGAGGGGGAAAGAAGGGGGAAATCAGTCTTAGGTTACTCACTGTCTATAATGGGAGCATCGGTGGTTCCAAGTCTCAAACCAGCAAGGGACATCCGTGGGCAAGTGCATGCAGTATATTACGATGGTGCAGGGGCAGCCTCATCTTCCCTCTCCAGCCATGGAACAACTGCAGAGGGATCCTCAAAGAAATGCCCTTTGCCATTGGGGATAACACGGAGGTGTACTGGGAATAGCATAGCATAGGCCAGATGGTAGTTGTGGAGCTGGCGCTTAGCTTCAGAAAATTGCGCTCTCTTTTTCTGGACCTAGGTGGAAAAATCCGGAAACACCGCAATGTGTGAGTTACCGAATGGAATGTTACCCTTCTCCCGTGTAAGGCGCAGGATCTCGGTCCCGGTAGTTAATCATCTTCGCGATGAAAGTGCGCGGGGGAGCTACGGATGGTGGAGGCCTGGAAGCCAGCCTGTGCGCGCTTCACCACGAAAGTAGAAGAAAAGGCCTCCCTGCCAAAGTTGGTGATCAGCAATTTCTCCAGGAATGAGGGGGGATCGGTACCTTCCGATCTCTCCGGCAAACCAACAAACTTGAGATTGCAGCGGTGGAGGCAGTTTTCCATTTCGTCCTGCTTACTCAGGACAATATTAAGCTGGTGTTGGAGCCGTTCCGTGGTGATCTGCAAGGGGGGATGTCGTCCTCCACCTGACCGACACTGCGCTCCGTCTCAGTAACTCTCTCTCTTAATTTGTGCATGTCCTGACGAATAAGAGAAATGTGGACTTTAACCTCCTCAATCCTGGAGGTGAGGGTCGATTGACAGAGGGAGACAGCATCGAGTATACGAGCAGTATCACCAGAAGGCGGGACCTCCTCCCCTGAGCTGGAAGCTTCCCCTACCGTGTCCTGTCCGTCGTTACGGTACTTGCCTAGTTTGGCGATCACTCCCTGTGCTTTCTTTGGTGGCGACATTAGTACAGCAGCTGCGCTGGGCGATGCTGGTGATCTGCACAGTTTTGAGGGATAAATAGGTCCCAAAGGATCAGGTTTTAGGATGATGTGCAGCCGGAGCTCTCACTCTGCACTCCTCACGCCATGCAGCTTCAGGCCACGCTCCCCATTTACATGAAGGTCAGGTTAATATAACCCAGCACAGAGTTCCCCCTTACATCAGAGTCTGCAGGATTACCCCTTACAGTGCAAGGGGATCTTTGATGTAAAGGGGAGTGCTTCCGATCATGATGTAAGGGGGATTGCTGAAGATTTTGATGTAAAGGGGAACTCTGATGTAAGAGGGGGCTCTGGTGACCAGAGATAATTTTATATCAGATTGCACAGCATTCCCCTTTACATCAGAGTTCCCTTTTACATCAGGGTCTGAAGAGTTCCAACTTGCATTTAAAACGGGAACTCTAATGTGGGGGGGTGGACAGACTCTGGTCAGAGATGGCCAGAGACTGTGCAGCCATGATACAAGAGATGGTCAGAGACTGTGTGACCATGATACAAAAGAGATGGTCAGAGACTGTGCGGACATGATACAAGGGATTGTCAGAGACTGTGTGAACATGATACAAGAGATGGTCAGACACTGTGCGGACATGATACAAGGGATGGTCAGAGACTGTGTGGACATGACAACTCCTGCCATGCAAAACGGTGCTGGCTTTGGGAGAAGGCTAGGACGGCGTTAGAGCCTGACATTGGCTGCAGCTGATGAGATGTTCTCAGTGTGAGGGGGGGTTTTAGCTGGCTGGAACCTCCATGGCTTTACCCCAGTGTGTGACAGCCTCCTCACCCTGCCCGCCTAGGGACACCCAGGGCCATCTTTAATATTGACTAGACCCTGGGCAAACATTTTCTTGGCCCCCCCCCACCCCTGGCAATTTTGCTCTGCACCCCAACATCCCAAAAAACAAACACGCACATAGACTTATCCCAAAAAAACTTTAATAATGTAAACATAAAGATCTGGTTCACATTCACTGATTGTGCCAGGCTCACTGATTGTTTGCTAATGGTTACTGAACAGTATTACCACTCAATGATTGGTTGCTAGAGGTTACTGCACATCATTACCGCTCATTGATTGGTTGCTAGAGATTACTGCAAATCATTACCTCTCACTGGGTGGCAGGGCAGTATTGTGGTGTGTGATGCAACTGTTGGGGTACACTTGGTTGAATGACAGGATGGCAGCATTGGGGTGAGAGGCTGAGATCATATCTCCCCTATAATAATAGGTGGGGTATAGGGGGGATGGAGATAAGGATGATTATGGGGTAGGGTGGTTGGATGCTAGTGGTGAGGTACAGGAGGATGATGGGGATGTTAATGACAGGGGTCAGGGTGGTAGGATGTCAGAGGTGGGGTATGGGGATGATGATAGTGGGTGGGGTGGTAGGAACCTGGCAGTGGAGTACAGGGGGATGAAGATGATGGGGTGGGGTGGTAGGAAGCTGGCAGTGGGGTACGGGGGGGTGAAGATGACACAGGGTGGGGTGGTAGGATGCTGGCAGTGGAGTACAGGGGTGGGGTGGTAGGATGCTGACAGTGGAGTACAGGGGGATGAAGATGACAGGGGTGGGGTGGTAGGAAGCTGGCAGAGCAGTACAGGGGATTGAAGATGACAGGGGTGGGGTGGTAGGAAGCTGGCAGAGGGGAACAGGGGGATGAAGATGACAAGGGTGGGGTGGTAGGAAGTTGGTAGAGGGGTACAGGGGGATGAAGATGACAGGGGTAGGGTGGTAGGAATCTGGCAGAGAGGTACAGGGGGATGAAGATGACGGGGGCGAGGTGGTAGGAAGCTGGCAGTGGAGTACAGGGGGATGAAGATGACAGGGTGGGGTAGTAGTAAGCTGGCAGTGGAGTACAGGGGGATGAAGATGATGGGGTGGGGTGGTAGTAAGCTGGCAGTGGAGTACAGGGGGGATGAAGATGACGCTGGTGGGGTGGTAGGAAGCTGGCAGTGGAGTACAGGGGGATGAAGATGACAGGGGTGGGGTAGTAGGAAGCTGGCAGAGGGGTACAGGGGGGTTGAAGATGAGAGGGGAGGGGTGGTAGGAAGCTGGCAGAGGAATACAGGGGGGTGAAGATGATGGGGTGAGGTGGTAGGAAGCTGACAGTGGAGTACAGGGGGTATGAAGATGGCAGGAGTAGGGTGGTAGGAAGCTAGCAGAGGTGAACAGGGGGCTAAAGATGACACAGGGTGGGGTGACAGGAAGCTGGCAGAGGGGTACCAGGGGGATGAAGATGACAGGGGTGGGGTGGTAGGAAGCTGGCAGAGCGGTGCAGAGGGGATGAAGATGACAGGGGTGGGGTGGTAGGAAGCTGGCATAGGAGTGCAGGGGGATGAAGATGATAGATGGGGTGGTAGGAAGCTGGCAGAGTGGTATAGGGGGATCAAGATGACAGGGGTGGGATGGGGTGCAGGGGGGAAGATGATGACAGGAGTGGGGTGGTAGGAAGCTGGCAGAGGGGATGAAGATGACAGAGGTGGGGTGGTAGGAAGCTGTCAGAGGTATACAGGGGGGATGAAGATGACAGGGGTGGGGTGGTAGGAAGCTGCTGGCAGAGGGGTACCAGGGGGATGCAGATGACAGGGGTGGGAGGAAGCTGGCAGAGGGGTGCAGAGGGGATGAAGATGACAGGGGTGGGGTGGTAGGAAGCTGGCAGGGGGGTACAGGGGGGATGAAGATGACAGGGGTGAGGTGGTAGGAAGCTGGCAGTGGAGTACAGGGGGATGAAGATGACAGGGGTGGGGTAGTAGGAAGCTGACAGAGGGGTACAGGGGGGTTGAAGATGAGAGGGGTGGGGTGGTAGGAAGCTGGCAGAGGGATACAGGGGGGTGAAGATGATGGGGTGGGGTGGTAGGAAGCTGGCAGTGGAGTACAGGGGGTATGAAGATGGCAGGAGTAGGGTGGTAGGAATCTAGCAATGGTGAACAGGGGGATAAAGATGACACAGGGTGGGGTGATAGGAAGCTGGCAGAGGGGTACCAGGGGGATGAAGATGACAGGGGTGGGGTGGTAGTAAGCTGGCAGAGCGGTGCAGAGGGGATGAAGATGACAGGGGTGGGGTGGTAGGAAGCTGGCATAGGAGTGCAGGGGGATGAAGATGATAGATGGGGTGGTAGGAAGCTGGCAGAGTGGTATAGGGGGATCAAGATGACAGGGCTGGGGTGCAGGGGGAAGGATGATGACAGGGGTGGGGTGGTAGGAAGCTGGCAGAGGGGATGAAGATGACAGAGGTGGGGTGGTAGGAAGCTGTCAGAGGTGTACAGAGGGGATGAAGGTGGCAGGGGTGGGGTGGTAGGAAGCTGGCAGAGGGGAACAGGGGGGATGAAGATGACAGGGGTGGGGTGGTAGGAAGCTGCTGGCAGAGGGGTACCAGGGGGATGCAGATGACAGGGGTGGGAGAAAGCTGGCGGAGGGGTGCAGAGGGGATGAAGATGACAGGGGTAGGGTGGTAGGAAGCTGGCAGAGGGGTACAGGGGGGTTGAAGATGAGAGGGGTGGGGTGGTAGGAAGCTGGCAGAGGGATACAGGGGGGTGAAGATGATGGGGTGGGGTGGTAGGAAGCTGGCAGTGGAGTACAGGGGATATGAAAATGGCAGGAGTAGGGTGGTAGGAAGCTAGCAGAGGTGAAAGGGGGATAAAGATGACACAGGGTGGGGTGATAGGAAGCTGGCAGAGGGGTACCAGGGGGATGAAGATGACAGGGGTGGGGTGGTAGGAAGCTGGCAGAGCGGTGCAGAGGGGATGAAGATGACAGGGGTGGGGTGGTAGGAAGCTGGCATAGGAGTGCAGGGGGATGAAGATGATAGATGGGGTGGTAGGAAGCTGGCAGAGTGGTATAGGGGGATCAAGATGACAGGGATGGGGTGCAGGGGGGAAGATGATGACAGGAGTGGGGTGGTAGGAAGCTGGCAGAGGGGATGAAGATGACAGAGGTGGGGTGGTAGGAAGCTGTCAGAGGTGTACAGGGGGGATGAAGATGACAGGGGTGGGGTGGTAGGAAGCTGCTGGCAGAGGGGTACCAGGGGGATGCAGATGACAGGGGTGGGAGGAAGCTGTCAGAGGTGTACAGGGGGATGAAGGTGACAGGGGTGGGGTGGTAGGAAGCTGGCAGAGGGGAACAGGGGGGATGAAGATGACAGGAGTGGGGTGATAGGAAGCTGCTGGCAGAGGGGTACCAGGGGGATGCAGATGACAGGGGTGGGAGGAACATGGCAGAGGGGTGCAGAGGGGATGAAGATGACAGGGGTGGGGTGGTAGGAAGCTGGCAGGGGGTACAGGGGGGATGAAGGTGACAGGGGTGGGGTGGTAGCAAGCTGGCAGAAGGGATGAAGATGACAACAGGTGTGGGGTGGTAGCAAGCTGGCAGAGGGGTGCCGAGGGGATGAAGATAACAGGTGTGGGGTGGTAGAAAGCTGGCAAAGGGGTGCAGGGGGGGTGATGATGACAGGAGGTAGGGTGGTGGGATGCCAGGCACAGAGCGATGATTAGGATAATAAGGACAGGGGGTCAGTAGGTGGCCTCATATGCCGGATGGCATACATATCATCAGGGCTGTGTGTGTGTGGGGGGGCGGCTGGCAGCATTGATTTTTGGGGCGCCCTCGGTCAGGGGCTGAAGTCACAGGATGCTGTGATGCTGTAGCTTGAGGCTCTGGCAGATAGGCTCCCTGATAATCACCAGGCGCCAGCTCTGGCAAGTCCTCCTCCGCAGAAGGTCCATCCTGGAGAGTGGATCGGAGAGCAACATGGCCGCTGCAGGCATTATCCGAGCTCCCAGCTCTGCACATGGCAGGAGATCAGAGCAGGGCCTGGCAGAAGGGGAGGAGCTGGTGGAGGGCAGTACACTGAGCCATCCACTGACCCTGAGAGCTCGGACAGTGCAGTGCTGAAGTAGTGAGTCTGCTACTGGCAGGGAAAAAAAGGGCATAAAAACACCGGCCCTGGGGACACCGACCGAGGGACATTCCCTCCCATGTTAGGCAAATTAGGCAGCCGATGAGGCCCCTGGGAGTGCGAGGCCTTAGGCGACCGCCTAATTTCCCTTATTAGAGAGCCGCCTCTGTCCCTAACCTGTCTGGTGTGTTGCTTGGACTTCATTATGCTGATTGTTCACTAAGGATCTCTAACAAACCTCTGAGGGCTTCACAGAACAGCTGTATTTTTACTGAGATGAAATGACACACAGGTTGACTCTTTTTATTAATCAGGTGACTAATTGTCATTAGGTGACTAAAAGGTGCTGAAGACAATTGGTTCCACTGGATTTTAGTTAGGGGGATCAGATTTAAGAGGGCCGAATACAAATGCATGCTTTACTTTTCAGATATTTATTTGTAAAAAATATTGAAAATCATTTATCATTTTCCTTCCACTTCACAATTATGTGCCACTTTGTGTTGGTCTATCACATAACATCCTGATAAAATTTACAATTTTTGGTTATAACATGACAAAATGTGGAAAATTTCAAGGGGTATGAATACTTTTTCAAGGCACTGTATATAGGTGCAATATTAAATATCAACAGAACATGTCAACCATATAATTATGTACACATATAAGTGAACAGAGCTGTGTGTGTTCAAGCTTCAGAAGAAGCCATACATTTTTTTTTTAAATTAGGGAGATTATACCGTACTCAATTAAAATAAAAAACTATATGTGTGTTAAATTCATAAAAGTCCTGATAAAGTGCTTGCTGTAAATCAAACAGTATAAAGTGACAAAAGTGTTGAGAATCATGTCTTGAAAAGTAGTGACACCCAGAAAATAAACAATGCTCTTCCTCTTCTCCCAGACAGAAACACTCCACACCCACCCAATATATATGACCTCTTTTCTCAAAGAAGGTCAAAATCACATAAGGTATGTATATCTCCAGATAGGTAGCATTTACTCCACCAACAAAGTCCTATGCCTCTGGCCGGCTAGATAACATCATCTCCTGAAAGTGCTCCTGTGCCTTTTAAAGATCCTGTGTGTACCTCATTCACAAGGGGGAGATATAAAGGAATCTCTCATCGTGTAGTATTTTCAATATTTATTAAGAAACAATTTTGAAATTCCACTTGTATCATTAAAAAGTATAACAGGCATGTAAGCAGATCAAAGCGCCATTTTTCGCTCCACCAACCCGGAAGTGAAGTGTCTAGGAAAGTCCCGCCCAAAGCATTTAGTCAGCAACGTCATCAGGGGTCACATGTCAGGACACGTCTCATTCACCATGTATACCCATTTACCGCACAAAAATCTTTGTCAATCCAATCAAAATCGGAGCCATCCTTACACTAAAAAATAGTTCATGACTTCTACATGTATTATCATCAAATATATTAATTATATCTAGCATAATTTATGAAAAATTATATATTTTTATACCTTAAATAAATAAAATGTATAATAGTATTAATTAAAAAATCTATTACCTCTAGTGGTCATCGTAAGGAAAATATGTAAAACTCAAGCCACATAGATCTAGAACAGAGGCATCTAGTGGTAGGTAAAGATGTTCAAAAAAAGACTATCTCATATGTAAACATTTTAATATATATCAAGGTCTTACTCCCTATAAAAAAATATAATAACATTGTTCAAATTTGATTGGATTAATATAATACTAAAATCATATTAAAAATTAGAAACAATATAATTTAAATCAATGTCCACATTCAAGCCAGTTGGACAAAGTTTTCAGCTCAAAAACCCATTTGGTTTCATTCATGGAAATGGCTTGTTTCATTTTGCTGCCCCTCCAATCTCGCTCAGTCTTATCAATACCACAAATTGTTAGCAAACTCAGATCTTTATTGTGTTGTAACTTGAAATGGTTGGCTACACTGTGTTTAGGAGATCCCTTTCTTATATTATTAAAGTGTTCATTTATTCTAATTTCCAATTTCCTTGTGGCGCTTCTCACATCTTGTATCCCACAAGGACTATTACAAACTAATGTGTTTCTTAGATTGGGAACTTTCCGATAAATTAATTTAGGTTTTCTAGGAGGGAGATCAGCCAAGGTTTAATCTCTAAGGAGAATAGGCCAATGGTTTTTTTTCATTATGCCTGCAATAAATGTATAATTTCTACAAAAATCTGTTAAAAAGACTATATCAATCTTTCTATTTTTATCTCTAGTGCTATCTCCTAATAGGGTCTCTATATTCATCCTCTGGACTGTGTCCTTAACAGATTGCAACATGTTATTCCTATAGCCTTTCTCCCTAAACCTATTTAATAAAACCTCTGATTGCTGGTGAAACTCAACATTATTATCACAATTCCACCTAATCCGAATAAGTTGACCTGTTGGGATTCCTCCCAACCACTTAGGGTGGTGACAGCTCCCAATGGGGATATAGCTGTTGTGGTCTGAATCCTTAAAGAAAGTCTTTGTTCCTATTTTGTCTCCCTCTTTAGTCAGAACCAAATAAAAAAAACAACTGTTTTTTTTATTCCATCCTCCTGAGAACACCAATCCATGCTGGTTGCTATTAATATCCCCAAAAATTATTTGAGACACTCCGTTGATCTTTTCCATAAGATGACTATAGTTTGGGTCTGTTTCTGCCAATAAACTCTCTCTCCTCCCATTTTCCCAACATAATGTTAGCTACACTGAGGTCATACTTTGCCCCCATAGCTATTCCTTTCACTTGATTAAAGAAGGAACCCTTATGCCAAAAGTAATTACTTGTCATTGCCAACTCTAATGCCCCGTATACACACGGTCGGATTTTCCAATGGAAAATGTGTGATAGGACCTTGTTGTCGGAAATTCCGACCGTGTGTAGGCTCCATCACACATTTTCCATCGGATTTTCCGACACACAAAGTTTGAGAGCAGGTTATAAAATTTTCCGACAACAAAATCCGTTGTCGGAATTTCCGATCGTGTGTACACAAATCTGACGCACAAAGTGCCACGCATGCTCAGAATAAATAAAGAGATGAAAGCTATTGGCTACTGCCCCGTTTATAGTCCCGACGTACGTGTTTTACGTCACTGCGTTCAGAATGATCTTCAACTTTGTGTGACCGTGTGTATGCAAGACAAGTTTGAGCCAACATCCGTCGGAAAAAATCCTAGGATTTTGTTGTCGGAATGTCCGACCGTGTGTACGGGGCATAACACTTTCACCAAAAATAATTTTGTGTTAATTGTAGATCTGATTTACTGTCCAGGGCCATTTTACCAGCAGCCAATCCATCTAGTTGTGTTATACTGTGTAAAGTGACTTAATGTCAATAGTTACTAAAATAGCGTTGTCCTCTATAGGTACATCTTTCAAAGTATTCATCAAATGTTTACTATCTTTTAAATATGAAGGGTATTTAAGTTAATGGCTGTAAAAAGTAAACTATATACTGCCCAATCTGGGAAAAAATGGGTCTAACTAACTATGGGTCTCCCTGGAGGTCTTTTTTGTTCTTGTGTATTTTTGGTAATTGGTAAATTATAGGCACCTTGGGTGCCTCGGGAATAAGATATAGAGTCTTTTTTACTTAATATTCCTTTCCCTGTTCCATGTAGTAATCATCTTTCTTTAAAACCACAATCCCCCTCCCCTTTGTCTGCTGGCCTTATGACTATACTTTTCTTATTTTCCAAATCCTTAATGCCTTTTCATATGTCTCCTTTTATGATATGGTTTAGTCTCAAGCATTTTAATGCCCTGTTCAACCATAAACTTCTAAAAAGTGATTGGAAGGATTCTTAGGATTAAACGTTGAGCGATTTTTTTTTAACCCGCATTTGTTATATTCAGAACTTTGTTTCCATAATTTGTGTTTTTTCAGCAACATTTTTTTTTTATCTTTAGTTTTCTCATACATTTCTGTGTATCAATAAAAATGTTAAATTTGTTGACACCTCTATCTGGGGCACATTTTAGTCCCAAATCTATAACAATCTAAAAAACTCATATTCAGTAAATTCTATATTGCTTAGATTATAAATCCCTTGCCCTATTGTTCTCTTTTTCTTTTTGTTCCTGAGCCCTCTTCAACTCCCTCTATATCGTTTCTTGGTGTTCCCTTGGTGGCCACTGGGGGGGGGGGCGTGGATGATTCCAATATTGTCCTCCCCTTCTTCCTCCATGCTTATGTCTTCCTCTGGTGGGGTTCCATGTACCCCACCTGTTGTAAATAGAGGGATCCCCATATCCCCCCCTGCCAACGATCCCCATGATTGGGTTTTTCCTTTTGTCTGGGGGAATATCCCTGTTCATAAGTAAGAGGTTGGTATCAATTATATGTAGGTATTTGGTACATTGGAGTCCTAGGTTGTTCATAACCTTGATAAGCTGAGTCGAGCCTCCCCTTTTGGTTATCCCTCCCCCTTTGTTCATATCCCTGTTTTGGGGGTTGTTCACTCAATTGACCCTGATTACTTTTCTTAGGTGCCATTGTTGGAGGTCTTAATGGGTTTCTTCTAGAGGTATCATTGTGGTTCATATTCCTTTGAGTAGGTGTTCCAATCATACGTCTCACTACATCATTAATTGCCCCATCTCTGTCCACCGATTCCTTAGAATCTATTCCTGAATTATTACCTCCCCCTGCCATTTATATAATTTGAATTCCTTATAATCGTTACGGTCTCTCTGATATTTCTTTTGTTTTTTATGCTTAGTATCTTTATCAACTTTATCCAATAATTCTGGATGTGTCCCTAAATGGAGTCAACTTTTCTTTCAGATCAGAAATTTTGGCTTCCAATCTCTGGAATTTTGGCTTCCAATCTCTGGAATTTAACCTTTCTCCAAACAAATTTAAAAGTTTCCATTCATCTTCATTATAAAAAAGCTACTCATCCATAAGGTCTTTATCACCTAACCCACTATTGGGTCCCAAGTCCCACTGGAGACGTCTGGGAGTTGTTCTATCCTTCATTTATTGTTCTAAAGTGACTATGTCCCACCATGTGCATATTTGCTTATCAAGTGTGCTCTTTAGAGCTTTAAAATTCAGATCAATGTCTACGTGTAGAATCAAGTGCTGATGAAAAATTCCCTTTTATATAAATATTCCTCTTATTCACAAATTCGAAAATAATTTGGATAAGGATTTGGAAAATAAAGTATAGTTAATAGGCCAGCGGGCAAACATGGGGGAATTGTGGTTTTAAATAAAGATGATTACTACATGAAACTGGCCAGATTAATAAATGCACCCAAGGAGCCTATAATTTACCAATTACCAAAAATACACAAGAACAAAGAAAGACCTCCAGGGAGATCCATAGTTAGTGGTATAAATTAAATATTTCCTGGATTGGGGAGTAGATTACTTTTTACAGCCATTAACTCAAAAATATGCTTCATATTTAAAAGATAGTAAACATTTGATGAATACATTGAAAGATGTACTTAGAAAGGACGACACTATTTTAGTAACTATTGACACTTTACACCAGTATAAGACAACTAGATGGATTGGCTGCTGTTAAAATGGCCCTGGACAGTAAATCAGATCTAAAATTTTGCACAAAAGACATTTTTGGTGAAAGCCTTAGAGTTGGCAATGACAAGTAATTACTTTTGACATAAGGGTTCCTTCTTTAATCAAGTGGAAGGAGTTTGGACAATGGGAGGAGAGAGTGTTTTTTTGGCAGAAAGAGACCCAAACTATCCCCCCTACAAGAGGTTTAGAGATGACATAGTCATCTTATGAAAAGGATCAAAAATTTTTGAGGATATTAATAGCAACCAGCATGGATTTGTGTTCTCAGGAAGATGGGATCAAAAAACAATGATTTTTTTGGATCTGGTTCTGACTAAAGAGGGAGACAAAACAGGGACAAAGACTTTCTTTAAGGATACAGACCGCAACAGCTATATCCCCATTGGGTATTTGAGTTGTTATATTCCGCGTTTGGTCCAAAGAAAGCTGCTGCCTCCCCTAAGATGCTTTAAAGCTTCAATATGAAAAAAATGCGTGTGTATGGGGTAAGTGGCGTTGCCTATCACCTAACGAGTAATTCTCTCCAATAACTCACTCCTCCAAGTGAATGGACAGTAGGTAGGTGTTTTGTTGCTATAGGTAGAATGTCCCGTCACCTAAAGGACGACTCCACAGTGAGTCACTCTTCCCAGGTGAGTATGCAAATGGATAACTTATGCCTATTCCCGTGATTGCCCCCTAAGTCACTTTTACAAAAAAAGAAATAATTTATATATTTAGCCTGCGATCTATATTGGATAATGTGCTAGTATGACTATATTCTTCGTGCTATTGGAAATTTTATATCCAACACCTACTTCTGAAGTGTTCGTGCAAAAAGTGATGCTATCTCATCAATTCATCCAATATAGTCAATATTCATTCATAAAGATACATACTTGTGGGGGGCGTGGCCGAATGTGAAGCAGAGAAGATGTGCTGAGGCTGAGCTCCGCTCCTACACTGATCCTGTCAGCTAATCCTGGCTCGAAAATCACACTTTTTCTACCTCATCCGGTACCCTGGGGTCTAAGAGGACTTACAGCAACAAGCGGACCTCTCCGCCGTCTCCAGGTAAGCCCCGATCCTCCTCTGCGGCCTGTACCCGGTCCTCAGCTGCCATCTTGCCCACGAGGCTCTACACAAGCACAATGTTTGCCGGCACTCAGACCCCCTCGGAGCTGACCGCTGCTCAGGCGGCTTCGCATGCAGAATTATTAGTGGCTATTAAGGCAGGCAATGATTCGGTTATGGTCAAGATTGATCACCTGGTCACAGATGTCAGCCCCATGAGACATGACATGGACAAATTTAGGTCCCGGTTCACAGAGGCGGAAGGCCGCATCTCCCAGCTGGAGGATGATACTAGGTCTGATTCCCGGGACCTCCGTGCTTTGCAGCTACAGGTGAAAGCCCTGCAAGAAAAGTCCATAGACACCGAAAATAGATTGAGGAGAAATAACATCCGTGTACTGGGCCTCCCTGAGCGTGCGGAGGGCTCCAGGCCTGCGGAATATGCAGAAACCTTCCTCCTCTCCCTGCTGGATATTCCTGCAATGCCACCTACATATGTAGTGGAGAGGGCTCACAGAGTTCCCCCTACTCCTCCAATTCCTGGAGCCCCACCGCGGCCCTTCCTCCTCAGGCTACTGAATTACAGAGACTGGGACAAGTTGCTTGCGGCAGCCAGGGAAAAACAGGACCTGCGCTTTAATAATGCTAAAATAATGCTTTTTCCCGATTATTCTCCGGAGATACAGCAGAGACGCCGCTCATTTACAGAAGCAAGACGTCGCCTCAGAGAAAAAGGCCTAAAATTCAGCCTACTGTACCCAAGCAATCTTCGTGTAATTGATGGTGAACGGGCGCATTTCTTCACAGATCCTGAGACAGCATTATCATGACTGGATGGTCGTGGTTGAATTCACGGCAAACTGACCACTGGTACTTGGGTATGGTTTACCTTGCTAAAGGTTTGAAACTTCCATGCATACCTTTGTGTCACCCCTGTTTGATGATCTACAGACCCTGTTATCTATCTAACCACATGTGCCATAGATTCGAAACATAAGGCTGTTCTACGTTGACCCCTTCCCTCTTTTTATTATTTCAGTCTCCTATCTTTCCATTATACGTGAACATTCGAGCGCTACATAGAGAGCTGGACTGCTCACCTTTTGCTGAACACACAGCACATCTACCCTCGGAAGAAGCCCTACGGGACTGAGTCACCACTAGTCCCCCCCCCTACCTTGTTTCCCTATTTTGGAACTACCTCACATTCACCTTACCGGAGGATAAGCTCCTAATGGTTCTGTGTACAGGACCCGGCCTATAGAAGGAGACAGACTTTGGCCAGTCGCCTGACGGCTGGAGTGTAGTGCACTAATTGAGTTGTTACTGCACTTCTAAGTTTAATTGTTTAGGGGTAAAACTATTCCCAACCTCTCCCCCTTAGTTTTTTAGAGGAAGATGGGACATAGTAAGGAAGGCACATCGTGCCTGGGTTGTTCAAGAAATGTTTTTAAGTTCTTGTTTGTTTCCTTTTTTGTTTTCTTTTCTGTTCTAGGTGCTTTAACCTGTTCAAGTGCTGTTGATACCTGGTGGAATGTAACGGAGATTATGCTGTTCATGGGTTGTTTCTTGGTGCGCCCCCTCATTCATACTAATTGGTCATTCTTATTTATCCCAAATGGCTAACCCCTTAGCTGAATCCTTCACAGTCCTCTCATGGAATGTGAGGGGTCTTGGTTCCAAATTCAAACGAGCCTTACTATTTCAATATTTTTAAAGTCTCATGCCCCCCAGATCATTATCCTCTAAGAAACTCATCTCATGGGCAGCAAAATCTTGATGCTGAAAAAAACGTGGATACAGAGGGCTATCCATGCCACGTACTCCACGTACGCAAGGGGAGTGTCGATCCTAATTCACAAAAACTTTCCTTGTGTGAGATTGAGGAAATTTGTACGGACCAACAGGGTAAATATGTCATTGTGGCATTTACATTATGGTCTCGTACATACCTCCACCTTTTTCACCTTTTTCACCTGTTTTTCTATATACGGTTATGGAGAAAACTAGGTAAACTACTAATCATGGGGGATTTTAATGCCACCCTGTCCCCGGATTTAGATAGACCTATACCACCCAAACACCATAATAAAGATTTATCTGTCTGGGCTCAGACAATGGGTCTAGAAGAAATCTGGTGGTGGAAACACCCTACAGTCAGATTCTATTCATGCTTCTCCACTTCATATAAAACTGCATCACGCATAGATTTGGCTTTCTCTAATCTTGCTATGAGGGCAGATGTACTGGAGGCATCTTATCTGCCAAGCGGGCTATCAGACCATAGCCCTTTGGCAGTGGTACTTCGCTCTCCCGCATCTAGAAGTGCTGCACTTTGGAGACTGGGAGCACACTGGGTTTCACATCCGGAGTTATCTGATAAAATGCCCCCCCTAATTGCTGAGTTCTGGGAACGAAATGCAGAGTCCTCCTCTACTGGCAACGTCTGGGATGCATTCAAGGCCTACACTAGGGGGCAGTACATTTCGTCCATTGCACATATTCAGAAGCAGCAGTCCCTTGAGACTCAATCACTACAACAAGCGGTAATAGATCAGACATCTAAATACAGCTCAGATCCCAACCCTGCTCAATTTGATTCATTGATGGTAGTGCAGAGAGATCTACACTTGCACTTATCTGAGGTCACACAACTCGAGGCCCTTAGAGGTAAACAGAGGTTTTTTGAGCAGGGTGATAAAAAGGGCCATCTTTTAGCCATGTTGGCACAAAACGACCAACCGCTTACTCTAGTTTCCGAGTTGCAGACCTCTGAGGGGAAGAAGGTAACGGTCCCTTCGGAGATCCTGCGAACTTGCGGAATCTGTTGGATCCGCTGGCACTCGGCTGGCTTTCAGATCAAGAGCGGGAGGCATTGGTTCAACCATTCACGGCCCTAGAGATCCTGAACGCCATACACTCCTTCCCTCCTGGGAAGGCACCTGGACCGGATGGCCTCCCAATAGATTTCTATAGAGCACACGGGGAATTATTAGCGCCATTACTGGCCCAACTCTACACCATATGTTTAGCTGATGGCAAATTACCAGATTCCATGTACCACGCGTACCTAACCTTTATATACAAATCTCCTAAAGACCCAATATCATGCGCCTCTTACCGACCAATTGCGTTACTAAATAATGACTTTAAAATCCTAACTAAATTACTGGCCCTTCGACTATATCCTCTCCTCCCCTCCCTAATAGATTCAGATCAAACTGGTTTTATGCCCCGTAGATCCACAGATGTAAATCTTAGAAGACTGTTTACTAATATCCATGCTCAACACCATAACACCCGGTCGAGAGCAATAGCCTCACTTGACATAGAAAAGGCTTTCGACACTGTAGAATGGCCCTTTCTGTGGGAAACATTACACAGAATGGGATTTCCTTTGGTGCTTATCCGCTGGCTTCAAGTGATATATAAATGCCCCACCTCATCGGTAAGACTGGGGGGAGGACTATACGCACCATTTGAACTACATCGGGGAACTCGTCAGGGCTGCCCTCACTCCCCCGGCCTTATTCGCTTTAGCCATTGAACCAGTGGCGGAGGCATTGCATACCTCCCCTCATATCAGAGGTCTCTGTATTGGACAATTGGAAGAGGGGGTAGCCCTGTACGCAGATGACATTCTGCTGTTCCTCAATGATGCTGGCTCATCCTTGCAGGGTGCGTTGACTGTATTAAACACTTTCACGACAGTCACTGGACTTAAAGTAAATTGGTCCAAATCCTTGTTATTTCCGATAGATCAAGCGGCTAGGTCTACGTCCCCCCCGGACTGTCCCCTACAGTGGGTAGACACTTTTAAGTATTTGGGGGTTCACATATCTACACAAGCCTCAGATTTTATTTCTTTAAACCTAACCCCAATGCTTATATGCTCTAAGACAAAACTTAACTCATGGTGTAAATTACCTCTATCCGTTTGGGGGCGAGTGAATCTTATTAAAATGAAAATCATTCCCAAATACATCTATCTCCTTCGTCACTCCCCACAATGGGTACCCAGATCCTTTTTTACAAAACTTAACCAATTGTTTACATCTTTTTTGTGGGGTTCCTCGCCACCTAGATACAAACTGAAGACCTTGATGAGGCTGACAACACAGGGTGGTATGGCATTTCCTGATTGCTACCGGTATTTTCTAGCTACCTAGCTGGTAACGGTGGTCTGGTGGTTACACCCTGATAAAACCAATTCATCCACAGTCCTTGAGGCCACAGTAGTGGGTTCCTTGGAGGCCCTCCAGTTCCTGGTCTATAGAGGCCTCCGTGCCCCGTACCCCCTGACACCCTCTATGCACACCACCCTGAGAGCATGGTGAGCAGGTTTAGCAATAGAAAAATACAAACAGACAGAGAATTCCCCTAATGCCCCGATATGGCTAAATCCGAATCTACCACATATCTATAAACTCCCAGACCCTTATGCATGGACCAAATACAACATAAAAACTCTATCACAAATAGTCTCACAAATGTCCTTATTACCCTTATCACATCTTTCCTCCTTATATAATATACCACATCACTACCAATTTCGTTACCTCCAATTATCACATGCCTTTGCCGCACAATTTCCATGCTCCACATGCACCATAGTTCAGTCGGGGCTGGAGAGAACACTTAGAACTAACTGTGCCGAGAAACCTACCTCGCAATTATATACACATCTGGTCTCAATATCCTTGCCATCTCTAGATAAACTCTGGGCTCACTGGCAACACGATATTCCCACCCTAGATAACGATGATTGGGATGATGTGTGGGATTTCCCTTTTTGCTCTCTAGTTTCCATACGGGATAGATTAGTACAATTTAAAATCATACACAGAGCATATTTCACTCCGCATAGACTCCATATTATGAACCCTTCCTGCCCCGCTGAGTGCTGGAGGTGTGGAATCTCACCAGGAGATTTCTCGCACATTTTCTGGAGTTGCCCTAGAATTCAGCAATATTGGAGGGAGGTACTAGACATGATAAACAGAGTCGCACTAACCACACTGCCACAAGTAATGGAGGTTTGTCTTTTGGGACTGATTGAAACACTTGTACCGAAAATTGCAAAACGTACACTAGTGGGGTTGTTACTTTTTTATGCCCGGAAGAAAATTGCCATGCAATGGAAGAAACCCAACCCTCCCTCTTTGAGGCAATGGAAACGTTTGGTCAGTGATAATCTCCCCCTATACAAGGATACATACATGAATAGGGGATACCCAATGAAATATGAAAAGGTCTGGCACAACTGGTTAGCTGAGCCAGAAACAGCCTAATTAAGCCTGGGTAAAAAAATTTTTTGTGATGATATGAGTTGGGGTCCTGTAGATCGAACTGGAGAGGGTTTTCAACTCCTATGAGGCTACGAGCCGGGAATGGGGTGCACGCACCACTTTGATGACTACTGATGTAATACACACCTAACGCCCATAGAAATGTACTATAATTGATTGAACTGTAATACGGTTGTATCATAGCACTTGTGTTGTATGTGTTTGTTTGTACCGAAAACGCAATAAACATAATTAAAAAAAAGAAAAAAGATACCTACTTGTGCAAATTCATATATAATAAATAATAAATTGTGGTAAATTAATTAAGGTATTAAAGAAAAATATCTAAAGCAAAGTCCATTAGGAAAAAAGTGTCTCAAAAAATATAAATAAAAATGTATAAAATAATTGTTGAGAAAATAATAAAGTCCAGTCTTTAAATGGTGCAAAAAAATCGCAAATTAGAAAGTGACTTGTGTTTTTCCAAAGTGACTCGTGCCTGGATTTATCCACCAATGTGCAAAAACCAGCATGGATTGGTGTTCTCAGGAGGATGGGATTAAAAAACAATCATTTTTTTGGATTTGGTTCTGACTAAAGAGGGAGACAAAATAGGGACAAAAACTTTCTTTAAGTATACAGACAGCAACAGCTATATCCCCATTAAGAGCTGTCACCACCCTGATGCCCCGTACACACGGTCGGATTTTCTGACGGAAAATGTTCGATGGGGGCTTGTTGTCGGAAATTCCGACTGTGTGTAGGCTCCAATCGGACATTTTCCATCGGAATTTCCATCACACAAAATTTGAGATCTAGATCTCAAATTTTCCGATAACAAAATCCGTTGTCGTAAATTCCGATCTTGTGTACACAATTCCGACGCACAAAGTTCCATGCATGCTCGGAATCAAGCAGAAGAGCCGCACTGGCTATTGAACTTTATTTTTCTCGGCTCGTCGTACATGTACTTCACCGCGTTCTTGACGTTTGGAATTTCCGACAAGATTTGTGTGACCGTGAGTATGCAGGACGAGTTTGAGCCAACATCCCTCGGGATAAATCCATGGATTTTGTTGTCAGAATGTCCGATCGTGTGTACGGGGCATAAGTGGTTGGGAGGAATCCCAAGAGATCAACTCATGTGCATTAGGTGCAATTGTAGTAATATTGTTGACTTTCATCAGCAATCAGAGGTGTTATTAAATAGGTTTAGGGAGAAAGGCTATAGAAAATAAAATGTTGCAATCTGTTAAGGACACAGTCCAGAGGATGAATAGAGAGACCTTATTAGGAGATAGCAATAGAGATAAAAATAGAAAGTTTGATATAGCCTTTTTAACTGATTTTAATAGGGATTATATATATATCTATTGAAGGCATAATAAAAAAAAAAAAAAAAACATTGGCCTATTCTCCTAAGAGATAAAACCCTGGCTGATCTCCTTCCTAGAAAATCTAAATTCATTTTTCAGAATGTTCCCAATCTAAGGAACAGATTAGCTTGTAACATACATAATGGGAAAAAAGGACATAAATTTTAATTGGGTGCAATGTCTCACGATCGCGCAATTGTCAGTTAAAGCGACGCGGTGCTGTGTCACAAAAAATGCTCTGGTGAGGAAGCTGGTAAATCCTTCCGGGGCTGAAGTGGCTAAAATGTTTACATATAAGATGGTCTTTTTGAACAGCTTTACCCATTTAGGGCCACTAGATTTCTCTATAGCGATCTATGTAGTTTGGGTTTTACATATTTTCCTTACGGTGATCACTGGAGGTCTCTATGTACGTCTGTATGAGTTTTTAATTCAATTACAGTATATTATAGGTTTTATTTAACCAGTTGCCGCATGCCACGCGCCGATGTATGTCGGCACAATGGCACGGGCAGGCATAAGGGCTTACCTGTACGTCCCTGCCTGCCTGTGGGCGGGGGGTCTGATCGCCCCACCCGGTGCCTGCAGCAGTCGGATTAGTGTTAGGAGCGATCAGAGCTGAGGGGGAGGCCACTGATTCATGGCCACCCCCTCATGATCACTCCTGGCAAATGACAAGCTTCCTCGGCTTCTGAACTGTAAACAGAAGAAGAGGAAGTGATGTCATCGCTCCTCGTGAAGCCTTTTCGTTCCGGCTTCCGAGGAGAGAAGACATCAAGTAAGTTTGCACCAACACTACACGTTCAGTAGAACATGCAGGCACACTTTTCACCCCCCAATCACCCCCTGATCACCCCCTGTACCCCCTGTCACAGTAACACCAATAGCAGTTTTTTTTTTTCTGATTATTGCATTGGTGTCATTTGTGACATTTATAAGTAGTAGGGCAGTTACTGTTAGGCCCCTTTAGGTCTAGGGTACCCCAGTAACCCCCCCTAATAAAGTTTTAACCCCTTGGTCACCCTCCCCGCCGCCAGTGTCACTAAGCGATCGTTTATCTGATTGCTGTATTAGTGTCACAGGTGACGCTAGTTAGGCAGGTAAGTATTTAGGTTCGTCGTCAGGTGTTTATAGCGTAATGTACCCCCATATACTACCTAGTAAAGGTTTTAACCCCCTATTGCCCCCTAGTTAACCCTTTCACCAGTGATCACCTTATAACTGTTACGGGTGACACTGGTTAGTTAGTTAGTTTTTTATAGTGTCAGGGCACCCACCGTTTATTACCTAATAAAGGTTTAACCCCCTAATTGCCCGGTGGGTGATATAAGTTAGGTTTTAGGATCAGATAGGGTCTGCGTTGCCCCAGGCAGCGTCAGGTTAGTGCCAGTACCGCTAACACCCACACACGCAGCATACACCTCCCTTAGTGGTATAGTATCTGAACGGATCAATATCTGATCCAATCAGATCTATACTAGCGTCCCCAGCAGTTTAGGGTTCCCAAAAACGCGGTGTTAGCAGGATCAGCCCAGATACCTGCTAGCACCTGTGTTTTGCCCCTCCGCCGAGCCCAGCCTAGCCCACCCAAGTGCAGTATCGATCGATCACTGTCACTTACAAAACACTAAACACATAACTGCAGCATTCGCAGAGTCAGGCCTGATCCCTGCGATCGCTAACAGTTTTTTGGTAGGGTTTTGATACAGTCGCTAACAGTCAGGAGCTTTTTTACCTGTGAGTCTCACTACTTTACCACTAAATTTAGAGCCCAAAATGGCAAATCGAAGGTACAGTAGTGAAGAGGCCTACACGTTTCTGAGCATGACAGATAGTGAAGAGGAAGTCACTCATCTATCAGATTCGGGCTCAGAATACGAACCTGTAGACAGCAGCGGATCCATGATAGATAGCTCTGACGACAGAGTTGTGGTCCCTCCCAATGCCCCGTACACAGTTGCTCCTGCTGTTGAGGTGCAAGAACCGCAGGGCTCTCGTATGGAGCAGAGAAGTACTAGCGCCGCTATTCCTTCTGGTGAACTTGGTGACGTGGCGAGTCCCATAAGTGCAGTTCAAGCTGGCAAGGTGGCAAACACAAGTAGTGTCCCGTTGCCACCAAGAAGACAAACAGGCCCGTCGTGCCCATAGTGCCCTTCCTGCTGCATTCGCCAATCCTAATTGGGAGCCCACCACTTCTGCAGCACCCGTACTTTCCCCATTCACTGGCCAACCCGGCATTCAGGTGGATTTTATGTCACTTGATTTTTATTAGCTGTTTTTCACCGAATATCTCTATAGATCTATTGTGGACCAAAGCAATTTGTACGCTGGTCAACACATCGCCACTATTCCCCAGTGCTCCCTTGCCAGAGATTGGAAACCAATTACGGTTTTCGAATTTAATTTTTCTGGGCCTATCCCTCCTCATGGGCATAACCAAAAAGAGTGAGTTGCGGTCATATTGGTCCACTGACCCAATTCACCATATGCCCGTGTTCTCTGCTTCCATGGCCAGGGCACGATATGAGCAGATTTTGCAGGGTACCACTTATATGTGGACAATTATTACACGAGCGTGCCACTTTTTAGTCACTTGTTTGATCATCAGCACGTGGCACTGTGCGATCTAATCGCCGGGGCTTTCCCCAGTTGCTTGTAGATTACAGTCTTAGGCTGGGGGAGAGAGCCTGCTTGAAGTGTAATAATTTGCTTGCTATGAAGTGGAGGGATAATAAGAATGTTTTCGTTCTTACCTCCCTTCATGCAGACACGACTGTCCAAATTACTACGGCGACTGGTGTTGTGGAGAAACCCCTCTGTGTCCACGAATATAACCAAAATATGGGAGGGGTGGACCTCAACGACTAGTTGTTGGCGCTGTACCTAGTTGCCCGTAAGGCCAGACACTGGTATAAAAAAAGTGTCTGTATACTTATTTCAAGTTGCTTTGCTGAACGCTCATGTGCTATACAGAGCTTCAGGACTGGATCCTTCCTTAAATTCCAGGAAGAGATTGTCAGAGCCCTTCTGTTACCAGACGGTGCTCCACCTCACCTTCCCCGACCAAATGCAGTAAGTTGGCTGCATGAGAGGCATTTTTCTTATGTCCTCCCGAGTACCCCTACCCAACGAGCCCCCCAAAGAAAATGTTGTGTCTGTAGAAAGCGCGGATATAGGCATGACACCCGCTATTATTGTCCATCCTGTCCTGACAATCCTGGTCTTTGCATTGGTGAATGTTTTGAGCGCTACCATACACTAGTTGAATTTTAGCGTAGGTTACAGTATTGCACAGACTAGGCACACTTTCAACCTGGGACCGGTTACAGTTACAAAAGTTACAGTTACGAAAAAAAAGTGTAAAAAAAGAAATAAACAAAAAATACACCAAAAAATAAATAAAATAAAAAAAAACAAAAATAGTTATCGTTTTATTGTTCTCTCTCTCTCTATTCTCTTTCTATTGTTCTGCTCTTTTTTACTGTATTCTATTCTGCAATGTTTTATTGTTATTATGTTTTATCATGTTTGCTTTTCAGGTATGTAATTTTTTTATACTTTACTGTTTACTGTGTTTTATTGTTAACCATTTGTTTGTTTTCAGGTACGCCATTCAGCTGCAGCGCGGATCTATTTATCTTGACAGCAACAGCGTTTGAATATATATATTTTAGGCACAGGTTGCGTTAAAAAATGCTTTATTTTTTACTATTTTTTTTGTATTTGCTTTGCAGGTATGGTAAGTCTTACTGTTATACTGTAATGTTACTTTGTTTTATTGTTGACCATCATTTGCTTAACAGGTACGCCATTCAGTTGCAGCACGGATTTATTTATCTTGGCAGCAACAGCGTTTGCTACCGCGATACATAAAGCCGTGACTCCAGTGCCGTAGGGGGTGATTTCACCACCACAGTTAAAAAAAAAAAAAAAAGAGCATATATGCCGAAGCAGGGGCAGCAGGGGCGGAGGAGCGATTTGCTCCTAACTTTTGAGGGAGGATGCCCCCATGCTTCGGCATATATAAATGGTGCATGTATGCCCATTATTAGAAGTGTGTGGATGAAGGGAGGTATTCTAATGGTGGGCATCCCATCGATCAATCTCTTTTTTTCATGCAGCCCATAGGCTGCATGAAAAAAAAGATTACAATATATGCCCAACAAGGACCAGCAACGTACTGGTATGTTTCTGGACTTTAAGTAGTTATACCAGAATGATGCCTGCAGGTTTAGGTATCATCTTGGTATCATTCTTTTCGGCTTTCATGTAAAAGCAATCCTAGCAGCTAATTAGCCTCTAGACTGCTTTTACAAGCAGCGGGAGGGAATGTTCCCCCCCCTCCCACCGTCTTCCATGGTTTTCTCTGGCTCTCTTGTCTCAACAGGGAACCCGTGAATGCAGCCGGTGATTCGGCCAGCTGACCATAGAGCTGATCAGAGACCAGAATGGCTCCAATCATCTCTATGGCCTAAGAAACCGGAAGCTATGACCATTTCATGACTTATGCCCTGTACACACGGTCGGATTTTCCAACGGAAAATGTGCGATCGGAGCGTGTTGTCGGAAATTCTAACAGTGTGTGGGCTCCATCTGACTTTTTCCATCGGATTTTCCGACACACAAAGTTTGAGAGCAGGCTATAAAATTTTCCGACAACAAAATCCGATTGCGTCAATTCCGACCGTGTGTGGACAATTCCGACGCACAAAGTGCCACGCATGCTCAGAAGAAATTCCGAGACGGAACAGCTCGGTCTGGTAAAATTAGCGTTCGGAATGGATATAGCACTTTTGTCAGGCTGCAATGTTTAAAACTGTTTAATGCAGCGCACTCTCTTCTTCTTTATAATGCTAGAAGAACGAAGTAGTTTTGCTGGTCATATTCACACGGACTTCTCACAAACTTCTTTCTTTATTATTTATCGTGATTTCATCAATATATTTTGATTTGTCACATCTGTCAAAAAAGATATATGTTTTTTTTTGGGGTTTGTATTTTTTTCAAGCCTGATCGTGTTTTTGTTTTTTTAATTTTTTTTTTTACTCCAGAATATTTTTGGGTGTGTTTTGTGTGTCAAGTTACCACAACACCATTATTATCTTGTATTATTTAATCTCAAGGAGGTTGCTTGGTGTTGGTGTCTCTTGTTAATTTCACATTGTATGTTTGAAATGTACCTGTCTCCTCACAAACAAACTGTCCTTTTTGAAGGAAAACACACATAGGCGAGTATATTTGAAACAAAAAATCCTTTATTAAGGGCTCAGAACCAAACAAAGAGGGAGGCAACGCTGGATAAACAGCAGAAATTGGCCAAGCCTTTGGCCCCCAGGGCACACATCAATTATTTTACAGCAAAATTGGTGGCCTGAGGAGTCCATATATAAGGGAGTGCAGTCTGGTCCAGAAGTCCCAGAGATCATGAAAGCAGCAGATGACATGTGTGTTCCCAGGCTGTGGTCATACAAGAGGCTGCATCTTTTGCCAGACCAGACTGAACCCAGGGCCATCACTCTCTGGTCTTCCTTAAACGCTTCCTTCCAGGCTGTGGCTCTGGTGTTGGAGGTGTGGCAGGAGGAGGAGTAGGACCTGGAGGAGGAGGAGGAGGAGGACCTGGAGGAGGAGGACCATGGGTGAGCTGACAAATGTGGGTTTCACATGTGAGTTGGCCCCTCAACCCCTTATTTAGAGCTTCCAAAATTACAAACTCACATAAGAGGCATTGGCCCTCCTCCATCTGCATCATTTTGCATGCAGTTAGCTCTGAAAAATCATCTTCCACACTGTGGGGTGTTCTGAGGGCCTCAGTAGCCTTCCAAAATAGGCCTATTGCAGCCTCCCCCAGGTTACTCCTCTTCCTGCCACTTTTTCTTTGAAGGCGGAGGGGAGGGACCTGGGTATTGGGCAGCCTGCTTGGCCCTGCCACCTCCTGGCTGAGACTTCCCTGTGTATGAAAAAGGGACATGGTTTTAGTTTTTGGTTCATCAATCACAATCATAAATTAGTACTCCAAACTAACATCTATTTAACATCATTGATTGGACAACCATAAATATTTTGAAGAATGCTATACCTGGCTCAAGCTGGGCTTCTCCACATGTTGCTGCCTGGAAGGCCCAGGTTGGACATCAGAAGCCTCAGCTGGGGGGGAAGGAAGCGTGGAAGGAAGAGTGGAGAGTGCTGGCCTGGGTTCAGTCTCACCTGCCAGAAAATGCAGCCTGTCATAATACCACAGCCTGGGGACATAAATGTCATCTGCTGCTGCTGATCTCTGGGAATCCTGGACCTTCTTGTGCTCCCTTAGATAAGTGCTCCTCATGCCACCAATTAGGATTTTCAAATAGGTGATGTCTGCCGTGGGGATCACCGGCTTCATAAATTGCAGCAAATTATCCAGCGCTGCCTTCCTCTTTGTTTGGTTCTTATATTCGGGGTGGCTTACCTGCCACAGACAAGGCAGCTCCCTGAACATATCTATGAAGATTGGCATAAAGCCCTGATCATTGACTAGATCCATTTTCACTGCAAGACACAACACCAGACAAACCCTAATGTCAGCCTAAAGTCTTACAAACTTGTCTAAATACAGGCCTCAATCTAGAAGCAGTATAGGCCAAAACTTAAATCTTACCTTCGTTTTCACGATCGGCGCCTCCGATACTCCTTCCTCCGCTCACTGATCGTACGTACTACGCACGCGTGTTACGCTTTATATACACTGCGCATGCATGAAACTCCGCCCGCCCCTGACGTTCTTTCTAGTCTATTCCCCGCCCCTTCTTGTTCGGTGCAGTGGGGGAAGAGCACATGGCGGAGACACAGCAGGTGCGTGCTAATTACAGCAATGAGGAGGAGGAGGAGGATTAAAGCCCGGAGCCATAAACGCCCCGATCCCAGAAGAGACGATTTAAGGCCTCAAATATGTCCTTTGGGGAGATGTTGGAGATGGTTGACATAATGAAGAGGACCGACTATGACGGGAAGTATGGACCTTACCCCAACCCCAATGTCAGAAAGGCCAAGATCATGGGGAAAGTGGTCAAAAGTCCGCAGAAGAATTTCGGGGTACGGCGATCCAAGGATCAACTCAGGAAGCGGTGGTCGGACCTCAAATTAAGGGAGCACGAGCAGTACAGAAGGATCAGGAGAGTGCTGCAAAAAAGTAAGTAGTTGTCCTGTGTTCCTATTCTTGATTTTTATTACGTTCGTGCTGCTCCATGTGCTTTTCTTTATACTGTTGTACAGTTTAAAATGGCAAATTTCATGTTCATGGGCACATTGTTCGTTCGTATGAAACATTGTTCGTTCGGCCTATAAAACACCATTGTTTTGGCCATATGCATTTGAATACATTTTTTTCTAGCCTATTTCTCTTAAACTAATTTTGTTGTCTAGATAGGTTTGTAACTAGAATGTAATGCAAACTAGATTCTGTGTAAGGAGAGGACACTCAGCAGCAGTTTACACATCTGGACACTGGAGCACTAGTGTGGGACAACAGAACACCCTTTTTATTAGGGGGTCCCACACAGGTGCTCCAGTGTATACTATAGGGGTGACTCCATCTGTTAAGCTTGTACAAAACAGGTAAGTATTCAAGCTTGACAAGGGAAAAAAATATTTCTTCATCTTGGAACTCTGCCAAAACAGACAATTGTACCCCACTTCCAAGCAATGTTTCATATTCCTATTTCTGTCATCAAATATCTGTGTGCTAAGTATACCTATTTTTTTTTACATAGGGGAGAAAAGAATTGGAGGACACCACTCAGCAGAAGAGACAACAGACCCCCCACTTCATTAAGAAGGTGAAATCCCCCAAAGCCAACAGGAGGACGAGGGAGACGTGGTGGAAATTGTCACCACAACAGGTGAGTGTCTGCAACCACAGGTTTAGGTAAGAGATGGATGCCGGCATAATACATGGTGTGTTTTTGTTTCTATATTTTTAGGTGATCGTGATGTTGTGGATCCAGGTCATTTCACCAGTGAAAGTGCACAGATCCTGATCGGGGAGATCATGAGGTGTAATAGGGACTTGTAAAACATCCAGAAAAACATCAATGATGTTAAAAACAAAATGAAGAACACTATTGATGTTTTAGAGAGTGTTTAAAACACCTCCAAATCCCTTCCTTTTTTGTGGTATTTGTAATTAAAAATTTTTATCATTTTTTGCCATTTTATAGAAAAGCCAAATTTTGAAGATGCACACAGTGTGTCAACATGTGCTATCTGCCATCACGGGAGATCAATGTAGGAATTTTGTGGGTGCAACCCCTTCCTCAATAATAAAGTAGCTGTGAAGAAGGGGTTGCACCCACAAAACACGTCCCTTGATCCCCCGTGATGGCAGCTAGCACATGTTGACATTTGGCAATTTGTGTGCATCTTCAAAATTTGGCTTTTCCAGGGGTGACTTCACCCCATCTGAACGCAATATCAAACACAGTTTATAAATATTAATGACTGATATTGCCTTCAATTTATACAAAAATTGAACTTTGTAAGTACAGATTTGTGTATTTCTTGTTTGTTTGAAACATGCCTGTTTTACCTTAAATGGACATTTCTGCTTTTATTAATGTGACCCAAAAAATTGTTATACAACAAACATGTTGGTTTGTTTTAAAAACCATTTAGAAATGCACATGTGATTGTGCTGGTATTAAAGACTGATACTCAAGAATGTGTGGATTATTGTTTCAATGCTCCTAAAATTTTGTTATGGTAAAATTGGTGTTTTCAGTGACAATGGGGGTTATTTCCTAAGGGCAAATCCACTTTGCACTACAAGTGCAGTTTCGGTGCTGGCTCAAGTGCAAAGTGTATTTTCCTTTAGCAAATAACACCCAACAGTGCTTTTTAAGGTTACACAATCACAACATTTTCAGGACTCCCCACATTTCTGTCAGGGTCAGCTAAAAGAAACACAAGCAGTAAATGTCAGCAAAGATTTTAGTAGTTACATTATTTTTTTATTTGAAAAATGTATCAGACATTGTCTGGCATATTGATGGCCCCCCTACCCGCAAAGTAATCAAGGTATCTAAGACAGACCTCGCAGGCACTTAGGGGGGGCAAGCCAGGACGGCCACTTTCAAGCGTCGTCAGGGTTGGTTCATTTACTTGAATTCCGGCCTCAGGCCCAACTGAGGCAGCATAGTTGGCAGAATTTTGCCTTAAAAAGTTGTGTAGAACACAGCATGCCAGGATGATATGATTCAGTTTATACCATGCCATGTATATGGGTGTAAGAAATAGATGGAACCGCTGGCCATAATTCCAAACGTGTTCTCCACCACTCTTCTGGCACTGGCCAGCCGGTAATTAAAAACCCTCTGATCCGGGGTGAGGGTCCTCTCGGGAATGGCCGCATAAGATGGTCTCCCAGCGCAAACGCTTCATCAGCAACAAAGACGAATGGGAGTCCTTCCACATTGTCTTCTGGAGGTGGCAAGTCCAAGCTGTCATTCTGGAGACGCCTGTAGAACTCCATCTGGGCGATGACTCCACCATCGGACATCCGGTCATTATTCCCCACGTCCACATACAGGAACTCATAAGTAGCCGACACCACTGCCAACATCACAATACTATTGAACCCCTTATAATTATAATAGTATGACCCTGAGTTGGGTGGTGGGACGATGTGGACGTGTTTCCCATCAATTGCCCCTCTGCAGTTAGGAAAGTCCCACCGCTGGGCAAAGGAGGAGGCCACAGTCTGCCATTCCTGTGGGTTGGAAGGAAACTGTGGAGTCAAACAAGAAAAGGAAATTAATCATTTTGCACATAAACAGGGAAAGCAGATTAGACACAAACATTCTTGGCCAACATCAGTATAACATTTATTTTAGGGAGTATTTAAAAACAAAGGTATAAGGTCCACCTATCAGATTCCTCCCCCCCATGGGCCATTTGTAAAATTTTATGGGGGGGAGATGTTTTGGACAGGTAACCCTCTCCACTTCATTGAGAGATGAATGCCTAAATAATGTGTATTACTTTGGCCAGCCCCTCCTTACTTACACTATTGGCAGCCCACTAGACAGGTAAGAAGTGTCATAATACAAAGAGATAAATACACACTGTACACATTTTAGCACAGTTTTACATTCTGCTATTACCTATCAAGATAATAATAGGATACAAAAACTTTAAACAGTACCATTTGAAAGTATTCAGGCAGGCCCTTGCACTACATGCTTTGGGGAATTCATCCATAAATATGACCACAAAAGAGGTGGGTATAGTGTGTATGGGTTTGGAAAAGTCAGCAGAGGATTGTTATCAGCTGAGTTAGCATTTGAGGGGGAGGGAGGGTTCCAAATGATTTTGGGACACCAAAAAAAAGCCTTTGCCACTCTGCCTGAATTTAAAGCACAAATCACCTTTTTACACATTTTAGGGGGTGTTTGGGGTAAAGCACTACTATGGAGCTGACAAAATACATTGTTAAGTGACTACACGAGGTGAATATAGGGCCAGTAGAGCATGCTGGGGAGGTAAGTGAAGGCAAATATGTATGAAGGACAAAAAAATTTTGTTAAAAAACCAGCATGCATGAGGACAAAGGGGACATTCACAGCATATTACAATCATGGTAATTAGGGAATGAGGAAAGAAATACAATATATTAACAAACATTATATACAATAAAATGTGATGTTAAAGGATAAATCTTACCTTAATATACTCCTTCTGCAGGACCTGGATGATGGCAGAACAGGTCTCTGGGATAATGATCCCCAGAGCCTGGGGGGGAGATGCCTGCCAAGAACTTGAGGTCCTGCAGGATTCTCCCCATCGCCAAGTACCGCAGGGTGGCGACTAACCTCTGCTCCGGAGTGATGGCTTGCCTCATGCAGGTATCCTGCCTGCTGATATAGGGGGTCAGCAAAGCCAACAAACCTGAAATACGGGGTCCGTCATCCGGAGAAAGTTCCTGAAATCATCAGGATTATTCTCACGGATCTCACGGAGCAAAGGCATATGACAGAACTGGTCACGCTGGAGCAACCAATTCTTGGTCCATGAACTCCTCCCCACCCTGTTCATGGACTGGACTTGTGTCAAGGTCAGGACCCCAACACCAAGCCCCCCACACAGCACGAACTCTAATGCCCCGTACACACGGTCGGATTTTCCGATGGACATTGTCCGATCGGAGCGTGTTGTCGGAAATTCCGACCATGTGTGGGCGCCATCGGACATTTTCCATCGGATTTTCCGACACACAAAGTTGGACAGCAGGAGATAAAATTTTCCGACAACAAAATCCGATCGCGTCAATTCCGACCGTGTGTGGCCTGTTCCGACGCACAAAGTGCCACGCATGCTCAGAAGAAATTCCGACACGGGACAGCTCGTTCTGGTAAACTTAGCGTTCGCAATGGATACAGCACTTTCGTCACGCTGCAATGTAAAAAATGGTTTAATACAGCGCACTCTCTTCTTCTTTATAATGTGACAAGAATTAAGTAGTTTTGCTGCTCATATTCACACACACTTCTCACAAAGTTTTATTTGTGTTTTTTTAGTGGGATTCCCTCAATATATTGTTATTAGTTGTCACATCTGACAGTTTTATATTTTTTATGTTTTTTTTTTTTTGTTTTTAAGCCTTTTTTTTCTTTAATGTTTGGATTTTTTCCAAGGCTGATCTTTGTTCAATGTTATTTTTATTTTTGCTCCAGAATATTTTTGTGTGTGTTTTGTGTGGCAAGTTACCCCAACACCATTGATATCTTTTATTATTTAATCTCCATGAGATTTTTTGTTGTTGGTGTCCCTTGTTCATTTCACATTGTATATTAGAAATGTACCTGAATCCTCACAAACAAACCATCATTTTTGAAGTAAAACACATAGGAGAGTATAATTCAAAACAAAAATCCTTTATTAAGGGCTCAGAACCAAACAAAGAGGAAGGCAACACTGGATCAACAGGAGAAATTAGTGAAGCCTGGGACCCCCACGGCAGACATCAATTCTTCAACATCAAAATTGGTGGCCTGAGGAGTCCATATGTAAGGGAGGGCAGTCTGGTCCGGGATTCACAGAGATCCGGATAGCAGCAGATGACATCAGTGTCCCCAGGCTGTGGTACCACAAGAGGCTGCATCTTTTGGCCGACCAGACTGGATCCAGGGTCCTCACTGTCTGGTCTTCCTTTCACACTTCCTTCCGGGCTGTGGCTGTGCAGTTGGAGATGTGGCAGGAGGAGGAGTAGGACCTGGAGGAGGAGTAGGACCTGCAGGAGGAGGAGGAGGACCATCCCAAAGCTGTGTGTGAGGTGTAATTTGGCCCCTCATACCTTTTGCCAGAGCCTCTGATATGAGGGCCTCACACATGGCTTTTTGGCCCTCCTCCATCCTCTGCATTTTATAGGCTATGAATGCAGCAATGTTCTCCTGCCTGGTGTGGGGTGCTCCCAGGACCTCTGTAGCCCTACAAAAAAATCTGATAGCAGCCTCCTATAACTCGTATAACTCCGCCCGCCCCTGACGTTCTTTCAAGTGTAGTCCCCGCCCCTTTTCGTTCGGCGCAGTGGGGGAAGAGCATGATGGCGGACATACAGCAGGTGCGGGCTAATTGTAGCAACGAGGAGGAGGAGGAGGAAAGGGCGGATCCAGGCACGTCCCGATCCAGAAGGAGACGTTTTAAGGCCACAAATATGTCGTTTGGGGAGATGTTGGAGATGGTCGACATCATGAGGAAGTCCGACTATGACGGAAAATATGGGCCTTACCCCAACCCCAATATCCGAAAGGCCAAAATCATGGCGAAAGTGGTCAGGAGTCTAGAGCGGAATTTCGGGGTACGAAGGTCTAAAGATCAGCTCAGGAAGCGGTGGTCGGACCTGAAGTTGAGAGAGCCAGAGCAGTACCGAAAGATCCGGAGAGTGCTGCAAAAAAGTAAGTAGTTGTGCTGTGTTCCTATTCTTTCTGTCTTTATTACGTTCGTTCTGCTCCATATGCTTTGATTAGTTGTAACGTTTCCAAAGGTCAACTTTAATGTTCATGGGCACATTATTCGTTCGTATCAAACATTTTTCTTTCGGCCTCTAGAACACCATTGTTTAGGCCATATGCATTTTCACACATTTTTGGGGGCCTACTTGGATGCCAAATATTTGTTTGTGTAGATGGGTTTGTTACTAGAATGAAATGCAAACTAGATTGTGTGTAAGGAGAGGACACTGAGCAGCTGTTTTCACATCTGGACACTGGAGCACTAGTGTGGGACACAAGAACACCATTTTTATTAGGGGGCCACACAGGTGCTCCAGTGTATACTATAGGGGGGTCTCCATCTGTGAAGCTTGTACCAAACAGGTAAAGTATTGCAGCTTGACAAAGGGCAATAAAAAATATACATCTTGGAACTCGGCTAAAATAGACAATTGTACCCCACTTCCAAGCAATGTTTCCTATTTCTATAGTTCTGCCATCAAATATCTGTGTGCTAAGTATACCATTTTTGTTTTACATAGGGGAGAAAAGACTCGGACACCCCTCATCCCAGGAGACCAGAGACCCCCCCTCTCTGGAAGAAGGGGAAATACCAACCCAAGAAGCTGAGCAGGAGGAAGAAGAAGACGTGGTGGAGATTGGCACCACAACAGGTGAGTGTCTGCGACCACAGACTCAGGTAAAAGAGATGGCTGGTGGCAGATTTTTGAGCCCTTTTTTTTGTTCTTTATCTCTTTTTAGGTGATCGTGATGTGAGGGATCCAGAACGCTTTACATCTGAAAGTGCCCAGATACTCATCGGGGAGATCATGGGGTGTAATCTCCAATTGCAAAACATACATCAACAAATCAGTGATGTTATTAAAAAAAATAATAACATCATTGATGTTTTGGGGCGAATTTAAACCCCACAAAATCACCTGTTTTATCGTACCAAACTTTTTTCAATGTTTAGAAAAGCCAAATTTGGAGGATGCACACAGTGTGCCAATATGTGCTATCTGCCATCACGGGAGATCAATGGACGCGTTTTGGGGGGGCAACCCCTTCCTCAATTATAAAGTAGCGTTGAGGAAGGGCTTGCTCCCCCCAAACATGTCCCTTGATCCCCCATGATGGCAGATAGCACATGTGGACATTTGTAAATTGGTGTGCATCTTCCAAATTTGGCTTTTCCAGGGGTGATTTCCCCCCCATCTGAACGCTATATCAAACCCAGTTCCTAAATACTGATGTCTGATATAGCCTTTAGGTTTTACCTAATGTAAACTTTGTAAGTTCAAGTTTTTTGGCTTTCTTGTTGGTTTTACACAGGCCTGTTTTATCTGAAATGGATATTTTGATTTTTCATAATGCTACTGCAAACATTGTTATACAACAAACATGTTGGTTTGTTTTAAAAACCTTTGGTAAATGCGCATGTGATTGTGCAGGTATAAAAAAGTGCCTTACTCAAGAATGTGTGGATTATTGTCTCAACACTACAACACTTTTGGGGTGATGTAATTGTTGTTTTATGCACAAATGGGGGTTATTTCCTAAGGGCAAATCCTCTTTGCACTACAAGTGCAGGTTCAGTGCAGTTGCAAGTGCACTTGTAGTGAAATGTGTTTTTGCATTTAGGAAGTACCAGCCAACACTGTTTTTTATAAGGTTACCCAATCACGACATTTTCTGCACTCAACACATTTCTGTCAGGGTCAGCTAAAACAAACACAAGCAGTAAATGTCCACCAAGAATTTCTTTTGGGTGTTTTTTATTTGAAAAAGGTGTCACATATTGTCTGGCATATTGATAGCCCCCCTACCCGCAAAGAACTCCAGGTATCGTAACCGGACATCACGGGCATTCAGGGAGGGCAAGCCAGGACGGCCGCTTTCAAGTGCCGTCATTGTTGATGTATTTGGGATTCCGGCCTCAGGCTCAACTGAGCCAGCATAGTTGGCTGAATGTTTTCGTAGAAAATTATGGAGAACACAGCAGGCAAGTATTATATGGTTCAGTTTATACTCCGCCATATGGATGGGTGTCATAAATAATCGGAACCGGCTGGCCAGGATTCCAAATGTGTTCTCCACCACTCTTCGGGCTCTGGCCAGCCGGTAATTAAAAACCCTCTGTTCCGGGGTGAGGGTCCTCATCGGGAATGGCCGCATCAGGTGGTCCCCCAGCGCAAATGCTTCATCAGCAACGAACATAAATGGGAGACCTTCAACATTGTCCTCTGGAGGTGGCAAGTCCAAGCTGCCATTCTGGAGACGCCTGTAGAACTCCGTCTGGGCGATCACTCCACCATCGGACATCCGGCCATTCTTCCCCACGTCCACATACAAGAAGTCGTAATTAGCCGACACCACCGCCAACATCACTATACTATTAAACCCCTTGTAATTATAATAGTACGACCCCGAGTTGGGTGGTGGGACGATGTGGACGTGTTTCCCATCAATTGCCCCTCCGCAGTTAGGAAAGTCCCACCGCTGGGCAAAGTGGGAGGCCACAGTCTGCCATTCCTGTGGCGTGGAAGGAAACTGTTGAGGAAAAAACAATAAACATTACTATTTTTTCACAGAAACCTGGCAAGCAGATTAGACACAAACATTATGGGTCAACCTCCAGATAGCATTTATTAAGGGGAATTTAACAACAACAAAGTATAAGGTACACCTATCATATCCCCCCCCCTCTCATGGGCCATTTCTAACATTATAGGGGGGGGAACTCTTGGACAGGTAACCCTCTTCACTTCATTGAGAGATGAATGCCTAAATACAGGGTATTACTTGGAACAGCCCCTCCTTAGTTACACTATTGGCAGCCCACTGGACAGGTAAGAAGTGTCATAATACAAAGATATAAATACACACTGTACACATTTGAGGACATTTGAACATTCTGCTATTACCTATCAAGATCATAATAGGATACAAGAACTTTAAACAGTACCATTGGAAAGTATACAGGCAGGCCCTTGCACTACATGCTTTGGGGAATTCATCCATAAATCTGAGCACTAAAGAGATGGGTATAGTGTGTATGGGTTTGGCAAAGTCAGCAGATAGATGATTGAGGATAGAGAATTGGGATCAGCTGACTTAGCAGTTGGGGGAGGGAGGGTTACAAAAAATTTGGGGACACCACAAAAAAAAGCCTCTGGCCCTCTGCCTGAATTTAAATCAAAAATAACATTTCCAAACATTTTAGGGGGTGTTTGGGGTAAAGCACTACTATGGAGCTGATAAAATACATTGTTAAGTAACTACATGAGGTGAATATAGGGCAGGAGACACCATGCTGGGGAGGTTATTGAAGGGCAAATATTTATGAAGGACCTAAAATAATAATTACATAAAAATCCAGCATGCATGAGGACAAAGGGGACATTCACAGCATATTACAATCATGGTAATTAGGGGATGAGGAAAGAAATACAATATATTATCAAACATTCAATACAATAAAATGTGATATAAAAGGATAAAAATCTTACCTTCATATACTCCTTCTGTAGGACCTGGATGATGGCAGAACAGGTCTCTGGGATAATGATCCCCAGAGCCTGGGGGGAGATGCCTGTCGAGAACTTGAGGTCCTGCAGGCTTCTCCCTGTGGCCAAATACTGCAAGGTAGCGACCAACCTCTGCTCCGGAGTGATGGCTTGCCTCATGCAGGTATCCTGCCTGCTGATATAGGGGGTCAGCGAAGCCAACAAACGGTGAAATACGGGGTCCGTCATCCTGAGAAAGTTCCTGAAATCATCAGGATTATTCTCACGGATCTCACGGAGCAAAGGCATATGACAGAACTGGTCACGCTGAAGCAACCAATTCTTGGTCTATGAACTCCTCCCCACCCTGTTCATGGACTGGACTTGTGTCAAGGTCAGGACCCCAACACCAAGCCCCCGCACAGCACGAACTCTACGCGGAGTACGCATACGCAACATGGCTAGAAAACGGTCGGCTGCTCAGAACGAAGTAACAGAACGCACTGAAGAACAGCAAGGCCTGTGAAGAGCGACCTGAAAAACAGCAACGAGCGGACAAGATCGCACAGAAAACTCCAATACGAACTGACTGCACGCACTGAAGAGCAGATACAAACCCACAAGCACAAACTGAACGGCAGAAAACGATCTGAAAGCCACGAGTCTGAAAAAGCGCGAATCGTCTCTCACCAAACTTTTACTAACACGAGATTAGCAAAAGGAGCCCAAAGGGTGCCGCGCTTGGTTCTGAACCGGCCTTTTCTAGTCTCGTCGTACGTGCTTGACGTCACCGCGTTCTTGGCGATCGGAAATTCTGACAACTTTATGCGACCGTGTGTAGGCAAAACAAGTTTGAGCCAACATCCGTCGGAAAAAATCAGAGGATTTTGTTGTCGGAATGTCCGAACAAAGTCCGACCGTGTGTACGGGGCATAAGAGGAGTAAGTATACGCAACATGGCTAGAAAATGGTCGGCTGCTCAGAATGAAGTAACAGAACGCACTGAAGAACAGCAAGGCCTGTGAAGAGCGGCCTGAAAAACAGCAACGAGCGGACAAGAACGCACTGAATATTCAAATGCAAACTCACTGCACGCACTGAAGACCAGATACAAACCCACAAGCACAAACTGAACAGAAGAAAACGATCTGAATACCATGAGTCTGAAAAAGTGCAAATCGTCTCTCACCAAACTTTTACTAACTAGAGATTAGCAAAAGGAGCCCAAAGGGTGCAGCGCTTCGTTCTGAACTGCCCTTTTATAGACTCGTCATACGTGGTATACGTGACTGCGTTCTTGGCGATCGTAAATTCCAACAACTTTGTGCGACCGTGTGTATGCAAAACAAGTTTGAGCCAACATCTGTCGGAAAAAATCCATGGATTTTGTTGTCGGAATGTCCGATCAATGTCCGATCGTGTGTACAGGGCATTAGATTTCGCCGGATGTAAACAGCGTCATTGGGAAATTGGGAAAGCATTTTATCACACCGATCTTGGTGTGGTCAGATGCTTTGAGGGCAGAGGAGAGATCTAGGGTTTAATAGACCCCAATTTATTCAAAAAAGAATACCTGTCACTACCTATTGCTATCATAGGGGATATTTTTATTCCGAGATAACAATAAAAATGATTTAAAAAAATGAAAGGAACAGTTTAAAAATAAGATAAAAAAAAAATAATAAAGAAAAAAAAATGCCCCCCTGCCCCCCCTGCTCTCACGCAAAGGCGAACGAAAGCGTCGATCTGGCATCAAATGTAAACAGCAATTGCATCATGCATGTGAGGTATCACCGTGAAGGCCAGATCTAGGGCAGTAATTTTAGCAGTAGACCTCCTCTGTAAATCTATAGTGGTAACCTGTAAAGGCTTTTAAAGGCTTTTAAAAATGTATTTAGTTTGTCGCCACTGCACGTTTGTGCGCAATTTGAAAGCATGTCGTGTTTGGTATCCATATGCTTGGCCTAAGATCATCTTTTTTATATCATCAAACATTTGGCCAATATAATGTGTTTTAGTGCATTAAAATGAAAAAAAGTGTGTTTTTTCCCCAAAAAATGCGTTTGAAAAATCGCTGCGCAAATACTGTGTGAAAAAAAATGAAACACCCACCATTTTAATCTGTAGGGCCTTTGCTTTAAAAAAATATATAATGTTTGGGGGTTCAAAGTAATTTTCTTGCAAAAAATGTCAGAAAGGGCTTTGTCTTCAAGTGGTTAGAAGAGTGGGTGATGTGTGACATAAGCTTCTAAATGTTGTGCATAAAATGCCAGGACAGTTCAAACCCCCCCAAATGACCCCATTTTGGAAAGTAGACACCCCAAGCTATTTGCTGAGAGGCATGTCGAGTCCATGGAATATTTTATATTGTGATACAAGTTGCGGGAAAAAGCAAACTTTGTTTTTTTTTGCACAAAGTTGTCACTAAATGATATATTGCTCAAACATGCCATGGGCATATGTGAAATTACACCCCAAAATATATTCTGTTGCTTCTCCTGAGTACAGGGATACCACAAGTGCACCACCACCAAACCAAGCACCACCTTCAGGGTTTCTAAGGGTGTAAATTTTGATTTCACTCCTCACTGCCTATCACAGTTTCGGAGGCCATGGAATGCCCAGATGGCACAAACTCCCCCCCCCCCAAATGACCCCATTTTGGAAAGTAGACACCCCAAGCTATACTGAGAGGTATGGTGAGTATTTTGCAGACCTCGCTTTTTGTCACAAAGTTTTGAAATTTGAAAATAGAAAAAAAAAAAAATGTTTTAATTTCTTTATTTTCAAAAACAAATGAGAGCTGCAAAATACTCACCATGCTTCTCAGCAAATAGCTTGGGGTGTCTAATTTCCAAAATGGGGTCATTTGGGGGAGGAGGGGTTGTGCCATCTGGGCATTTTATGGCCTTCAAAACTGTGATAGGTAGTGAGGAGTGAAATCAAACATTTACGACCTTAGAAATCCTGAAGGTGGTGTTTGGTTTTTGGGGCCCCGTACGTGGCTAGGTTCCCAAAAAGTCCCACACATGTCATATCCCTGTACTCAGGAAAAGCTGCAGAATGTATTTTGGGGTGCAATTCCACATATGTCCATGGCCTGTATGAGCAATATATCATTAAGTGACAACTTTGTGCAAAAAAAAAAAAAAGTTTGTAATTTTCCCGCAACTTATGGCAAAATATAAAATATTCCATGGACTCAACATGCCTCTCGGTGAAGGCGGTGATTGGTTTTCGGGGGCCCTGTACGCGGCTAGGCTCCCAAAAAGTTCCACACCTGTCATATCCCTGTACTCAGGAGAAGCAGAAAAATGTATTTTGGGGTGCAATTCCGCATATAATCATGGCATGTGTGAGCAATATATCATTTAGTGACAACTTTTTGTAAAATATTTTTTTTTTGTCATTATTCAATCACTTGGGACAAAAAAATAAAATATTCAATGGGCTCAACATGCCTTCCAGTAATTTCCTTGGGGTGTCTACTTTCCAAAATGGGGTCATTGGGGGGGGGGGGGGTTTACTGCCCTGCCATTTTAGCTCCTCAAGAAATGAGATAGGCAGTTATAAACTAAAAGCTGTGTAAATTCCAGAAAATGTACCCTAGTTTTGTAGATGCTATAACTTTTGCGCAAACCAATAAATATAAGCTTATTGACTTTTTTTTTACCAAAGACATGTGGCTGAATACATTTTGGCCTAAATGTATGACTAAAATTGAGTTTATTGGATTTTTTTAATAATAAAAAGTAGAAAATATCATTTTTTTTTCAAAATTTTCGGTCTTTTTCCGTTTATAGCGCAAAAAATAAAAACCGCAGAGGTGATCAAATACCATCAAAAGAAAGCTCTATTTGTGGGAAAAAAAGGTCGCAAATTTCGTTTGGGTACAACATTGCATGACCATGCAATTAGAAGTTAAAACAATGCAGTGCCAAATTGTAAAAAGTGCTCTGGGCAGGAAAGGGGTAAAACCTTCCGGGGCTGAAGTGGTTAAGGTATAAAAATATATATAATTTTTCATAAATGATGCTAGGTATAAATATATTTAATGATAATACATGTAGAAGTCATTAGTTGGATGACTCCGATTTTTATTGGATTGACAAAGATTTGTGGGCGGTAATGGCGGCATACATAGTGAATGAGACGTGTCCGGCCATGTGACCCCTGATGACGTCAGATGTTGCTGACTAAATGCTTCGGGTGGGACTTTCCGAGACACGTCACTTCCGGTTGGTGGAACGCAGGTGAAACGAAAAACGCTGTTTTTGATTTTATTACATGCCTGTTATACTTTTCAACCCCTTCACGCCGACGTAATGCAAATATGTGGCTTTTGGCTTAAAGGGGTTGTACCGAAGTGATGCAAGCAGCTGCAGGCATCACTCCGGTATCGTTTTTTAGAGTCGACAGTTAAATTTCTTATGATAACAATCGATGCAGCTAAGCAGCCACTGGATTGTTCTCACAATCGGCGGGAGGGGACGTCCCCACTCCTGCCGCCTTCCGTGGCTTGCCCGGGGCTCCCCTGTCCTACCGGGAGGCCCAAGTGACCAGCTGGCACGTCCGCCGGCCGGAGACCCGAATAATGCTGCAATTGGGTTTGATCGGGTCTCGGATCTAGTAATCCGGAAGCAATGTCATAACATCACTTCCGGTTAACTGAAGACTTAAAGGCACCAGATTTAAAAAACAACAGCATTCAAAACAGCCATACTTGGTGTTTTGAATGCTTTTAAGTGCAAAGGAGGGATTTGGGGCCTTATAGACCCCAGATCCCTCCATAAAGAGTACCTGTCACTGACTATTACTGTCACAAGGGATGCTTACATTCCTTGTGACAGCAATTAAAGTGATCTAAATTTTTTTTAAAGGGACAGTGTAAAAAAAAAAAAAAAAAAATATTAATAAAAAAATTTTAAAATTTAAAGTGCCCCATCCCTCCGTGCTCGCATGCAGAAGTGAGCGCATACATAAGTCGTGCTCACAAATGTAAACAGTGTTCAAACCACACATGTGAGGTATCACTGCGATCATTAGAGCGAGAGCAATAATTCTAGTGCTAGACCTTCTCTAACTCTAAACTGGTAACCGTTAAAATGTTTTTAAGCGTCCCCTATCTCCCTTATGGAGATTTTTTAAGTTCTGTAGTTTGTTGCCATTCCAGGAGCGTGCGCAATTTTAAAGCATGACATGTTAGGTATCATGTTAGGTATCTGTTTACTCGGCATACCATCACATCACTTTCAAATTATACGAAAAAATTGATCTAACTTCGCAGTTTTTTTAATTTAATTTAATGAAAGTGTATTTCTTCGACAAAAATTGCATTTGAAAGACCACTGTGCAAATACAGTGTGACATCAAATATTGCAACAGTCGCCATTTTATTCTCTAGGGTTCTGATAAAATATATATATAATGTTTGGGGGTTCTAAATAATTTTCTAGCAAAAAATACTGATTTTAACTTGTAAGCAGCGTGTCAGAAAAAGGCTTAGGCATGAAGGGGTTAATGACGTAAGTGGAAGTTAAATTGCTTCTTAAAAAATATTGAACATAGGAACACTTTTCAAGATATAATGTTATCTAGAGGGCCAGAGGCTTAGAACTTTGTTGGCGGACCGAATACATGTTACATATCTGGAGATATACTTACTTTATGCGATTTTGACTTTCTTTGAGAAAAGAGGTCATATATTTTGGGTGAGTGCAGAGTGTTTCTTCCTGGGAGAAGAGGAAGAGCACTGTTTGTTTTTTGGATGTCACGTATTTTTAAAAAACGATTCTCAACAATTTTTTCACTTTATACTGTTTGATTTACATGGAAGAGAGGTCCCAGCCTACTGCTCAGGACAATAGATAGAAGATAGTGATTGGCTGCAGTGCAGCATGGGAGAGGAAGAGCCCACCCATTGAGCCAGGGAGCTGCAAAGGATTATGGGGGATGTAGATCCCAAGGAGCAGAGTGCCATTGGGAAAAAGACTGTATGGGACTACAGATCCCATAACCCAAGTGCTGATGAGAGAGAGGAAAGTACTGGAAAGCCTGTGCTCTTGTTTAACTTTTCAATGAAGGGCAAGGCGAAGTGTGTTGTGTAAAGTCTGATTCTGACTCTGGTGTGACACCATGTTGCAGGACTCGATCTGCACTGCTGCCCCTATCCAGAGGCTGCTGTTGCTGGAGCATGTACAGGGACCGTGTTCTGGAGTGTCAGGAAATAACTTCAGTGCCTGGAGCATCTACAGCTTCGTCCGGGAATGGGAATGCTGAAACAGCGATCAGAGCCACTACCACTGCGGCAGCCTGATCACGTATCCAGTGTTCCAGACATCCATGAGTGGTTAGAGGTCAATTGCCAACAACTTTGTTACTTTCCTCTTAAAGAGTCAGCACCATCCTGATTTTGGGTCCCCAAGGATTTGTTTTTAGGATTACTCCCCTTTCTGTTGGATGTTACAAAAATTCTATTTAAAAGAGCTTCAGTGCAGTTTGGGCCCCAATGCCAGCCACTGATCGGATACCACCAGCCAGTGTGGTGGGGATAAGGAGGGCCTGTGACTGTGACTTTTAGCCCTCTTGAGTGTATATATTCCCTATTTAGGGCTTCCCTGTTAGTAAGGGTCAAGGAGGTGTGTACTTTGCCCCTTGAGCCAGGTTTCAGGTACCCTGTTAAAGTGCATTTGATAATATCTAATTTGTGAATAGGTATTATTGCAACTGCCACTTGATATTGTTTACAGTCATTATCACTGTTATTCACTCTGCCAGGCATGCTGGCCAAACATCTTTCCCCCCAGCCTTGGTGTGTCAGAGTGTATGGTATTAACGTTTTTATTAGGAACCAGAGAACCCAATCAGCCAGCGGCTCCTTCAAGGGTAGTACAATAGCACATAACACTCAGTCCAACTCTATTGATTTGTAGTATATCATGGGCTGATAGCAATGCAGTGTGGGACAGTCTTTTTTCTTTTGAATATATTGATTTCTGTACTATTTCACAAGTAGTATTAAACCATTTACATCAGTCGCTTATCCACTGAAGATTCAAATCAAACAAAAAAGGAACACAATCTTCATGCATGACGTATTCTAGTTGAGATGGAGATCTTTACACTTTAAAAATATATAGCCCCCAGACAGTGGCGTCACTAGGGTTGGTGTCACCTGGTGTGGTAAAACATGGTGTCACCACCCCCTTAACTGAATAATTAATTGAATCTCCTCCCCTAGCCTGCCACAGTGCTCTAACCTGCCGCTGCAGAGTGACAGCAGGACAGAGCAGTAGACACTGGGCAGGCTAGCACATCGGGCTCTCTCCTGTCTAGCCTGCCACAGTGCTAGATGGGGGTGACACCATTGCAGACAGATATCAGGGTAGATGGGGTCTCTGTCCCCAGGGGAGATGGGGTCCCTGTCCCCAGGGGAGATGGGGTCCCTGTCTCTAGGGGAGATGGGGTCCCTGTCCCCAGGGGAGATGGGGTCACTGTCCCCAAGGAATATGGGATCCCTGTCCCCAGGGGAGATGGGGGTCCCTGTCCCCAGGGGAGATTGGGTGTGGTATGGGATGGTGTATGGGGGAGATGGGGTTGTCTCACTCACTGTGACCGTGGTGCAGGGTCAGATTGATGTAGTACGGTACTAGATCCCGGCCAGCATGGTCTGGCTTTGCCTGCTGCAGCTGACAGCTCTGCAGATGATCAGCATTGGAGGCTACATCTTTACTCCATGGGCTCTCTGAGTAAAGGGGTGGGGTCCGGGGACTATGAGACAAGCCTGTGGTGTCCTGCGGGAAGCCTGCTCTCATAGGGCAGCACCAGTGTGCTAGAAGCTTGTTTGTTCAGCACTAGAGAGATCTGTGCACGGGGCTCTGGCTAGGGAGAACACTGGACTGAGCAGCATTCTATGGGGCAGGAGAAAGGGGCTGGCCGAGGACACCAGGGGGAAATGTGAGACTGAACAGCAGCTGAAGAAAGTTGGTGACTGCCCAGAGTGGAGCGGTACCTGTTAGTACGCTCTGCTTGTTAGGAGAAGTGGCCCTGGTGTCACCCCTATGGTGGGTGTCACCCGGATGCGGTTAGCACCCCCCGCACCCCCATAGCGATGCCACTGCCCCCAGAGTTTAGACCAAAGTATGGATAACATTTGTATCAAATGTAACCAAAAGTCTCTTTCTTAATTTTTATCATCTTCTTTTTATTGTCTTAACAATCCTGTGGGTACCTTGCACGGAGCAATTGAAGCAACTGGAGCAGTGCACATATTTTTAGGTTAAAGTATATCTAAACCCAAAACCAAAAATCTAATATATTGGAGGTTACCAGTCATTTGATGTGATGGATGTAACAGTTTCTTTTTTTAGGCTAAATCAAAATAACTGTGTAGTGATCGGGTATATTAATATATACTGGGTGATATGATGTAGAGTGGGTATGATAATTAATATTTAGGTATTATTATAATGATGATATAAGTACTCTTCCGCAGCAACCCAATTCTTCCAGAGAGATGCACTTTATTGACTTCCAACACAGAACAAAGTCCAAAGTCCACAGATGACAAAGAAATCCGACAGAGGAAATATAATTCAGAAACCCATCTCCTAGGTCTGTGTCTTCCCACAGACAAGCCTCACCCCATACACAGACAAGCCTCACTCCATACACAGACAAGCCTCACCTCCTTAACCTATAGACTGAATGCCGTGTTATATTCACTAAATATTGAATGGCTGAGCAATTTGATTGGCCGTTTCAATTTAGGACTTTGATTAGCTTTAGTCTTTCAAACAGACAACAACCCCCAGCCGTGAACAGCCGTGAACCACCCCAATTTGCACTCCCGCATATCAACATCAACAAGTCCCCTTTAGATATGTGTATACCACCTGAACACCCTTTTGAATACCTTTTGGAATACCTACATTCCTGCATATCAACAAGCCCCCCTGATAAATTAGCCCCACAGGAGGGAGCCTCCGCTAAGCCAACCCAAAACACTCCTTGATCCCATTGTTACCCCCTCAAGTCTAATTACCATCCATAAATATTTCTTCTATGGTCCTTTAAACAATGTACCCTTTGAAATGTTCAATTAGGTTAACAGCCCATACCTCACACCCCTAGGTAGACTTGCATGAGACTAACACATCAAAGGGTTTTCAGCTGTCCCCTTGCTATGTTAAAATTCAGTTGGACAATGCAACTGAATTTCTGGTCAGCATGGCACTCCAATACAATATTATACATAAATTGGCCAACATATTACAACAAACTGTTGATCCTGATAGAAATCCTTTTAACTTCCTGTATACTAGACTGAAATCTAAAACAATGTTGTTAGATTTCCAAGCTATCATCCATAAAATAAACAACCTGTCCTCCTTATGTAGTGGAGGTGAGCAGAGGGAAGGAGGTATTCATAGTCCAAAGCAGTAGAGCAGCCTAGAGTGACAAACTGCTACTCCATACAGTGAGTAAGTGTTGTCACCCTAAAACAGGAAATGTGTTACTGGCGGGAGATGTTGCCACATGTTCATTGTTCCTCTCCATCTTTCCTGGCCAGGTAAAAGAAAAGTAAAACAGTTTTAAAGAAGGGAATGAATGTAGCTACCACATTCAAGGAGTGGTATGCTGCAATAAATTACAATTTTGTTTTTGAGTTTATATATGCTTAAAGTGGTTGTAAAGCAATGCATGAAGGTAGAAAACCTTCCGTGTGCTGCTCCTCCAACAGGCCCCCCAATACCTGAGACCCAGTGATGTGATTGCCCCGGGTCTCTCTCTCGTCATTGACTGAGGCAGCAGTGGGAGTCATTGGCAAGAGTGGGGGGGTGGGGCCGAGCCGTGGCTCTGTGTGTCTTATGAACGCTTAGAGCAGGGTTTAGGAGGGAGCATGCACCAGTGCCCCCATAGCAAGTGGCTTGCTATGGGGGCACTGGTCAAGGAGGAGGAGCCAGGAGCACCAACAGGTTGGGGGTGCTCTGTGCAAAACTTTTGCACAGAGCAGGTAAATATGACAATTGTAATTTAAAAAAAACAAAAAACCTAACCTTTAACCACTTAAGGACCAGAAGGATTGCCCTCTTAATGACCAGGCCATTTTTTTGCCATACAGCATTTTTATTATTTATTTTCTACTAGTAATGGCAGTGATCTGCGATTTTTAGTGGGATTGCAACATTGCGGCAGACAGATCGGACATTTTTGACACTTTTTTGGGACCAGTGACATTTATACAGCAATCAGAGCTAAAAATAGCCACTGATTATTATATAAATGTCACTGGCAGGGAAGGGGTTAACACTAGGGGGCGATCAAGGGGTTAAGTGTTCCCTAGGGAGGTGTTTCTAACTGTGGGGGGAGTGTACTGACTGGAGGAGGAGAGAGAGATCGCTGTTCCTGATCACTAGGAACAGCAGCTCTCTCTCTACTCCCCTTTTAGAACGGGTATCTGTTCGTTACATAGACAAATCCCCAATGGTTCCTCTGCGCAGTCACTTCTCGTCAGAGATGGCCTTGATTTACTGTCATGAACCGGTGTGACCAGAACCGTGTGATCTGCGACAGAGGATACCCAAACGTATATACGTGAAAATATAATAATTTATTAAAGAAAGTGAGTAATATAATACAACCAACTCCAATATAACACAGTGCAATAACCAACCACAGACAGAGACCCACAAATAACAACAGACAGATAAGTGCAATAAATGGGAAATACCAGGATCATAAACAATAGCCAGGCCAGGGTCATACACAGCAGATCAGCAGATGGACAGGGGATGTTCCAGAGACATAAACGTAAGCCAGGCCAAGGTCATACACAGGGAGGTCAGCAGATGGGGTATGGAACACAGGACAGGGAGAGGATGGATGGGTCAGACTGCAGGCAGGGATGCAAGGTAACAGGTGGGACAGGATAGGGTCCGAGACAGGGGGACAGGATCAGGATCAGGTTCAGGGCACAGGATCAGATCGCTAGCAGGTCAGGAGGCAATGAAGAAATCAAGGCAAACATGTGAATGTTTGCCGGGTATTTATAGGCCTGTGATTGGCCTCAAGTGACACCTGATTGTAGGAGGTACTGTCTGCTCCACACTGCCAGGATCCATCCGCTGGTGGACGCCAGTACTGCGGCCCAAAGATGATATACTATTAACAGGGAAAAGCTCTCCTGACAGCTCCAAACTGTCAGGAGACACCTGCTGGTGGACCTCAGTACTGCATGCCAAATAACAGGTATTACCAGCGGATGGAACATTTCCTGACAGTACCCCCCCTCAAAGGAGCGGCCTCCGGACGCTCCAATTGGTTGTAATTGTCCATAGTCTATGGCATCAAGCAGAACAACAGATAGTGGCACGACAGGCAGAACAGGTGGTGGCACAGCAGGCATGGGCACTTCAAGCTGGGCAGCAGGCATGGGCTCTTCAAGCTGGGCAGCAGGCATGGGCACTTCAAGCTGGGCAGCAGGCTCATCAGGCTGGAGGGCAGACACCGAGACATCAGGCTGGAGGGCAGGCACCGAGACATCAGGCTGGAGGGCAGGCACCGAGACATCAGGCTGGAGGGCAGGCACCGAGACATCAGGCTGGAGGGCAGGCAACGAGACATCAGGCTGGAGGGCAGGCACCGAGACATCAGGCTGGAAGGCAGGCACCGAGACATCAGGCGAGACATCAGGCTGGAGGGCAGGCACCGAGACATCAGGCTGGAGGACTGGCACCGAGACATCAGGCTGGAGGACTGGCACCGAGACATCAGGCTGGAGGACTGGCACCGAGACATCAGGCTGGAGGACTGGCACCGAGACATCAGGCGAGACATCAGGCTGGAGGGCAGGCACCGAGACATCAGGCTGGAGGGCTGGCACCGAGACATCAGGCTGGAGGGCTGGCACCGAGACATCAGGCTGGAGGGCTGGCACCGAGACATCAGGCTGGAGGGCTGGCACCGAGACATCAGGCTGGAGGGCTGGCACCGAGACATCAGGCTGGAGGGCTGGCACCGAGACATCAGGCTGGAGGGCAGGCACCGAGACATCAGGCTGGAGGGCAGGCACCGAGACATCAGGCTGGAGGGCTGGCACCGAGACATCAGGCTGGAGGGCTGGCACCGAGACATCAGGCTGGAGGGCAGGCACCGAGACATCAGGCTGGAGGGCAGGCACCGAGACATCAGACTGGAGGGCAGGCACCGAGACATCAGGCTGGAAGGCAGGCACCGAGACATCAGGCGAGACATCAGGCTGGAGGGCAGGCACCGAGACATCAGGCTGGAGGACTGGCACCGAGACATCAGGCTGGAGGACTGGCACCGAGACATCAGGCTGGAGGACTGGCACCGAGACATCAGGCGAGACATCAGGCTGGAGGGCAGGCACCGAGACATCAGGCTGGAGGGCTGGCACCGAGTCATCAGGCTGGAGGGCTGGCACCGAGACATCAGGCTGGAGGGCTGGCACCGAGACATCAGGCTGGAGGGCTGGCACCGAGACATCAGGCTGGAGGGCTGGCACCGAGACATCAGGCTGGAGGGCAGGCACCGAGACATCAGGCTGGAGGGCAGGCACTGAGACATCAGACTGGAGGGCAGGCACCGAGACATCAGACTGGAGGGCAGGCACCGAGACATCAGACTGGAGGGCAGGCACCGAGACATCAGACTGGAGGGCAGGCACCGAGACATCAGGTGAGACATCAGGCTGGAGGGCAGGCACCGAGACATCAGACTGGAGGGCAGGCACCGAGACATCAGGTGAGACATCAGGCTGGAGGGCTGGCACAGAGACATCAGGCTGGAGGGCAGGCACCGAGACATCAGGCTGGAGGGCAGGCACCGAGACATCAGGCTGGAGGGCAGGCACCGAGACATCAGGCTGGAGGGCAGGCACCGAGACATCAGGCTGGAGGGCAGGCACCGAGACATCAGGCTGGAGGGCTGGTACCGAGACATCAGGCTGGAGGGCTGGCACCGAGACATCAGGCTGGAGGGCTGGCACCGAGACATCAGGCTGGAGGGCTGGCACCGAGACATCAGGCTGGAGGGCTGGCACCGAGACATCAGGCTGGAGGGCTGGCACCGAGACATCAGGCTGGAGGGCAGGCACCGAGACATCAGGCCCGGCAACAGGTACTAGAACTTCAGACTGGGCAGTAGGCACATCAGGCAGAACAGCAGGTGCTGGCACAACAAGCCGAACAGCAGGCACATCGGACTGGATAGCAGGTACTGGAACTTCAAACCGGTCAGCCGGTACTGGAACTTCAGATTGGACAGTGGGCACAGGTGCTGGCACATCAGGCAAAACAGCAGGTACTGGCACAACAGGCTGAACAGCAGGTACATCGGACTGGATAGCAGGTACTGGAACTTCAAACCGGGCAGCTGGTACTGGAACTTCAGACTGGACAGTGGGCACATCAGGCAGAACAGCAGGTACATCGGACTGGATAGCAGGTACTAGAACTTCAGACTGGACGGTGGGCACAGGTGCTGGCACATCAGGCAGAACAGCAGGTGCAGTGGACTGAATAGCAGGTACTGGAAATTCAAACCGGTCAGCCGGTACTTCAGATTGGACAGTGGGCACAGGTGCTGGCACATCGGGCAGAACAGCAGGTACTGGCACAACAGGCTGAACAGCAGGTACATTGGACTGGATAGCAGGTACTGGAACTTCAAACCGGGCAGCTGGTACTGGAACTTCAGACTGGACAGTGAGCACAGGCGCATCAGGCAGAACAGCAGGTACTGGCACAATAGGCTGAACAGCAGGTACATCGGACTGGATAGCAGGTACTGGAACTTCAAACCGGGCAGTTGGTACTGGAACTTCAGACTGGACAGTGGGCACAGGTGCTGGCACATCGGGCAGAACAGCAGGTACTGGCACAACAGGCTGAACAGCAGGTACATCGGACCGGATAGCAGGTACTGGAACTTCAAACCGGGCAGCTGGTACTGGAACTTCAGACTGGACAGTGGGCACAGGTGCTGGCACATCAGCAGGCATCGAAACATCAGACTGGGCGGCACACAGGAACACATCAGGCTGGAACAGATCAGCTGGCGGGGAGGCAGGATTGGACACTGGCATGATGGTATGGGTTGGATTAGCTGGTGCGAGGGCAGGTTGGGTTACTGGCAGGATCGTCTTGGTTAGAAAAAACTTTCGTTTTTTCTTTGGCTTAGCCACTGAAGCTCTGTAGGTGAGGGGTGCAGCAGACTGGAAAGGAGGATTGGAATATGGCAGAGAAGAGGTAACAGTAGCTGGAGGAAGTTCCTGTGGGTTTGTGGACAGCTGAGAAGAGGCAGGTGAGTTGAATGCAGGATAGGTGCAGCGGGTAGAGACAGGGTATTGATATTTGGTGGGAAGCAGGGTATATTGGGCCGAAACGGAGGTTGCCATGGGTGAAGGGAAAAAAGACTCCTGGGCAGGCAGGTGTCTAATAGCAGGTCTGGGTTGGGCAGAGCTGACCGAAGCTGGAGATAATAAGTCTGACCATGCCTGTAGTACAGGTTGAACAAACGTGGGTTCACATACTGCCTGTCTAACTAGGGACTGCACCGAATCTATACAATCCACTAGCACCTGTTTAGGACAAGCTGAATAATGCTCCAGAAAGTATACAGCATCATCCTCCAACAGCTACTGAAGGGGGGAGAAAAATCATCACTTCCTTTAGGACTGCTAGACAAGGCTAGCTCAGCACACACCTGTATCAGGGGCTGAAAGTTTTCAAACAGAAATCTACCCTGATCAACCAGAGAATGGGCCAGACAGATACACTCCAGGAGCTAATCCCTGGCCCACTCTTTCAATACCAGACGACAGTAATTGTTATCCTCCAACACCAGTGAGGCAAGGAGAACAACTGTTTCTGATTGCATTTTAATAGCACTACAATGGTTCCTCTGCGCAGTCACTTCTCGTCAGAGATGGCCTTGATTTACTGTCATGAACCGGTGTGACCAGAACCGAGTGATCTGCGACAGAGGACACCCAAACGTATATACGTGAAAATATAATAATTTATTAATGAAAGTGAGTAATATAATACAACCAACTCCAATATAACACAGTGCAATAACCAACCACAGACAGAGACCCACAAATAACAACAGACAGATAAGTGCAATAAGTGGGAAATACCAGGATCATAAACAATAGCCAGGCCAGGTTCATACACAGCAGATCAGCAGATGGACAGGGGATGTTCCAGAGACATAAATGTAAGCCAGGCCAAGGTCATACACAGGGAGGTCAGCAGATGGGGTATGGAACACAGGACAGGGAGAGGATGGATGGGTCAGACTGCAGGCAGGGATGCAAGGTAACAGGTGGGACAGGATAGGGTCCGAGACAGGGAGACAGGATCAGGATCAGGTTCGGGCACAGGACCAGGGCACAGGACCAAGGCACAGGACCAAGGCACAGGACCAAGGCACAGGACCAAGGCACAGGACCAAGGCACTAGCAGATCAGGAGGCAATGAAGAAATCAAGGCAAACATGTGAATGTTTGCCGGGTATTTATAGGCCTGTGATTGGCCTCAAGTGACACCTGATTGTAGGAGGTACTGTCTGCTCCACACTGCCAGGATCCATCCGCTGGTGGACGCCAGTACTGTGGCCCAAAGATGATATACTATTAACAGGGAAAAGCTCTCCTGACAGTTCCAAACTGCCAGGAGACACCTGCTGGTGGACCTCAGTACTGCATGCCAAATAACAGGTATTACCAGCGGATGGAACATTTCCTGACAGGAGCAATCGTGGATGGCCGGCGGACATCGCGGCCGGCGACCACATACATCCGCTCCAGTGTCGTGCCGCGGGTGTGCGCGCCCCCTATTGCTCTTAAAGCGGACAATGTACATCTATGGTCAATTCACGCAGCCGTGCCAACCTGCCGCAGTATAATGACAGCAGCTGGTCGGCAAGCGGTTAATATTACTGCAGCAGAGCAACAATTCAACAATATAGAAGGTGGCCTGATATATAGATATGCTATTTAGCCTGGCCTTTTGTGGAAAATACTAATCAATACTAATGCCCATACTTCCTTATAATAAGTAGGGCCATACACGTAGCAGTTCTTTTTGACTTGACTTTGACAGGAACGTGGGGGAACGCAGTTCCGGCACCTCCAACACTGTATGTAATGGTAAGGGGTGCTGGGGTGCGCTGGGAAGTCTATCGATGCTGGCTGCGGGGGGATCAATTGTCATTGGAGGTGATATATTTATCAAGATGGTCTATTGTTGCTGGTGGGGGTATCTATTGTTGCTGAAGTTGGGGCTTATGTTGCTGGGGGGTCAATTGTTACTGGGAGGAATCTACTGTTGGGAAGGGGGTTTATTGTTGCTGGCTGCTGGAGGGTCTATTGATGCTGGCTGCAGAGAGATCTGTTGTTGCTGCAGGGGGTCTATTGTTGCTGAGTAGATATTTTGTTGTGGGTGGTCCATTGTTGTTGGGGGGGGGTCTATTGTTGCTAGCTGCAGGGGATATATTTTACTGCTTTTCTTGTCATCATTAACAAATTCCACAAAATTATACTTGCTTCTGTATTCACTAAAAGGGCGGTACTGGGAGGTGGGTGGGGGATGGAACCAAGCAACAGTGCTCAGAGGTGGGTATGGGCGGAGACAAGGGGTGAGTCAAAAAGTGGGAGTTACAGCACCTATTCTCTGAGAAAAAAAGCCCTGCTTCTTATACTATCTGTTTTATATACGTAATAAAAGTTATGTTTTAGGCCATGGTGGGTCTTATGCATGAGTTCAGTGCTAGTTGTTTGTTGATATTATTATTATTATACAGGATTTATATAGCGCCGACAGTTTACACAGCGTTTTACAACATTAGGGCAGACAGTGTGAAAAAAGAAAAACTAAAGCGCTGATGTGGATTCTCTATAAAATAACAAAACACCAGAAAAAAACAAAACACCAGAAAAAAATGTGTGAGCTGCAACCAACCAATTAGTGCTGTGACACCATTGCTACAAATCAATATAAAATATGTTGGTGCACTTATCAAACTCTCCCCATCTGTTGGAGTGGTGCTTGTATATAAAATCCTAAACCATAAAAAATACCCTGATATCACAATCAGTAAAGTGAATAAGTGCAAATAAATATATCAATCAATAAAGTGAATGGATGCAAATAAATGCATCAAAAACCTGTAAAGGAACACATATCCCTAGATATATGTTGATAAAAGAAATAAAAAAACATTACATAGTGTCGATTTGTGTTAATCCAGCTGAGGTCTAAATATCCAATCAAATGCCTTTGATGAACTTGCTTGTATTTCAATTCTCACAGATCACAGTTGCATGATGAATTACATTTGCAAGGTGATGATTCACATAAAGATAAAAGAAAAACCATCATTGCGCAGTGTTTTAAATGCTACAAAACTGGGCAATCAATGTAATCCACTCACACATTCGCAGTAGCTGAATCGCTTTTGTTACAATGGTCAGACAGCTTCAAACACCAGAAAAAAAATGTGTGAGCTGCAACCAACCAATTAGTGCTGTGACACCATTGCTACAAATCAATATAAAATATGTTGGTGCGCTTATCAAACTCTCCCCATCTGTTGGAGTGGTGCTTGTATATAAAATCCTAAACCATAAAAAATACCCTGATATCACAATCAGTAAAGTGAATAAGTGCAAATAAATATATCAATCAATAAAGTGAATGGATGCAAACAAATGCATCAAAAATGTATAAGGGAATATAATATGTATTCCCTTATAGATTTTTGATGCATTTATTTGCATCCCTTCACTTTATTGATTGATATATTTTTTTGCACTTATTCACTTTACTGAATGTGATATCAGGGTATTTTTTATGGTTTAGGATTTTATATTCAAGCACCACTCCAACAGAAGGGCAGACAGTACAATTACAATACAATTCAATACAGGAGGAATCAGAGAGCACTGCTCGTTAGAGTTTACAATCTAGGAGGGAGGGTCAAGTTATACAAAAGGGTAATAGCTGTGGGGGATGAGCTAATGGAGAAAATAGTGCAGTTGTTAGATGGAGGCAGGATAGGCTTCTCTAAAGAGGAAAGTTTTCAGGGATCGCCTAAAAGTGGATACATTTGGAGACAGTCTGACAGATTGGGGTAGGGAATTCCAGAGGATGGGCGAGGCTCGGGAGAAGTCCTGGAGGATATGGGAGGAGGTAATGAGGGAGCTTGAGAGCAGGAGGTCTTGGGAGGAATGGAGAGGGTGATTAGGTTGGTATTTTGAGACTAAGCTATAGTGATGTTGCTGGGGGAAGAGTTGTGGATGGCTTTGTAACTTATTGTTAGTATTTTGAATTTAATTCAAATGTTGGTATGCTTTAAGAGCAGAAATAATGGCTGCAAAAAGCCACTCCTGACCATGCATGACCCAATACAGACAAAAAGCACAATAGATCTAAGTTAGCTTACTAATGAATAAATGTGCAATGCTAAATAAGAACGGTCATAATTAGTGAGACCATATATAGTACAGAAAAAATAACGTTACACACTATGAATGACACACGTGCAAACAAATGAAATAAATAAAATGCATATAGTCCACAATTTGATGGAAAATAGATATAATCCACGGATGGAAACTGAGGTATGTTAGTCCACGTAAGTAAAGGACCACCTTGAAACATCAATAGAAGGACAGAAGCTATAAAAGTTAGCTTACTATACTAATTAATCAGACATTTATTTGACATACATTCAAAGGTTATTCACAAACTGTGCTTCAATTTATCTACTCACCAAAGCCATGAATCGAAGAATACCTGGCTGCAAAAAGAAATTCTCCTTGCAGCTGAGCGATAGAAGAAGCACCGATCTATTCCATGGATGCATTGCTATATGAAGAGCTAAACAAAATATGCGATTTTTGTATGTAAACAATATATTTTGATTTTGTATAATTCAGTTGCTCTGATACATCATACAGGGGTTTTCTTAATATTGCTAAGTGCATGTTTAAACATATGGGCACATAAATGTACAAATATATTTTTTCAACTTTTATTCCCAGAAAAATGTTATGCACTAAAACATATTTACACCCCAAATTTACACACTGAATGCGGATTTGAAACCGAGCATGATTTCAAAGCTGCCGGACAGTGCAATTTCATCTGCGGCTTTCGACTTCATGCAAAAATGCAATGTCCAAAAATAGGGTATGAACTGTCAAATCGCATGACATTGCACTGGTGTGAACGGGGGCCAAGTTTCAATTAGTACCAATGGCAAATGTGATAAATATAAGGCATCTGTTAAGATAATCTGTTGAGATAATTCGTTTTGATTGACCATTGTTTAGTAGCAAAACTTTTCTGGGTATCAAAGTTAAATATGAACCAGCTTTTAATGACATCACATGTCATACATACTAACAACCACAATTATTATAATAAGCCTTTAGAATGAAAGCCAGTAATTACTAACTTCAACTATGAAATTGCCAAGACAGGAAAATAAATATCCACTCAAGAATTAAGGCTAGAGCTCAGGTTCTACAGTGGATATAACTCCCTTACTTCTGTTACATTTCTGTTACTAGACTTCTGTAGAATCACATGACGGATGGATGTGCAGATTGCTGAAGCTCCGGCTACCTATAACATTAAACATTTGACCTCTTCCTTCCCCTCCCAAATTGACCAGAAGACACAGTCATTTTTTGAGTCGAATGGCAATAGCAGCCATTATTCTTTCAAACAATTGACTAGTAACAATAGAACCCACATATTGAACAGTCAGGCAAAACTTATCCTCCTAAACATCCAACTATAAAGACCAAACCACACCCCTAATAAATCATCGAAAACCCTCCCCAAACCAAACCACTAGGGATGGTGGGTGGCAGAAACCTTCCTTACCCTGTGAGAAGCTCCGACTGATCTGCAACTGGACGCCTCCTCCCTCCACACCCTACTGGACTCCCCCCATCACTTCAGGACCCAATCATGTAAGTGAATACCCCCTTATTCATATAATACCCTTATTCACTCCGCCTCACTGCCCACCCCCGTCATGCTGGCCCTCCTCCCAGTTTTACTTCTGCTCTGGACCATTTACTTGAAGGATGGATGTGCAGATTGCTGAGGCTCAGGCTACCTATAACATTAAACAATTGACCTCTTCCCCTCCGTAATTGACCAGACGACACAGTAATTTTTGGAGTTGAATGGCCATAGCAGCCTTTGTTTTATTCTTTCAAACAATTGAAATACTAAAATTCCATAAACAATCGAAATGCATAAATACATACAGTACATAACCCATTAACAAAAAACCTCAGCCTAATCCTACCCGGTCTAAAGAGCTTTGAAAGCCTATTTTCTTTTTACCAACCAGTTGTATCTGTCACCCATGAAAGGCCCCAACCACAACTTACACTGGCTCGGGGACAAGTACCACTTACTTACTACCAGATACAACCCACTTAAAAACCCCTGATGTTACCATTGTATTATTAGGAGGGGAAGGTGCACCCATACCTCCAGATGGACCAAGCCCCCCTAATTCTCCAGTATTTTCTCCAGCACCGCCTTCAAAGACCCAATAGACAACCCGCCACAGCACACAAGTGTGACACCTTACGGTTGTGTAGCTCTCCAAACCCGAAAAGTCAGCTGGATCTCATCCTGCAAACCCAGCTGCCACAAGTCAATTCCTACGGCATTCAAATGAACACCATCCCTTCTCAGTAAACGCCAGGTCTCCCCCTCAAGATCCCGATGACGAATCACCAGGCCCCCATTGCATACAAAAAATGTTGCCACCTCCTTGTTGACCTTTATTCTAGCTCTTTTGATTTTTTCAACAGAACAAGCCAAACACCAAGCGGACCAAGCCAAAATGTCGGACCACACAAAGATGGTATCCGGAAAATAGGACCGAAGTCTCAAAAAAATACATTTTAATGTCCCTGGCCAGCTTACGAGAGCATCGCAAGTCAAGGTCATTACCCCCGACATCCAACAGCACCACGTCAGGGGGCCTATCCAGTCGAGCATTACTGACACCCTCCATTTTTCAAGCGTCGCTCCCTCTACTTCTTCCTTGCTTGATGCACCTGGACAAAGGATGAGAGAATCCGCAACCTGAACACTCGTGATGGAAATGGCACGCAGTTCTGAACTTGCAAGTTACGACGTTGTGTTGCCAGCAGAAACCCTTGCGAACCCCGACCATTTGTGCAGAGGATGCTGCACCTCTGGCCCCACCCTGAAAGGGGAACTGAACTCCGCAGAGACAACATCAGTTTCAGCCAAAAACTGATGTCTTTGTGGTCCCACCACAAAGAAGGGCGTACCACTTTACATTGATGGAACTGCTCATCATACTATTTATTTTATTTTTATTTTATTTCAGGTACTTATATAGCGCCGTCAATTTACGCAGCGCTTTACATTTACATACATTGTACATTCACATCAGTCCCTACCCTCAAGGAGCTTACAATCTAAGGTTCCTAACTCACATTCATACATACTAGGGACAATTTAGACAGGATCCAATTAGCCTACCAGCATGTCTTTGGAGTGTGTGAGGAAACCGGAGTACCCGGAGGAAACCCACGCAGACACAGGGAGAACATGCAAACTCCATGCAGGTAGTGTCATGGTTGGGATTCGAACCAGCGACCCTTCTTACTGCTAGGTGAAAGTGCTATCCACTACACCACTGTGCCGCCCTATCATATCATAGCCAAGCAGTCCCACCATAAACTCGCTGTGCCCGCCAATAGAGTCCAAATAGCAAAATAGGGTAGAGCAATTCTGAGGGGCTTTTTCTCCGATGATGCTCGCCAAAATAGCAAACGCCTGCAACCAGTTCGTGAACGTACGGGGAATCAGTCGATACCGTCGTCTTTCTTTCTCCTCTTTCTTACACTCATCTGGTTTAACTTTGTCCAAGTTAAACTTCGCCAACAGCAACAAAGAAAATATCTCCACATACTCACCTTTCCATATACGCTCCCTCACTTCCGGCTTCAAATGAGCATTTAAAGGTCTCTCGAAACACACATGCACTTTGCATTTAGCGGAATCCACCAAACGCACCCCATCCACACCGGCGATGCCCTTACCAGCCGTAGTGGCTTCTGACGCCGGAACCGCTGAACTCACCTCAGCTGCCTCTGGCTGTTGCGGACCAGGCAACACCGCCACTCCTGCCCCAGCACTAAGAGAGCCATCCAAAGCCTTACCTGGATACGCAGGAGGTGCGACGGGAAGGTCAGCCCCCTGACTATCGCTCCTGGATGTGGAAGCGCGTGCCACAGACCATGCAACAACCAGCGATGACTTAGCCCCAGCCTGCATCCCAGCCTCGCAGCCTGCCAGCACCTCCCTAAGGTCAGCCAGCAGAGTGTGCACAACCCCATCTGCACCCAGGGACCCCGCCAAAGCAAGGAGAGAAGAACTTGCACTGTCACCCCCATTGTAGCCACACCCCCCCTGCATCTCAGCCCCCCCAGAGCCTCCCACCATACCATTGGTGCCCCCCCCACAGCAGAGATAGCAGTGGAAAGGGAGGAAGGTAGTAAAGACACCACAGGCTCACTTAGCTGCCGCTGCCCAACAGGACATCCAGCCGCAAATCCAGCTCCCTGCGCCGCCTCGGGTAGTTCTTCCTCCTCGGAGCCTCTGATCTCCCCTTCCGACAGGCATTCTGCTCCCCTGGCAGTCCCACTTCGTTCCGGCCTTTCAGGAAGAATCGGGCTGGCCCCAGGAGCTGGCAGGCGCCTCCCGATTAAGTCATCTACCCGCACCGTACCGGAGCCACGGGCCTTGTCCAGCACACTCCCACGCTGAGCTCTAAGCAGGGCAGGAAAAGCCCCATGAGCCGCATCACCAGATCCTTTGTCCATGCTGACAGCCACACGATACCGGACCACCACCGGGGATCACCGCCACCCACTCCTTCCAACACAGGGGGCCCTGGCCACTCCAGGAACCAGGCCAGCACCCGCCGAACGAACTCTACCGCGCTGGACCGCACTCAACGCAGGCAGGGGGTCTGCAGAGATGGCCGCATGGTCCTGCAGGCAAGTAGAGGGGGGCAGGCTGCAGATGTATAGACCCCCCAGGCCCACCGTGGATGGGGATTCCTCCCAACTCCCACACCAGGCGAAGCAGGCTTAAGTTCTCTCTACGAGGGGCATGACCGGATGTGGAAGTGAGAGGACGTGCGTGTGGCTCCCTCTCACTCCGTTCTGAACAGCTGGGATGCTGATTGAGGGCATGCAGGCCAGCCGGTGATGGGTGAGAGCAGCCAGGCTATGCCGAATAGCCTTTAGGTGCTTTAAGTAAATATTGGCTGCACTGAAATGTTGATGTGCTAAAGGAGAAACTGTTAGTATTAAGGATTCTATGTTTAAAACACAAAGACAGCTCCCAAAATCAGTGTGGGAGACTAACAGGGAGCTGGTTTTTGGGACAATCTTAATAGCAGTAAAATCAGCAGAATTGTGTCTTTGAAGATCACTTTATTTACTTTAGATGCAATTTGAATTATGCTCTCTATTGATATGCTGGCTGTGTGGAGTTACTGGCACGCTATGAGGTCAACATTTGCCATCCATCCTAAACATAAAACGGTATTGAGGATGAACCTATGAATGCTGGATATAGGTGAAAGCCGTTCCCCTTCTTTTACTCTGTATTCCTTGATTAGTCTTTCAAATTGCTAGCGTGAGTTTACTATGAAAAGGTTGGCTGTGTTGTAATGTTGATGCACTAAAGGAGACGCATTTATTTTTCATTTTTTCACCAAGCAATGATACAGTCCTAAGAAACAGTGTGAAAGGCTGGCAGGGAACTGCTTGATGGGACAGTCCTAATTGCAATATAAACATTACAGAGAGTTGAGATTTGGAGGATTAATTCCTGCAAACCGGTTTTGCAGCATTGGACGACAGGTGAAAAATTTGTTCTCTCTTTGTTCCCTGTTACCCTTTCTATACCAACGGCTTTTTTTTCTTTTTTTTTTTTTTTCCCCACATCTATAAAAACTTTTTTTTTTTTTTGACACCTTATCATGCCCGGGAAACGGGGAACGGAGGAACAAGCAAATCAGCACCAGCCACAACAAGAAGGAGCCCAGGTTACACGCTCAGCAAAGAGCCAGGCAAACCAAGCAAAGACCGCAGCGGAGGCAGCAGCAGCGGCGGCAGTAGCAGCGGCAGCAACAAAGCTTGAGCGATTTACTCGAACCTCCCTCTCACCAGCAAAGTCTCAACAGCCAGCTCAAATAGGAACCTCGGTGGCCAGGAAAAGTCAAGGCAGTGGCCAGGTATCAGCATCGGCGAACCCGGCGATAGCACTGAGTACAAAAACAGTGAGTACAAAAGAGCAAGGGGTGGGAAAATCCAACATTATAACTGTTGAAACTGCGACAATAAATCCCGCCAATGCAGCCGAGGCGAATATGGAGGGGGATCCTAAAGGAGGAGAAGCAGAGCCCACAATGAGGGACCTTCTACATGCCATAAACGCATGCAAGGAAGCGATCACTGGCCTGGATACCCAGTTGAAGGGTATTAAAGAGGAATTAGCAGTAGTGGGAGGCAGGCTGAAAGAGACAGTGGAAAGAACAACAGCTTTGGAGGAAAGACTAAGTGCAGTTGAAGACACGTTACTCCCGCTTAGACAAGACATAACTGGGATAAAGAAACAAATGGATAATCAGGCTGCCAAGATAGATGAATTTGAAAATAGGAACCTCAGATGTAATGTAAGAGTAATATGCATGCCTGAACGGAGCGAGGGATCTGATCCTATAAAATTCCTGGAGGGGAGACATTTTGGGCTGCATCTTTTTCCCCTTTTTTTGGCATCGAACGTGCCCATCAAGTCCCCTTTAAACCCCGTCAGGGAAGCGAGTATTCAAGACCCTTACTCATAAAAATGTTATAGATAACTATAGAGACAAAGTGACACTGCTCCAGAAGGCTAGAGAAATGAGAGAAATACTCTATAGAGGGACAAAAATATAATTTTATCAGGATTTTTCCCCAGACCTTCAAAAGCAGCCAGCGGCCTCTATGCCGATCAAACGTACGTTACAGCAAAATAAGATGGAGTATGCACTGCTTTACCCCGCCCGCATGAGGGTATCTACAATGAACGGTATACATTTCTTTGATTCCCCATTGAGCGTTGAGAGGTGGCTGGAGGATAATAGGAAAACACCACGGAATACTGAGGGACAAGAGACTAGAGACTAATTAGATTCCCTTTTTTTTTTCCTTTTGTGCCTTGGTTTGTTTTGTTTGTTTTGTTTGTTTCTCTGTTTCCCCCCACAGAGTTTGTCGTTTTTTTCCATATAAAGTCAAATTTTAAGCACTAGGGTAGAGGGGAGGGAGAGGAAGAGAGAGGGGAAAATAATAATTAAAACACTAATTGAAGCACTAAGGAGAGAAAGGGGGAAGAGAAAAGTATACACTAACTAGATTAAAATGGGGCTGGCTTGATACATTTATTTAAATAGTAGACACAAGGACTAAAGCACATGAATAGCACTAAAAGGTTGTTAGGGGGGGAGGGGGTGGTTTGGGACCCCTGAAGTAAGGGTGGAAAGAGATGTATGGTAGAGGGGAGGTCATAGGGAATGTGTGTAGTATGGAGGTCATAGATAAAGCCCCTAGGGTAGGCCCAGCCGGGCTAAGAGGGAAGGGGGGGTAGGGGATGGAGTGTAAGGGGGAATGGGGGGGTAGAGAGGGAGAATGGGGGGAGGGAGAAGGGGGAGGTAGGGAAAGGGAGGGAGGGGGAGGCACATCACAAATAAATAGTGGAAGATATCACAAACACAAGTTTTGCTATATATGTTTTTTATGTTCCACCGCCGATAGGCGGGAAAAAATGGGGAATTTATATGGATATGTATTTTATGCTTGTAGGTTTTTGGGGATAGGTGACACCCAGAAGGGCAAATGTGCCTTGACCCACTCTTTTTATTCTTATTTTGTTTTTTACTTTGCACAGTTCCTGGTTCATTCCTCGCAATGGTTAATGCAAAGAGTAGGGGTATAACACTAATGACATGGAACGTGAGGGGACTGGGGGATAAGGACAAAAGAATTGCAATGTTTAAATATTTTGATAAAATGAAACCCCAGATAATCTGTTTGCAAGAAACGCATATGTGCCCCGACTCTGTCCACCTTCTATATTTATGGAAATATCCGATACAGTTTCATTCCATGCATACTTCATATTCGAGGGGAGTTAGTGTAATGGTTTCCACTGATGTTTCCTTTGAGTGCATTCAACAGAGGGTGGACAAGGAGGGAACATGTATTTTCCTGTTTTGCAAACTCAATGGATTAGTATGTATTATCGCCTCAATCTATATCCCTCCACCATTCTCAATAACCCCTCTTAGAAGTCTAGCGCAATTTATGGCCCTATATCCGGACGTTCCGGTACTAGCATTGGGAGACTATAATAATACCTTGGATAATTCCCAGGATAGAATGTCCTTTACATCCAGAGTGGTGAGACAGATAGCTGGTAAGACGGCTTTCGCCTCCTTACTCCTGGAACTGGGACTTCGTGATGTCTGGCGAGAGAGGCATGAAGAGGACAAATGTTATTCATGCTACTCTGCAACACATGATGGACTTTCCCGTATTGACCTAGGTTTAATGAATGAGGTACTTATGCAGCAGGTGGTGGACTCGGCCTATGAGCCGCGCCTACTATCCGATCACTCTCCATTCTGGGTACGGCTGGATGTTACCGTAGCATTGGACCGCCCATTGTGGAAAGTGAACCCCTTTTGGTTAACCCTGCTCCCGTCCGCAGACAGAACGAGGGGGGCATTGCGGGAATTTTTGCATTTTAATAGGGGATCTGCTAGTGCACCGGTAGTATGGGATACACTTAAGGCATTCTTAAGGGGATGCCTTATTAGAGAGATTGCGGGAATCAAAACTCGGTCCAGGGAATGGGAGAGTAGGGTACGGGATGAAGTGAAAGTGAGAGAACAGGCCCTAATAGCTGATCCATCTCAATCTAATCATGACTCCTGGATGGAGGAACAAGCAATGTATAATTCGGTGTTGCTGTCCGCAGCGGAGAAGAGGAGATATTTTCAGAAACAGAGCTATTTTGAAGAAGGGCAAAACACTGGCTGCCTTCTTGCTCTCATAGCCAGAGAGCAGTGGGAATCCACTAATATCTTGGCTGTAAGGGCAGAATCTGGGGAGAAGCAGACCCTTAGCTCGGATATTTTAAATAACTTTCAGCGGTTCTATAACGACTTATACTCCTCTAAAACTAGCTATATTCCACCTGATTTGGCGCAGTTTCTACAAGCCTGCTTGTTCCCACGGCTATCTGAGGCGGACAGGGAAATGTTGAACTCTCCAATTACATTGGTGGAACTGGCAGAGGCAGTGGAGGGGGCATCACATCATAAATCCCCAGGCCCAGATGGGATACCGGTGGAGGTATATTCCCACTATAGAGAGGACCTTCTACCACCCCTGTTTCAGGCTATAACGGAGGCAGAGGAAGTAGGCAGCCTGCTAGATAGCATGCAAGAGGCAATAATAACAGTACTCCCAAAACCAGGAAAAGATAGGCTCCTATTGGACTCTTACCGCCCAATATCTCTGCTAAATGTGGATGTCAAGCTTTTTGCTAGAGTCTTGGCTAAGAGGCTATCCCAAGTAATTGGCAAGTTGGTCCACTGTGATCAGTCTGGTTTTATACACACCCGTTATACGGCCGACAACATAAGGTGACTATACATGAATCTACAGGTGCCGGTGGATAATCCGGGGGTTAGGGCCATTCTGTCACTGGACACTGCAAAGGCGTTCGATAGTGTGGAGTGGCCCTACCTCTTGGAAATACTGGCAAGATTTGGAGTGGGAAATAAATTTATAGCGTGGGTAAAGATGCTTTATTCTAAGCCTAGAACCAGACTGCGCATCAACAATAACCTTTCCTCTCCATTTGAGCTATATAGAGGTACCCGACAGGGATGCCCATTGTCTCCATTGCTGTTCGCCCTGGCGGTAGAGCCTCTGGCCATATTGATCCGCAATGCACCGGAGGTGGCAGGGTTCCGTAGGGGCCAGAGAGAAGAAAAGATATCTTTATATGCAGACGATGCGCTTATATATTTAGGCGACACAGCTGCCTCATTGCGAGCAGCGATGGAGATAATAGGGGATTTTGGAAGTTTTTCAGGCTTTACCATCAACTGGTCAAAATCAACATTAATGCCCATAGATCAGTTGAAGGAACAGCTACCAGAGGGGGCAGAACAAATAGTTATAGTCAACAGCTTTAAATATCTGGGAGTGATGGTATTTCCGGATCCGGCTGAGTATCTTCAGCTAAATCTGGGTCCACTGTTGGCTAGACAGAAAATGAAATGTAACAGCTGGTGTAAGCTTCCACTATCAGTAATAGGATGAGCAAATCTAATAAAAATGGTATGGGCCCCGCAGCAACTGTATGTCTTCCACAATTCCCCAATGTGGATTTCAAACAAATGGTTTAACCACTTGCCGACCTCCGCACGACTATATACGTCGGCAGAATGGCACGGGCAGGCAAAAGGACGTACAGGTACGTCCTTGCCTGCCCGCGGGTGGGGGGTCCGATCGGACCCCCCCCGGTGCCAGCGGCGGTCTGATCGAGGTCAGGGTCGATCGAAGGTAAGGGGGAGGCCCCTCATTCGTGGCTCCCCCCTCGCGATCGCTCCTGGCCAATGATGTGCTTCCTCGGCTTCTGTGAATGTAAACAGAAGCGGAGGAAGTGATGTCATCTCTCCTCGAGACGGTCTTTTCGTCCGGCGCCGAGGAGAGAAGACATCCAAGTAAGTGCACCAACACTACACATACAGTAGAACACGCAGGCACACTTGTCACCCCCCTGTCACCCCCCAGTCACCCCCCGATCACCCCCCTGTACCCCCACACATACTGACACCAATAGCAGGTTTTTTTTTTTCTGATTATTGCATTGGTGTCAGTTTGTGTCAGTTATAAGTGTTAGGGCAGTTAGGTTAGCCCCCTTTAGGTCTAGGGTACCCCCCTTAGGTCCAGGGTACCCCCCTAACCCCCCCTAATAAAGTTTTAACCCCGTGATCACCCCCCGTCGCCAGTGTCACTAAGCGATCGTTTTTCTGATCGCTGTATTAGTGACACAGGTGACGCTAGTTAGGGAGGTAAGTATATAGGTTCGCTGTCAGTGTTTTATAGCGACAGGGACCCCCATATACTACCTTCTAAAGGTTTTAACCCCTTGATTGCCCCCTAGTTAACCCTTTCACCAGTGATCACCATATAATTGTTACGGGTGACGCTGGTTAGTTGGTTTGTTTTTTGTAGTTTATTATAGTTTATTACAGTTTATTATAGTTTTAGGGCACCCGCCGTTTATTACCTTATAAAGGTTTAACCCCCTAATTGCCCGGCGGTGATATAAGTTAAGTTTTTAGGGTCAGATAAGGTCTGCGTCGCCCCAGGCAGCGTCAGGTTAGCGCCAGTACCGCTAACACCCACGCACGCAGCATACACCTCCCTTAGTGCTATAGTATCTGAGCGGATCGATATCTGATCCGATCAGATCTATACTCCCCAGCAGTTTAGGGTCCCCCAAAAAAACGCAGTGTTAGCGGGATCAGCCCAGATACCTGCTAGCACCTGCGTTTTGCTCCTCGGCCCAGCCCAGCCCAGCCCACCCAAGTGCAGTATCGATCGATAACTGTCACAAAACACTAAGCACACATAACTGCAGCGTTCGCAGAGTCAGGCCTGATCCCTGCGATCGCTAACAGTTTTTTGGTAGCGTTTTGAATCAGTCGCTGACAGTCAGGAGCTTTTTTGCCTGTGAGTCTCACTAGTGTACCCCTAAATTTAGAGGCCAAAATGGCAAATCGAAGGTACACTAGTGAAGAGGCCTACACGTTTCTGAGTATGACAGATAGTGAAGAGGAAGTCACTCATCTGTCAAGTTCAGGCTCAGAATACGATCCTGTAGAGGACAGCGGCTCCATGACAGATAGCTCTGACGACGGAGTTGTGGTCCCTGCTAGGGTCAGGCGTACCAGACCCTGAACTTCTTCTTCTGTCCTTGAAGTGCAAGAACCGCAGGTCCCTCGTATGGAGCAGAGCAGTACTAGTGCCGCTACTCCTTCTGGTGAACTGGCAAGCACCAGCGGCCTAGTACACCCTGGTCGTACATCCAGCACTGCAGTATCACGTGGTGACGTGGCGAGTCCCATAAGTGAAGTTCAAGCTGGTGAGGTGGCAAGCACTAGTAGGGTCCCGCTGCCACCAAGAAGACAAAGACAGGCCCGTCGTGCCCATAGTGCCCTTCCTGCTGCATTGGCCAATCCGAATTGGGTACCCACCACTTCTGCAGCACCCGTATTGCCCCCATTCACTGGCCAACCCGGAATTCAGGTGGAAACAGTTGATTTTACGCCACTGGATTTTTATTCACTGTTTTTCACCGAAGATCTCTATAGATCTATTGTGGACCAAAGCAATTTGTACGCTGGTCAACACATCGCCACTATTCCCCAGTCCTCCCTTGCCAGAGATTGGAGACCAATTACGGTCTCCGAATTTAAGGTCTTTCTGGGCCTTTCCCTCAACATGGGCATAACCAAAAAGAGAGAGTTGCGGTCATATTGGTCCACTGACCCAATTCACCATATGCCCGTGTTCTCTGCCTCCATGACCAGGGCACGATACGAGCAGATTTTGCGGTTCATGCACTTCAACGACAATGAACTCTGTCGTCCTCGTGGAGACCCTGAATACGATCGGCTCTACAAAATTCGGCCCCTCGTAAACCACTTCAACCAACGTTTTGCAGACTTGTCTACTCCCCATCAAGTTGTCTGCGTTGATGAGTCCCTGATTAAATTTTCTGGCCGCTTGTCATTCAAACAGTACCTTCCCAGCAAGCGTGCCAGATACGGGGTCAAGATGTATAAGCTCTGTGACAGGGCCACAGGCTATACATGTAGATTTATGGTTTACGAGGGCAAAGATAGTCACGTAGAGCCGACAAACTGCCCTGACTACATAGGAAGCGCTGGCAAGATAGTGTGGGACTTGGTGTCACCCTTATTCGGAAAGGGGTACCACTTGTACGTGGACAATTATTACACGAGCGTGCCACTTTTTAGTCACCTTTTTGATCATCAAATTGGAGCATGTGGCACCGTGCGACCTAATCGCCGGGGCTTTCCTCAGCGGCTTGTAGATTCCCGTCTTAGGCTGGGGGAGAGAGCCTGCTTGCAGTGTAATAACTTGCTCTCTATGAAGTGGAGGGACAATAAGAATGTTTTCGTTCTTACCTCCCTTCATGCAGACACGACGACCCAAATTACTACGGCGACTGGTGTTGTGGAGAAACCCCTCTGTGTCCACGAATATAACCAAAATATGGGAGGGGTGGACCTCAACGACCAGTTGTTGGCGCCGTACCTAATTGCCCGTAAGGCCAGACGCTGGTACAAAAAAGTGTCTGTATACTTATTTCAATTGGCTTTGCTGAACGCTCATGTGCTATACAGAGCTTCAGGACGGACTGGATCCTTCCTTAAATTCCAGGAAGAGATCGTCAGAGTCCTTCTGTTTCCAGACGGTGCTCCACCTCACCTTCCCCAACCAAATGCAGTAGGCCGGCTGCATGAGAGGCATTTTCCTTATGCCATCCCGAGTACCCCTACCCAACAAGCCCCCCAAAGAAAATGTTGTGTCTGCAGCAAGCGCGGATTTAGGCGTGACACCCGGTATTATTGTCCCTCCTGTCCTGGCAATCCTGGTCTTTGCATTGGTGAATGTTTTGAACGCTACCATACACTAGTTGAGTTTTAGCGTAGGGTACAGCACTGCACAGACTAGGACACACTTTCACAGGGTCTCCCAAGATGCCATCGCATTTTGAGAGACCCAAACCTGGAACCGTTACAGTTTTAAAAGTTACAGTTATAAAAAAAAAAAATGTAAAAAAAAAAAAAAAAAAGTAAAAAAAAAATAAAATACACAAAAAAAATATAAAATAAAAAAACCAAAAATAGTTGTCGTTTTTATTGTTCTCTCTCTCTCTATTTTCTCTCTATTGTTCTTCTCTTTTTTACTGTATTCTATTCTGCAATGTTTTATTGTTATGTTTTATCATGTTTGCTTTTCAGGTATGTAATTTTTTTATAGTTTAATGTGTTTTAACCATTTTTTTGTTTTCAGGTACGCCATTCAGCTGCAGCGCGGATTTATTTATCTTGACAGCAACAGCGTTTGCTCCCACGATACATAAAGCCGTGACTCCAACGCTGTCGGAGGTGATTTCACCACCACAGTTACATACTTCAGCATATATGCCGAAGCGTGGGGGCAGCAGTGGGTGGAGGAGCGATTTGCTCCTGCCTTTTGTGGGAGGATGCCCCCATGCTTCGGCATATATATATTTTAGGTAGGCACAGGTTGCGTTAAATGTTTTATTTTTTACTATGTTTTTTTTTTTTTTGTATTTGCTTTGCAGGTATGGTAAGTATTACTGTTATACTGTAATGTTACATTGTTTTTTGTTAACCATCATTTGCTTAGCAGGTACGCCATTCAGTTGCAGCGCGGATTTATTTATCTTGACAGCAACAGCGTTTGCTCCCACGATACATAAAGCTGTGACTCCAGCGCTGTCGGAGGTGATTTCACCACCACAGTTACATACTTCAGCATATATGCCGAAGCGTGGGGGCAGCAGTGGGTGGAGGAGCGATTTGCTCCTGCCTTTTGTGGGAGGATGCCCCCATGCTTCGGCATATATATATTTTAGGTAGGCACAGGTTGCGTTAAATGTTTTATTTTTTACTATGTTTTTTTTTTTTGTATTTGCTTTGCAGGTATGGTAAGTATTACTGTTATACTGTAATGTTACTTTGTTTTTTGTTAACCATCATTTGCTTAGCAGGTACGCCATTCAGTTGCAGCGCGGATTTATTTATCTTGACAGCAACAGCGTTTGCTCCCACGATACATAAAGCCGTGACTCCAGCGCTGTCGGAGGTGATTTCACCACCACAGTTACATACTTCAGCATATATGCCGAAGCGTGGGGGCAGCAGTGGGTGGAGGAGCGATTTGCTCCTGCCTTTTGCGGGAGGATGCCCCCATGCTTCGGCATATATAAAACGGTGCATGTATGCCCATCATTAGAAGTGGGTGGATGAAGGGAGGTATTCTAATGGTGGGCATACCCACCGATCAAGATCTTTTTTTCGTTCAGCCCACAGGCTGCATGAAAAAAAAGTTTACAATGTATGCCCAACAAGGACCAGCAATGTACTGGTATGTTGCTGGACTTTGAGTGGTTATACCAGAATGATGCCTGCAGGTTTAGGTATCATCTTGGTATCATTCTTTTCAGCCAGCGGTCGGCTTTCATGTAAAAGCAATCCTAGCGGCTAATTGGCCTCTAGACTGCTTTTACAAGCAGTGGGAGGGAATGCCCCCCCCCACCGTCTTCCATGTTTTTCTCTGGCTCTCCTGTCCCAACAGGGAACCTGAGAATGCAGCCGGTGATTCAGCCAGCTGACCATAGAGCTGATCAGAGACCAGAATGGCTCCAAACATCTCTATGGCCTAAGAAACCGGAAGCTACGAGCATTTCATGACTTAGATTTCGCCAGATGTAAACAGCGCCATTGGGAAATTGGGAAAGCATTTTACCACACCGATCTTGGTGTGGTCAGATGCTTTGAGGGCAGAGGAGAGATCTAGGGTCTAATAGACCCCAATTTTTTCAAAAAAGAGTACCTGTCACTACCTATTGCTATCATAGGGGATATTTACATTCCCTGAGATAACAATAAAAATGATTAAAAAAAAAAAATGAAAGGAACAGTTTAAAAATAAGATAAAAAAGCAAAAAAATAATAAGGAAAAAAAAAAAAAAAAAAAAAAAAAAAAAGCACCCCTGTCCCCCCCTGCTCTCGCACAAAGGCGAACGCAAGCGTCGGTCTGGCGTCAAATGTAAACAGCAATTGCACCATGCATGTGAGGTATCACCGCGAAGGTCAGATCGAGGGCAGTAATTTTAGCAGTAGACCTCCTCTGTAAATCTAAAGTGGTAACCTGTAAAGGCTTTTAAAGACTTTTAAAAATGTATTTAGTTTGTCGCCACTGCACGTTTGTGCGCAATTTTAAAGCATGTCATGTTTGGTATCCATGTACTCGGCCTAAGATCATCTTTTTTATTTCATCAAACATTTGGGCAATATAGTGTGTTTTAGTGCATTAAAATGTTAAAAAGTGTGTTTTTTCCCCAAAAAATGCGTTTGAAAAATCGCTGCGCAAATACTGTGTGAAAAAAAAAAATGAAACACCCACCATTTTAATCTGTAGGGCATTTGCTTTAAAAAAATATATAATGTTTTGGGGTTCAAAGTAATTTTCTTGCAAAAAAAAATATTTTTTTCATGTAAACAAAAAGTGTCAGAAAGGGCTTTGTCTTCAAGTGGTTAGAAGAGTGGGTGATGTGTGACATAAGCTTCTAAATGTTGTGCATAAAATGCCAGGACAGTTCAAAACCCCCCCAAATGACCCCATTTTGGAAAGTAGACACCCCAAGCTATTTGCTGAGAGGCATGTCGAGTCCATGGAATATTTTATATTGTGACACAAGTTGCGGGAAAAAGACAAATTTTTTTTTTTTTTTTTTTGCACAAAGTTGTCACTAAATGATATATTGCTCAAACATGCCATGGGAATATGTGAAATTACACCCCAAAATACATTCTGTTGCTTCTCCTGAATACGTAGATACCCCATGTGTGAGACTTTTTGGGAGCCTAGCCGCGTACGGGACCCCGAAAACCAAGCACCGCCTTCAGGCTTTCTAAGGGCGTAAATTTTTGATTTCACTCTTCACTGCCTATCACAGTTTCGGAGGCCATGGAATGCCCAGATGGCATAAACCCCCCCCAAATGACCCCATTTTGGAAAATAGACACCCAAAGCTATTTGCTGAGAGGTATAGTGAGTATTTTGCAGACCTCACTTTTTGTCACAAACTTTTGAAAATTGAAAAAAGAAAAAAAAAATACGTTTTTCTTGTCTTTTTTCATTTTCAAAAACAAATGAGAGCTGCAAAATACTCGCCATGCCTCTCAGCAAATAGCTTGGGGTGTCTACTTTCCAAAATGGGGTCATTTTGGGGGGTTTTGTGCTATCTTGGCATTTTATGGCCTTCGAAACTGTGATGGGTAGTGAGGAGTGAAATCAAAAATTAACACCCTTAGAAATCCTGAAGGCGGTGATTGGATTTCGGGGCCCGTATGAAGCTAGGCTCCCAAAAAGTGCCACTCATGTGGTATCCCCATACTCAGGAGAAGCAGCAGAATGTATTTTGGGGTGTAATTCCACATATGCCCATGGCCTGTGTGAGCAATATATCATTTAGTGACAACTTTGTGCAAAAAAAAAAAAAAAAAAAATGTCACTTTCCCGCAACTTGTGTCAAAATATAAAATATTCCATGGACTCAACATGCCTCTCAGCAAATAGCTTGGGGTGTCTACTTTCCAAAATGGGGTCATTTGGGGGGGGGGTTTGTGCCATCTTGGCATTTTATGGCCTTCAAAACTGTGATAGGTAGTGAGGAGTGAAATCAAAAATGTATGCCCTTAGAAATCCTGAAGGCGGTGCTTGGTTTTCGGGGCCCCGTACGCGGCTAGGCTCCCAAAAAGTCCTACACATGTGGTATCCCCGTACTCAGGAGAAGCAGCAGAATGTATTTTGGGGTGTAATTCCACATATGCCCATGGCATGTTTGAGCAATATATCATTTAGTGACAACTTTGTGCAAAAAAAAAAAAAAAATTGTCACTTTCCCGCAACTTGTGTCAAAAAATAAAATATTCCATGGACTCAACATGCCTCTCAGCAAATAGCTTGGGGTGTCTACTTTCCAAAATGGGGTCATTTGGGGGGGTTTTGTGCCATCTTGGCATTTTATGGCCTTCAAAACTGTGATAGGTAGTGAGGAGTGAAATCAAAAATTTATGCCCTTAGAAATCCTGAAGGCGGTGCTTGGTTTTCGGGGCCCCGTACGCGGCTAGGCTCCCAAAAAGTGCCACACATGTGGTATCCCCATACTCAGGAGAAGCAGCTAAATGTATTTTGGGGTGCAATTCCATATATGCCCATGGCCTGTGTGAGCAATATATCATTTAGTGACAACTTTGTGCAAAAAAAAAAAAATTTGTCACATTCCTGCAACTTGTGTCAAAAAATAAACTATTCCATGGACTCAACATGCCTCTCAGCAAATAGCTTGGGGTGTCTACTTTCCAAAATGGGGTCATTTGGGGGGGGTTGTGCCATCTTGGCATTTTATGGCCTTCAAAACTGTGATAGGTAGTGAGGAGTAAAATCAAAAATGTATGCCCTTTGAAATCCTGAAGGCGGTGCTTGGTTTTCGGGGCCCCGTACGCGGCTAGGCTCCCAAAAAGTCCCACACATGTGGTATCCCCATACTCAGGAGAAGCAGCTGAATGTATTTTGGGGTGCAATTCCACATATGCCCATGGCTTGTGTGAGCAATATATCATTTAGTGACAACTTTTTGTAATTTTTTTTTTTTTTATTTATTTTTTATTTTTTTTGTCATTATTCAATCACTTGGGACAAAAAAAATAAATATTCAATGAGTTCAACATGCCTCTCAGCAATTTCCTTGGGGTGTCTACTTTCCAAAATGGGGTCATTTGGGGGGGTTTTGTACTGCCCTGCCATTTTAGCACCTCATGAAATGACATAGGCAGTCATAAACTAAAAGCTGTGTAAATTCCAGAAAATGTACCCTAGTTTGTAGACGCTATAACTTTTGCGCAAACCAATAAATATACGCTTATTGACATTTTTTTTACCAAAGACATGTGGCCGAATACATTTTGGCCTAAATGTATGACTAAAATTGAGTTTATTGGATTTTTTTAATAACAAAAAGTAGAAAATATCATTTTTTTTCAAAATTTTCGGTCTTTTTCCGTTTATAGCGCAAAAAATAAAAACAGCAGAGGTGATCAAATACCATCAAAAGAAAGCTCTATTTGTGGGAAGAAAAGGACGCAAATTTCGTTTGGTTACAGCATTGCATGACCGCGCAATTAGCAGTTAAAGCGACGCAGTGCCAAATTGTAAAAAGTGCTCTGGTCAGGAAGGGGGTAAATCCTTCCGGGGCTGAAGTGGTTAAGCAAATTGATAAATTGATGAGGGAATTAATATGGAAAAAAAAGGCAGCTAGGATCAGTTTAGCCACATTGCAATATGGAAAGGACAGAGGAGGACTGGCAGTACCCCATCCCAAAATGTATTTTTTGGCCTCACAGCTACAGCAGATGGCAGGGTGGGGGCGGGAAGGAAATGAGGACCCTATATGTAAATTGATGACCATATTGGACCCCACATTAGAGGCGACCTCCCATATGGAGATGGACCTGCCAAGCATGAATGGTTCAGAACCTACGAGTATCCTCCTCAAAAGGGTATGGGGGGAGATCCAGAAAGCGCTGAAAATAACTGGTGTGCTCCCCTTTACCCCGATATGGCACAATAAAAGATACCCAGAGGTATAGGAATTGCAGGGTTTCACCCCCTGGAAAGAGAGGGGGATTCGGTTCTTTGCACAGCTTTATGAGGGGGAGGTATTGAATACATATGAACAGCTATGTAGGGAATTTCAATTAAACCCTAGGAGCTTCTATCAATACCTTCAACTTCGTCACGCGCTGCAGGCACAACAAACAACACACTCCTTGACAGTATCAACATCATCTTTGTTGAGAGAAGTTCTTGCAGCAGACACTAGGAAAGGACTAACATCAAAAATTTATAGGGAATTGCTGTCCTCAGTGCAGGACCATGCCTCGTTAAAATGCCAAAACAAATGGGTGGAAGATATAGGGGAGATAGATGGAAACCAGTGGGAAATGGCACTTGAATCTATTCCAACGGTATCGGTATCCGCATCCCATAGATTGTCACAATTATTTATTTTGCATAGGGTATATAGAACACCAGTGCAGCTATATAAATGGGGAGGTAGAGACTCCCCTCTATGCCCTAAATGTAGAACACATAAAGGGGACTTTATACACCTAATTTGGAGCTGTCCAAAATTACACAGGTACTGGGAAGAAGTCTCCCAGTGTATTACTAGACTAGCACAAGTTCCTGTCCCTCTAAACCAGGTAGTGTACCTGCTTGGAGCCATAGATGCAGAAATGTTCCCAAGAGGAATGTACTACATGTTAACCAGATTGATGTATCTAGCCAGAAAACTTATTGCAAAATACTGGATGGCACCAGCGGTACCCACGGGTAAACAGTGGATCTCCTATGTAAACTACTTGCTTCTTAGAGAGCGATTGACGTATAGTCGTAGGAGAGAAAAGGGTAAATTTGACACTATATGGCAAACATGGCTGGGGGATGCGGATCTAGCACCATCTCAACTGGTAGTGGAAAGACTACAGATGTAGAACTCTGGGGGAGGCGTAGGGGAGGGATGGGCAGAGAGGAGAGGAAAAGAATGGCCTGAAGGAGTAAAGGTTGAATATTTAGATAGGAGAGAGCATCGGTGGTGGGGGAAGAAAGGAAAAAAAAAGAAGAGAAAAAGGCAGAAAGGGAAAAAATGAGTTGCGGTGATTAGATACTAGGAGACACAGGTGATGGATGTAGCCATGGGGTGGGGGGGGGGGGGGGGGGAGAAAAGGGGAAAAGAAGATAGAGTGATATGATATAAAAGCAAATGCACAAGATTGACATAAAATAGTGCATGGATGTAAGATTAGGCATGTCTACTATATGTGTAACGTTTTATTGATGCACGAATGATATGTATTATTAGAATAATTTTCTAAAATAAAAAAATCCTTGATTTAAAAAAAAAAATAAATAAATAAAAAGTCCTCTCTACATTGGGTGAACTTAAAAAATAAATAAATCTACACGCGCCGTACCGGAGCCACGGGCCTTGTCCAGCACACTCCCACTCTGAGCTCTAAGCAGGGCAGGAAAAGCCCCATGAGCCGCATCACCAGATCCTTTGTCCATGCTGACCGCCGCACAATACTGGAATACCACCGGGGATCTCCGCCACCCACAGGGGGCCCTGGCCGCTCCAGGAACCAGGCCAACACCCGCCGAACAAACTCTACCGCGCTGGACCACACTCAACGCAGGCAGGGAGCCTGCAGAGACAGCCGCATGGTCCTGCAGGCAAGTAAAGGGGGGAGGGGGGCAGGTTGCAGATGTAGAGACTCCCCGGGCCCACCGTGGATGGGGATTCCTCCCAACTCCCACACCAGGCAAAGCAGGCTTACAATTGGCCTGTACAGTCGGAGGGTCCTTGGAAGGGCTCTCTGAACAGCTGCGGACCCTAGATGACGCCTCGGTGCTAAAGCGCTCAGGAGGCCTGGACCTCCTAGCACGTGAGCGACCATGAGAGGGGCCAGGAGATGGATCAGTGGAGGCCTGGCTGTGCTCCTGTAGTATATCAGCAACTGTAGCCTGGACCCACCCAGAGCCTCTGGCCACCGCCTCAGCTCGGAGCTGGGACAACAGGACCTCCAGATCACTCATGTCCCTATCTTTTTTCTTTCACAGCAGGTGAAGAAAAACCTTCCTTACCCTGTGAGAAGCCCTGACTGATCTCCGACTGGACACCTCCTCCCTCCACACCCTACGGGACGCCCCCCCATCACTTCAGGAATCAAACATGTAAGTGAATACCCCCTTATTCATATAATACCCTTATTCACTCCGCCTCACTGCCCACCCCCGTCATGCTGGCTCTCCTCCCAGTTTCACTTTGCTCCGGGCCATATACTATATGTTTGTTAGTTGCTAGGTGTAATTTTTGTGCAGAATCACTGTGACCCTTAACCCCTTTCTCCTGATGTATGCTGGGGAGGGGCTGTACCAGGAAGTCAGTCATGAGTGTGTGTGGTACTGAAAGCAGCTGCATGATACTTTGAGGGAGACCTGTTGTATTATGACTCTTCCATGTAGGAATGTACATCGCTTTCTGAGTAATAAACCCTTCCCTGGTTAAGAAGTGCATACAACCTGTGTGTAACTTGCTGAGCAGATACTGGCAGCATTGCTAGCAACACCCTGAGAGACCCCGCGTCGAAGGGACATAACACTAGGGCAGTGTATATCTACAGTAAATACCCTATAATTCTATTTTCTTCTGCAATATACAGTTTTTTGCATTATTATTACAACCAAGCCGGTGCCACCTTCATGGGAATCACCAGCCTATAGTGCAGATGCTCCAGGTCTGCAGCCAGGTGCACAAACTTTAGTCAACCCTTGCTAGCATACAGGCAGTAAGTAACCACCTACACCAATGATTTATTTAGCTCCCACTGACCATCAACTTAAGTGGTTCTAAAGCCAATAGTTTTATTTTTTTTTTTACCTTAATACTTTATTTGCATTAAGCTAAAAACCTTCCACTAACTGTTCCCCCCCCACCCCCTCCCTAAATACTTACCTGATCCCTGTATCTATCCAGCACTATGCTAGTCTGCTGTAGCACTAGTTCTCTCTCTCTCTCCACTCTCAGAAGCTCAGAGACCGCAGCGGAAGCCATTGGCTTCTGCTGCTTTCAGTAAAGAGCAGTAGGAGCAGGGCTGAGCCACGCTGTGTGTGTCTATGGATGCACCCAGCCTGGCTCGGGAGCTAGCCTGCACATGTGGCACCATAAGTGTCACACAAAGAAGAGGAGGAGCCAAGAGCACCGGGGAACCCCAGAAGAGGAGGTTCGGGCCTCTCTGTGCAATAGCACTGCACAGAGCAGGTAAGTATAAACCTGTTTGTTTATTAAAACGGTTGTATGCCCAGAAGAAAAAAAAAAACCTATAAGGCAAAGGCATAATGAGCTAGTATGCACCGCATACTAGCCCATTATGAAATACTTACCTTAGAACGAAGCCCCCGCACCGTCTCCTGGTCTCCCGCCGAGGGAACTGACATTTTGCCACAAATAGAGCTTTCTTTTGGTGGTATTTGATCACCACTGCGGTTTTTATTTTTTGCTCTATAAACAAAAAAAAAAAGACAGACAAACTATGGGGTATATTTATGGAATTTTTTTTTTCTTTTTTACAAGTAATGGCGGCGATTATCGATTTTTAGCGGGACTGCGACATTGTGGCGGACAAATCTGACAGTAAGTGGCACTTTTTAGGGACCAGTGACACTAATACAGAAACACAGGATCTCCATCTTCCCCTCTGATAGAACAGCGATCTACCTTGCTTACATAGGCAGACCGCTGTTCTGCCCCTCTCGGGAATGATCGCTGGGTGGCGGCGAACATCGGGTGCAATCACAGCAGTAGCGGGTCGTTGGCGGCGCATGTGCGCTCCAGACCCAGAAACTGAAATGACGTACAGGTACGTGATTTCGCGCTGAAGGGCAGCCCTGCTGCAGTATATGTACGTGGGGCGGTCTGGAAGCGGTTAAAAATAAAAAAACAAAGCTTTACAACTGCTTTAAGGTACACTTTGCAACAGACCATTTCCAAAAGGGGCATTTCACCAATGATCACCAATGTAAGGTGGCACATTACCACTGACCAACTGTCATGGGTATGCAGTAATATTTGTTTGTCAGTTTACCTCTCTGTGTGTTCTGCTTAAGAGGCCAGCCACTCTCGCCTGGCTGTTTAAGTAATCTCTCCTCAAAGCATAGCTCCACCCCAGCCCCTATCAGGGAACACTATATTAACCTGTGCACTGCAAGCCAGCTCTGCTGATCAATATTGTGTGTTTAGCTTTCGCATGTGACTTGCTGTGTTGTCTATGTCTGATTCCAGTTACCGATCTTGGCTTGTTCTTGACTACCCTTACCTGCTTGTTACCCTGAGCTTTGGCTATCACCTGACTATCCTTACCTGCTTGTTGCCCCACCCTTTTACTATCTCCTGACTATCCTTTGTTGTGGCAGTCTGCTGCTTCCACTCTACCTCCCTGTAGTCTACCGTGAGCGTGAGCTGGGAGGCCCTAGGGGTCACGACCTAGAGCCAGACTGCAGATAAATCCATACCCACCACTAGGGGCTTCTGGTGAACACCCGCTGGCTCTTCCACGTCTTCCACGTCCTGGGAAATCCTATGCTCTAGCTCCCAGTGTCATCCGTGTAGGTACTACAGAGTACCTGCTCTCCTGTATATCCTAGAGCTCAATCCACAGCAGTCAGCCGCAGGGTCCACTACCTTGCGGTGCACTCCAGACCCCAATGGGGTGCATCTGTCACCTAGACTCAGGTGACCTGACAGTTTGATCAGCCAGGGACCCAGCTGATGTGCTGCTTCCCGCAGATGATCCATTGAAGGACATAGTCTGCAGACTTGAGATCCAGGAATCGAATCAGACTCAGGTGATGCTATTCCTCCAGGATCTGGCTTCCCGCTTCGAGCAGCTTCAGGCCTCCTTGGAAACCCAGAGTCAGGAACCTCAAGTACAATCAGCAGCTGCACCTATTCCGATTGCAGTCACAGCCACACATTTACTACAACTGCCAGCTCTGTCCCGTTTCTCGGGTGAAGCTTTAGCCTGGGCTGCCCCCCTGTGGGAGAAGAATGATCCGGTGGTTTCCAGCCTGTCCAACTTCTTGAAGCTCTTGCGTAACATCTTCGAGGAGCCGGCTAGGGTTTCCTCAGCGGCTAGTGCCCTTTAACGTCTTCGACAAAAATCTTGTTCAGTGGGATAATATGCTCTTCAGTTCCGTATCCTCACAGCTGAATTGAGCTGGAACAATGAGGCCCTGGTTGCAACCTTTTTACATGGCCTCTCTGACCGAGTGAAAGGCGAATTAGTGGGAAGATGCATCCCCGCCGGTCTGGACAATGTCATTTCCTTGTGCAATCAGATCGACATTCGTTTTCAGGAGAGGTCCCTAGCAGTGGCGGCTGGTGAAGTTTTAGGATGGGGGGGCGCCAGACCCCGCCCTTCCTTTTTGACCCCTCCCACTTGATGGAAATGGGCGTGGTTTCAGCGAAATAGTGGGCGTGGCTCTAAGGTGGTGTGGTTAGCGTCTGAGATGAACGAAGGATGGAGGGAGAGGGCGAGGGAGAGAGGGACAGCAGGCCTAGATCCTACACAACAAAAGAAATGTGTATTCTACAAAGTTTAACAATCAGCAGATAAAGATACTCCAAACACCTGGTGTTAGCGCTTCAATCATCCCGGCACCATGGTTGTTATGGTGTCAGGATGATTGAAGCTCATTATTACTATTATTACATTGTAATATAAAATGAAATCGTTCAACTCACCATAATGCAGAATCAGTGGGAGCCCGGAGTGTGTCACTAGCCACGTCGCCTGTCACCAGATGCCATCAGGTGTCCCCAGCAGTCCCTTCTTACATGCAGCCTGTGTCACATCAAATGCAGCCTCTGTCACATCAAATGCAGCCTCTGTCCCCCCCCCCCAAAATGCAGCCTCTGTCCCCTTACATCAGAGTTGCCATCAGTGTCCCCCCACAGCATGTGTCCCCATCAGAGCCCCCCACAGCAGGTGTCCCCCACAGCAGGGTGTCTCCATCAGAATCCCCCCACAGCAGGTGTCCCCATCAGAGTCCCCCCATAGCATGTGTCCCCATCAGAGCCCCCCACAGCAGGTGTCCCCCACAGCAGGGTGTCCCCATCAGAGTCCCCCCACAGCAGGTGTCCCCATCAGAGTCCCCCCACAGCAGGTGTCACCATCAGAGTCCCCCCACAGCAGGTGTCCCCATCAGAGTCCCCCCACAGCAGGTGTCTCCATCAGAGCCCCCCACCAGAGCCCCCCACAGTAGGTGTCCCCTATCAAAGCCCCCCACAGCAGGTGTCCCCCATCAAAGCCCCCCACAGCAGGTGTCCCCCATCAAAGCCCCCCACAGCAGGTGTCCCCCATCAGAGCCCCCCACAGCAGGTGTCCCCTATCAAAGCCCCCCACAGCAGGTGTCCCCCATCAGAGTCCCCCCACAGCAGGTGTCCCCCATCAGAGCCCCCCACAGCAGGTGTCTCAATCAGAGTCCCCCCACAGCAGGTGTCCCCATCAGAGTCCCCCCAAAACAGGAGTCGCCCATCAGAGCCCCCCACAGCAGGTGTCCCCCATCAGAGCCCCCCACCAGAGCCCCCCACAGCAGGTGTCCCCTATCAAAGCCCCCCACAGCAGGTGTCCCCCATCAGAGTCCCCCCCACAGCAGGTGTCCCCCATCAGAGTCCCCCCCACAGCAGGTGTCTCCATCAGAGTCCCCCCCACAGCAGGTGTCTCCATCAGAGTCCCCCCACAGCAGGTGTCCCCTATCAAAGCCCCCCACAGCAGGTGTCCCCTATCAAAGCCCCCCACAGCAGGTGTCCCCTATCAAAGCCCCCCACAGCAGGTGTCCTCTATCAAAGCCCCCCACAGCAGGTGTCCCCTATCAAAGCCCCCCACAGCAGGTGTCCCCCATCAGAGCCCCCCACAGCAGGTGTCCCCATCAGAGTCCCCCCACAGCAGGTGTCTCCATCAGAGCCCCCCACCAGAGCCCCCCACAGTAGGTGTCCCCTATCAAAGCCCCCCACAGCAGGTGTCCCCCATCAAAGCCCCCCACAGCAGGTGTCCCCCATCAAAGCCCCCCACAGCAGGTGTCCCCCATCAGAGCCCCCCACAGCAGGTGTCCCCTATCAAAGCCCCCCACAGCAGGTGTCCCCCATCAGAGTCCCCCCACAGCAGGTGTCCCCCATCAGAGCCCCCCACAGCAGGTGTCTCAATCAGAGTCCCCCCACAGCAGGTGTCCCCATCAGAGTCCCCCCAAAACAGGAGTCGCCCATCAGAGCCCCCCACAGCAGGTGTCCCCCATCAGAGCCCCCCACCAGAGCCCCCCACAGCAGGTGTCCCCTATCAAAGCCCCCCACAGCAGGTGTCCCCCATCAGAGTCCCCCCCACAGCAGGTGTCCCCCATCAGAGTCCCCCCCACAGCAGGTGTCTCCATCAGAGTCCCCCCACAGCAGGTGTCTCCATCAGAGTCCCCCCACAGCAGGTGTTCCCTATCAAAGCCCCCCACAGCAGGTGTCCCCTATCAAAGCCCCCCACAGCAGGTGTCCCCTATCAAAGCCCCCCACAGCAGGTGTCCTCTATCAAAGCCCCCCACAGCAGGTGTCCCCTATCAAAGCCCCCCACAGCAGGTGTCCCCCATCAGAGCCCCCCACAGCAGGTGTCCCCCATCAGAGCCCCCCACAGCAGGTGTCCCCTATCAAAGCCCCCCACAGCAGGTGTCCCCCATCAGAGTCCCCCCACAGCAGGTGTCCCCCATCAGAGCCCCCCACAGCAGGTGTCCCCTATCAAAGCCCCCCACAGCAGGTGTCCCCCATCAGAGTCCCCCCACAGCAGGTGTCCCCCATCAGAGCCCCCCACAGCAGGTGTCTCAATCAGAGTCCCCCCACAGCAGGTGTCCCCATCAGAGTCCCCCCAAAACAGGAGTCGCCCATCAGAGCCCCCCACAGCAGGTGTCCCCCATCAGAGCCCCCCACCAGAGCCCCCCACAGCAGGTGTCCCCTATCAAAGCCCCCCACAGCAGGTGTCCCCCATCAGAGTCCCCCCCACAGCAGGTGTCCCCCATCAGAGTCCCCCCACAGCAGGTGTCCCCCATCAGAGTCCCCCCACAGCAGGTGTCCCCCAGAGCCCCCCACAGCAGGTGTCCCCCACAGCAGGTGTCTCAATCAGAGTCCCCCCACAGCAGGTGTCCCCATCAGAGTCCCCCCAAAACAGGAGTCGCCCATCAGAGCCCCCCACAGCAGGTGTCCCCCATCAGAGCCCCCCACCAGAGCCCCCCACAGCAGGTGTCCCCCATCAGAGCCCCCCACCAGAGCCCCCCACAGCAGGTGTCCCCTATCAAAGCCCCCCACAGCAGGTGTCCCCCATCAGAGTCCCCCCCACAACAGGTGTCCCCCATCAGAGTCCCCCCCACAGCAGGTGTCCCCCATCAGAGTCCCCCCCACAGCAGGTGTCCCCCATCAAAGTCCCCCCACAGCAGGTGTCCCCCATCAGAGTCCCCCCACAGCAGGTGTCCCCATCAGAGTCCCCCCACAGCAGGTGTCCCCATCAGAGTCCCCCCACAGCAGGTGTCCCCATCAGAGTCCCCCACAGCAGGTGTCCCCATCAGAGTCCCCCCACAGCAGGTGTCCCCATCAGAGCCCCCCACAGCAGGTGTCCCCCATCAGAGCCCCCCACAGCAGGTGTCCCCCATCAGAGCCCCCCACAGCAGGTGTCCCCCATCAGAGCCCCCAACAGCAGGTGTCCCCCATCAGAGCCCCCAACAGCAGGTGTCCCCATCAGAGTCCCCCACAGCAGGTGTCCCCTATCAGAGTCCCCCAACAGCAGGTGTCCCCATCAGAGTCCCCCAACAGCAGGTGTCCCCATCAGAGGCCCCCAACAGCAGGTGTCCCCATCAGTGTCCCCCAACAGCAGGTGTCCCCATCAGAACCCCCCCACAGGAGGGTGTCACCATCAGAACCCCCCCACAGCAGTTGTCCCCATCAGAGCCCCCCACAGCAGTTGTCCCCATCAGAGCCCCCCACAGCAGTTGTCCCCATCAGAGCCCCCCCCTCAGCAGGTGCCCCCCCGATTCTCCACACAGCGGTACTTACCTTCAGTCTCCTGCGGTGTCCTCCTCCTCACACTGGCACCAGCATTCTTTCTGCTTCCTCTCTCGGGCGCAATGAGAGAGAGAACCAGGAAGTGACATCTGCCTCAGGGCAGATGTCAATCAAATCTGAAGTGCCAAGTAGCTTCCGCCCGGTGCCTGTAGTATGTATTGCTATGGCCGAGCGGAAGCTACTCGGCGCTTCAGAAAACGCCCCAAGGCGGGCTAAACGCCCGCAAATGCAGCGCCACGTCTGCAATCTCGTGATTGCATAGACGTGGCGCTTCCTATAAGTGCACTGTGTCCGGCGTCGCACTGTATCCGGCGTCCGAACACAGTGCACTTAAGGACCTTTTTTTTCCTTTTTTTTTTTTTTTTTAAAGGGCCAGTATTAAAAAAATTTTTTTTTTTTTTGACTTTTTTTTTTTTTTTTGCTGCCTGGAGGGGGGGGGCGGCGCCCAGGCGCCCCCTATGGACGGGCCGCCACTGGTCCCTAGAAAAAAGATGCCAGCACTCCCTGGGCCCTAGCCAGTCTGAGCTTTCCTCCCTTCATCCCGTGGAACATCATCTGCCTGCTGAGGAACCTAAGCAGCTTGGCCAGACCAGACTTACCCCCCGAAGAACGTGCTAGGCGCAGAACTCTGGGCTTGTGTCTCTATTGTGGCGGCAAGGGTCATTTTTGTGACTCCTCACTTTGTCCGGGAAACGCTTGGGCCTAATACATCTGGTAGGTGGAGTATTGGACCCAGAAACATCATCTTCTCGTCTTCTTCTTCAAGGGTTCCTTCATGTAGGCACTTCTCCTCAATCGATCTTTGCATACCTGGATTCCGGGGCTACCGGCAATTTTATGGACTGGAGAACTGCTTCTTCCAGGAAGCTTACCCTTTCACCCCTCACTACGCCACTGGTAGTCTCGGCAATTAATGGTGCTGTTAGGGGCCCTATCCACTTCCAGACTCTACCTATTAGGATGTTTGTAGGGATACTCCACCATGAGTGGATATCCTTCCTCATTCTACCCAAGGCCTCTACCCCATTGTATTGGGCCTTCCTTGGCTACAGCTCCACTCTCCACATGTGGACTGGGTCTCTGGGCAGATCCTGGCTTGGGGTCCCTCATGTTTATCGTCCTGCCTTCTCAAGGTGGCCCCCAAGGAGACACTTCCGGTTGCTACCACATCTGTCTCTTCTGATCTTCCCGCTGCATACAGCGATTACCGGGATGTGTTCTGTAAGAAATCAGCTGAGCTGCTTCCTCCCCACAGGTCTTTTGACTGTGCTATTGACTTTGTCCCTGGAGCAACTCTGCCCAGGGGTCGTACCTACCCTCTGTCCATCCCAGAGACCCAGGCCATATCAGAGTATGTCACTGAGAATCTAGAGAGAGGTTTCATCCGGAAATTCTCATTGCCTGCAGGAGCAGGGTTCTTTTTCGTTGCCAAAAGGATGGTACCTTGAGACCCTGCATCAACTATCAAGGTTTAAACGCAATGACTATCAAAAATCAATACCCCTTACCCTTAATATCTGAGCTATTCGACAGGTTGAAGGGTGCCTCCATTTTCACCAAGTTGGATCTCAGAGGTACATACAATCTGATTTGGATACGGGAAGGTGACGAATGGAAACCCGCGTTTAACACCAGAGACGGGCATTACGAATACCTGGTTATGCCTTTTGGTTTGTGTAATGCCCCAGCTGTGTTCCAAAATGTTGTCAATATAATCTTCAGGGATCTGCTGTACCAGTTTGTTGTCATCTATCTAGATGACATTCTCATCTTTTCTGAAAATCTGCTTGTCCATAAAAACCATGTCCGCACTGTACTTCAGCACCTTAGAGAGAATAATCTGTATGTCAAGCTGGAGAAATGTTGTTTTGAACGTTCTGAGGTCCTGTTTCTGGGATGCTTTGTCTTGATTTTGGGTCTTCATATGGATCCTGGAAAGGTCTTGGCCATTACCAACTGGCCTATTTCTGCTAGCCTCAAGGCCACACACCACTTTCTTGGGTTCACAAATTATTATAGGCAGTTCATAAGGAATTACTCTTCCATTGCTGCACCTATTATCGCTTTGACCAAGAAGTGTGCGAATACCAAGAACTGGCCTCCTGAAGCTGTCTCTGCATTTCACGACCTGAAACAGGCCTTTGTTTCTGGACCTCTCGAGGAGATCGAATCCTGGGGATCCATTTTTTATTGAAGTGGACGCTTCTTCAATGGGGGTGGGAGCTGTGCTTCTTCAATCCTGTGAGAAGAGACGTCAACCATGTGCGTTCTTCTAAAAAAAAAAAATTCTCAGGCAGAGAGAAATTATGCTGTTGGTCATCGGGAACTTCTTGCAATTAAATTAGCATTGGAGAAGTGGCGTCATCTCTTGGAGGGTTCCCCTCACTCCATAACGATTTTTACTGATCACAAACGTCTGAATCCCAGACAGGCCAGGTGGAGTCTTTTCTTTTCGCGTTTTAATTTCACAATTACGTACAAACATGGTTACTGCAACGTTCGGGTTGATGCACTCTCCAGGTCATTTGACACTTTGGACGAGGAGTTCACCCCTAAACCTGTGCCGATCAATCCGACCTCATGCATTGTTGCCCATTCTACCACCCTGGAGTCAAAAATTCCTCCTGGCAAGACCTTCTTCCCCACTGAGCTAAGATCCTTCATTGGGGACATGATTCCAAGGTGGCAGGTCATGCTGGGTTCCTCTGATTCTTCCTGCTCATCATTCGTCACTACTGGAGGCCTTATCTTTGCTCGAATGTAAGACTACGTTAAGGCTTGTCATGTCTGTTCTCAGTCTAAATCCTCCACACATGCCCCTGCTGGTCTTCTCATGCTCTTGCCCATTCCTAAGGAGCCCTGGTCTCACATTGCCATGGATTTTATCACTGATCTCCCAATGTCAGAGAATAATACGGTCATTTGGGTGGTAATCGATCGGTTCTCCAAGATGGCTCATTTTGTTCCTCTTCCTGGTCTTCCTTCTGCTCCTGCCTTGGTTCCTAATTTTGTTTGAGAAATTTTCCACCTACATGGGGTTCCTTCTCATATTGTTTCTGACAGGGGCGTTCAATTTACGACTTGTTTTTGGAGAGCCTTTTGCAAACCCCTCAATATTGGATTTATCTTGGATTTTTCCTCTTCTTACCACCCTCAATCCAATGGACAGACTGAGAGGGTTAATCAGGAATTAGAGGTCTTTCTTCGCACCTTAGTCTCTGCTCATCATGACGTTTGGTTTTCTCTACTCCTGTAGGCAGAATTCTCTCACAACATGTAAATACCAGTTCTCAGAAAACACCATTTTTCGCAGTTTATGGAAAACACCCTCAAAGCCCTCTTCCCATGACCCGTTCTCCAGATATTCCAGCTTTGGCTACGACTCAGGAGTCTTTCGAATTCCATTTGGGGTGACGTTCATGATTCCCTCCGGACAGCTGCTGACAAATTTAAAGGCTTTGCTGACCGCCGCAGGCATAAACTGCCTTCTCTACAGCCAGGGGACATAGTATGGCTCTCCACCAGGAACATCAAGCTCCGAGTTCCTTCTCTGAAGTTTGTCCCAAGATTCATTGGTCCATACACGATAACCTCTAAACTGAATCCGGTTTGTTTCAAACTCCAGATTCCTAAAAGCCTCAAAATCTCTAACTCCTTCCATGTTACCCTTCTGAAGCCTTTAGTCCTCAATAAGTTCTCTCATCCTCTCCCTGCCGTGGCCCCGGTCTCTAATCAGGAGTACGAGGTTAGTCAAATTCTGGATTCCCGCCTCTGTAGTGGAAAGGGTTTGGTCCTGAGGAGAGGTCTTGAATCACTGCATCAGAGGTCTTTGCTCCTCATCTGTTGAGGAGGTTTCATCTGAAGTTTCCCTCTAAGCCTGGGCCCAGGCGGGGGAGGCCTCATAAGGGGGGGGTACTGTCATGGGTATGCAGTAATGTTTGTTGGTCAGCTTACCTCTCCATGTGTTCTGCTTAAGAGGCCAGCCACTCTCACCTGGCTGCTTAAGTAATCTCTCCTCAAAGCATGGCTCCACCCAGCCCTTATCAGGGAACTCTATATTAACCTGTGTACTGCAAGCCAGCTCTGCTGATCAATATTGTGTGCTTAGCTTTCGTGTGCGACTTGCTGTGTCTTCTACGTCTGATTCCAGTTACTGATCTTGGCTTGTTCTTGACTATCCTTACCTGCTTGTTGCCCCGACCTTTGGCTATCTCCTGACTATCGTTTGTTGTTGCAGTCTACTGCTTCCACTCTACCTCCCTGTAGTCTACCGTGAGCGTGAGCTGGGAGGCCCTAGGGGTCGCGACCTGGAGTCAGACTGCAGCTAAATCCATTCCCACCACTAGGGGCTTCTGGTGAACACCTGCTGGCTCTTAGATTCTGCGCCCTGGGAAATCTCATGCTCTAGCTCCCAGTGTCATCCGTGTAGGTACTACAGAGTACCTGCTTTCCTGTATATCCTAGAGCTTCATCCGCAGCAGTCAGCCGTAGGGTCCACTACCTTGCGGTGCACTCCAGACCCCAACAGGGTGCATCTGTCACCTGGACTTAGGTGACCTGACACCAACAAAGTAATAGGGCATGTCACAACTAGTCATCAATGTAAGAGGGTACTTCACCACTGGCTGTCAACATAAGAGGGGCACTTCATCACTGACCTCCATCATAAGGGGGCACTTAGTAAGTATATTCTCCTGCTGCTGCTATTGAAACCAATACTTCCATGAGTGTCAACCTCTTGGTTCTTCCACGTCACTACAGAACAAAGGAGACTTTGGAGAATGATTCTTCTTCAACGGGTTGGCATTTTGTGGCAAATGCAATGGGAGATGTATTGTTGGGAGTACCAGCACCAGACTTGCTGCAGCCGCCTCTCCTCCTATCTCCTGCAACCAGTGCTCAGCCACTCTCCTTTTCCCAGACCAGACATCTTGATAGTCCTGGTAGCTCCCTCTTTTTGGTTGCTGACGGAGACACTCCTCTCGGGTGGCATCCTCATTGCTAGGCAGCCGGTCGGCTCCATCTGCCTAGCCTCCTCTCTACATTCACTGGAGGCACTGTGCCACTTTAATAAAATGCCACAAGCCCAGGGCCTCCTGGCTCCTGTACCCATGTTTTGTTTTGTAATGCTACTGTTGCTTGACCTATTGTCTGACCCTTGTCTCAACATGGATTATTCTACTCTACTCTACTCTCAACGTGTTTTGGCTATATAATTGAGACATGTAACGGATACCTGCATATTCCCAGAACTGAAAGTCATCTAATTTATGTATTTTGGCATCTTGCAGGAAACCTGACAGTCCCAAGCTAAGTAACTACAGACCAGAGCCTTTTCAGAAGCAATACCATGGGACCTGTAACAGAGATAGATGTAAACCCTGCCTCCAACTGAGACATAGCCGCATAATTCGAAGCCCCAGAGAGCAACAGTCTACAAATTGGGTCAGAATAATCTAAAAGTCCCCACACTCCCAGATGCTGGACCTGGCCAGGAAAATAAAATCTGGGAAATAAAATCTGGGATTGGGGACTGCTAGGTACTCCTGATCCTCACTAACGTAGATGGTCATATTTTAGCTGCCTTTTTCTTCCATATACGGTCTCTAAATAGGGTGTCAATGCGCACAAACCACCTGTGGGGTATCCATTGTGGGGAATTGTGAAGGATGTATAACAATTGCAGAGACCAAACCATTTTGATTAGGTTCACTCTACCAATTACTGATAATTGGAGTTTGCACCAGGTAGTGCATTTGGCTTGAAATCGCTTAAGTAAAGGCAGTAAATTTAATTTCAAGTACTTAGAGGGATCAGGGGTAATCTGAACTCCCAAATATTTAAATGATGTAACTAGCTTGAGGGAACAAGCACAGTCTGGCAGTGGACATGTAATCTCACCTAAAGGAAAGAGAACTGACTTACATTAATTTATAGAGAAACCCGACAGGGTACCAAAATGTTCTATAAGAGACATTACATTTAGAAGAGAGGACGTGGTATCTCTTAAATAAAGAAGGGTGCTGTCCTTGTATAATGATAGTTTATCCTCTCCGGGCTCTCTCAGGAATCCTGTAATTTGTGGAGAGGCTTTAATTTTCCACTTGTGTCTTAACACTGTAATAACTTTTTGTACTGATGTCTTCATACCCCAGTGTGTTTAATGACCCGTGCTGTAAACTATACAGGTACATATGATAAAATTTGAATATAATGAAAAAGTTAATTTATTTCAGTAATTCAATTCAAAAAGTGAAACTCATATTATATAGATTCATTACACACAGAGTCAGGGACGTTCCAAGGGGGGGCATTCCGCCCAGGGTGCCACACATTGGGGGGTGTCAGAGGCTGGGTGGCATTGCTATGGGGGTGCGCTCCGCACCCGGGTCGGGTGACACTGTCTGACACCATCCTGAGGGTATCCCTGGCTCTGGCTGCTCAGTTTGGTAGTTTTGTCGTCAGCCGGAACACCCCCAGTGCTGTGGCCCGAAATAGCCTGGTCTGGTTACTCTTTTCCCCCTGCTAGCTCCACCCACCACTGCTGCGCAGCCAAGCCGAGCTGAGTGTGTCATCATTCTCCACAGGGGTGACTGCTGTTACACATTGTGTCCACACAGTCTTCCGGAGTCTGAACCTCCCTAGCTGAAGCTGAGAACCCGAGGTGAGCTGGTGATAGGGTGTGTGTGGGTTGTGAGAAGAAGCTGGAGGAGTGTGTCTGCCCTGCCACCCTGACTGTGCTGGTCTTACAGAGGGGGGGGGGGGGGGTTCTGTGTCCACCACCACCCAGGTGTAGCGTAGCTGACCTGATAAGGGGGGGGGGTTACATATTCCAGGCATGTGCTGTATACAGGTTGCAGAATCCAGGCATGTGCCATTGTTACGTACCTAAAGGGGGAGCCCGAATTGCAGAGGATGGCCTCTCCTATGGCTCCGACTCGAGGGCCCCTGGTAGTGGTGACAGGGGTGCAGGAGTGCAGAGTGGTACGAGTGCCTGGCAGGATCAACAGCAGAAGGATCAGATGGCCGGCACAGCTGACGGGATGGATCAGTAGACAGGAACTGCAGACTGGACAACTCAGCAGACAGGACAGCAGACTGGATGGATCAGGCAGACAGGTGAGCAGCCTGGATGGCTCAGCAGACAGGCCCAGCAGACTGGATGATCAGCAGACAGGTGAACAGCCTGGATGGCTCAGCAGACAGGCCTAGCAGACTGGATGATCAGCAGACAGGTGAACAGCCTGGATGGCTCAGCAGACAGGCCCAGCAGACTGGATGATCAGCAGACAGGTGAAGAGCCTGGATGGCTCAGCAGACAGGCTCAGCAGACTGGATGGGAGTCCAGGATCATCAGACAGGCCGGGTCGGTAAGCAGGCTGACAGCAGAGGTACAAAAGGAGCAGGCAGAGGGATCGTCAAACAAGCCAAGGATCAGGTACAGGCAGATAACAGGAATAGTCTCAAAGCAAGCCGGGTCAAAACAGGAGCAGATATCAGGTTTTCAGGGAACACATACACAGAGCTGGAGAGCAAGCAGCAATGATGCAAGTGCCAGACAGGTTTAAATAACCCGCCAGACACTAACGAGTGCATGTGCGCGTGCGCATAGACGCCCGCAATCGTGCACCGATGGGTCTAATCTGCCTGTTACTGGCAGGATCTTCATGACATTGCCCCCCCCCCCCAAGGGGCAGCCTCCGGATGCCCATCCGAGCCAATTTTTCAGGATGGGACCTTTTGAAGGATTGAACCAGACTCTCAGCGTGGATGTTTTCTTCAGGTTCCCATAAATTCTCCTCGGGCCCATAGCCCTTCCATTTGATCAGGAATCGAGTTTGATTGTTTCTCCTCCTGCAATCCACTATTGCTTCTACCTCGAACTCCTCTTCCCCATCTACTAATACAGGATCAGGAGGGTCAGAGCTTCGGCCAGGAAAGGGATTAGCAACAGAGGGTTTTAATAGTGTTACGTGGAAAACAGGATGAATTTTAAGTGACTCAGGAAGTTCCAACTCGTAAGCCACTTCATTGATTTTCCTCTTCACAGGAAATGGGCCTATGAATTTAGGACCCAGTTTTTTCGAAGGGCATGCCATCTTCTGGTTCAGTGTAGACAACCAAACTAGATTACCGGGTGCCAGTAACAGTTCTCCACGTTTCTTTTTATCAAAAACTTCTTTATTGTGTTCCTGTGTCCTGGCCATAGTTTCTTGCAAGAGCTGATTGTTGAGAGAAAAAAAATTAATTGTTTCATGAACTGCTGGTACAGGACATTCTGGGATGGAGCTGGGCAGGAATGATGGATGGAAGCCATAATTGTTGTAGGCGAATTCAGCCAGCGGAAGCAAAGAGATCCAGTCATCTTGAGTAAATGAAGAAAAGCAGCGGAGGTATTGTTCGAGGGTTTGGTTGGTCCTCTCTGTTTGCCCATTTGTCTGGGGGTGATAAGCGGAAGAGAAAGATAGTTCGATCTTCAAAGCTTTGCATAAGGACCTCCAGAATCGGGAAGTAAATTGTACCCCCCGATCTGAGACAATGTTGGCCGGTACTCCATGGAGTCTGATGATTTCTCTGATGAATACCTGTGCAGTCTCAGAAGCAGAGGGAGTGCCTTTCATAGGGATAAAAAGTGCCATTTTTGACAACCGGTCTACCACCACAAAGATGGTGGTATGGTCCTCTGCTGGGGGTAACTCTACAATGAAGTCTATGGATAACATCTTCCAGGGTCTATCCGGAACAGGCAGGGTCTCAATAATCCCCAGGCCTTGGCTCTACTGCTCTTGTTCCTAATGCAAGTGACACAGGATTCCACAAACTTCTTGCAGTCTCTTCCTACCTGAGGCCACCAGAAGGTACGTTGTACCAAATCGGTGGTTTTAGTTATGCCAAAATGTCCAGCTAGTGCGTGATCGTGACAGAGTTCTAATATAGGGACTCGTACGCTTTCAGGTGCAAAAATCTTGTCCCTGTACCAGAACAACCCGTCTCTTGCTCGTAGTTCCGATTTAGCGGGGGGCGTCCACCCCAGAGTAGCCTGTTTGATCCGGGAGAGCAAATCTTCCTGCAGCAGAAGAAAATTCCCTGGAGAAAGAATGGTATCAGGGGAAGTCATTTCTTTGGATTTGTGAAACATTCTGGATAAGACGTCAGGTTTTGTATTCTTAGAGCCTGGCCGATAAGTAACATGAAAAGAGAACCTGGAGAAAAACAACGCCCATCTGGCTTGCCGTGGTTTCAACCTCTTTGCCGACCTCAAGTACTCTAAGTTCTTATGATCAGTGAAGATCAAGATTGGGTGAGTTGCTCCTTCAAGTAAGTACCGCCATTCTTCAAGTGCCGATTTGATTGCCAGCAGTTCCCGATCCCCCACATCGTAATTCCTTTCGGCAGCCAAAAGTTTGCGGGAGAAGAAGGCTACCGGGTGCAGCAGTGCCTTGGTTCCTTGGCGTTGGGAGAGTACTGCTCCAACAGCGATCTCAGAAGCATCTACCTCAAGTACAAATGTCAGGGCGGAATCAGGGTGTTTTAGGACGGAGGCAGATGTAAACAATTCTTTGAGAGATTCAAAGGCAACTTGAGCTTCTGGGGTCCAATGGAAGCGAACCCCCAGTTTGGTTAATTGGGTAATAGGGGCAATGATGACAGAAAACCCCTTAATGAATTTCCGGTAGAAATTAGCGAATCCAACGAAACGTTGGATTCCTTTTTTGTCAACAGGAACTGGCCAGTCAAGTATTGCAGCAATCTTCTGCGGATCCATTTTGATACCTTCTATGGAGATGATTAATCCCAGGAATTGTATACTCTCTTGTTTGAATTCACATTTTTCTGACTTCGCGTACAGGCCATGCTGCCGAAGTCATGTCAAAACACACCTGACGTGTCTGCGATGAGCATCTAGGGAGGAAGAAAAGATTAGAATATCGTCTAAGTAGACGATGACAAACAGATCTAAATAATCCCGGAAAACATCGTTAATAAAATACTGGAACATGGCAGGAGCGTTACATAACCCGAAGGGCATTACTAGGTACTCAAAGTGCCCAAAACGGGTGCGGAACGCCGTTTTCTACTCATCTCCTTCCCTGATGCGGACCAAGTTATAGGCTCCTTGAAGATCAAGTTTAGTAAAGATAGTAGCTGTTCCCAGTCTCTGGAATAACTCGGGGACCAAGGGAAGGGGGTACCTGCTCTTGACGGTAATTTTATTTAGCTCACGGTAGTCTATGCAAGGCCGAAGTGTGTGATCCTTCTTCTCTACAAAAAAGATACCCGCACCTGCCGGGGAAGTGGACGGACGAATGAAACCCTTCTTTAAGTTTTCATCGATATAGTCCTTAAGGGCCACCTGTTCTAACTCGGTTAACGGGAAGATTCTTCCGAAAGGAATTTCAGCCCCTGGAAGGAGCTCGATAGGGCAATCATAAGCCCGATGGGGAGGTAGAGTTTCTGCTCCTTTCTTGCTGAACACGTCAATGAAGTCATGGTAGGCTTTCGGGACAGTTTGGCATAACTCAGCTTCAGTGTCCAGACATAGCAAAGGAAAGGGCCCATGGGGGTCCTTTGAGGCACAGAATTGCTGGCAATAAGGAGAGGAAAAGGTGACCTCCCCTGTGGCCCAGTTGACACCAGGATTGTGGGATTGAAGCCAAGGCATTCCAAGAATTACAGGAAACAGAGGTGAGGAGATAATGTCCATATGAAGCAGTTCGTGGTGGGCACCGGCAATGGTGACTGGCAAAGGGGAAGTCTCTTGGATAACCGGCCCAGATTTAATAGTGGACCCATCAGCCAGGTGAATGGACAGTCTTTGGGTCCTAGGAAGCAGAGGAATCTGATGTCTTGTTGCAAAAGATGAGTCCTTAAAGCAGCTGCAGGCTCCTGAATCAATAATGGCGGGCACTGACAGAGCCTTTCCTGGAAGCTGCAAAGAGATAGAGAGGGCAAGATGAGAAGAGGTCTGGATTCCAGTAAGCACATGTTCAGGAGATTTTCGAAAACACTTACGAAGTTTAGTAGGGCAATTCTTGACATAGTGACCGGGTTCCCCGCAGTAGAGACATAGATTATTTGCCCGGCGACGTTGGCGCTCTTCCATAGTAAGAGAAGGGCGAAGCACCCCCAACTGCATGGGTTCCGAAGTGTCCGCTGTAGAAGTGGACTGAGAGGTAGGGGCCGGATGCAGGTGACTGGGCACTCTAGGTAACATCCAGGTTGGTCGGGAAAATCCAGTTGCTTTTTCCGACCTACGTTCCCTCAGCCGCTGGTCAATCTGTATGGCAAGATTGATTAATGTGTCTAAGGTCTGGGGCACACCAACTCGGGCTAGCTCGTCCTTCAAGGGGTCAGACAGTCCCATGCGAAACTGGTAACGGAGCGCAGCGTCATTCCAGTCAGTGTCTGCGCTCCACCGCCGAAATTTAGCCACATAATCTTCCGGCGCCCTTGCTGAAGGGCATGCAGTGCGGCTTCGGCAGTTGCAGAAAGCTGAGGGTCTTCATACAGTTGAGCCATGGTATTGAAGAAGGTGGTAAGGTTGGTCAACACATCGGCTTTCTGTTCCAGGAGGCGATGGGCCCAGGTTTGAGGTTCACCTGAAAGTAAAGAGATGACAAAGTCCACCTTGGTGGCTTCCAAGGAGAAGGTACGTGGCTGGAGGGCGAAGTACAGTTCACAGGAATTGCGAAACGCCCTGAATTTGCTACGTTCCCCAGCAAATTTTTCGGGTGTGGGGACACGTGGTTCGGGTGGAAGCATCACCACCGTAGGAGAGGATGCGGTGCCTGTAGAAGAGGTAGAGGCTTGAGAGGTTCCTTGAATTCCAGTGGGAGAAGACAGAAAATGAAGAAAGAAAAGAAAAATGTTTTTTTTTTTCTTTTTTCAATTTTCAAAACTTTGTGACAAAAAGCGAGGTCTGCAAAATACTCACCATACCTCTTAGCAAATAGCTTGGGGTATCTACTTTCCAAAATGGGGTCATTTGGGGGGGGGGGGGTGGGTGTGCCATCTGGGCTAGGCAGTGAGGAGTGGAATCAAAAATTTACACCCTTAGAAATCCTGAAGGCGGTGATTGGTTTTTAGGAGCCCCGTACACAGCTAGGCTCCCAAAAAGTCCCACACTTGTGTTATCCCCATACTCAGGAGAAGCAGCAGAATGTATTTTGGGGTGTAATTCCACATATGCCCATGGCATGTTTGAGCAATATATAATTTAGTGACAATTTTGTGCAAAAAAAAAAAAAAAAAAAAGTTTGTCATTTTCCTGCAACTTGTGGCAAAATATAAAATATTCCATGGACTCAACATCCCTCTCAGCAAATAGCTTGGGCGGGCGGGTGTAACGTGCGTCGGAGCACCCGGAAGTATCAAGTGTCTCAGAGTTCTCCAGGAAGCGCTGGGAGCCACCAGTGCCCCTGTACCTCTGGTCACATATCCTACTGCATACACCAGCGCCCCCGCCCCTTTGGCCACATACAATATTGCATACACCAGCGCCCCCGGACCTTTGGCCACATACAGTACTGCATACACCAGCGCCCCCGCACCTCTGGCCACATACAGTACTGCATACACCAGCAGTGGTTGTGGAACAGATCATCCGAGTTTCCATTATTTCTTATGGGGAAACTCGCTTTGATATACAGTATCTCACAAAAGTGATTACACCCCTCACATTTTTGTAAATATTTTATCATATCTTTTTATGTGACAACACTGAAGAAATTACACTTTGCTACAATGTAAAATAGTGAGCGTACAGCTTGTATAACAGTGTAAATTTGCTGTCCCCTCAAACTGCTGGCAACAAAAGTGAGTACACTTCTAAATGAAAATGTCCAAATTGGGCCAAAAGTGTCAATATTTTGTGTGGCCACCTTTATTTTCCAGCACTGTCTAAACCCTCTTGGGCATGGCGTTCACCAGAGCTCACAGGTTGCCACTGGAGTCCTCTTCCACTTCTCCATAATGACATCACGGAGCTGGTGGATGATAGAGACCTTGCACTCCTCCACCTTCTGTTTGAGGATGCCCCACAGATGTTCAATAGGGTTTTGGTCTGGAGACATGCTTGGCCAGTCCACCTTTACCCTCAGCTTCTTTAGCAAGGCAGTGGTCTTCTTGGAGGCGTGTTTGGTGTCGTTATGTTGGAATATTGCCCTGTGGCCCAGTCTCCGAAGGGAGGTAATCATGCTCTGCTTCAGTATGTCACAGTACATGTTGGCATTCATTGTTCCCTCAATAAACTGTAGCTCCCCAGTGCCGGCAGCAGTCATGCAGCCCCAGGCCATGACACTCCCACCACCATGCTTGACTGTAGGCAAGACATGCTTGTCTTTGTACTCCTCACCTGGTTGACGTCACACACGCTTGACACCATCTGAACCAAATAAGTTTATCTTGGTCTCATCAGACCACAGGACATGGCTCCAGTAATCCATGTCCCTAGTCTGCTTGTCTTCAGCAAACTGTTTGCAGGCTTTCTTGTGCATCTTCTTTAGAAGAGTCTTCCTTCTGTGACGACAGCTATGCAGACCAATTTGATGCAGTCTGCGGTGTATGGTCTGAGCACTGACAAGCTTACCCCCCACCCCTTCAACCTCTGCAGCAATGCTGGCAGCACTCATACGTCTATTTCCCAAAGACAACCTCTGGATGTGACGCTGAGCACATGCACTCAACTTCTTTGGTCGACCATGTCGAGGCCTGTTCTGAGTGGAACCAGTCCTGTTAAACCACTGTATAGCCTTGGCCACCATGCTGCAGCTCAGCTTCAAGGTCTTAGCAATCTTCTTATAGCCTAGGCCACTTTTATGTAGAGCAACAATTCTTTTTTTCGGATCCTCAGAGTTTTTTTGCCATGAGGTGCCATGTTGAACTTCCAGTGACCAGTATGAGAGAGTGAGAGCGATAACACCAAATTTAACACACCTGCTCCCCATTCACACCTGAGACCTTGTAACACTAACGAGTCACATGACACTGGGGAGAGAAAATGGTTAATTGGGCCCAATTTAGACATTTTCACTTAAGGGTGTACTCACCTTTGTTGCCAGTGGTTTAGACATTAATGGCTGTGTGTTGAGTTATTTTGAAGGGACAGCAAATTTACACTGTTATACAAGCTGTACACTCACTACTTTACATTGTAGCAAAGTGTCATTTCTTCAGTGTTGTCACATGAAAAGTTATAATAAAATATTTACAAAAATGTGAGGGGCGTACTAACTTTTATGAGATACTGTATGAGTGCTTTGGATTACAAGCATGATTTTGGAAAGAATTATGCTCGTAATCCAAGGTATTACTGTAGTTCTACTTTAAGATGTTATAGGTTCCTGCACTCCTCCTCACAGACTTATAGACCCCTTTAATCTTTCTGGAGTTATGTATGCAACAGGAGACCCAGAAAAACACTATCTCTAAAAATCTGTCCTTCCTTATCAATTTGTCATTTGGGGGATGGGCTCCAAAATACACTTTCTATTGAAAAAAATAACTATGTCCATATTACTTGAAGAAGGCGAAAAATATCACAGTCCAGTTGGAAAGATTGGGTAGTTTTTGTTCAGTGCCCCCCCTCCCAAGTTCCTTTTCTTTCCTTTGTTTATTCCTCTTTTCCATTACCTGAATTATTTTAACTTTGCTTGACAGGTTAGATGTTCAGTATATGCACTGCTGCTGATGTCATCGGTGTATGGGTACTGAAGAAACGGGCCGCTGTGCCCATATTACATCCGTGAAAATGACGTCATCGCGGCTCTGGCCAATCACAGCGCCGGAGCCGCGAATGCATTCCATGCATTAAGATGAAAAACCTTTAGTGTGCAACAGCCTCCCCAGCCTTCTAATACTTACCTGATTGGCTGAGACACAGCAACGGTGCCATTGGCTCCCGCTGCTGTCAATCAAAGTCAGCTAGCCAATGAGGAGAGAGAGAGCGAGAGAGAGAGGGGCGGGGCTGAACAGCGGCTACTTGTCTGAATGGACACACAGAGCTGTGGCTCGGCTCGGGTGCCCCCATAGCAAGCTGCTTGCTGTAGGGGCACTCGACAGGAAGGAGGAGCCAGGAGCGCCGGCGAGGGATCCGAGAAGAGGAAGATACAGGCTGCTCTGTGCAAGACCACTGCACAGGGCAGCTAATTATATGTTTGTTATTTTTAAAGAAAAAAAACTAGACTTTAGTGTCACTTAACCACTTCAGCCCCGGAAGGATTTACCCCCTTCCCGACCAGAGCACTTTTTACAATTTGGCACTGTGTCGCTTTAACTGCTAATTGCGCGGTCCTGCAATGCTGTACCCAAACGAAATTTGCATCCTTAATTTCCCACAAATAGAGCATTCTTTTGATGGTATTTGATCACCTCTGCGGTTTTTATTTTTTGCGATTTAAATGGAAAAAGACCAAAAATTTTGAAAAAAAACAATATTTTCTACTTTTTGTTATAGAAAAAATCCAATAAACTCAATTTTAGTCATACATTTAGTCCAAAATGTATTCAGCCACATGTCTTTGGTAAAAAAAATGTCAATAAGCGTATATTTATTGGTTTGCACAAAAGTTATAGCATCTACAAACTAGGGTACATTTTCTGGAATTTACACAGCTTTTAGTTTATGACTGCCTAATTTCTTGAGGTGCTAAAATGGCAGGAAAGTACAACCCCCCCCAAATGACCCCATTTTGGAAAGTGGACACCCCAAGGAAATTGCTGAGAGGCATGTTGAGCCCATTGAATATAAATTTTTTCTGTCCCAAGTGATTGAATGACAAAAACAAAAAAGAATTACAAAAAGTTGTCAGTAAATGATATATTGCTCACACAGACCATGGGCATATGTGGAATTGCACCCCAAAATACATTTAGCTGCTTCTCCTGAGTATGGGGATACCACATGTGTGGGACTTTTTGGGAGCCTAGCCGCGTACGGGGCCCCAAAAACCAAGCACCGCCTTCAGGATTTCTAAGGGCGTAAATTTTTAATTTCACTCCTCACTACCTATCACAGTTTTGAAGTCCATAAAATGCCAAGGCAGTTCAACCCCCCCCCCCCAAAATGACCCCATTTTGGAAAGTAGACACCCCAAGCTATTTGCTGAGAGGCATGTTGAGTCCATGGAATATTTTATATTTTGCCACAAGTTGCAGGAAAATGACAAACTTTTTTTTTTTTTTTTTGCACAAAGTTGTCACTAAATGATATATTGCTCAAACATGCCATGGACATATGTGGAATTACACCCCAAAATACATTCTGCTGCTTCTCCTGAGTATGAGGATACCACAAGTGTGGGACTTTTTGGGAGCCTAGCTGTGTACGGGGCTCCTAAAAACCAATCACCGCCTTCAGGATTTCTAAGGGCGTAAATTTTTGATTTCACTCCTCACTACCTATCACAGTTTCGAAGGCCATAAAATGCCAAGATGGCACAACCCCCCCCAAATGACCCCATTTTGGAAAGTAGACACCCCAAGCTATTTGCTGAGAGGCATGGTGAGTATTTTGCAGCTCTCATTTGTTTTTGAAAATGAAGAAAGAAAAGAAAAATGTTTTTTTTTTCTTTTTTCAATTTTCAAAACTTTGTGACAAAAAGCGAGGTCTGCAAAATACTCACCATACCTCTTAGCAAATAGCTTGGGGTATCTACTTTCCAAAATGGGGTCATTTGGGGGGGGGGGGGTGTGCCATCTGGGCTAGGCAGTGAGGAGTGGAATCAAAAATTTACACCCTTAGAAACCCTGAAGGCGGTGCTTGGTTTTTGGGGTCCCGTATGCGGCTAGGCTCCAGTATTGCCAACCTACCAGATTGAAATTTACTGGCACGACACCTAAAATTTACTGGCACAGCCAAATTTTTACTGGCACTTCCAAAAGTGTAAAAAATTACAGTTTTAAGTGTGAATTTCAGTATTTAGGCAACAAACAAGTTACATGTGCAATTAGCAATGTGATTTAAGGTAGATATTAGGTCAAAAAAGATATTTCAAATTTTGAGTATAGTAAAGGCGGATTATTGTAACCCATCAGTATTTTGTCACCTATGTCGAACTGGAGAGATTTCCCCTTAATTTTTGTCCCCAAAGAGAGCGAGAGAGAGACTGCTCCCACATTCAGTTACTATACATTACTGCCCACCATTCGGTTACTGTACATTACTGCCCAGCACTATTCGGTTACTGTGCATTACTGCCCACCATTTGGTTACTGTACATTACTGCCCACCATTCGGTTACTGTACATTACTGCCCACCATTCGGTTACTATACATTACTGCCCATTTGGTTACTATACATTATTGCCAAACACTATTCAGTTACTGTACATTACTGTCCACCATTCGGTTACTATACATTACTGCTCATTTGGTTACTGTACATTACTGCCCAACACTATTCGGCTAATATACATTACTGCCCACCATTCGGTTACTATACATTACTGCCCAACATTCGGTTACTGTACATTACTGCCCAACATTCGGTTACTGTACATTACTGCCCAACATTCGGTTACTGTACATTACTGCCCATTTGGTTACTGTACAATACTGCCCAACATTCGGTTACTGTACATTACTGCCCAACATTCGGTTACTGTACATTACTGCCCAGCACTATTTGGTTACTATACATTACTGCCCATCATTTGGTTGCTAGGGGTTACTGCACAATGATTACCTGCAACTCCTTGTCCCCCTCTGCAAACTGCTCAATCCTGCTGCTGCTTTATTAATCACCACCCCCACTGCTAGTAGAAGGGTGAGGAAGAATGCACACAGCCCTGTCTGTGTGTCCTTGATCTCCGTGCTCGTTCTGCTGACTGGAGAAGGGGGAGGGGGGCTAGGGGGGAAATCACAGAGAGCCTGCTCTGGCTCACTCCTTGTCACAGACTCAGAGGCAGCTGCTCCGGTCCTGACAGAGGAGAAGCAGGCTCTCTAGAACATGCAGCCCACAGCCGTGCCTCTCCTCTGTCACAGTGTGGCCAGGAGAACAAGCGAGGGTGATGCCTGGTAATATTAAGTGCAGGGAGCATAGCAGAGCAGAGCACACTCCCGCCCGCCTCAATACAGCACAGCCACACTTTCGGCTGGCAGCATCTTCTTGTCAAATGTGGCGGTCTGCAGGAGGAGGGCTGGTTACAGTGATGCTGATTGGCTGAGAGGCGGTGGTGGGCAGAGCAATTCTCAGAGGTGCAGATCGGATCGTCTCGGCAGCTGGCTCTCGGGAATCTCCGGAAATTGCGCATGTGCAGTTACAAGCTGAGCTGGTCACAGCCATTTTTACTGGCACTTTTCCCGTGCTACGGACAATTATGGGCGGGGGAAAAGTGCCCTGTTTTTACGGGCTGCCCGTAAAAATACGGACGGTTGGCAACACTACTAGGCTCCCAAAAAGTCTCACACATGTGGTATCCTCATACTCAGGAGAAGCAACAGAATGTATTTTGGGGTGTAATTTCACATATTCTCATGACATGTTTGAGCAATATATTATTTAGTGACAACTTTGTGCAAAAAAAAAAAAATGTCTTTTTCCCGCAACTTGTGTCACAATATAAAATATTCCATGGACTCGACATGCCTCTCAGCAAATAGCTTGGGGTGTCTACTTTCCAAAATGGGGTCATTTGGGGGGGTTTTGAACTGTTCTGGCATTTTATGCACAACATTTAGAAGCTTATGTCACACATCACCCACTCTTCTAACCACTTGAAGACAAAGCCCTTTCTGACACTATTTGTTTACATGAAAAAATATTTTTTTTTTGCAAGAAAATTACTTTACCCCCAAACATTATATATTTTTTTCAAAGCAAATGCCCTACAGATTAAAATGGTGGGTGTTTCATTTTTTTTTTTTCACACAGTATTTGGGCAGTGATTTTTCAAACGCATTTTTTGGGGAAAAAACACACTCTTTTTAATTTTAATGATCTAAAACACAATATATTGCCCAAATGTTTGATGTAATTAAAAGGATGATCTTAGGCCGAGTACATGGATACCAAACATGACATTCTTTAAAATTGCGCACAAAGGCGCAGTGGCAACAAACTAATACATTTTTAAAAGCCTTTAAAAGCCTTTACAGGTTACCACTTTAGATTTACAGAGGAGGTATACTGCTAAAATTACTGCCTTCTATATGACCTTTGTGGTGATACCTCACATGCATGGTGCAATTGCTGTTTACATTTGACGCCAGACCAAAGCTTGCGTTCGCCTTTGCACGAGAGCAGGGGGGGACAGGGGTCCTTTTTTTTTTATTCTTCTTTATTATTTTTTTTGCTTTTTTATCTTATTTTTAAACTGTTCCTTTCATTTTTTTTTTTTTTATCATTTTTATTGTTATGTCAGGGAATGTAAATATCCCCTATGATAGCAATAGGTAGTGACAGGTACTCTTTTTTGAAAAAAATGGGATCTATTAGACCCTAGATCTCTCCTCTGCCCTCAAAGCATCTGACCACACCAAGATCAGTGTGATAAAATGCTTTCCCAATTTCCCAATGTCGCTGTTTACATCCGGCGAAATCTAAGTCATGAAATGCTCGTAGCTTCCGGTTTCTTAGGCCATAGAGATGATTGGATCCATTCTGATCTCTGTTCGGCTCTATGGTCAGCTGGCCGAATCACCGGCTGCATTCTCAGGTTCCCTGTTGGGACAGGAGAGCCAGAGAAAAACATGGAAGACGGTGGGGGGGGGACATTCCCTTCCACTGCTTGTAAAAGCAGTCTAGAGGCTAATTAGCCCCTAGGATTGCTTTTACATGAAAGCTGACCGCTGGCTGAAAAGAATGATACCAATATGATACCTAAACCTACAGGCATCATTCTGGTATAACCACTCAAAGTCCAGCAACATACCAGTACGTTGCTGGTCTTTGTTGGACATATATTGTAATCTTTTTTTTCATACAGCCTGTGGGCTGAACGAAAAAAAGAGATTGATTGGTGGGTATGCCCACCATTAGAATACCTCCCTTAATCCACCCACTTCTAATGATGGGCATACATGCACCATTAATATTTGCCGAAGCATGGGGGCATCCGCCCCAAAAGTTAGGAGCAAATCTCTCCTCCGCCCCTGCTGCCCCCATGCTTCGGCATATATCACCTCCGACAGCGCTGGAGTCACGGCTTTATGTATCATGGGAGCAAATGCTGTTGCTGTCAAGATAAATAAATCCACGCTGCAGCTGAATGGCGTACCTGAAAACAAAAAAATAGTTAACAATAAAACACAGTAAACAGTAAAGTATCAAAAAATTGCATACCTGAAAAGCAAACATGATAAAACATAATAACAATAAAACATTGCAGAATAGAATACAGTAAAAAAGAGCAGAACAATAGAGAGAGAATAGAGAGAGAGAGAACAATGAAACGACAACTATTTTTGTTTTTTTTATTTTATATATTTTTTTGTTTTATTTTTTTTTTTACACTTTTTTTTGTAACTGTAACTTTTATAACTGTAACCGGTTCCAGGTTCAGGTCTCTCAAAATGCGATAGCATCTTGGGAGACCCTGTGAAAGTGCCTAGTCTGTGCAATGCTGTACCCTACGCTAATACTCAACTAGTGTATGGTAGCGTTTAAAACATTCACCAATGCAAAGACCAGGATTGTCAGGACAGGAGGGACAATAATAGCGGGTGTCACGCCTATATCCGCACTTGCTGCAGACATTACATCTTTTTTGGGGGGGTTCATTGGGTAGGGATACTCGGAAGGACATAAAGAAAATGCCTCTTATGCAGCCGACTGCATTTGGTTGGGGATGTGAATGCGGGAAGTATGGGTGCTGCAGAAGTGGTGGGTTCCCAATTAGAATTGCCGAATGCAGCAGGAAGGGCATTATGGGCACGACGGGTCTGTGTTTGTCTTCTTCTTGGTGGCAGGGGCGTAACTACCACCATAGCGACCCATGTGGGCGCTATGGGGCCCGCAGCCGAGTGGGGCCCAGTGAGGATAAGAGCACCGCCGGCACAATCTCCCAGCCAGGGGATGAGAGAGGAGAGAGAGAGGCGAGCTGTCCGTTTCAGCAGGGAGCTGAATTGCCCAATGTAATAGCTTTCATTAGAACTTCCAGTGTTCCCGGGGCTCACGTCACATAGCTCCACCTCTTGGCATGGCGCCTTTGATAGACAGAACGCCGATCCAATGCTGGACATGTGACGTCATCAAAGGCGTCGGGCCAAGAAGTGGGGCTATGTGACGATGAGCCCCGGGAAGACGGGAAATTCAAATGAAAGCTAATACAGCGGGCAATCCCGCTCTCTGCTGATCCGGGTGGCTTGCCTCTTCCTCTGCATAGGTGAGGCTGTATGGGGCACAGGCAGACTAGGCTGTATGGGGCACAGGTCACGCTGTATGGGGCACAGGTCATGCTGTATGGGGCACAGGCAGACCAGGCTGTATGGGGCACAGGTCACGCTGTATGGGGCATAGGTCACGCTGCATGGGGCACAGGTCACGCTGCATTGGGCACAGGTCACACTGCATGGGGCACAGGTCATGCTGCATTGGGCACAGGTCACGTTGTATGGGGCACAGGTCACACTGTATGGGGCACAGGTCACGCTGTATGGGGCACAGGTCACGCTGTATTGGTCACAGGTCACGCTGTATTGGGCACAGGTCACGCTGCATTGTGCACAGGTCACGCTGTATGTGGCACAGCTCACGCTGCATTGACACTAGGGCAGCTGTGGGGCTGTTTGCAGGGGGGCCCCATACAACATTTTGCTATGGGGCCCTGCTATTTCTAGTTACGCCCCTGCTTGGTGGCAGCAGGACACTACTTGTGCTTGCCACCTCACCAGCTTGAACTGCACTTATGGGACTCGCCACGTCACCTGGGGCAGCAGTCATTGCACTCACTTAAGCAAGAATTCAAAAGTATTGAACCTGCATACTCAGTAAATAATTTAATCAGCTGCTGAAAATACTTAAAAAACAGAGGGTTTAATAGCACATTAATCATTCTCATGGATGTTGGAAATACATTTATTCTTTAACCTTACCAAGATCAACTGCTTTATCATACAAAAATTCTGTGAGAGTTTCCAAGCATTCTATGGCTGTCTGCACAAGAAAGGAGTCCTTCTGTATTTAAGATAAAGAAACATAGACACACACACACACACACATAAAAATAGTGTAAGAAAGCTGTTAAAATGTATTATATCCGCTAAAACTAATTATGGTGCCAATTCCACAGCCACTGAGTCACATTACATTTTTTAAACTAGGTCATATGTAAAACACAAATGTACCAACATAGTTTAGACACAATGTGAGTGGTATTCTTGTTTAAAGCTCAGCGCAAGCAAAAACTTTCTTTCATTTGTGGAAAGAGTTGAAAAGTGTTAGTATCTCTGTCAACTTTTTAATGCAGACTGTTTCCCCAAATTAATTTTCATAGACATACAACTATTATTCTACATAGGGGTACAATAATGTGTCTGTGAATACAAAATTAGCTGTCTGTACTTATAGAGAGTAAATACTGGACTTGGACCTATTTATTACTCTTTTCTTCTTAAAGCGGTATCAAACCGCAAGCGATTTTTTTTTTTTAACCTGCAAGGCAAAGTTATAATGTGCTAGAATGCATCGCATACTAGCACATTATGTGAAACTTACCTTAGAATGAAGCCCTTCCAGCAGCGAGCTGTCACCACTGACAGGACTTCCATCTTCAGCCGTCTACCTTCCGGGTTCGCGGACTCCGGGTGTGTGCGGGAGCCGCAGTTTATGGCACAGGACTTGGGCTGTTCCTTCAGAGCGCATGTGCCGGTGATGTCACCAGCTGCATGTACAATAACTATCTCCTAAACATGCACCGTTTATATTTACAGTACCTATAGGCAAGCCTTGTTATGATCTTACCTATAGCTAGGGTTGAGCCGAACACCCCCTGGTTCGGTTTGCGGCAGAACATGCGAATGGATCGAAAGTTCGCGCGAACATTCGAACACCGTTAAAGTCTATGGGACCCGAATGTGAAAAATCAAAAGTGCGAATTTTAAAGGCTAATATGCAAGTTATTGTCCTAAAAAGGATTTGGGGACCCGGGTCCTGCCCCAGGGGACATGTATCAATGCAAACAAAAGTTTTAAAAATGGACGTTTTTTCGGGAGCAGTGATTTTAATAATGTTTAAAGTGAAAAAATAAAAGTGAAATATTCCTTTAAATATTGTACCTGGGGGGTGACTATAGTATGCCTTGGATTTTGAAAAATTGGGGTTATTAGGGAAACAAGAATTGGTGATAAAGCATCGGTGGAGACACCTTTTTCCCATATTAACTCTTACAGGAGAAAATTTCCCTTTCTAGGGGTAGATTTCCTCTCACTTCCTGTTGTCTCCCTCCGTTTGTAAGTAGGAGTTGTTTGTAAGTCAGATGTTTGAAAGTAGGGGACCACCTGTATATACTATACAGCCTGCCCTATATACTCTGAAGAAAATTGGTCCTTAGGTGTTGGTGGTATCAGAACATTGTAAGCCCTCACAGTTACTCTTGGTGGGTGCTGGAACGGGCCCTGCTGTGAAATATTAGATCAAAAATTGTAATTACACGCCCCTGTTAAACAGGGGCAGAAAAATTGGGTCTTAGGCAGTGGTGGTGGTGCCACAACACTATCCCCTCACAGATTCTGTTCTTGAGTGCAGGAACCAGCCCTGCTGTGAAATATTAGAGCAAATTTTGTAATTACATGCCCCTGTTAAACAGGGGCAGAAAAATTGGGCCTTAGGCACTGGTGGTGGTGCCCTGAAACAAAAATGTTCTTAGAAGCTATCAACATGAACATTGAGGAGAAATAGGATAGTCACTCAGCATAACAGGATAGTCACTCAGCATAGGCAGTCTTAAAGGGATCTCACATTCATAGAAAAATTCATAGTTACATCAGCATCAAGTGCTTGGTAGCTGGTGATCCAAGACTGATTCATTTTTATGAAGGTGAGACGATCAACTGAGTCTGTGGACAGGCGCACTCTGTGATCCGTTACAAAGCCTCCAGCAGCACTAAATGTGCATTCAGAAAGAACGCTGGATGCAGGACAGGCCAGTAGCGCAATTGCATATTGTGCAAGCTCTGGCCGGTGATCCATCCTCAAGACCCAGTGACCCAGTGGATTTTCGGTTGGTAAGGCCTCCAAGTCTGATCTTGCTCCTAGGTATTCATGCACCATGTAAATCAGACGCTGGCGATGGTTGCTGGAACCAATCAGACCTTGGGGATGCAGACTAAAGAATTGTCTGAACGCATCGGTCAGACGACCACCTTCTCCACCACTCCTCCTGTGACTGACTGAAGCCTCAGCAACACGTTGTCCAGGAGGACCAGGAAATTGCAACCTCCCAGACTCTGGAAACGCATTGCACAAACCTTTCTGTAAGGCCTCCCAAAGATGTTTCATCCTCTGCTCCCTCTGTGAAGGCTGGATAAATTCCACAACCTTACCCTTGTAACGTGGATCAAGAAGGGTTGCCAGCCAGTAATGATCACTCTCCTTGATACCACAAATTCGAGGGTCCTTTTGCAGGCTTTGCAGGATAAGGGAGGCCATGCAGCGAAGGTTTGCTGAGGCATTTGATCCGGAGTCCTCTGGGTCACTAAGGATGACTTGATCCACAGCCACCTGCTCCCAGCCACGTACAAGTCCATGGGTTTCTGGGGACTGAAAACGATCCCTTGAAGACTGCTGCTGATGCTGAGTGCCAGGCTCCACCTCCATGCTGACACAATCCTCATACTCCTCCTCTTCCTGTGTGATCGGTGGGCCCGCAAGAATACTGTCTGGATAAAGGGGGCCTTGAGAGGTAAGGAAGTCCTCCTCTTCCTCCCTCTGTTCTGCCTCAAGTGCCCTGTCCATTATTCCACGAAGCATGTGTTCCAAAAGGAAGACAAGAGGGACAGTATCAATGATGCATGCACTGTCACTGCTCACCATCCTCGTGGCCTCCTCAAATGGTGACAGGACAGTGCATGCATCCTTAATCAGTAGCCACTGGTGTGGCCAAAAAAATCCAAGCTCCCCTGACCCTGTCCTGGTGCCATACTCACACAGGTAATCATTGATGGCCCTCTGCTGCATGTGCAGCTGCTGCAGCATTGCCAACGTTGAGTTCCACCTGGTGCGTGAGTGAGGCAGTTCTTGGGCAGGTTGCATTCCTTCTGAAGGTCAGCCAGCCGAGCACTGGCATTATATGACCGGTGGAAATGCCCACAGACTTTCCTGGGCTGCCTCAGGAGATCCTGTAAGCCCGGGTACCTGCACAAGAACCGCTGCACCACCAAATTAAGGACGTGAGCCAAACAGGGAACATGGGTCAAGTGTCCCTGTCAGAGGGCGGAGAGGAGGTTCGTGCCATTTTCGCAAACCACCATTCCTGGCTGAAGCTGGTGTGGTGTCAACCACCTCTGAGTCTGCCCCTGCAGAGCTGACAGAATCTCTGCCCCAGTGTGGCTCCTGTCCCCTAAGCAGACCAACTCAAGCACCGCATGGCATCTTTTTGCCTGAGTGCTTGAGTAGCCCCTTGAATGCCTACGGAGCACCACTGGTTCCGAGGACAAATCTGCAGAGGAAGAGGCCATAGAGGAAGAAGAAGAGGGGGTGAAGGAGAGAGGTGTGGCAGAATCACCACTACTAGCATTTTGGAGGCGTGTGGTGGAACAAGCTACAACAATACTGCACCCTGTCCTGTATCCTTCCCAGCTGCCAGCAGAGTTACCCAGTGCACCGTGAAAGAAAGGTAACATTCCTGTCCATGACTGCTGGACCATGAGTCAGCGGTAATATGCACCTTACCGCTGACCGCCCTGTCCAACGAGGTCAAGACAGTGCCTTCCACATGCCAGTAGAGAGCCGGAATGGCCTTCCATGAAAAGAAATGGCGTTTGGGATCCTGCCGCTGAGGTACCACACATTCCATAAATTCATGAAAGGGGGCAGAGACTACCAGCTGAAAAGGCAGCAGTTGGAGTGCTAGCAATTTAGCCAAGCTAGCAATCAGCCGCTGAGCATGTGGATGGCTGGGACCGAATTTCTTTCGACGGTTTAGCAACTAGGGTAGGGAAATTTGCCTGCTACAATCGAATGTTGGTGTAGCAATAGCAGATTGCCCGCAAGTACTTGGCACACCTAATTCTACACCTTCATTCCTCTCAGTGCAGGTTTCTGAAAGGACTGAAGGTATAGTGGGGTTGGAGATCCCAGCTGTTGAGGAGCAAGGAGAGGTCCGCCTCATTCTCTGGTTTGGGTCTTTTAAGTACTGTTGCCAACGGACTGCATGGGAGGTCGACATATGTCTTGTCAAGCATGTGGTGCCCAAGCAGCTGCTGGTTGGCCACGCTTGATACGCTTCAGACATATGTTGCAAACAGCAATGGTGCGATCTGCTGCACATGTATCAGAAAAGGCCAACACCAAAGAACTTTTCAAAATACGCGGAGAGTCAGCAGCGCCCTGCACATGCGGAGCTCTGCGGTGTGATGCAGTCGGGTGGCTGCCCTTAAGCTGGCCCCTGGAGGGCATCCTGCCTCGTTGGAGATGTGCCTCCTCCTCTCTTCTATCAGGCACCCACGTAGAGTCAGTGACCTCATCATCCCCTCCCTCCTCATCACTGGAGCAAACCTGGCAGTATGCTGCAGCTGGGGGAACATGACTGCCAGTTTCTTGTCCTTCTTGGGTACCCCTCTCTCTGGGCTCACATTACTACCTTCCTCAACCTGGGTACCATCATTGGAGCCTTCAAAATGCTGCACATCCTCCTGCAGCATGTACCCAACACTGCAGATGTGGCTAGGTGGTTATGTTGAATACAGCACCTCATCCCAAAATAATAATAACTTATGAATAAAGGGACAGGGGATTATAACGGTGCTAGGAAAAAGAGATGTGAAAATAAGAAGAAGATATAAAATTATAAATATTTTATTAACAATAATAAATACATAAAAAGAGCGATAGAGTAATTAACAACCAAAAAACATATATGTTGCGTGTGACCCAGATGCAGTGGGGTGGGCCAGATGGAGACGGCCTTCAAGGCAAGGGCTCCGTTTCCTACATGTTTCGCCAAGGCATTGGCTTCCTCAGGGAACAAGAGCTCTATTGAATATATAAAGATCTATACATTGGGATACAGAAAACATCATGTAAACAAGCAGAAATACTAACCAATGACCTGTTGTAAACATTACTGGGTTTTGGAATATTGTGGCTGGACAATCTCACACAGGGAGGTAACCCTAAAGTGGCCCCTGGATCCCAGACATACCTGAGCAACAGACACCCAGGAAAGGCACGGCAAGGAACCCCCGGATGGGGGAAGGGCAGGCTGCACCGTATTTGTGCTTGCAGGGGGCACACAGAAAACCTGGCAATTAAATATATTGGAAATTAACAAATGGTAAAATGAATATTATATGTGTATTAAACATTTAATTTGAAGGACAAAAAGGATGATGCATTATACATCAATAATATAGGGCAAAAAAGGCCTTTAGAGAACTCACACTTTTAATTAAAAGCAAGTTGATTGATAGGAGGGGAAACGCCTGTAGATGAATTCAAGGACAAACAGGAGCGATTGGTATAAATATTTAGGTAGTGACCTATATAGGGAAACATGAACGAATTAGCGTTGTAAGTGTATTTGGCAATCGTTATTGTATGGAAATAGAAGGAATGGCAAAAGATAGCTTACCTAGGGTGTCTGCGCCTTCCCTGGGTGTCTGTTGCTCAGGCATGTCTGGGATCCAGGGGCCACTTTAGGGTTACCTCCCTGTGTGAGATTGTCCAGCCACAATATTCCAAAACCCAGTAATGTTTACAACAGGTCATTGGTTAGTATTTCTGCTTGTTTACATGATGTTTTCTGTATCCCAATGTATAGATCTTTATATATTCAATAGAGCTCTTGTTCCCTGAGGAAGCCAATGCCTTGGCGAAACATGTAGGAAACCGAGCCCTTGCCTTGAAGGCCGTCTCCATCTGGCCCACCCCACTGCATCTGGGTCACACGCAACATATATGTTTTTTGGTTGGTAATTACTCTATTGCTCTTTTTATATATTTATTATTGTTAATAAAATATTTGTAATTTTATATCTTCTTCTTATTTTCACATCTCTTTTTCCTAGCACCGTTATAATCCCCTGTCCCTTTATTCATAAATGTACCCAACACTGTGGTCGAACAGTTGAGGGGACTCCTCAAGACATGATGGTGGGGCTAGGGAAGAAGTGACTGATGACATTGAGCTGATGGAATAGGCCGCTTTGTTAGCTGCATTGGCAGGCAAACTACTCTGAGCCTGGGTGACAGAGGATGAGGACGGCTTAGTTATCCACTCTACCAACTCTTCTGCATGTTGTGGATCAACACAGCCAGCTGCCAAAAAAAAGGACAAGCGTGCCCCACGGCCACATTCTGAGGATGCACCATGTCCACGACCAGCACTGTTGGCTGTAGACACAGAGCCTGCTTGCCCTCTTTTAGTGGCCTGTGAGCATCTGCCTCTCCTTGGTGGCCTCCAGACATGCTTTAAAATTTTATTAGCAAAACACCACCTGAAGTTTACTAGAAAAAATACACCAGGAATGCACAGTCAGATAGGCTTGGCTAGACTAGAATGCAGTGGATATATATGTAGGAGACTGCAGGTCACTGAATCATCTGCCTGCCTGCCTGCCTGCCTGCAAGTATATTTGAAAACGTACACCAGGAATGGCCTGCAGTCATATATAGGCTTGGCTAGACTGGAATGCAGTGGATATATATGTAGGAGACTGTATATATATTTTATGCACTGCAGATCACTGAATCACCTGCCTGCCTGAAAGTATATTTGAAGACATACACCAGGAATGGCCTGCAGTCAGATATAGGCTTGGCTAGACTGGAATGCAGTGGATATATATGTAGGGACTGTATATATAAATATTTAATGCACTGCAGATCACTTAATCACCTGCCTGCCTGCCTGAACATGTATTTGAAAACGTACACAAGGAATGGCCTGCAGTCAGATATAGGCTTGGCTAGACTGGAATGCTGTGGATATATATATATGTAGGAGACATATATATATATGTATATTTAATGCACTGCAGATCACTGAATCACCTGCCTGCCTGCCTGAAAGTATATTTGAAAACGTACACCAGAAATGGCCTGCAGTCAGATATAGGCTTGGCTAGACTAGAATGCAGTGGGTATATATGTAGGAGACTGTATATATATTTAATGCACTGCAGATCACTGAATCACCTGCCTGCCTGCCTGAAAGTGTATTTGAAAATGTACACCAGGAATGGCCTGCAGTCAGATATAGGCTTGGCTAGACTGGAATGCAGTGGATATATATATGTAGGAGACTGTATATATATTTAATGCACTGCAGATCACTGAATCACCTGCCTGCCTGCCTGAAAGTGTATTTGAAAATGTACACCAGGAATGGCCTGCAGTCAGATATAGGCTTGGCTAGACTGGAATGCCGTGGATATATATATATATATGTAGGAGACATATATATATGTATATTTAATGCACTGCAGATCACTGAATCACCTGCCTGAAAGTATATTTGAAAACGTACACCAGAAATGGCCTGCAGTCAGATATAGGCTTGGCTAGACTAGAATGCAGTGGGTATATATTTAGGAGACTGTATATATATTTTATGCACTGCAGCTCACTGAATCATCTGCCTGCCTGAAAGTATATTTGAAAACGTACACCAGGAATGGCCTGCAGTCAGATATAGGCTTGGCTAGACTAGAATGCAATGGATATATATATATATATATATATATATATATATATATATATATATGTAGGAGACTGTATATATACATTTTATGCACTGCAGCTCACTGAATCACCTGCCTGCCTGACAGTATATTAGAAAAATTACACCAGGAACAGCCTGCAGTCAGATCTAGCTACACTGGATACAGTGGGTAAAATATATATATATATATATATGTATATATATGTATATATATATATATATATATATATATATATATATATATATATATATATATATATATATTTATATACAAGACTGGCTGTATATATATATTACATGCACTGCAGCTAGCTGAATCACCTGCCTGCCTGAAGTATATTAGAAACAGTACACTAGGAATGGATTGCAGTCAGATCTAGCTAAACTGGATATATCTATCTATATCTACATACACACACACACACACACACACAAGACTGACTATATATATATATATATATATATATATATATATATATATATATATATATATATATTAAATACACTGCAGCTAACTGAATCGCCTGCCTGCTCAATCTGAATTAAATGACACTCTCTCTCAGCCAGCGCCAGCAACACACCACACAGGGCCGACGTTCAGGTGGCCTTATATAGTGTGGGGCGTGGACTTAACCCCCTGAGCCATAATTGGCCAAAAGCACCCTGCCTTTGGCCAATTATGACTCTCTTTGCTGACGGCGCTGTGATTGGCCAAAGCATGCGGGTCATAGTGCATGCTTGACCAATCATCAGACAGCAATGCACTGCGATGTCGCAGTGCATTATGGGGCATGACGCGCCGCTCGAATTTGGCGCAAGCGCCTCATAATGTTCGTTTTTCGACAAACGCTCGAACAACCATTGTTCGAGTCGAACTTATATTCGACACGAACATAAAGCTCATCCCTACCTATAGGTAAAATTCACGTATGGAAGTTAACTCCCACTTTAAGAAATAGTATAATTACCTTGAAACGTATATATTCTGCTTTCATTCACTTGGGCACTGAGGCCCACTGTGAATTGGCTGTTTGTTTATGCAGCTGGAGCCACCTAGAGTTGCATGCAGGCAGCCCATGTAAGTCCAGGGGGATGCAGTGGCTGTACACAGGGAAAACGTTCCAAAGCCAAGTATTCCCACAACCCCCACTACTTCCAAGCTTCCAGAATAAAGACTCACTCTCTCAATCTTCTCATACATCACTCGTTTTCTAACTGACATATCAATATGGATGTCACATCATTACCTCAAACTCAGTCTTCCCAAAACTGAGCTCATAATATTATTGTACTCCTCCCTCGACTTTTCCATCTAGATCAACAGCACGATTATCAGTCCCTTTCCTCATGCCAGGGTGCTAGGTGTATTGCTGGACTCTGACCTCTCCTTTTTACCCAACATCCAATCACTGTCCAAATATTAACCTCCACAAAAATGAAAACAAGAAAGTAGGGATTGCCTTAAAAAATTAATTCTTTAATTTACACACGTTATAATTGTTTTAGTTTCAGATTTATTGTAGGAGGGTAGAGAATACCTGTTGTTTTTTTTTCTGTATTTGCTCTTGTTAGGTATTCACCCTCTCTGTTTGTCCAGTTTACCATTATCACCTAAGTGAAAGTGAAAGAAAACCCCAATATTTTAGGTTGTCACCAGAATAAAAACAATGGAGAAATCTTCCAATGGGGATACTTGTTCTAGTGACCATGGTGACAACCAGGGATTCCCACACTTTGGAGGTACAGTATTTCCTCTTACTTCCTGTTCTGACTATGGGAAATCCTCCAATGGGACAAAAATTGCAGGAAAAACTGAGAGGGGTTATAACCCTATCTTACTTTATCCAAAATTAAAAAACACTGTGCTTAGTTCAACTTTAAGTGAAAAAACTATGGAGGAAAAATGTAAAAAATACGTCCCTCATACCTTGATTTCCAGCAAGGTTGCCCAAGTGAGGATAAAAATTACTGGGCCTTCTTGCAGGATTTTGGGAAAGCTATGGATTCCACGTCCTGCAAGAATACTCTCCTGCACAGTGCCAGAGCTTCTTCCAATGAGAATTGGAATTCTTAGTTTTCCCAGGATCCCACGGTCATGTTCAGTGACATCACAGGTACTTACTATAAGAAAATGGAAGTTATGATATAAATTGGGCAATTTTACATTTTTCGTCCATTTAGGCCTTGTTCATATGGGCATACATAAAAGTACACTTTGTGAGGGCCATGTTTACCCAGGTGTTCCATGCATCTATGTACAGGCACTCCCATTCATGTCAGTTGGGATGCAGCAGCTACACACAGATGTTGCTCACAATTTGACATCTGTGTGGGTGCAAGTGCGTGTCCCCAAATGCAGATAGTATGGGTTTTAGGACACGCACCCGCACACACCTGAACCCAGCTGTAGGTTTAGCAGCAGGCAGGAGCCTACAGGAGAAGAGAATCAGTTAAATAACTCTGATTTTCCATTTCCCCTAGACAGAAATAAGCAGTCGACACTTGCGGTTTAGGTGCAGCCCTACTGCAAGGAATGATTTTTAGGAATTTGGGTTTAACTACTAATTAGTAATATAGTATATCCAAAGAAACTGCCATAAATAGGCACTCTTCATTTTAAGTGAACGGGTTTCTTTAAAAAGGTGCTGATCCAGATGCACAACAGTATCTTAAAGAAAACTTACCTGTATTAAGAGGTTCTGGAGTGCTGCAGCAAGATAGAGGGTGTTCTGTGTTGTCAATGGCTTGATAGAATCTTCCTTTTCTGGCTTTTTCTGTTCTGATTCTTTTGTAAGTATGATGTCAAGAAGGGGAGAGGAGAACTGATGTCTCAGTAGTGCTTTAAATAGGTGAAGAATGCTAACTGCAATGCAATAATGTGGTTAATAAATTTACTTCTTACAATACATTCAGTGTCTTTTATACAATTAGCTGCATGACTGCACTCTAATATATAGCACTGGGCAATTTCGGTGCATAATATGAACGTAATTTTGTATCTTTGTTTTTTTTTTTTTTATGTCAAGTACCTTGTGTTTTAAGCATTTGTTCAGTATCCTAAAACACAAAATACATTGATAGAAGTTTGACTTCTACATAAATACTGGTCCTTCATGCAGGGGTGTTTTATAAAATCAGTGGGTCTGTGCACAAGATCATAAGTTGGTCCCTACTGCTTGAGTTAAAAAAAAATTAAGTGTGTTTAGTGCACCTCAAGGAAGACAAGATATGATTTTTATTGTGGAAAATAAACAAAAAAGCTGAGCTCCCCACCCTATAAAATAAATAGTAGGGGAACTCACAGCTAACCTATTGTCTCGGTAAAGATTTGTTATATTACATCGATTATATTTATTATGAGGCATTGCTAGGATTGTAAAAGACCTGGAGCACCTTTGGGCACACCAGGAAGAAGAGTAATGCAGTGAACAGTGGGTGTGACAAATTGTGTTAATGGTGGGAGGGGCTTAATTGGCATGATTAAATAAAACAAAAGCTTTCTTGTACCCATAAAATATGCTTAGATTGCTGTGCCACAAATAAGAGTCTCACAGACATATATAAACATCACCATAATATTTTTTTTGTAAATAAAACTCTTCCACTACATATGATTTTGTATACACTGAAAATTGACAGAGAGCTAACACTTTGTCTGAGTCTACCTTACAGAAGAACTTCATTAAAATAGTCATCTTAACTACCAGCAACTGTTGAGACAATGTTCACTTTGGTTATACTGTACGTATGTAATGTACAATATAGTGTATATAGTGCAGGAATTAGTAAAGTACAATACAGTGTATACAGTGCAGGAGTCTGTAATGCACAATATAGTGTACTGTATATAGTGCAGGAATATGTAATGTACATTGTACAATATAGTGTATACAGCGCATGCTGTTAAACTGTCCATAAACAATTCGTTTTTTTCTTGTTCAGCCAGCAGGCTCCTCCAACCACACAAATTAGGTGGATGGAGGACTCTAATTCCCCCTCATGTTAATCTGTCATCTAGTATAATCCCCCTTCCCCCCAATCAGTCTGTCTCCCAGTGCAATCCCCCTAGGTCAGTGTTAATTAAATCACTATTTTCACTAAAAGTATATTAAAATCATTATTAACACACATAAACACAACATAGCTTACAAAATTCCTGTTAAATTCTTACTTACATCTCGTTCACATGGGGCTTACTAAACACACTTCCGTAAAATCGCAGGACAAGTCGCACAAGTGTGAAAAGGGCCTAATTCAGTGACTGTCAGGTTGTCAGTGTATACTTGTGTTGCCATTGGTCTTGGCTCAAAAGCATATTTTTTCAAACTGAACTATAGTGTGGTTTAAATGCATTTCCGAAACTTTCGCTGGCACACAAAGCCGAAAAAGTTCAATTTATGTATTTATTAAACAAAATACTTCATGTACTTTTTATATGCAGCTGTAAAGCCGGCCATACATGGGTCGAATTCCGAAAGATCTTTCTTTCGAAAATGGTAACTATGAATTTTTGTTTGAATTTCTCACCGTTAGTGAGCCACAGCAACAGCTGATTTTCATGCAACCATCGATTATAAATCCTTTGCCAAGTATACACATATACTGTATGTCTATGCACAGTGACAAGAAAAAGTATGTGAACCCCATGGATTTAACAGTTTTTTTTCAGTAATTTCCCATAAAATGTGACCTGATCCTAATCTATGCCACAACAATAGACACACACAATTGTGTTAAGCTGATAACACACAAACAATTCTAATTGCTCATGTCTTTAATGAACACACCCATTTAACATTCACAGTACTGGAGGAAAAAATAAGTGAACACTTGGAGTTAAAGCGGAGTTCCAACCACATGTATGATTTTTAAAAGAAAGATATCTCTTACTATCATCCAATGTATATTTTCTAATGGATAGTCTCATTATTAGCGCCGCTTTTGTGCATATTTTATAAGAAAAATTACCTTATATTTTTGCTGCTAGGGAATTCCCATCTTATTTGTGGGCATGTGAAGCCCACAAGCATAAACTTCTGGGATACGGCGCTGCTGTATTACCAGCATGCACCGCCCGTTCTCGCGCATGCGCAGTAAGCACAGCAAGCGTCGCAGGAAACTTCTGATGTTGCCATCACAACGGGCGGCAGCGGCTAAAATGCCTGCCCCGTTGTGATGGCAACCATGATATGAAATACCACGATTCTAGCCCTCGGTGCTGCCCACTGACTCCTGTGAAATGATGACACACATCTCCCAGGAACACTAGCGAGCACAGGCACCGAGAGAAATTACATCAAGGGCCACGGAGACCAAGTAGCAGATTACAAGGGACCCCATAGCAACAGCCCTGAACGAGTAAGTAAAAAAAATATGTTTCAAAATATTGTTGCTTATGATTATTGCTGTTTAATACTGTTGTCATGGCTGGGATACATAAAAATATTTCATAATAAATGAAACACTCAGTTAAGGAGTCGTCATACTAGAGGAGTGCCCCCCCCATACCAGAAAAGGTTGAATGAATCATCTTCTCCAAGTGGAGGGTGGAGGCTAACACACAAACCTTATGTTGAAACAAAGTCACATGAACAATAGGGCCCCTTTTCACAAAAACTAAAGATATTTACCTGTTTTGTTCTCCTCTTGAAACCACTTAAGACAAGAATAGAGAGAAACTGGTTCTTCAGACAATTGCGAAGCAGAAATCAAAGATATTTACCTGTCCTTGTTGGGTAGATAAAAGGATATACTCAACACTGCCATACAAAGTTACACAGATACATAACTGGATTGTTCTCACAGAGAAATCACCCTTATCTAACTAACGGAACCCATTGTTTAGACTCTAGGAATTATGTATACAGCTAAACTCTAAATATTCATTGAGTCTGTCCAAAGTTCACTTCAAAAGACTTTTAGGTAGACATTTGAAAGTTGTGCATTCACCATTATTTTAAAATACCTATATTTGATTATAAGTCACTCAAATTATATATTATATTCCAGGTCATAGATACAATTGTGATTTTAGTGTCTACTGACCCAATGATAATTCTGTCGGAATATTCTGTCGGATGGTAAAAACATAGGACTTACATGTAAGAACAAATTAGAAGTAAGAATTGTTTTAAAATGCCAATTAGTGTTATGAAAGACATATGAATCGTGACTATAATGCCATGTACACACGAGTGGACTTTCGACGGACTGAACTCCGAAGGACTTTTTGACGGACTTTCGACGAAGTTCCGACGGAGTTCCGACACAACGGACTTGCCTACACATGATCACACCAAAGTCCGACTGATTCGAACGTGATGATCTACGACCGGACTAGAATAAGGAAGTTCATAGCCAGTAGCCAATAGCTGCCCTTGCTTCGTTGTTCGTCTGTCAGACTAGCATACAGATGAATGGATTTTTCGACCGGACTCGAGTCCGTCGGAAAGATTTGAAACATGTTCTATTTCTAAAGTCCGTCTGATTTTTCAACAGCAAAGGTCCGATGAAGCCCACACACCATCGAATTGTCCGGCGGATTTGTTCTGTCGGACCTTTGCTGTTGAAAAGTCCGGTCGTGTGTACACAGCATAACTGTATAAAAATATACCTCTAGAATGTGTTTTCCTAGATAAACAAGTATTCACAGGATATACCAGAATTATACATTTATCCATATATATAACCATTTTATGTGATATTGATTCATCAAAATTATACTGAGCATATTTTATAATGGACTGGTTAGCAGAGTACTTAAATAATATATATATTCCAGCACCAATATAAAAACAGATGTACATTATGAAAAGAGAACATATTATTTAACAGATAGTTCAGAACATGTTTTTCTGCCCTCAGACATGCCTAGTGGTTGAAGGTGATATTACCCAAACTCCCCAAAGTAAATCATTTCATTTCAACCAATGGAAAATAAGCCATACCTTCTGGGCTGAGCTTATTATAATTTTATGAGCTTATTGTCCTAGATGGTATAAGTATTTGAGGTGCCATAGATGGGGACCACAGACCCACACGCTGACATACACCCTAATATTTTTCTCTTCCCAAAATTATAGGAATTGTATCTTACTGTATGCATTTTATCTTATCCAATACTGTGTGAAGGGAAAATTATAGGAATTGTATTTTACTGTTTACATTTTATCTTATCCAATTCTGTGTGAAGGGTAGTTTAGTATTTAATAATTGTTCCACGTTATTGGGCTTGTGTTAAAGCCATTTGTGGGTGAAATTAGGATCAAACTGTATTACAACAAATTTGGCTACTGTGGTCCCAGGGAAATTATTTATTGCCCCATTCAATCTGGTAGCTCTGTTAAATTAATACTCCCTTCAAATTGATAATATCTATTTGTTGTATCCACTGGACATACTTTGTATTCCTTCCGGCTGGAGAAATTCAGAGGATTGTTTTCCCGAGCGACAAGAGATATTGTGTTTTTGAACATAGTCATTTGGGGTACCCTTGAGTTATTTGTCAAATATTAAGGAAAATAGTTTTATTGCCGTGTTGATGTCTTTGGTAGGGTGTGTGAAATATTAATTACCAGAAAATCCAATTCTGTATGAAGTTGTACAATTATACTTCTAAATTAATAAAAATTATTTACTTATTAACTCTATTGGGAAATATTTATACGTTGGTAAGAATTCCCCATTGATTATCTACACAAAGTTCACATTTTTACCGCAAGGCTGGAGGCACTGCACAAAACTAAAATTTTATGTAATTCAAATTCCCCATATGTATTACTAAGATTCCATACCACACTCACAACACTGTAAAGTTCATTTTATGGGTGGAACTCTGCTTTAATAGCTGGTTGAACCTCCTTTGGCAGCAAAGACTTCAAGCAAGCATTTTCAATAGCTCTGAATCAGACCATTCCTCTTTACAACACTGCTTCAGCTCAGACACATTTGTAGAATGTCTGGTGTGAATGGCTCTCTTGATGTCGCTCCACAGCATCTTTATGGGGTTAAGGTCTGGGCTCTGACTGGGCCACTGCAAAAGGCACACATTCTTTTTCTGAAGACAGTCTGTGGTGGATTTACTTCAGTGTTTGGGGGTCATTGTCCTGCTGCATCACCCAACTTCTACTAAGCATCAGCTGGCAGACAGCCACCCTGACATTATCTGTAGGATATTTTGGTGAACTTGGGAATTCATTTTCCCCTTGATTATGGCATGTGGTCCAGGCCCTAAGGCAGCAAAGCAAGCCCAAATTATTATGTTCCCTCCACCATAATTTCAACGTTGGGACGATGTTTTGATGTTGGTAAGTTGTGCCATTTTTGTGTCGTACATATTGCTGAGTATTCTTCCAAAACAAATCAACTTTTGTTTCATCAGTGCACAAAGCATTTTTCCCACTAGCGTTGCGGTTTGCCAAGGTGCTCTTTGGCAAACTTCAAGCACACAGCAATGGTTTCTGGGAGAGCAGTGGCTTCCTTTGTGGTTTTCTGCCATGGGCACTGTGCCGGTTCAAAGACTTACATATGGTAGACTGGTGAACAGGAATGTTTGCCAGTTCTAGTGATTTCTTCAAGCCTTTAGCTGTTACCCATGGGTTCTTCTTTACCTCATTGAGGATTTTATGTTGTGCCTAGGGAATCATCTTGACTGGGCGCCCACTTCTAGGAAGAGTAGCCAAAGTACTAAACTGTCTCCAAATGTAGATTGGATAGGAAGATCTGGACAGCTGCACACCGGGATAAGCAGATAAAATTCTTCTTTATTAGTAAAATAGGATCATAGGGTACATGAGACACCACTGGAGTGATACAGCTCAACAGGTGATGCGTTTCGCGCTCATACAGAGTGCTTACTCATAGCTGACTAACATGAAAGTGATAACCACATATATACTTAAAATGTTAAAGACATGTGACAAAAATGAAGATGAGATAATGTAAAACAGCTGAAAACCAACCGTATGAGATCTCAGCGCTCATTACTAGGTGACAGGCATAAAGTGGAAACACCCATGGTGTAGTGGATATAGAGAGAGCGGACAAATAAGTAAAAAAAAAAAGAAAAGTGAAAAATTGAAGTGAAATTGAAATATAAGTGAACTATTTGACTTATACGTTGATATACATAATGATTAGCTATATAAAGTGATGTACTGGAATAAAAATAAAAATAAAAAGAACGGTTGTGTGAAAATGCAAAATTAAACTATAAAAAAGATGTGAAGGTGATGGCGTTATGTGAATAAAAATATATAACACTGATGAATAATAAAGAAGATGTAATGAAATCCCTATTTGTGTGGAAAGAGGTTAATGTTCAAAAAGATTTGTGGAAATCGCCAAATTTTATGTCACATAGTAAATTTGTAAAAATGATAAAAATTAGTGATCTACACAGTGAAATGTGTGGAGTATTTGTAAGATATGTCAAATCTGAAAAGAAGCAAGAAATAAAGTGAAGAAAAAACGGATATCTAGTGTGCAGTGTTGCTAGAATGCTGATATCAAATATACATCATTACCCATATGAGGAAACCACATGGGTGATGGAAACAAAAAATATATGGACAAAAAACAAGGAATATATTTTTGTGTATAGTGACAGACATGTATTAGTGTGAATTATGTTTAAATCTATGCTCATTTATACTGCGAGCATTGGGATACAGCTAATACTACAGAAAGGAATAAATATCTGAGGGTGTCTAGAGATGGAAATTGTAGCAAAATTACCAGTTTATGAAAGGCATAGTAAATGATTAATGAACAAATATATGTTTTGTTCAAGAGATTGATTGTAACAGTGTATCCCCATAAATGGTGCCGAGATCTCAGACGGTTTAGATGAACATGGAAATAAGAAAAAAACTTAATAATAGATATACATAGTGCGTAATCACTTGTCCCAGGATCTAAAAAGAGACATAAGTATATCACGAACAAATACTTCAAAAAGGATGTAGACAAAAATAATATTTACAAATCTATCACAAATTAAAAAATAATAGATTTATCTAATGCAGTTACATAGTAACAATCGCTACACTATAAAATGTACAAAATGTGTATATAATCGTCCCAAACTTGAATCTCAAATATGGGGCATTTGAATTAAATATGTAAATAATGGATGAAATCATCTTGTACCCCATAAGAAAAACTCTCTTGGGTGGTTCTGGTAGTACGGCTAATGCTATAAATATGATTTTAAATATAAATGTTAATATCATAACCTGAGTACCTAGACAGAACCTACCCAAATAGCACCTCTAAATGAAACCAAAAAGGAGGAACAAGGGAAAAGAAAAGAGCCATTGTTATGCTTACAAAGTGATGAACAGCCAAAATGGTTGTCTAATCAAAATATAGATGTAGAGGTCATAATATATGTATAACTTAAAGTTATGTTATATCTTATCATCTGGCACCATCTAGCGGCCAAAATATGAAAGGACTGCATCTTTATTCTTTTATTATTCAGAAGTTGACATGGAAGTGTTTTGTTTTTTTACATCTGGACATTACCCACAATGCTTATTAACTCCCACAAACCTCAGGGAACAGAACTGCATTGTGGGAAGATTATAAAAGGGCTGGGAGCGGCCATCTTAGGTCTCTTGGACACGCATGGCCAGCCTGGGAGGATCTGTGTGAGGTCTCCAGCACAGCGCGGCCTACATTCACGGAACAGCGATCCGAGCAGCAGTACTGTGACACACCAGAGAGCTGGACTGATGGCGGGGCAAGACTGGGAAGGAGCCAGAGGAGCCTGTCGGAGTCATCTGGGAGTTTCAGAACGTCTCGTGGTGTGGAGCGGAGCAGCGCAGCAGTGCCGGTCAGCCGGAGACAGAACACTGTACATCAGAACGGAGTCTTCTGACAACACTGTCCTGGTTGGGTGAGAGGGCTGTTGCCCAAAAGCTTCTTGATGCACTTTTACACATCCCTCTGCACAAGACAGAGCTGCTGGGACCCATAGTTCCACAAGCTAAGTCAGGAGGATTAGACTGAGTTAATATTAGGCTTCGGGCCTGCACCTCATTGAGAGTTTAGTACTGAGTCACTGGCACCAAAGATAGTTATAGTGCTATTGCACCAGGACTTTGCTTCTACATTTTAGTCTACGTTGATCAGGAGTCATTAACCCTTTGGATTACAAACCTACTCTGTTTTGCTAGCAGAAGAAAAGAAGAAAAGAAGGACTGTTTAGTAAAACACAAGGCCTTGTGTTCCTTTACTGTATTGGGGTAGTGTGATATTAAATAAGGGAGCTCTCTAATTGTTGTATTATACTTTATTAAGTTAACCTTTGGTTTAGTATAGTGATAAAGCGCGCAGGAAATAGGACAGTGCTCATAGTGAGATAAATTTACTCTGAAGGTTATCCTATTTACTTTGCTACACCACTCATATATTATTTTAGACATTTTATACCTGTATTGTATCCTTGTAATATAAAGTTCAGTTGACTGTCAGACTATGTTGGTCTGACAGTACAACCATTGTAGTGTTTACCTTTTAAAACAATTACAGTAAATAAGGTTATTATTCAAGTATAACTGTGTGAGTGTTGTTTTCCTCTTCATCACCAGCCAAGAGGAGGGTAAGGTAACACTACAGACAGGTATATTATATTGAGTATTGTGAACTTGCCTTTATGATTTCGTTTTGACTGCACACTATTACACCACAGCTGTGTTAGGGGGACTGAGATAGTCAAAGGGGAAACAAAGCAGAGTACAGGCCCAAATAAATCAGCAGCTCCTTTGGGGGTCAGTGCTACATAGACAAAAAAAAAAAATATATATATATATATATATATATATATATATATATATATATATATATATATATATATATATATATATATTTATGAGCTTATGAAAGAAAGATCCTATTGGAAAAGGAATTTTAGTCAGGAAAATTAATCATAAAAATGGGAACCATCCCATTCATAAGTTAAACCTGACGGAATTCTAGTGTCCAAAAGGAAAATCCAAAATACTTCACGTTTACACAGTAATTGGAATCTGTCACCTCTCCTTACTGGAACTGGAACTCTTTCAATACCTTGGATAAAGAGGCTTGATGTGTCTTTATGATGTTCAAAGATCCAATGTTTAGCTACATTGGTCAAGTTGTCTTTATCAATGTCATGTAAATGGTCGTACAGACGGTCCCTGAGGTGGCGTGTTGTACGACCCACGTATTGGATCTGGCAAATTTCGCAGGTAATTACATATATCACATATTTGGTGTTGCAATTAATAAAAGGCGAGATTTGAAACTCTCTATTATTACTACAGGACTTGATTTGTTTGCCTGTTTTAATATGACCACAATAATTGCAACTTTTAATTCCACATATGAAATTACCTGTGAAACTCAGCCAGTTATGTTTTGATCGATTTGTGAGAAACAGACTGGGTAAAAGGGAACGACCCAAGGTGGGTGCTCTGCGAGAGACCATCTTGATTCCTTTGGAGAGAATATTACTATAGATGGAATCATTGTATAGAATGGGGAGATGCTTAGTAATAATTCTTTTAATTTTAGTGAACTCTAATGCCGCGTACACACGGTCGGACTTTCCGGCATACTTGGTCCGGCGGACCAGAGTGTGCCGGACAATCCGCCCGTGTGTGGGCGGCGGCGGACTTTTCCGGCGGACTTCTTCCCAAAAGCCCGCCGGACCTAGATTTTAAACATGTTTGAAATCTTTCCGTCGGACTCAGTTTCGGGCGGAAAGTCCGCTCGTGTGTGTGCTGGTCCGACGGAAAGCCCGCTCGTGTGTAGGCTGGTCCGACGGACCAAATACGACACGAGGGGATGGTATTGCATCTCGCGCTCGCTGCAATAGGAAAAACAAATCTTCCTATTGCGGCGAGCGCGGGGCATACCAGGCCCTTAGGTCTGGTATGGATTATAAAGGGGAACCCCGCTACGCCGAAAAAACGGCGTGGGGTCCCCCTAAAATCCATACCAGACCCCGATCCGAGCACGCAGCCTGGCCGGTCAGGAAAGGGGGTGGGGACGAGCGAGCGGCCCCCCCCCTCCTGAACCGTACCAGGCCGCATGCCCTCAACATGGGGGGTGGGTGCTTTGGGGGAGGGGGCGCCCTGCGCCCCCCCCCCCAAAGCACCTTGTCCCCATGTTGATGAGGACAAGGGCCTCTTCCCGACAACCCTGGCCGTTGGTTGTCGGGGTCTGCGGGCGGGGGCTTATCGGAATCTGGGAGCCCCCTTTAATAAGGGGGCCCCCAGATCCCGGCCCCCCACCCTATGTAAATGAGTATGGGGTACATGGTACCCCTACCCATTTACCTAGGAAAAAAGTGTAATTAATAAAACACACTACACAGGTTTTTAAAATATTTTATTAAACAGCTCCGGGGGGGGATCTTCCTCCGGCTTCGGGGGTCTTCTTCCGGCTTCGGGGGTCCCTCCGCTTCATCTTCTCCCGGCGTCCGGTTGGTTCTTCTCCGCTCTCCGGCCTCTTCTCCCGGTGTCGCAGGTCTTCGGCCGGCCCCTCCGCTCTCTTCATGTAGCTCTATTGCGAGCGGAGGTCCGGACTTCTTGGCTTCTTGGCTTCTTGGCTTCTTGGCTTCTCTTCTCTTCTCTTCCCCCAGATGTTGACACGACGCTCTCTCCGGCTGGACTGGTCTCTGAGGGCTGCGTTGTGACTTATATAGGCGGAGACCCCGCCCCCATATGATGTCACAGTCCCTGGGCATGCTGGGACTGTGACGTTTTAGGGGGCGTGGTCGACCACGCCCCCTAAAACGTCACAGTCCCAGCATGCCCAGGGACTGTGACATCATATGGGGGCGGGGTCTCCGCCTATATAAGTCACAACGCAGCCCTCAGAGACCAGTCCAGCCGGAGAGAGCGTCGTGTCAACATCTGGGGGAAGAGAAGAGAAGAGAAGCCAAGAAGCCAAGAAGCCAAGAAGTCCGGACCTCCGCTCGCAATAGAGCTACATGAAGAGAGCGGAGGGGCCGGCCGAAGACCTGCGACACCGGGAGAAGAGGCCGGAGAGCGGAGAAGAACCAACCGGACGCCGGGAGAAGATGAAGCGGAGGGACCCCCGAAGCCGGAAGAAGACCCCCGAAGCCGGAGGAAGATCCCCCCCGGAGCTGTTTAATAAAATATTTTAAAAACCTGTGTAGTGTGTTTTATTAATTACACTTTTTTCCTAGGTAAATGGGTAGGGGTACCATGTACCCCATACTCATTTACATAGGGTGGGGGGCCGGGATCTGGGGGCCCCCTTATTAAAGGGGGCTCCCAGATTCCGATAAGCCCCCGCCCGCAGACCCCGACAACCAACGGCCAGGGTTGTCGGGAAGAGGCCCTTGTCCTCATCAACATGGGGACAAGGTGCTTTGGGGGGGGGGGCGCAGGGCGCCCCCTCCCCCAAAGCACCCACCCCCCATGTTGAGGGCATGCGGCCTGGTACGGTTCAGGAGGGGGGGGGCCGCTCGCTCGTCCCCACCCCCTTTCCTGACCGGCCAGGCTGCGTGCTCGGATCGGGGTCTGGTATGGATTTTAGGGGGACCCCACGCCGTTTTTTCGGCGTAGCGGGGTTCCCCTTTATAATCCATACCAGACCTAAGGGCCTGGTATGCCCCGCGACGGGGCTAGCAAGGTGTCAATCTCGCCGATAAAAGCGGCAAGATTGACATCCTTCTCTAGTCCCGTCGCACCTGAGTCACGTTCAAAATGAACGGACTTGTCCGTGTGTGGGCAAGTCCGTTCATTCTGAAAGTCCGCCGGAACTCCGGCGAAAGTCCGTCGGAAAGACGGGCGGACTTAGCCCGCCGGAAAATCCCGGCGTGTGTGGGCAAGTCCGTTCGTTTTAAAGTCCGGCGCACCTGGCGGACAAAGTCCGTCGGAAAGTGTGCCGGACCAAGTAGGATAGAAAGTCCGCTCGTGTGTACGCGGCATAAGCTGTATGGTGTTAAGAAAACCGGAATATGAAACGATTTGTATGTTTTTTGTGCGGTCTTCTTATGTGGTTTCTCTACTAAATTGTCTCCATTTTTAGACAATTTGTCTAACTGTCGAAGGATGGATGCCTAAACACTTTGAGATTGCATTGTAGTCTTACGCAGATCATATGTCTTCAGAAAGCTCCTTTTTGCGAGATATGGTTCACATCAGCTGATGCTTCTTATGAACAGCAGTTTTAAGTTTGAGTGTCTTTTATCAATCAAACTGTCAGGGCTGGGCTCAGCCCTTCCTTCTCAAAGCTGACCGCTCAGCTGTCGGCTAATTGCCAGCTCCTATCTCTCCACAGTGACTCACCTGTTGATAATATCCTGCTCGTCAGTCCTGCCTACTTAAGCCGCCCAGTCCAGATGATCTGTGCCTTCGCCTTGGTCACATCTCTAGAGACGCTCTCCTGTGTTCCTGTTAAAAACTTGCTTGGCTGACATTTCTTCTGGCTTCAGATCCTGCTTGCTGTTCTACTATGCTCCTCTCTGGCTCCCTGACATTTTGGCTTGTCTGACTATCCGTTCCGGTTCCTGAACTCTGGCTATGTTTTGACTAGGTTTACTCTGTTTACCTTTTTTTTCTTATTATTAAACAAGTGTGATTTAACTGTACTTCTGTCTCAGTCTGATTCATGGTTTCTGACAGTAAGTGAAGGCCATGAATTCAGAAGATGCAGTCAATCCACTTTTTGGTAATATTTTTTCCAGATTGGATGAGCAGGATCGCAGCATGGATCAGTTTGCGTTACAAACGCTCCTGAGTCACATGGCTCACCTGGAATCTCTCACTGTGGCTGCTCCGGTAAAACCTGTGTTGCAGGCCATCCCTCCAGTCATCATCTCCAGTCTCTGTGCAGGCACCCGCCTCAAATATTACCACTATAAGAGGTATGTCTGGTTCCGCTCCGCTTCCCCAGCGATTTGGGGGTGATCCAGTCCAATGCAGAGGGTTTCTCAACCAGGTTGAGATATACTTTGAGATGCTGCCCCAGGCGTTTCCCACAGACAGAAGCAAAGTAGGTTTCGTGATAGCTTTGCTTTCTGAGAGAGCCTTGGCCTGGGCAAACCCTCCATGGAAGATGCAAAAACCTGTTGTCTTGAGTTATCCTGAGTCTGTGGCTTCTTTTAAAAGGGTATTTGACGTTCCCGCGTGTTCCGCTTCTTCTGCCAAGTGTCTCATGTTCATCAAACAGTGTACGAGAACAGTTGCCGATTACGCCATTGAATTCCGTACTCTGGCAGCAGAGGTTACGTGGAACAATGAGGCCCTCGTGGCTGCTTTTTCTCATGGTCTCTCGGATACCATCAAGGATGAGATAGCAGCCCGAGATATACCCACTGAGCTGGAGAAGTTGATGATGTTTGCCATCTTCATTGACGCCAGACTCAGAGAAAGACTCCCTTTTAAGGAGCGCTTATGAAAGCCTCCTGTACATTTGTCTCCGAACTTTGCAGTCCCACTCTAGCCTCCCTCACCTCCCATGCCTCCAGGTACCGAGTCAGTCTGTGAAGATGAACCCATGCACTTGGGCTTCATACGTCTCTCTGCGGATGAGAGAACCCTTAGGAGGAGGGAAATACTTGCCTTTATTGTGGCCAGGCAGGTCACTTTTGAAGTCTTGTCCGACCCGTCCAGGGAACACCCGAACCTTGAGGTCCTGTCACGGACAGACCTTAGGTGGCGTTGTTTCGTCACCAGTAATCCAGAAGGATAAGCCCCTGGTTTTGGTAACCCTTTCTTGGGCTGAGCCGTCCGTCAAGATACAGGCTCTAATCGACTTTGGGGCTGCAGGCCTGTTCATTGATGCTGCCTTTGTATCAAAGCACTCGATTCCGCTGCAGCTGCATGACAATCCACTTGCCATTGAGGCTCTTGAAGGGAGACCTCTACAGCCTGCCTATGTGACTCATGAGACTGTTATGTTGTCCATGGCCGTAGGGGCCCTTCATCATGAGATAATCCAATTCCAAATTATTTCCTCACCTAAGTTTCCGCTGGTTATTGGTTATCCTTGGTTACAGAGGCACAACCCCTCTTGTGATTGGCTCTGTGCTGAGGTTCTCTCCTGGTCGCCACAATGCAGTAAGACTTGCTTCCAGAAGGTAGCCAAGGTCCTGTGCACCTCTTCACTCTCCTCCCTGCCGGAGGAGTATCGCGATTTTCGCAATGTCTTTGATAAAGGTCAAGCCGGTAGTTTGCCTTCTCACCGGTTGTATGATTGTGCAATTGATCTTCAACCTGGTGTCATACCCCCTTTGTGGCCGGGTTTACCTTTTGTTGGTCTTGGAGGATAAGGTCATGGAGGAGTATGTTGCAGATGCACTTTCTCGAGATTTCATCTGCAAATCCTTGTCTCCTGCTGGTGCTGGTTTCTTCTTTGTGAAGAAGAAGAGTAGTGAACTGAGACCTTGTATTGATTATATGGGTCTCAATCATTTAATGATTAAGAATGCCTATCTGATTCCATTGATTACGGAGTTATTTGACCGCCTCAAGGGAGCAACGGTTTTCACAAAGCTTGATTTGAGAGGGGCATATAATCTTGTGAGGATTAAGGAGGGTAATGAGTGGAAAACTGCGTTTAATACCAGAACAGGCCATTATGAGTACCTTGTAATGCCTTTTGGCCTTTGTAACACCCCGGCAGTTTTCCAGGAATTTATTAACGATGTCCTCCGAGATTTGTTGCAGTTATGTGTGGTGGTTTATCTCAATGATATCCTCATATTTTCCAAGTCCCTGGAGAGCCACCACACAGATGTCTGTCGTGTGCTTCAGAAACTAAGAGAGAACAATCTCTATTGTAAATTGGAGAAGTGCGAATTCCATCGTGAACAGGTTAAATTCCTGGCTTATGTAATTTCCACTGCTTGTTTTTTCGATGGACCCAGAGAAACTTTCAGCAGTCCTACAGTCCCCCGTCCGTGGGTTTACATCCTCTGCAGCGTTTTCTTGGCTTTGCCAACTATTATCGGAAGTTTATTTGTATCTTCTCCTCTCTGGTCAAGACCCTGACTGATATGGCCAGAAAGGATGGTAACCCACAGAGTTGGTCTCCAAAGTCTATTAAGGCCTTTGAGAGTCTCAAGGCTGCCTTTGTTTCTGCTCCTGTGTTGGCACATCCTGATCCTACGTTACCTTTTATCCTTGAGACTGGAGTTGGCGCCCTTCTGTCTCAGCGTTCTACCTCTGAGAGCGCTATGCATCCTTGTGGCTACTTTTGCAAGAAATTGTCACCTGCGGAGTGCAATTACGAGATTGGTAACAGAGCTGTTTGCGATCATTTTAGCCCTGAAAGAATGAAGACATCTCCTCGAAGGTACCACTGTGCCAGTTCTCATTCTTACTGACCATAAGAATCACATTCTTGTCTGAGGCTAAACGCCTTTCTTCCAGAAGGGAGCGATGGGCTCTTTTCTTGTCTAGTTTCAATTACATTGTCTCATTCTTACCCGGTACTAAGAATGTAAGGGTTGACGCTCACGGTTCCTGTGATTTCTCCTGATCGTATTCTGGCTACGGTTCGCACCACTCTCACTTCTCCTTTGGGTGACAAAATTCTTGCTGCTCAGGTCCATGCTCCTCCTAAGTAACCTTGTGACCTTTCTCCTGTAAAAAAAAAAGAAACCTTGTGACCGCTGCTTTGTCCCAGAGAGTCTCCGTACTGCCATGCTCCAGACTTACCATTCTCCAAGGCTGCTGGCCACCCTGGGAAGAATAAACTCTTTTGGGCCATTTCCCAACAATTCTGGTGGCCTAGTCTACGTGCTGATGTAACTGCCTTCGTAGCTGCCTGTTCCATCCATGTGTGCTCAGAGTAAGACTCCACAACACCTTCCAGTGGGCAACCTACAACCCATACTAATGGAGAGAGGCCCTTGACCCACCTGTCTATGAATTTCATTGTGGAGTTACCCAACTCCCAGGGCAACACAGTTATCCTTATGGTGGTTGACTGGTTCTCAAAAATGTCCCATTGTATTCCACTTAAGAAGTTGCCCACTTCTAAGGAACTGGCTTCCAATTTTGCTTGGGAGATCTTTCGCTTACATGAGCTACCCAAGGTGATTGTCTCGGACAGGGGTAGTCAGTTTGTGTCTTGGTTCTAGTGAGCCTTTTCTGCTCAGTTGGGAATTAAGCTTCCTTTCTCCTCTGCGTATCACCCGCAGTCTAATGGGGCAGCAGAACAAGCCAATCAGTCCTTGGAGCAATTCCTACGTTGCTATATTTCTGACCATCATAACAACCAGTCAGACCTCTTACCGTGGGCAGTGTTTGGTCACAATAGTGACTTGAATTCTGCTTCCCGATTGTCCCCATTTATGGCGAACTATGGGTCCCAACATTCCATGTTGCCTGAATCATTTGTTCCGCAGAGTATTCCTGTGTTAGAGGAGCATCTCCGTGGTCTTCGTTCCACTTGAGCTCAAGTCCAGGAGGCTTTGCGACATGCTAATGATAGGTACAAACTCCATGCTGACCGCAGACGCCTGCCTGTGCCTTCCTACAAGGTTGGGGACAGGGTCTGGCTGTCATCTTGCAACCTCCGACTTTGTGTTCCCAGTGGCTTACTCATTAGACCTTCCTTCTAATATGTGTATCTCAAATGTATTTCATGTCTCCTTATTAAAACCTTTGGTCTACAACCGCTTTACCACCTTGGTGCCTCGTGCTCACCCTATACAGGTTGAGAAACATGAGGAGTATGAAGTACAGTCCATTGTTGACTCCCGTAGGTTCCGTGGGCGCATACAGTACCTGGTGCATTGGAAAGGGTATGGTTCGGAGGAACGCTCTTGGGTCTCATCATCAAACGTACATGCCCCTGTCCTCCTCTGTTATTTCCATAGACGTTTTCCCTTCAAGCCTGATGGTCCTCCGAGGGGGAGGGGTCATTGAGGAGGGGGTACTGTCAGGGCTGGGCTCAGCCTTTCCTTCTCAAAGCTGGCCGCTCAGCTGTCGGCTAATTGCCAGCTCCTATCTCTCCACAGCGACTCACCTGTTGATGATATCCTGCTCGTCAGTCCTGCCTACTTAAGCCGTCCAGTCCAGATGATCTCTACCTTCGCCTTGGTCACATCTCTAGAAACGCTCTCCTGTGTTCCTTTTAAAGACTTGCTTGGCTGACATTTCTTCTGGCTCCAGATCCTGATTGCTGTTCTACTACGCTCCTCTCTGGCTCCCTGACGTTTTGGCTTGTCTGACTATCCGCTTCAGTTTCCTGAACTCTGGCTATGTTTTGACTACATTTACTCTGTTTACCTTTTTTTATTATTATTAAACAAGTACGATTTAACTGTACTTCTGTCTCAGTCTGATTCATGGTTTCTGACACAAGCTAACTCTAATGCCCCGTACACACGGTCGGATTTTCCGACGGAAGATGTGTGGTAGGACCTTGTTGTTGGAAATTCCGACCGTGTGTAGGCTCCATCACACATTTTCCATCGGATTTTCCGACACACAAAGTTTGAGAGCAGGATATAAAATTTTCCGACAACAAAATCCGTTGTCGGAAATTCTGATCGTGTGTGCACAAATCCGACGGACAAAGTGCCACGCATGCTCAGAATAAATAAAGAGATGAAAGCTATTGGCCACTGCCCCGTTTATAGTCCCGATGTACGTGTTTTATGTCACCGCGTTTAGAACGATCAGATTTTCCGACAACTTTGTGTGACCGTGTGTATGCAAGACAAGTTTGAGCCAACATCCGTCGGAAAAAATCCTAGGATTTTGTTGTTGGAATGTCCGATCAAAGTCCGACCGTGTGTACGGGGCATAAGTCACACCTCCAAACTCATTTAATTAACTGGGCTCCAGGTGTGCAAGCTACTGTCAAAGTAATTAGACGATGATTCAATTACTTTTTCCTCCAGCACTGTGAATGTTTAATGGGTGTGTTCAAAAAAGACATGAGGAATTAGAATTGTTTGTGTGTTATCAGCTTAAGAAAATTGTGTTTGTCTATCGTTGTGACCTAGATGAGGATCAGATCACATTTTATGGCAAATTACTGCAGAAAACCAGTTAATTCCAAGGGGTTCACATACATTTTGTTGCCACTGTATTTAGGTGTTTGCCAGTGATTCAGCTTTAATTGGTATCCCTATGCTCTAAAACATCCACTTACTCATTAGCTTGGGTGAAGTTGATTTATATTTGAATGAAATTATATTCACTATTTTGTGTACATCCACACGCACAGTTTTATGTACCTGTAAAGACACAACTTCAAATGTAAATGCCACGGTCTTGTTTAACACAGTAATAGGACACAAAGACTACAACCCTGCCTCCAGCAGGATATTAAGTTGTTTTCCCTGCAATATCAGATTTGACCACAATATGGAGCCAGTGGTAAATATACTGTTTTTGCAGAATCTTCTTTCCAAGGAAGAGAAACAGGTGCATCCTGGGAGCTCAGGCTCCATCTTAGAGACTGAAAAAAGGAACCAGCTATCAGAGCACATGTTGGTCTAAAACTTGCATCCCCTAAACGTAGCATCGCTGGTGAGAATTACTTATCTGCATCTACAGCCTAGCCTATTCATTGTATTTCTCTATATTTCATATACTGATTATATGCATCTGTATTTGTTTTTTCTCAATAGTTTCACCCCAACCGGTTTTGTTAATAAAGCTTCAAGATTACATTCAGTCTGGCTTATTAGGACACAATGATTAAAATACTTCTACTCACACTGAAGGGTAATCCTACTGATAGGTAGTGACATTTGTATGCTCATTTGGATTATTTTTCCTTATTTTCTGGATATTTAACAGAATAGGCTGTAAGGAAAAACCCAAACTCTTTCTATTTGATGGATGTCAGAGTAAATAGGTGTTGTGAGGATTTTTATGTTCTACAAATCATTTTAACTATTCTACTATATAACATTCTACATATTTATTATATGTAATAGTCTACAGCAGGGGTGTCCAATCTTTTGACCTTTCTGGGGCACATTGGAAGAAGAGGAATTCTCAAGGTGCTCATCAGATATTTTGGTTCTAATTTTGCCCTTCCTGTGCTTAATCCTTGAAAATAGTTGCTCACAATTATAGGTGCTGCCAAAAACTTATGACATGGATAAGGTGTGATTGTGACGAGTGGAATATTTTTCTTTGGGAAGATAAAACGTATAAAAGTCCAGTAAAACGACACTGTAATTTTTTTTTATCGGCTGAATGCGTTCGCTAAGTGTAAACACATTTTTACACCCCCCTCCCCAAAAAAAAAAAAAAAAAATAGTAATAATAATTTGTAGGTAAGATTACAATTTTGTGTTGGGCCACATTCAAAGCTATTTAGGGCCGCATGTGGCCCTTGGGCTACAGGTTGGACACCCCTGGGCTACAGCATAGAACTATAGGTTGATTTGGTTTAAAGCTCACTCAGCATTTGTCCTCAATGATAACTATTCCCAATACTAACTACCTAACTAACTGACAATTACTGATAACATACAGTACTGTTGTATCTCTCACTTGTAACGCATAGAGCTGCTGCAAATGAGTCAGAGATGATGTAATTAACAACGCTGAACAGCAGAGGGACCCAAGCAATTCATCAGGGTAAGTTTTAGTTTCATCCCAGGCGTATTCTATTACTTTGTCCACCAATTCAAGAAAAGAGTTGTTAGAGAGAAGCATTGCTGTGGCTATGGAAAATAAATTATAATAAATTAAGTACATTTGGTAAGCAAACAGGTTTTTTAACCAAAAACATAGATTATTAACATTAATTGTGTGTGTTCTTTAGCTAATTTGGCTTATTAGAGTTGAATCCTTATATCTGAATGGATGAAATATGTAAATTCTTCCTGAAGTAGGATGAACTGCCCAATGAGAAAAGGTCAAGTAGGACTAGAGACATTTCTAGAAAAGACCATAGGTATACAGTATAACCATAAATCAGATGCTGCAGGGACTACATGCAAGCAACCTGTGTCTTCTAAATAAAAGAGTCCTGTACAGCAATAAAATATGAAGATAATAATTAACTATTTAGGACTCTAAGGTCAGTGACTTTAGTTGGTTATGATATTTCATGCATATAGGGTTTTAATGCAAATTTCTCTGGGTGCTTTATTCCACTGGGATTTTTTATTTCTGTGATTTGCATGTGTATGTACAGTATATACTTTTTTACAATATTTCTGTAACAATATTTTAAACTTTAGTTTGCAGTATTCATGATGCTACTACCCCTGCCCTTTTCTGTGGAAAAGGCATTCAAAGGGTATAAAGTGGGCTTTCCTTTAAACCTAGTATTAGGCACTAAGGCCTAAAAAAAATCACTTTGATTTGTTTAGAACAGAGGAGCTTTTTCCACGTGCCTGCTGTGTATCTCAAGTCCGTTTTGGCACACTTTTCACAGTGCTTGTTCACACCAGGCGCCTTGAATTATCAAGAATGGCACAAGTATGGATACAGCTAATCTATAACATAATCATGCACGTGAATATGCTGTAGGGATGTAGGTGGGATTGCCACCTGTGCGGGATTCACCCGGACAGCTTGGGTTTTGAATCATTCAGATCAGACTGTGTCTCCCTCTGTGCAGGCTTCCAGGAGAGTCAGTTTATTGAAGTGGGATGAGAGGAATTTCATAGTGTACAGACTCCTCCCTTCCCCCTTTACAACATGGGCTGCTCTTGGTGAAAACTCCCCCCTCCCATACGCACATTGTCCCTCTGCCCTGTTCACTCACATACCAGCATACAGTATGGTACAAACCCTGCCCATGTCCCTGCCCCACTCTCTATATCTCTGCAGCTGCATGCATGTCTGGGATTGTGAGGGGAACCACTGGGTTTTGATGCCCCCCCCCCCCCCCGATATGTATGTATGTTTGCTCCTGTTGAAGTGTCCTTTTCATTGCCCGGCATCATACAAGAATGTGGCTCTGTCAGAAGATGAGTTCCTGCATAGGGATGAGCCGAACACCCCCCTGTTCGGTTCGCACCAGAACATGCGAACAGGAAAAAAGTTTGTTCGAACACACATACACCGTTAAAGTCTATGGGACACGAACATGAATAATCAAAAGTGCTAATTTTAAAGGCTTATATGCAAGTTATTGTCATAAAAAGTGTTTGGGGACCTGGGTCCTGCCCCAGGGGACATGGATCAATGCAAAAAAAAGTTTTAAAAACGGCCGTTTTTTCAGGAGCAGTGATTTTAATAATTCTTAGAGTGAAACAATAAAAGTGTAATATCCCTTTAAATTTCATACCTGGGGGGTGTCTATAGTATGCCTGTAAAGGGGCGCATGTTTCCCATGTTTAGAACAGTCTGACAGCAAAATGACATTTTTAAGAAAAAAAGTCATTTAAAACTACTCGCAGCTATTGCATTGCCGGTCCGACAATACACATAAAAGTTCATTGATAAAAATGGCATGGGAATTCCCCACAGGGGAACCCCGAACCAAAATTAAAAAAAAAAAATGACGTGGGGGTCCCCCTAAATTCCATACCAGGCCCTTCAGGACTGGTATGGATATTAAGGGGAACCCTGCGCCAAAATTAAAAAAAAAACGGCATGGGGTCCCCCCAAAAATCCATACCAGACCCTTATCCGAGCACGCACCTGGCAGGCCACAGGAAAAGAGGGGGGGACGAGAGAGCGCCCCCCCTTCTGAGCCGTACCAGGCCACATGCCCTCAACATTGGGAGGGTGCTTTGGGGTAGCCCCCCAAAACACCTTGTCCCCAAGTTGATGAGGACAAGGGCCTCATCCCCACAAGGGGGGGGGGCTGGGATCTGGGGGTCCCCTTGTTAAAGGGTGCTTCCAGATTCCGATAAGCCCCCCGCCCGCAGACCCCTACAACCACCGGCCAGGATTGTGGGGATGAGGCCCTTGTCCTCATCAACATGGGGACAAGGTGTTTTGGGGGGCTACCCCAAAGCACCCTCCTAATGTTGAGGGCATGTGACCTGGTACGGTTCAGGAGGGGGGGCGCTCTCTCGTCCCCCCCTCTTTTCCTGCGGCCTGCCAGGTTGCGTGCTCAGATAAGGGTCTGGTATTGATCTTTGGGGGGACCCCATGCCGTTTTTTTTTTTTTTTTTTATTTTGGCGCGGAGTTCCCCTTAAGACCTGAAGGGTCTGGTATGGAATTTAGGGGGACCCCCACGTCATTTTTTTTTTTACATTTTGGACGGGGTTCCCCTGTGGGGAATTCCCATGCCGTTTTTATCAATGAACTTTTATGTGTATTGTCGGACCGGCAATGTAGCCGCGAGTAGTTTTAAATGACTTTTTTTCCTTTGAAATGTCATTTTGCTGTTAGACTGTTCTAAACATGGGAAACATGCGCCCCTTTACAGGCATACTATAGACACCCCCCAGCTATGAAATTTAAAGGGATATTACACTTTTATTGTTTGACTTTAAGCATTATTAAAATCACTGCTCCTGAAAAAACGGCCGTTTTTAAAACTTTTTTTTGCATTGATCCATGTCCCCTGGGGCAGGACCCAGGTCCCCAAACACTTTTTATGACAATAACTTTTTAACATGCACGCACCCGCTAGCCCATTTGTGCAGCCGTGCCATTGTGCAGTCTTATATTGTCATGCGCTGGATGGTAAGCGGCTAAATATTCACTAAGAGAAAATGTTTTTGGAATTTTTCTCAAGCATGCACACAAACCCCCAAATTTAAAATTTTGGAAACAGGTACATTTAATTAGAAAGATGTAATAGGCAAACATACCCCTCATCTTGCAGCTTGTACTGGACTGGTGAAGGCTACAGTATAGAAAGCTAAAGGCAGGCTGAAGAATGCTTATACTGCATGGACGGCATTTTCCAGATAAATTGCTCACTAGAAAGTGAATTTTAAAAAGGTATACGTATTTAATATGGTATGCTAATTTAAAGTAAATCAACATATACTTTTGCCCCAAATGTGTATGGTATTATTTGATGGTGAAAATATATTTAAGCAGTTATTTGGTAAATATCTGACTACTATCTTATGCCTCTGGGCCATTTAACCAATTGAGTCCCAGGGCCTTTTTCTCCCTCAATCCCTTTGAGTCACATAATATTTTTTTCTTCATTTCAGTGATATCTACATTTTGCACAGTATACCTTTTAGGTTTTGTATTCTAGCCTAATGTGTTATACATCTTTTTTGGGAAGATATTGCTTTAATTTGGTAGAAAATTTGGATACAAATATTTTTATTTTCTTGGTTTTTATTGGAAAGAAATAGTTAAAAAAACAAAATTCTTCCCAATGCAATATTTACATAATTTGCACATTCCCATATGTTTACCCCAAAATAAAATCAACAAAGTCTGCTAATTAAAATATCCCAATAGTGCAACATTTATGTAACATAGCACGTAACAACGTGAGCTATGTTAAGTTAAGCTCAAAGTGAATATAAGCACTTTACTGTAGGAGAGTTTTATTCCCCTTTCAATGCTACACTGTGATGCACGCAGGGGAAAAAACAGTTTTTCATAATTTGTTAGCATAACCTAGGGATAATTAACCAGAAAAAAAATCTCCATATTCAATCAGCTATCTAACGTGGGTTGCAAGCAACACAGAAAAAGGGATTCCACACCACTTAGTTAATAATGTAATAAATGAAATAGTGTAGCGCTACCCAAACAACTACACTATGTGCTCAAAACAAAATTACTATACCAAAACATATACATATGACTTATAGAAATCCTAAATAAGTCAGCTTCCTCCCTATTCAGAGATGTGATAAAAGTCCAAATACATCATATAATTAAATCGATAAAGAAATGACATGCACTCCACCCAGTGGTAGATGAGTCCTCTCACATCTATACTGTACCTCAGAACTTCCTTAGAGATCAAAAGAGCTTTACCATAATTGGTACATCATTCCAATCTGCCTTCGAGCTTAGGTCCTCCCACCAACAACCTCTGCAAGCCACAGCAACAAGAATGGCATAAAATGACAAAAAGCAACTTATAGTGCTCACTGTATATATTATTTATTAAAGCGGGATTCCACTCAAATTTTTAAATTAATCTTACCCCCTTCAGTTAATTGCATAGATGTTCAAATGGCGCATGAAATTTTTTTTTTATAGCTGTAATTACCTTTATATTGTACTTTATTCTGGCACTTCCTGTCTCTCCTCCCATGGGAGTAGGCGTGTTTTTTGCCTTTCCCCGGCGCCGCACTGTCTCCTGGGAGCTTAGTGTCAGGCTTCCCAAGATTCAGTGCGGAAACAATGATCATGCGCGTGAACAAGCTGTGAATGAACAGCATTCACCACATCCTGGAAATCAATGCTTGTGGGCTTCACATGCCCACAAGCAAGATGGAAACAGCCAGCATCACATTTTTTAAGTTATTCTTCAGTACGAAAACAGACAGAGGCAGAAATATTACACCCAAACTGTGAGTAATATTTTGGGATTAGCAAAGTGTCTCAATGACCTAAAAAAAAAAAAAAGATTGGTCGCCGGACTCCCGCTTTAAAGGGATAAAAATACTCACATAAAATGGTAAAATCCAGCATTACACATGTAAACACTTCAGCTCACCACCTCCTCCTTCAAATGTGTAACATGATGGCATCATCGGTAGGTACCACTCCTATACGCGTTACGCCCCAGATGGAGCTTCTTCAGTAAATCACCATGTTGCACATTTGAAAAAAAGGCGGTGTGGGGAAGCCGACTTATTTAAGATTTCTATAGTTCACTTGTATATGTTTTGTGATGGTGTTTTGAGCACATAATTTAATTGTTTGGGTAGCGCTACACCATTTTATTTATTACATTAATAACCTTAGGATACAGTGCCTTTCATAGCCCTTGAAATTTTCCACATTTTGTCATGTTACAACCAAAAATGTAAATGTATTTCATTGGGATTTTATGTTATAGACCAACACAAACTGGCACATAATTGTGAAGTGGAAGGAAAATGATAAATAGTTTTCAAAATGTTTTACAAATAAATATCTGAAAGTGTGGCGTGCATTTGTATTCAGCCCCCCCGATTCAGTACTTTGTAGAACCACCTTTCGCTGCAATTAAAAGTCTTTTTGGGTATGTCTCTACCAGCTTTGCACATCTGGAGAGTGAAAATTTTTGCCCAATCTTCTTTGCAAAATAGCTCAAGCTCTGTCAAATTGGATGGAGAGCATCTGTGAACAGCAATTTTCAAATGTTGCCACAGCTTCTTAATTGGATTTAGGTCTGGACTTTGACTGGGTCATTCTAACACATAAATATGCTTTGATCTAAACCATTCTCTTGTAGGTCTGGCTGTATGTGTAGGGTCGCTGTCCTGCTGGAAGGTGAACCTCCGTCCCAGTCTCATAGTTACATACATAGTAGGTGAGGTTGAAAAAAGACACAAGTCCATAAAGTCCAACCTATGTGTGTGATTATATGTCAGTATTAAAATGTATATCCCTGTATGTTGTGGTCGTTCAGGTGCTTATCTAATAGTTTTTTTAAACCAGTATGGTATTTGTAAATTAAAATCTTATCTCCTCTCAAGAGTCTCTTTTTCTCCAGAGAGAATAAGTTCAGTGCTCGTAACCTTTCTTCATAACTAATATCCTCCAGTCCCTTTACTAGATTTGTTGTCCTTCTCTGTACTCACTCCATTTCCAGTACATCCTTCCTGAGGACTGGTGCACAGAACTGGACAGCATACTCCAGGTGAGGCCGGACCAGAGTCTTGTAGAGTGGGAGAATTATCGCTTTATCTCTTGAGTTAATCCTCTTTTTAATGCATGCCAATATTCTGTTTGCTTTGTTAGCAGCAGCTTGGCATTGCATGCCATTGCTGAGCCTATCATCTACTAGGACCCCCAGGTCCTTTTCCATCCTTGATTCCCCCAGAGGTTCTCTCCCCAGTGAGTAGATTGCATTCATATTTTTTGCCACCCAAATGCAATATTTTACATTTTTCCGCGTTAAACCTCATTTACCATGTAGTTGCCCACCCCATTAATTTGTTGAGATCTTCTTGCAAGGTTTCCACATCTTGCGGAGATAAGTTATAGTTTCATTTACCCCATCCTCCAGGTCGTTTATGAACAAATTACTGAAAATTACTCTGAACTCCCCCTGTTAGCCAGTTTTCAATCCATGTACTCACCCTATGGTCCATGCCAACGGACCTTACTTTGTAGAGTAAACTTTTATGGGGAACTGTGTCAAATGCTTTTGCAAAACCCAGGTACACCACGTCTACAGGCCTTCCTTTATCTAGATGGCAGCTCACCTCCTCATAGAATGTTAATAGATTGGTTTGACAAGAACGATTCTTCATGAATCCATGCTGATTACTGCTAATGATATTGGTTTTATTACTAAAATCTTGTATATAGTCCCTTATCCTCCCCTCCAAGAGCTTGTATACTATTTATGTTAGGCTAACTGGTCTGTAATTCCCAGGGATGTATTTTGGCCCTTTTTAAATATTGGAGATACATTGGCTTTTCTCCAATCAGCTGGTACTATTCCAGTCAGTAGACTGTCAGTAAAAATTAGGAACAATGGTCTGGCAATCACTTGACTGAGTTCCCCTAGGACCCTCGGGTGCAAGCCATCTGGTCCTGGTGACTTATTAATGTTAAATTTTCCAAGCCTATTTCTAATTCTGTTCTCTGTTAGCCATGAGGGTGCTTCCTGTAATGTGTCATGAGGATAAACACTGCAGCCCCCCGATTCCATGCTCGGGTGCACTCCAGTGACCTCCCAAAAGCTTATGCGCTCACCTCAGAGCGTGTGACACAGTAGCTAACTGTGTCCAAACACGTTTTGGAGCCACCCCTGGCTTCAATAATGAAGTGCAGGTGCCGATCTCCAGCTGGTTCAGTCAGTACCGCTCCAAGCCATAAATAAGAAAAATCCAATAGTGTAATAATGTAAGGATTTATTTAAAAAACACACTACTCACATTCCACAGGTGTGTAAGTACACAACTCTATTTCAGGCTTTCAAATGATAAAAAAACGCAGATATTGCGTGTAGTATGGTATGCTCCTCTCCTCGATCCAACTCCGTGCTGTCAGCTCCGTCCTGGCCCCTCCCCTACGCGTGTTCGACACAGGGATCATGTGTCTTCATCAGGGGGATCTGATTGAATGAAACAAAAAAACGTGCGCTCATAATCAGTGTGGAGGTCCACCATTGAGGGTAAGGGTCCATCTTTTAATATCTCTGGATTCTGTGAGAGTTTCATCTATACACTCCCCCCCTCTCCATCTATCTGTGTGGGTTCTGACCTGATGGATCGTTGATGTCTTCCCCTGCTTTTATGAAGTGGACACACACTTATGGGACTTTTCCTTCTGTCATCCATTCTATGGACTACCTCCACCCCTTTCACTGCTGAGCAGCTTTGTTATATTTAAGGATTGGTTAATGTAACAACTTATTCAGTGCTGGATTTTTTAAGTTGTTCAAATATATGTGTTTTCTAAGCACACCAGTACACATTTCACTTTATATTATTTATTCATGGCACTTTAATCGATGTTTGTTCCAAGAATTTTATTTTAATTTATCTGTATTGATTTGGATCTTTTCAATACGATTCGTTTTGCACACTGATTATGAGCGCACGTTTTTTTGTTTCATTTTGTTGATCTTACACAGATATTGGTGTTTTATTCGTGCAGCTATAGTCTTGGATTTATATTTAATTCTTTAGCGCGTTTTTTTATTTTTTATTTTTAGATCTGATTGAATACCAACCCCTCCAAGTCAGTAGAAGAGGATCCAGTCTGTCATCCCTGATTTACACATCTTCACTCTGCTCTGGAGGAGAGCTCTGCTGTATGCTGGGCGGGAACCAAAGATCGATGCTGCAATGTGAGCTATTTAATATGCTTTTAAAGCAAACCCATATTTCTCCATGTTCTTTGTTCCTAAGATTTTATCCCAATTTATATCTTCTAGCAAGGTTCGTAGTTTGGGGAAGTTTGCTCTTTTGAAATTGAATGTCTTTGTATTCCCCTTATGTTTCCTATTTATGTGATTTATACTGAAGCTAATTGACCTGTGATCGCTGTTTCCTAAATTGCCCCGTGTTTCCACATCTGTGATCAGGTCTGTATTGTTGGTAATCAGTAGGTCTAGTAACGCTTTGTTTCTAGCTGGTGCATCTACAATCTGATGCATGAAATTGTTCTGCAAGACATCTAGGAACTGGAGAGCCTTAGACAAATGCGTAGTTCCTTCCGCCCAGTCTTTGTCTGGATAATTAAAATCCCCCATTATGATGATACTTTCAATCCTTGCTGCTAATCCAAATTGTGATAGGAGGTCCGTCTCCCCTCCTCCCTCAGGTTAGGGGGCCTATAGTATACTCCCAGTATTATATTTCCCTTAGTTTCATCCCTTTGGAGCTCTGCCCATAAGGATTCCACCTCCTGCTTAGCTCCCTTAGTGATGCCATCTCTCAAATTCACTTGTACATTATTCTTGATATACACCTCCCACTTTTTTACCCTCTCTATTCCTGCAACAAAGGGAATACCCTTGAATGGTAGCCAGACAATCACGAGAGCTGTTGAACCAAGTCTCTGTAATTCCCACAAAATCTAAATCCTCCCCATACAACAGTATTTCTAGTTCTCCCATCTTATCCGCAAGGCTCCTGGCATTGGTAAACATGCAATTTAGACCGGTCGCATACTGTCCTCTTATTAGGTGTTCCGAGATTGTAAATAGGACTTTTTACTATACTTACCTTGGGTCTTTTGCAGACTCTAATGCCCCGTACACACGGTCGGATTTTCCGACGGAAAATGTGTGATAGGACCTTGTTGTCGGAAATTCCGACCGTGTGTAGGCTCCATCACACATTTTCCATTGGATTTTCGGACACACAAAGTTTGAGAGCAGGCTATAACATTTTCCGACAACAAAATCCGTTGTCTGAAATTCTGATCGTGTGTACACAAATCCGACGGACAAAGTGCCACGCATGCTCAGAATAAATAAAGAGATGAAAGCTATTGGCCACTGCCCCGTTTATAGTCCCGACGCACGTGTTTTACGTCACCGCGTTTAGAACGATCGGATTTTCTGACAACTTTGTGTGACCGTGTGTATGCAAGACAAGTTTGAGCCAACATCTGTCGGTAAAAATCCTAGGATTTTGTTGTTGAAATGTCCGAACAAAGTCCGACCGTGTGCACGGGGCATAACAGGTTTTCTTTTAAGATTGCCCTGTATTTTGCTCCATCCATCTTCCCATCAAATCTGACCAGCTTCCCTGTCCCTGCTGAAGAAAAGCATCCCTGCAACATGATGCTGCCACCACCATATTTCACGGTGGGGATAGTGTGTTCAGGGTGATGTGCAATATTAGTTTTCCACCACACATAGCGTTTTGCTTTCAGGCCAAAAAGTACAAATTTGGTCTCATCTGACCAGAGCACCTTCTATGTACCCCACATGGCTTCTCACAAACTGCAAACAGGACTTCTTATGGCTTTCTTTCAGCAATGGCTTTCTTCTTGCCACTCTTCCATAAAGGCCAGATATGTGGAGTGCACTGTGGCCAGATTTTTGGAGTGCATAGTTGTCCTGTGGACAGATTCTCCCACCTAAGCTGTGGATCTCTGCAGCTCCTCCAGAGTTACCATGGGCCTCTTGACTGCTTCTCTGATTAATGCTCTCCTTGCCCGGCCTGTCAGTTTAAGTGGACAGCCATGTCTTGGTAGGTTTGCAGTTGTGCTATACTCATTCCATTTTCGGAGGTTGGATTGAACAGTGCTCCATGAGATGTTCAGAGATGTTCGGAGATTTTTTTATAACCTAACCCTGCTTTAAACTTCTCCACAAATTTAACCCTGACCTGTCTGCTGTGTTCCTTGGTATTTATTATGCTGTTTGTTCACTAATGTTCTATAACAAACCTCTGAGGGCTTCACAGAACAACTGTATTTATACTGAGATTAAATTACACACAGGTGGACTCTATTTACTAATTAGGTGATTTCTGGAGGCAATTGGTTCCACTAGATTTTAGTTAGGGGTATTAGAGTAAAGGGGGCTAAATACAAATTTTTCAGATATTATACACACTTTTCAAATATTTATTTGTAAAAAAAATTGAAAACCATTTATCATTTTCCTTCCACTTCACCAATATGTGCCACTTTGTGTTGGTCTATCACATAAAATCCCCAAAAAATACATTTAAGTTTTTCGTTGTAACGTGAAAAAATTGGGAAAATTTTAAGGGGTATGAATACTTTTTCAACGCACTGCAGCTGGGGGCACAAATTGGCACAGCAATAACCTTCAGAAGTCTACAATCATTACAAATGAAATAGCATTGCATTCACATAAACCACTGGTGTGAAAAAATGTTCAAAATTAATAATGCTTTCAGAATTAGAAGTGTTGATAGTTTATTTTTATTAGTTAACAAAATGGAAAGTAAATGAACAGAAGAGAAATCCAAATCAAATCAATATTTGGTGTGTCCACTCTTTGCCTTCAAAACAGCATAAATTCTTCTAGGTACACTTGCACTCAGTTTTTGAAGGAACTTGGCAGGTAGGTTGTTCCAAACATCTTGAAGAACTAACCACAGATCTTTTGTGGATGTAGGCTGCCTCAAATCCTTCTGTCTCTTCATACAATTCCAGACAGACTCGATGATGTTGAGATCAGGGCTCTGTGGGGGCTAAAACATCACTTCCAGGACTCCTTGTTCTTCTTTACACTGAAGAGAGTTCTTAATGACTTGGCTGTATGTTTGGAGTCATTGCCATGCTGCAGAATACATTTGGGGCCAATCACACACCTCCCTGATGGTATGGCATGATGGATAAGTATCTGCGTGTATTTCTCAGCATTGAGAATACCTTTGATCCTGACCAAATGTCCAAATCCTTTTGCAGAAATGCAGCCCAAACCTTGCAAGGAACCTCCTCCATGCTGCCTACTGCCTGCAGACACTTATTATTGTACTGTTCTCCAGCCCTTTTGGCGAACAAAACTGCCTCCTGCTGCAGCCAAATATTTGAAATTTTGACTCATCAGTCCAGAGCACCTGCTGCCGTTTTTCTGCACCCCAGTTCCTATGTTTTTGTGCATAGTTGAGTCGCTTAGCCTTGTTTCTATGACGGAGGTATGAGTTTTTGGCCACAATTCTTCCATGAAGACCCCATCTGGCCAGACTTCTCCAGAAGTAGATGGGTATATCTGGGTTCCACTGGTTTCCTCCAGTTCTGTGCTGATGGCACTGCTGGACATCTTCCAATGTCAAAGGTAATTAAGCATGATGTGTCTTTCATCTGCTGCATTAAGTTTCCCTGGCTAACCACAGCATCTATGATCCTCAGCACTGACCATCTCTTCGTGCTTCTTCAAAAGAGCTTGGACAGCACATCTTGAAACCTTTGTCTGGGAGAGACCTTGCTGAAGCAGTATAACTACCTTGTGTCTTGTTGCTGTGCTCAGTCTTGCCATGGTGTATGGCCTATGACATGAACCTGTCTTTCACAACCTCACCTTAGTAGCAGAGTTTGGCTGTTCCTCGCCCAGTTTTAAGCCTCCTACACAGCTGTTTCAGTTTATGACTGTGTTTCAACCTACATATGAAATTGATGATCATTAGTACCTGCTTGGTATAATTAAATATACATACACCTGATGCTAATTTTACAAAATCCCTTACTTTGTGCAAGTGTGCAAAGTGTGCAAGTTTAAGCATTGATGCTGGTTTGAAGCCAAAGGGTAGTCACACCAAATATTGATTTGATTAAAAAAATTGTGCTTTTGCTCACTATGCAAATTTGTAAATTGATAAAAATAAACAATTAAAATATATATTTTTAAAAGCATTCTTACTTTACAGCATTTGTTCACACATGCCTAAAACTTTTGCACAGTTCTGTATCTATCTATCAAAGAATAATAAAAAAAAAAAAAAAATATATATATATATATATATATATATATATATATATATATATATATATTATATATATTTACCCTTTTTTCATGGGGAATCTGGTTCAGTGGAGAATAGTTTCAGAAACCCATGAAGCTGTTCAGGCGGCCATAGGATACTTCAAATAGTGATCTGTTGCCAGCTGCTATTGTTGACTACAATTAGCTAGCAATAGAGTAGTATAGTACTGATCTAATTCTTTAAGCTTGATTCACCTATGCATTTTTAATGGTTTTGGCATTTTGCAGATTTGCTCTATACAGAACGTGTTCCATAGAAAACCATGTTAAATGGGCTGTAGTGCTAATCTGCAAAATGCAAAAAGCACTAAAAATGCATAGTTGTGAATCCAGCCTAATGCCCCGTACACACGATCGGACTTGCTGACAACAAAACCGTGGAATTTTGTTAGAAGGTTGTTGGCTCCAACTTGTCTTGCATACACACGGTCACACAAATGTTGGCCAACAATTACGAACGTAGTGACGTACAAGACTTACGGTGAGCCGATAAAAAGGAAGTTCAATAGTCATGTGATATCTCCATTATGAACGCTAGTTTTACAAGACCGAGCGCTTTTCGTACTTGATTCCGAGCATGTGTGGTATTTTGTGCAACGGACTTGTACACACGATCGGAAAGTCCGACAACAAAATTTTGTTGGCGGAAAATTTGAGAACCTGCTAGCAAACATTTGTTGGCGGAAAGTCCGACAACAAATGTTTGATGGCGCATACACATGGTCGGACTATCCGCCAACAAGCTCACATCCAACATTTCCCGAAAATCCGATCGTGTGTACGCGGCATTAGAGAGGGGGCTGGACAGAGCCGTAACAGCTCTGTTCTGGCTTCTGTATTGACCTAAAGTGCTGTCACTACATACCCAATGTAAGCACAACAAAGAAGTATTGTTCTTACAATCACAAGTCTGCAGGAACCACTGAGAATCTGAAGCTTCTGACCTGTATCTGCATGATTTTTGCATTTCCATATGATTGGCTAATTAGATAATATTAAATTGCTTGGTAAGTATATAGAGTGTATAAATCAATAATTCACCCGTGCTGGATATAGTGTCAATTAGTGTTTGGCTTGTTGCTGCTGTTCATAACAAAGGTCAAAAATGTGTAAAAAATGTGTAACCACGGCACAAAACAGACCCAGATGGAATGGAACTAGTAAGGTGCAAGTGCTGTGCATAAATAAGGTTACAAATGCAAATTACCAAACAAATCTAAAATAATAAAAAATGTTGAACAAGCACGTAATCAGTGAATGTTCCAGTTTCTGTGCAAAAAACATAAAGTTCCAATCACAATGAATTTTCACAAATGCTGCTGTTCTATCGGTTTCCCAAAGTGCTGTAGTGCTCAATTTCCACACAGGTGATTCGTGCTACACACACACCCCTAAATGGTTAGACTTACCAGATCAAAGATCAAATGGACCCCTTAGCAGTACTGCATGTGGGTCAATCAGGCTTGGACTGGTGAGCAGGGAGATGAAACGCCAACTCCAAGAAACAAATCTTCCTTTGGTATTTCAAACTCGGACATAAGGAGAGAGAGCTCACATAGTGTAGTACGTCTTGGTTTATTAAATAAAAGTCTTGCTTACAATATTCCACAATAAAAACCAAAGGGTGTTACATCAAAGAACAATCCACTCGCTCCAGGAAGCAGCTTGGTTCTCTCACAACCTCGCCTGCGTTCCACCGCTCGTCAGACGTGATGTTGAAATGGATCAGACCAATTGTCTGGTGAGTATCTGTCCCCGTTCTAATTAGGCTTAAATATAACTCCGTGCATGCACGATGAAATACCACACAGCCTGTGTTCAGATACGTGATCATTCTTTATTCTTCCAGGTTACATGTGGTTATATAGGTGGGCGGCTAGTACTGTGAAGGAATGCATCTTTAGTACAGTGTTATCTATATAATTGTAGTCTCTGATTGGCTATGTCCATGTAAGGTGAACTTCCTCCAGGATCTAGGTGTCAATCATCTTGGGCGTAATCCTGGATGGAGGTGCCATCTTAATTATACATTCTTCTTTCAATGGGAGGGGGTGCTGCTAGCGGCCATTTTGACCATTGAATTAATAAAACACTTTGTTGCTGTGAAGAAAGAAAGCTGGCTGGTATGCAGGCTAAACCAGGGATGCAAAGAGTTATATGATAAGTGTTTGCTGCTGTAGAGAAACATGATACCTCACATGGACAGTGAGAGAGGCTGCTAGCAGCCAGTTTTCAGTAAGGAATAAGAAGGCACTTTTTATACGTACACATAGAGATAGAAAAATAGACATTTTATATACATAGAAAAATATGCATTTTACCTAATCCATCACAATGTCACTGGGGTGCCGATTCCGGCACCTCAGTGACATCAAGAGATGTACTACACTATGTGGGCTCTCTCTCCATATGTCCGAGTTTGAAATACCAAAGGAAGATTTGTTTCTTGGAGTTGGCGTCTTATCACCCTGCTCACCAGTCCAAGCCTGATTGACCCACATGCAGTACTGCTAGGGGGTCCATTTGATCTGGTGAGTCTAACCACTCAGAGGGCTGTGTGCAGCACGAATCACCTGTGTGGAAATTGAGCACTACAGCACTTTGGGAAACTGATAGCACAGCAGCACTTGTGAAGATTCATTGTGATTGGAACTTTATGTTTTTTGCACAGAAACTGGAACTTTCACTGGCCACATGCTTGTTCAACATGTTTTATTATTTCAGATTTGTTTGGTTATTTGCATTTGTAACCTTATTTATGCACAGCACTTGCACCTTACTAGTTCCATTGCATCTGGGTTTGTTTTGCACTCTGGTTACACATTTTTTACACAAGTGTATAAATGAATTATTATTATAAATCACAACTTATGCCCCGTACACACGGTCGGATTTTCCGATGGACAATGTCCGATCGGAGCGTGTTGTCGGAAATTCCGACCGTGTGTGGGCGCCATCGGACATTTTCTATCGGATTTTCCGACACACAAAGTTGGACAGCAGGAGATAAAATTTTCTGACAACAAAATCCGATCGCGTCAATTCCGTCCGTGTGTGGCCTGTTCCGACGCACAAAGTGCCACGCATGCTCAGAAGAAATTCCGAGACGGGACAGCTCGTTCTGGTAAACTTAGCATTCGCAATGGATACAGCACTTTCGTCACGCTGCAATGTTAAAAATGGTTTAATACAGCGCACTCTCTTCTTCTTTATAATGTGACAAGAATTAAGTAGTTTTGCTGCTCATATTCACACACACTTCTCACAAACTTCTTTCGTTACTATTTATCGGGATTCCCTCAATATATTTAGATTTCTCACATCTGACAACATATTTTTGTATATTTTAATTTTTTTTTTTGCCTTTAATGTAGAATCTTTTTTTGTGTTTCTCTTTTTTTTTTTTTGGTGATTTTGATTTGTACTCCCGAAAATGTTTGTGTGTTTTTTGTGACAAGTTCCCACAACACCATTGATATGTTGTTCTATTTAATCTGTAGGAGATTGTTTCGTGTTGTTGTCCCTTGTTGATTTCACATTTTATGTTAGAAATGTACCTGAATCGTGACCAACAAACTGTCCTTTTTGGATGAAAACACACACAGGAGAGTAGAATTTACCTAAAAAAATTTTATTAAGGGGTCACAACTATAAAAAAACAAAGAGGGAGGCAACGCTGGAGAAACTGCAGAAGTGGGCGAAGCCTTGGACCCCCAGGGCAGACATCAATTATTTAAAAGCAAAATTGGTGGCCTGAGGAGTCCATATCTAAGGGAGGGCAGTGTGGTCCAGAAGTCCCAGAGATCCGGAAAGCAGCAGATGACATCTGTGTCCCCAGGCTGTGGTCATACGAGAGACTGCAGCTTTTGTCAGACCAGACTGAACCCAGGGCAATCACTCTTTGGTCTTCCTTCCACGCTTCCTTACAGGCTTTGGCTGTGGTGGTGGAGTTGTGGCAGCAGGAGGAGGAGGAGGATCGTCGATCTCAATGACATCCGTCTTGGGTGTCAGTTCCCCACTCTCCCCCTTACGTAGGACTTTATAAATCAGGTCCTCAGAGAGCTTGCATTGGCCCTCCTGCATGCCCTGCAATTTGGTGGCAGCCATGCAGGCAAAGGCCTCTGCAGGACTGGGGAAGGCTCTGAGGGACGCAGAAGCCTCCTGGATCAGCCTGTATGCTGAATCCTGCACAGGACTGGGAGTGGCCTTCCTGGCCCTTTTGTATGGCAGGCGGAGGGGAGGAACCTGAGACTCAGTCAGGCTGCGACTTGTTCCAGGCTTCTCTTGGCTGACACTTAGCCCCGCCTCCTCCTGGCTGACACTAATCCCCGCCTCCTCCTGGCTGCCACTAATCCCCGCCTCCTCCTGGCTGCCACATTCCACAGCCTCCTCCTGGCTGAGGTCTTCCTGTGTATGAAAAAGGGACATAGTTTTAGTATTTTTTACATCAATCACACACAATTTTCACCTCCTGACTGCTGCAAATTGAATGTTAACAAATATAACAGACTATCCTTCTGAGCCCAGCATTTTGCATTCTTGTCCCAATTTTGGGTGCCCACTACTGTCTATTGATATGTAAAACACTTTTTTTAATCAGCAATTAATGATCAATAATAACATCTAGTAAACATCATTTATTTATTGCCCAGAAATCTGTCGAAGAATGCTATACCTGACTCCAGCTGGGCTCCTCCACTTCTTCCTGGCTGGAAGGCCCAGGTTGGACATCGGAAGCCTCAGCTGGTATGGAAGGAAGCGTGGAAGGAAGAGTAGAGAGGGATTCCCTGACTTCAGTGTGATCTGACAGAAATCGCAGTCTCTCATAGTACCACAGCCTGGGGACATAAACGTCATCTGCTGCAGCTCCGGATCTCTGGGAATCCGTGACCTTCTTGCGCTCCCTAAGATACGTGCTCCTCAGGCCACCAATTTTGGCTTTTAAATAAGGGATGGTTGCTGTGGGGACCAAGGGCTTCACCAACTCCAGCAGTTTCTCCAGCGCTGCCTGCCTCTTCTGTTTGTGATTATAGTGGGGGTGTCTCACTTGCCACAGACAGGGCAGCTCCCTGTACTTGTCTATGAACAGGGGCAGGAAATTGTGGTCGTTGAACCCATCCATTTTCTCTGCAAGACACAACACAAGACAAACCCTAATGTCAGGCCAAACTCCCCTAATCTTGTTACAATATAGGCTTCCATTTCGAAGCAGTATAGGCCCAAGTTTAGATCCTACCTTCGTTATCACGATCGGCGTCTCCGATGCTCCTTCCTCCGCTCACAGATCGTACGCAAGACGCGCGCGTGTTACGATTTATACACACTGCGCATGCGTATAACTCCGCCCGCCCCTGACGTTCTTTCTAGTCTATTCCCCGCCCCTTTTCGTTCGGCGCAGTGGGGGAAGAGCACATGGCGGATAGACAGCAGGAGCGTGCTAATTGTAGCAACGAGGAGGAGGAGGAGGAGGAAGGGCCGGAGCCTGAAACGTCCCGATCCAGAAGGAGATTAAAGGACTCAAATATGTCCTTTGGGGAGATGTTGGAGATGGTGGACATCCTGAAGAAGGCCGACTATGATGGAAAGTATGGGCCTTACCCCAACCCCAATATCCGAAAGGCCAAGATCATGGCGAAAGTGGTCAGGAGTCTGCACCGGAAATTCGGGGTACGACGATCGAAAGATCAGCTCAGGAAGCGGTGGTCGGACCTGAAATTATGAGAACATGAGCAGTACAGAAAGATCCGGAGAGTGCTGCAAAAAAGTAAGTAGTTGTGCTGTGTTCCTATTCTTTTTGTGTTTATTACGTTCGTGCTGCTCCATGTGCTTTTAGGAACTGTTGTACAGTTTAAAATGGCAACTTTCATGTTCATGGGCACATTATTCGTTCGGATCACACATTTTTATTTCGGACTATAAAATACCATTGTTTAGGCCATATGCATTTGGCCACCATTTTGACGCCCTATACTTGGCTTCAAAGAATTGGGTTATGTAGATGGCTTTGTTACTAGAATGAAATGCAAACTAGATTGTGTGTAAGGAGAGGACACTGAGCAGCTGTTTTCACATCTGGACACTGGAGCACTAGTGTGGGACGCCAGAACACCATTTTTATTAGGGGGGCCACACAGGTGCTCCAGTGTATACTATAGGGGGGTCTCCATCTGTGAAGCTTGTACTAAACAGGTAAAGTATTGCAGCTTGACAAAGGACACTAAAAAAGCTACATCTTGGAACTCGGCTAAAATAGATAATTGTACCCCACTTCCAAGCAATGTTTCATCTTTATAGTTCTGACATTAAATATCTGTGTGCTAATTATACCATTTTTGTTTTACATAGGGGAGAAAAGACTCGGAGGAAGCCCCTCATCCGAGGAGACCAGAGCCCCCCACCCTCTGGAAGAAGGGGAAATCCCACCAACACAAGATGAGCAGGAGGAAGAAGACGTGGTGGAACTAGTCACCACAACAGGTGAGTGTCTGCAACCACAGGCTCAGATAAGAGATGGATGGCGGCATTTTTTTGGAAACCTAATTTATTTTGGGGTTCCTCTCTTTTTAGGTGATCGTGAGGTTGTGGATGAAGATCCTTTCACATCCGAAAGTGCCCAGATCCTGATCGGGGAGATCATGGGGTGTAATTTACAATTGGAAATCATCAAGCAAAACATCAATGATGTTATTCCAAAATATAAAAACATCATTGATGTTTTGGGGCGAGTTTAAAACCCCTCCAAATCACTTTCTTCTTTTGTCTGCTACAATGTGCGAAATGTTTTTGTGATTTTTCCCAAAGCCAAATTTGGAGGATGCACACAGTGTGTCAACATGTGCTATCTGCCATCACGGGAGATCAATGGACGCGTTTTGGGGGTGCAACCCCTTCCTCAATAATAAAGTAGTGGTGAGGAAAGGCTTTCTCCCCCAAAACACGTCCCTTCATCCCCCATGATGGCAGATAGCACATGTTGACATTGTGAAATTTGTGTGCATCTTCCAAATTTGGCTTTTCCTGGGGTGATTTCCCCCCATCTGAACGCAATATCAAACACAGTTCCTAAATACTCATGTCTGATATTGCCTTCCAGTTCTACCAAATGTGAACTTTGTAAGATCAAGATTTGTGTCTTTCTTGTGGGTTTTACACAGGCCTGTTTTCTATAAAATGCACATTTTGATTTTGGATAATGACACCACAAAAATTGTTATACAACAAACATGTTGGTTTGTCAGAAAAACCTTTGGTAAATGCACATGTGATTGTGCACGTATTAAAAAGATTGTTCATCAAGAATGTGTGGATTATTGTCTCAACGCTACAACACTTTTGGGGTGATGTAATTGTTGTTTTATGAGAAAATGGGGGTAATTTCCTAAGGGCAAATCCACTTTGCACTACAAGTGCAGTTTCAGTGCAGTTGCAAGTGCACTTGTAGTGAAAAGTGTCTTTGCATTTAGTAAATAACAGCCAACAGTGCTTTGTATAATAAGGTTACACAATCACGACATTTTCTGGACTCCACACATTTCTGTCAGGGTCAGCTAAAACAAACACAAGCAGTAAATGTCCACAAAGAAGAGCCTGGGGGGAGATGCCTGTCGAGAACTTGAGGTCCTGCAGACTTCTCCCTGTGGCCAAATATCGCAAGGTAGCGACCAACCTCTGCTCCGGAGTGATGGCTTGCCTCATGCAGGTATCCTGCCTGCTGATATAGGGGGTCAGCGAAGCCAACAAACGGTGAAACACGGGGTCCGTCATCCTGAGAAAGTTCCTGAAATCACCAGGATTATTCTCACGGATCTCACAGAGCAAAGGCATATGACAGAACTGGTCACGCTGAAGCAACCAATTCTTGGTCCATGAACTCCTCCCCACCCTGTTCATGGACTGGACTTGTGTCAAGGTCAGGACCCCAACACCAAGCCCCCGCACAGCACGAACCCTACGAGGAGTACGCATACGAAACATGGCTAGAAAACGGTCGGCTGCTCAGAACGAAGTAACAGAACGCACTGAAGAACAGCAAGGCCTGTGAAGAGCGACCTGAAAACCAGTAACGAACGAACAAGAATACAATGACTACCTAAAGTCATGCGGAACTTGCTGCACGCACTGAAGAGCAGATACAAACCCACAAGCACAAACTGAACGGCAGAAAACGATCTGAAAGCCACGAGTCTGAAAAAGCGCGAATTGTCTCTCACCAAACTTTTACTAACACGAGATTAGCAAAAGGAGCCCAAAGGGTGCCGCGCTTGGTCCTGAACCGGCCTTTTCTAGTCTCGTCGTACGTGGTGTACGTGACCGCGTAGTTGTCGATTGGAAATTCCGACAACTTTGTGCAACCGTGTGTAGGCAAAACAAGTTTGAGCCAACATCCGTCTGAAAAAATCCTAGGATTTTGTTGTCGGAATGTCCGAACAAAGTCCGACCATGTGTACGCCCTATTATAATGTAATTGCTTAGTAGCGCTTAGATGCCATTTTGTAAGCCTCAATTAGTATTGGATTGGTGATGCAGGAATCCAATGTGCAGGTCAGACCAGATGAACTACAACAAAAGTACGTTCTTGTGTATCTCTTTTAAAAACATTATACATTCACTGCCTCAATGATATATTTTAGCATTTTCTTATTCAGTAAAGGTCCACATCAATACAACTACGTTTTCAGACATTTCATTTACCATGGTAAAGGAGTTTAAAGTAAGTGCCATCCATTTCACTGTCACTTTGACTTTTCTGCTGTGCCAGGCATAGAAGGTTGAGTATCAATGGCAACTTCTTTTCCACTGGAAGAAAATCCACCTTTTAATGCTATGTTGTTCATATTTCACTGTAAATATTTTTTTCTCCATGTGTCACAGTTGCAACAAATTTATATTTTTAATATTAGCAAACATTTACCCATTGATAAACAGGAAAAATTGGGTTGGAGTTGTACTGGAAGAATAGGCCTCCCTGAAGAGATGAGTTTTCAGGGATCACCCAAAGGCAGACAGAGTAGGAGATAGCCAGTCAGATTAGGGTACGGATTTCCAGAGAATGTGAGAGGCTCTGGAGAAGTCCTGGAAGCAAGCATGAAAGGATCTTGTGGGGTGGTGGTGGGAGGGGGGATATTATAAGCTGAGTTTTGGAAAGATTCAGTTTGAGGAAGTGGTGTGACATCCAAACTTATATGTCACTAAGTTAGTTAGTGATGAGGGAGGAGACTGAAGGGAGAGGTGATGAGTAGAAAGATAGATTTGGTTCTTGCCAGAAAAGAAGTGGTATTGGTGGCATTTTATGAAAGTTGCTCAAAAGGAGTGTGGATTGGGTCTGTACAATATCTGACTTTTTTTCTGTGATATAATAAACTCTGATTTTGTTTCTAGATGGAAACCTGCTTGGCTTCTCCCTCTGAAACTGTAGCCCACCAAAGCCACATACATTCAGTCTGCATAGAGTCTGGACAATTGTTCTGGCTATTTTCTGTGAATTAACCACATACCCACTGGGCACTTAAACCCCCTTTCTAACCAGACCAATTTTCAGCTTTCAGTGCTCTCACATTTTGAATGACAATTACTCAGCCATGCAACACTGTACCCATATGAAATTTTTGTCCTTTTTTCACACAAATAGGGCTTTCTTTTGGTGGTATTTAACCGCTTCAGCCCCAGAAGATTTTACCCCCTTCCTGAAAAGAGCACTTTTTGCGATTCGGCACTGCATCGCTTTAACTGACAATTGCGTGGTTGTGCGACGTTGCACCCAAACAAAATTGACGTCCTTTTTTTCCCACAAATACAGCTTTCTTTTGGTGGTATTTGATCATCTCTGCGGTTTTTATTTTTTGCGCTATAAACAAAAAAAGAGCGACAAGTTTGAAAAAAATGCAATATTTATTACTTTTTGCTATAATAAATATCCCCAGAAATATATAAAAAAAAATTTTTTTCCTCAGTTTAGGCCAATATGTATTCTTCTACATATTTTTGGTAAAAAAAATTGCAATAAGCGTATATTGATTGGTTTGCGCAAAAGTTATAGCGTCTACAAAATAGGTGATAGTTTTATGGCATTTTTATTATTAATTTTTTTTATTAGTAATGGCGGCGATCTGCGATTTTTATGGGGACTGCAACATTATGGCAGACACATGAGACACTTTTGACACTATTTTGGGACCATTGTCATTTATACAGCGATCAGTGCTATAAAAATGTACTGATTACTGTGTAAATGACACGGGCAGGAAAGGAGTTAACCACTAGGGGGCGATGAAGGGGTTAAGTGTGAGTGCTTCTAACTGTGGGGGGGTGGGCTTCAACTTACATGACAGCGATCACTGCTCCCGATGACAGGGAGCAGTGATCTCTGTCATGACACAAGGCAGAATGGGGAAATGCCTTGTTTACATAGGCACTTCCCCGTTCTGCGTCTCCATGACACGATCGCTGGGAGACGGTCACACTGTACGCGGCGGCGCATGTGCCTGCTAGCCCCGGCTCTTAAAGGGGATGTACAGGTACGCCCATTTGCCCACTGCTGCCATTGTGCCGACGTATCGGCGTGCAGCTGTTGGCAAGTGGTTAATCACCGCTGTTTTTAAAAAATGTTTGCGCTATAATTGAAAAAAGACAGAAAATTCTGTAAAAAAATGCATTTTTCTTCATTTCTGTTATAAAATTTTGCAAATGTGTAATTTTTCTTCATAAATTTTGGCCAAAATTTATACTGCTACATATCTTTGGTAAAAATAACTCAAATGAGTGTATATTATTTGGTCTTTGTGAAAATTATAGAGTCCACAAGCTATGGTGCACTCAATCACTGAAAATTAATAACACCTGATGTACTGATGGCCTATCTAATTTCTTGAGACACAAGCCAGGAAAGTACAAATACCCCCCAAATAACCCCTTTTTGGAAAGTAGACATTTCAAGGTATTTAGTAAGAGGCATGGTGAGTTTTTTATGAAGTTAAAGTTTTTTCCCAAAATTCTTTGCAAAATTAAGATTTTTTTTTCCTCCTTTTTTTCACAAAATTCTCATATTAACAGGTTATTTCTCACACACAGCATATGCATACAAGAAATTACACGCCAAAATACATTTTGCTACTCCTCCTGAGTATGGTGATACCACATGTGTGGGACTTTTACACAGCGTGGCCACATAGAGAGGCCCAACATGCAGGTAGCACTATTAGACGTTCTTGGAGCATAAATTACACATAGAATTTCTTGACTACCACTTGCACTTTTGAAGCACCAGGACAATGGAAAATTATTACCCCATTTTGAAAAGCAAACACCCCAACGTATATTCTATGAGGCATAATCAGTCTTTTGAACATGTCAGTTTTTTCCACAAGTTTTTGGAAAATGTGGAAAGAAAATGAAAACACATTTTTTTTAATACAAAGTTGTCCATTTATACAATATTTCTAACATATAGCATGTACATAGCAAACATTACACCCCAAAATATATTCTGCTACTCCTCCTGAGTATGGTGATACCACATGTGTGAGACTTTTACACAGCCTGGCCACATACAGAGGCCAAATATGCAGGGAGCACCTTCAGGTGTTCTAGGGGCATAAATTTCAAATCTAATTTGACTACCTATTACACTTTTGTGAGGCACTGTAGTGGCACTGATGGGCACTGTAGTGGCATGGATGTGGCATGGATAAGAACTGATGTGGCATGGATGAGCATGAATGAGGCATAAATGAGCCATGGATGGGGATGGATGAGCCATGCATGGAGATGGATGAGCCGTGGATGGGGATGGATGAGCATGGATGGGGATAGATGAGCAGTGGATGGGGATGGGTGAGCATGGATGGGGATGGCTGAGCCACAAATGTGGATGGATGAGCCGTGGATGGGGATGGCTGAGCATTGATGGGGATGGCTGAGCATGGATAGGGATGGCTGAGCATGGATAGGGATGGCTGAGCATGGATGGGATGGCTGAGCCATGCATGGAGATGGATGAGCCGTGGATGGGGATGGATGAGCATGGATGAGCAGTGGATGGGGATGGGTGAGCATGGATGGGGATGGCTGAGCCACAAATGTGGATGGATGAGCCGTGGATGGGGATGGCTGAGCATGGATGGGGATGGCTGAGCATGGATGGGATGGCTAAGCATGGATGAGGATGGCTGAGTATAGATGGGGATGGCTGAGCATGGATGAGGATGGCTGAGCATGGATGGGGATGGCTGAGCATGGATGGGGAGGGCTGAGCATAGATGGGAGGGCTGAGTATGGATGGGGATGCCTGAGCATTGATGGGATGGCTAAGCATGGATGGGGATGGCTGAGTATGGATGATGGATGAGTATGGATGGGATGGCTGAGCATGGATGGGGATGGCTTAGCATGGATAGGGGTGGCTGAGCATGAATGGGATGGCTGAGCATAGATAGGGATGGCTAAGCATGGATGGGATGGCTGAGTATGGATGATGGATGGGATGGCTGAGCATGGATGGGGATGGCTTAGCATGGATAGGGGTGGCTGAGCATGAATGGGATAGCTGAGCATAGATAAGGATGGCTGAATATGGATGGAATGGCTGTGCATGGATGGGAATGGCTGAGCATGAATGGGGATCGCTGAGCACAGATGGGATGGCTGAGTATGGATGGATGAGGCAGGAATTGGCACAGAGCAGCAAGGTGGGAACTACAGATCCAGCCCACAGTGGATAGGGATAGATGAGCCATGGATGAGTATAATATGGATGGGGATGGCTGAGCATGGATGGGGATGGCTAAGCATGGATGGGGATGGCTGAGCATGGATGGGATGGCTGAGTATGGATGGGGATGGCTGAGTATGGATGGGGATGGCTGAGCATGGATGGGATGGCTGAGCATGGATGGATGGATGAGTATGGATGGGATGGCTGAGCATGGATGGGGAAGGCTGGGCATGGATGGGGAAATCTGAGCATGGATGAGGATGGCTGAGCATGGATGGTATGGCTGAGCATGGGTGGGGATGGCTGAGTATAGATGGGAATGTCTGAGCATGGATGGGATGGCTGAGCATGGATGGGGATGGCTGAGCATGGATGGGGATGGTTGAGCATGGATGGATAGATGAGTATGGATGGGAAGGCTGAGCATGGATGGGATGGCTAAGCATGGATGGGGATGGCTGAGTATGGATAGATGGCTGAGTATGGATGGGATGGCTGAGCATGGATGGGGATGGTTGAGCATGGATGGATGAATGAGCATGGATGGGATGGCTGACCATGGATGGGATGGCTGAGTATGGATGGGTGAGTATGGATGGGATGGCTGAGCATGGATGAGGATGGCTGAGCATGGATGGATAGATGAGTATGGATGGGAAGGCTGAGCATGGATGGGATGGCTGAGCATGGATGAGGATGGCTGAGCATGCATGGGATGGCCGAGTACGGATGGGATGGCTGAGCATGGATGGGATGGCTGAGTATGGATGGATAGATGAGGCAGGAATTGGCACAGATCAGCGCTGTGGGAACTACAGATCCAGCCTACAGCACTGCTGCACCCTCTCCTCTCACATTGTACCAATCGGTACAGAGAGGGGAGAGCTAAGCCGGGCATGTGCTGGCTTGTTTACAACTGATCGCTCCGTCATTTGACGGAGCAATCAGGTGGTAAATGGCCGCTGTCATTGGCCATTTACCGTGATCCGTGATGCGCCAGATCCTCCGGACGTGACGGTCACAGATATTCCAGGGTGCGCGATTCTGGGAGGACATCATAGTATTGCTCTCGCTCTAACAAACGTGGCGATACCTCACATGTGTGGTTTGAACACCGTTTTCATATGCAGGCCCTACTCACATATGCGTTTGCTTCTGCAAGCGAGCTCGGTGGGACGGGGTGCATTTGAAAATTTAGATTTTTTTTTTCTTATTTATTTTACCTTTTATTTATTTTTAATTTTTACACTGTTTTAAAAAAATTGTGTCATTTTTATTCCTATTACAAGGGATGTAAACATCCCTTGTAATAGAAAAAAAGCATGACAGGACCTCTTAAATATGAGATCTGGGGTCAAAAAGACCTCAGATCTCATATTTACACTAAAATGCAATAATAAAAAAAAAATTAAATGTCATTTGAAAAAATAAAAATAAATAAATGTTGCTTTAAGAGCTTATGGGCGGAAGTGATGTTTTGATATCGCTTCCACCCTACAATGGTATGGAGACGGGTGGGAGCCATCTTCCCCTCACTCATCTCCATACCTAACAGGGAGAAGGACGCGATCGCCTCCGCCGCTGCCGGCGGCTCCGGTAAGCGGCGGAAGGCACCGGAGAGTGGCGCGGGGGGGCCCCTCTCCTGCCACTGATAAAAGTGATTTTGCAGCGAATCTGCTGCAGAGACCACATTTATCTGAAAGCGGATCGCCCGGTGAAGAAGAGGATACCGGGGTTACGGTAGCTAGCTGCTGCCATAACAACAACATCCCTCCTCAAACAGCTGACACATATGGGGGGCAGTCCGTAAGTGGTTTAAACCTGCCTGGTGCCTCCCTCTGAAACTGCAGCCTAGTAAAGCTGTTTACATAATCAGCATCAAATCTGTACAATATCTGCCTTTTTTCTGTGAAAAAATAAACTCTGGTTTTGATTTCTTGACTACATGCATATTGTGCGTCGGGTCTGTATGATATTTCCTGGCCTTTTTCAGAGAAATAAATACAATCTATTTTGAGTTCTTGAATTAAACTGACCTGGTGTCTCCCTCTGAATTTGCAGCCTATTAAAGCTGCTTACATAATCAGCATCAAATCTGAACAATATCTGCCTTTTTTCTGTGAAAAAATAAACTCTGGTTTTGATTTCTTGATTAAAACTTGTTTTACTTTTCCCTCTGTAACTGTAGCCCACTAAAGGATTAAAACAACTTACATTCAGTCTGTAGCAAGCCCATACAATTTTTTTGGCTATTTATTTATTTATTTTTTATAATACACTCTGATTTAGATTTATTGATGTCAGAAACCATGAACCAGACCGAGACAGTACAATAAAATCACACTTGTTTATTAATAAAAATAAAAAGTTAAATAGAGTAAGCGTAGTCAAAGCATAGCCAGAGTCCAGTAACCGGATCGGGTAGGCAGCCAAGCCAGAGTTCAGTAACCAGATCAGGTAATCAGTCAAACCAGAGTTCAGTAACCAGATCGGGTAATCAGCCAGGCCAGAAGTCAGGTATCCAAGTAGAGGGACAGCAAGCAGGATAGGGAGCCAGAAGGGATGTCAGCAAAGCAGAGAGACGCGTGAAGCCCAAGTGCATGGGTTCATCTTCACTGACCGACTTGGTACCAGGAGGCATGGGAGGTGAGGGAGGCACGGGTGGGACTGCAAAGCTCAGAGGCAAACATACAGGAGGCTTCCACAAGCGCTGCTTAAAAGAAAGACTTTCTCTGAGTCTGGAGTCAATGAGGATGGCAAATGAGATCAAGCTCTCCAGCTCAGTGGATATGTCTTAGGCTGCTATCTCATCCTTGATGGAATCCGATAGACCATAAGAAAAAGCAGCCACGAGGGCCTCATTGTTCCAAGTAACCTCTGCTGCCAGAGTAGGGAACTCAATGGCGTAGTTGGCAACAGTTCTTGTACTCTGTTTGATGGGCATGAGCGTGCGGGAATGTCAAATACCCTTTTAAAGGAGGCCACAAACTCAGGGTAACTCAAGACAACAGGTTTTTGCGTCTCCTATAGAGGGTTAGCCCAGGCCAAGGCTTTCTCAGAAAGCAAAGATATCATGAACCCTACTTTGCTTCTGTTAAAATGGAGCTGCCTTTTTCCAGGAAGAAGAATTAAAACCACTGCAAAACATTTCATTTATTCTGATCAGCCCAGAGGGGGCTGTGTTACTGCTTATTTGCTGAGCATGAGAGTGCAAGGCAATATTTTCTGGTGAGTGCGGCTTCATAAGAGTGGATCACAATCACAGTCGGTGTGGTGGAAGACTGTTGTATTGCATAGGAAGATTGCTTCATTCACTCTTTGACACTTAGTACTTTGCATGGACTTTTTTTCATCATTTTTCTATTTAATATTGCACGGACTGATATCTTTAACACCAATATCCAATATTGTTTTATCACATATTTATTCGTGTTTATGAGTTAAATGGTCCCCATTTATCATTGGAAGGGGATACTGGCTGATATTTTCACGGTGTCAGACTTACACGTACCTGACTGACGAACCCGGTATAGCAGGGGAGGCCTCCCGTACGTATCTGGTTCCTGGCCCCTGGTAGTGTACACAGAAGGCACAGGAGCGCAGAGTGGTAAGAGAGCCTGGCAGGTGACTTGTGGAGGTAAGGCCCAGGATCCTAATGCGTATGGTCTGGAAGTCCTAGAAAGTAAGGGTCTAGGCAGCTGGTGCAGAGCAGGAGCAAAGTGGGCAGGTCCTGTCACAGGCAGAGTTGGCAACAAATGGTAAGCGAGGTACAGAGGAGCAGGCAGGCTCAAAGTCCGGGTCACAGGCAGGGTTGGCAGCAGGTGGGCAGCGTGGTACAAAGGAGTAGGCAGAGTCGTAGTCAAGGAAAGCTGTGGTCAGGTGCAGGCGGATAACAAGAGGAGTCCAAAGGCAGGCCGGGGTCACTTAGGCGATCAAACAGGCAAACAGGAAGTCAGGAACTGGGAGCTGCAGATCGGACAGCACCGAGGAGAAGATTCCAGCAGACTAAATAGGGCGGCTGGCGTCAAGAGCCGTGTGCGCGCCCACGCCGACACGCCCAGGCGTGCGCACACGCACGCGCCCGCACAGTGGCGCGAACGGGCGCGCGCCAGCGTGGACCGGCGCACACTGGAGCGCCCAATAGCCAATCTATTCGGAGAACTCCTCTGACAGTGCCGCCTCCTAAAGGGCGGCCTCCGGACGCCCATCTGGGCCAGTCTATCAGCGTGAGCATTCCAGAAGTCTTAAAAGTTCCTCAGTGTGCAGATTGCCTTCTGGTTCCCAGGAGTTATCTTCTGGTCCATACCCCCTCCATTTGATCAAATATTGGACTTGATCATGTCTCTTCCTGCAGTCCAGGATTGCTTCCACCTCAAACTCTGTCTCATTGTCCACAATTACAGGTTCAGGTGGGCCGGTATTACGACCCGAAAAGGAATTGGGAATAGCAGGTTTCAGCAAGGATATGTGGAAGACTGGGTGAACTTTTAATGTATTGGGTAGATCCAGTTCATAGGTCACATCATTAATTTTCCTTTTGATTGGAAAGGGACCCATGAATTTGGGACCCAACTTCTTTGAGGGACAGGCCAACTTTAAGTTGAGGGTGGACAACCAAACCTGGTTGTCAGGTTCCAGAATGAGTTCTCCACGCTTCTTCCTATCGAACATCCTTTTATTATATTCTTGGGTTTTAGATATGGTTTCACGTAGTAATTTATTATTGGTGACAAAGAAGACCATTGTTTCAGAAGCTGCAGGAATAGAGCACTCGGGTAAGGTTTCAGGCAGGAATGACGGGTGAAAGCCATAATTGGCTAAGAATGGTGTCTGTTTAATAGCTGAGTGCACAGAGTTGTTGTATGCAAACTCAGCAATAGGCAGAAGAGAGACCCAATTGTTCTGTGAGAAGGTGGAAAAGCATCGGAGGTATTGCTCCAGGGTTTGGTTAGTTCTCTCTGTCTGCCTGTTTGTCTGGGGGTGATAGGCAGATGAGAACGCCGACTCAATTTCAAGTGACCCACAGAGAGCCTTCCAGAACCTGGAAGTGAACTGCACACCTCTATCGGAGACTATACTTGCTGGTACTCCATGTAATCTTACGATTTCTCTGACAAAAATTTTTGCAGTTTCCACGGCAGAAGGTGTACCTTTCATGGGTAAAAAATGAGCCATCTTAGACAGTTTATCTATAATGACAAAAATGGTGGAAAAACCCTCTGCCAGGGGGAGTTCTACGATGAAGTCCATCGCAATCATTTTTTACAGGGTCTTTCCGGAACGGGTAGAGGTTTTAGTAGACCCCAGGCCTTTGTGTGACTATTCTTGCTCCGAGCACAGGTGGTGCAGGACTCCACGTAACTTTTACAATCCTTTACCAGTTGGGGCCACCAAAATGTACGTTGCACCAGCTCTGTCGTCTTCAGTACGCCAAAATGCCCAGCTAACTTATGATCATGGCAAAGTTCCAGTACTGCCACTCTTAGACTCTCTGGGACCAAGATCTTGTCTTTGTACCGGAACAACCCATTTTGCAAGCTTACGTCGACTCCCATAGGTGGGGACAGATACCTGGAGGCCTGTTTAATTTGGGATATGATATCCCCCTGTAGCAACAGAAAATTTCCAGCAGGAAGGATGGTGTCAGAAGCTAAAGGTTCCTCGGAATCCTGGAACATGCGGGATAATGCGTCCGACTTAGTGTTCTTGGAGCCAGGTCTGTACGTGATGTGGAACTGGAACCTAGAGAAGAACAGAGCCCACCTTGCCTGCTGAGGTCTCAGTCTCTTGGCTGTTCTCAAGTATTCAAGGTTCTTATGGTCGGTATAGACCAAAATGGGATGTGCAGCACCCTCTAGGAGATAACGCCACTCTTCCAATGCGGCCTTAATAGCTAGAAGCTCTCTGTCTCCAACGTCGTTGTTCCTTTCCGTAGTGGAGAGTTTCCAAGAAAAAAAAGCCACTGGATAAAGCAGGGACTTGGCACCTTGCCGCTGAGAGAGTACTGCCCCCACTGCAACCTCTGAAGCGTCCACTTCAAGGACGAAAGGTGAGGCAGGGTTTGGATGATTCAGGATGGAGGCGGAGATGAACAACTTTTTAAGTTTGTCAAAGGCAGATTGCGCCTCGGTAGACCAACAAAAACGGTTCCCTTGCATGGTTATTTCGATAATTGGTGTAATAATTGCAGAGAAGCCTTTAATAAATTTGCGATAAAAGTTGGCGAAGCAAATGAAGCATTGGACCCCTTTTTTATCGGAGGGAGCGGGCCAGTCAAGGATAGCTGCCACTTTTTGCGAATCCATTTTAATGCCATTACTAGAAATTATTAGACCGAGGAACTGGATGCATTGGCATTCAGATTCGCACTTTTCTGATTTGGCATAAAGTTCATGCTGCCTGAGCCGGGTTAGTACATTTCGGACATGCCTGCGATGTTCGATGACTGAGGAGGAGAAGATCAAAATATCATCTAGGTATACTATAACGTATAAGTCCAGGAGGTCACGGAAAGTATCATTAATGAAGTGCTGAAACGTTGCAGGCGCGTTGCACAGACCAAAGGGCATAACAAGATATTCAAAGTGCCCGAACCGGGTACGGAAGGCAGTTTTCCATTCATCTCCCTCTCTGATGCGGATTAGGTTATAGGCCCCACGGAGATCGAGTTTAGTGAAGATTGTTGCTGAACCCAGTCTTTGGAAGAGTTCAGGTACCAGAGGTAAGGGATAGCGATTCTTGATAGTAATTTTGTTTAACTCTCTATAGTCGATACAAGGCCGAAGGGAGTGGTCCTTCTTTTCCACAAAGAAAATGCCGGCCCCGGCCGGTGACGTGGAGGGACAGATGAATCCTCACCTTAAGTTCTCGTTAATATAGGTCTTGAGAGTACCCAGCTCCTGCTCTGTTAACGGGAAAATTCGTCCAAAAGGAACTTCAGACCCAGGCAAAAGTTCTATCAGGCAATCATAAGGTCTGTGAGGAGAAAGGGTTTCCGCCCCCTTTTTACTGAAGACATCAAGAAAATCCCGATACGGAGTGGGAATCGCTTGCTGCGATTTGGTGTCCACGTCCAGACACATGAGTTGAGAAGAATCAGTAGGAGTGCTGGGCAAACAGTATTGCTGACAATAGTGGGAGCAGAACTTAATTTCTCCGGACACCCAATCAATACTAGGGTTATGGGCTTGTAGCCACAGCATTCCCAAAATAATCGGAAAAAGTGGAGAAGAAATCGCATCAAAATGAAGGAATTCTCAATGGTGAGTACCCATGATGGCCAACAGAGGAATAGTCTCCTGGGTGACGGGACCAGAGCTGAGAGTGGAACCATCAGCGAGATGGACCGCAAGTCCTTGTGATTTTGCTTGGAGAGGAATGTGGTGGTTAGCGGAAAAGGTTAGGTCTATAAAACAGCTACAAGCTCCGGAGTCAGTTATGACCGAGACTGTAAGATCCTGTCCTGGAAGCTGTAGAACAATGGGGAGAGCAAAATGATTAGCAGGATTACGCATGACAGGAGCACACTTAGTAGAGGCTGAAAAAGACTTACATGTCTTGTTAGGGCAAGATCTCACATAGTGACCTGACTCTCCGCAGTACATGCATAGGTTGTTGACCCGTCGACGCTGTCGCTCTTCAGACGTGAGGGATGGTCGGAGAAGGCCAAGCTGCATTGGCTCAGGGGCATCAAGGACCGAAGTAGGCGGTACACGAGGGCTTGGGCCGACAGAGCTGGTGGCACTAGGGACCTTTGGGAGGACCCAGGTAGGACGGAACTGACTGGTGGTTCTTTCGGAGCAGAGCTCTCTGAGGCGCCGGTCTATCTGAACGGACGGGTTGATAAGGTCCTCCAATGTTTGTGGTACTCCAACCCGCGCCAACTCATCCTTAAGTGGATCAGAAAGATCCATGCGAAATTGGTAACGCAAAGCCGCGTCGTTCCAATCCGTGTCTGAACTCCAGCGCCTGAATTCCAGGACGTAATCTTCCGCATGTATACGCCCTTGTTGTAGAGCGTGCAAAGCGGACTTAGCGGTGGCTTTCAACTGGGGGTCCTCATACAATTGGGACATGGCAGCAAAGAATGCATCCAGGTTGTCTAGAGATGCTGATTTCTGTTCCAGGAGACGGTGGGCCCAGGTCGGTGGTTCGCCAGATAGGAGAGAAATTACAAAGCCCACCTTCGTTGCTTCCAAGGAGAAGGTTCGTGGTAACAGAGCAAAGTATAATTCGCAGGCATTGCGGAAGGATCGATACTTGCTACGATCACCGGAAAATCTGTCGGGTGTAGGAACCCTTGGCTCAGGAGGAAGCATGACCACGGAGGAAGGAGATGAGAGTCCGGTAGCAGAAGCAGCTAGAGGGCTAGCAGGTGAGGAGAGCACCTGGACTCTTTCTTCCAGCCTAGTGTAGCCTTCCTGAAGGCTCTTTACAGCTTGAGTGAGACCTGCCAGGTGTCTGCATAGCTCCTCCATGGGAGAGGATCCCTGCTCGGGCTCGGACATGGCTGTCCGATACTGTCAGACTTACACGTACCTGACTGACGAACCCGGTATAGCAGGGGAGGCCTCCCGTACATATCTGGTTCCCAGCCCCTGGTAGTGTAAACAGAAGGCACAGGAGCGCAGAGTGGTAAGAGAGCCAGGCAGGTGACTTGTGGAGGTAAGGCCCAGGATCCTGATGCGTATGGTCTGGAAGTCCTAGAAAGTAAGGGTCTAGGCAGCTGGTGCAGAGCAGGAGCAATGTGGGCAGGTCCGGTCACAGGCAGAGTTGGCAACAAACGGTAAGCGAGGTACAGAGGAGCAGGCAGGCTCAAAGTCTGGGTCACAGGCAGGGTTGGCAGCAGGCGGGCAGCCTGGTACAAAGGAGTAGGCGAGGTCGTAGTCAAGGAAAGCCGTGGTCAGGTGCAGGCGGATAACAAGAGGAGTCCAAAGGCAGGCCGGGGTCACTTAGGTGATCAAACAGGCAAACAGGAAGCAAACAGGAAACAGGAAGTCAGGAACTGGGAGCTGCAGATCGGACAGCACCGAGCAGAAGATTCCAGCAGACTAAATAGGGCGGCTGGTGCCAGGCGCCAGCGCGGACCGGCGCGAACCGGCGCACACTGGAGCGCCCAATAGCCAATCTATTCGGAGAACTCCTCTGACACACAGTCTCACTAACACCAGTGGGTGATTCATTTCATCCGCTTCTCATTTATTTTTCATTCACTGTATTTATATTTAGATTTTTGGCATCATTACATTGATGTGATATATAGCGCCACTATTTCTATCTGAAATATCATTTATATATTATTTTACACAAGTTGGCAGCTTTAGGGAATTTTTTGGTTTTGCACAGGAGCGCAGTGGTGGTTTGTCATAGTCTTGTTGCGCGGTACTTGAACACCAACTTTTTATTGAACTGGATTACCCCCAAATCGCTGGGGAAGTGGGGCGGAACCAGACATACTTCTTATAGAGGTAATACTCAAGGCAGGTGCCTGCACAGAGACTGGCGCAGCAGCGCGGACGGCCTGCAACTCAGGTTGTACTGGAGCAGCCACAGTGGGGGATTCCAGGTGAGCCATGCAACTCAGGAGCATTTGTAACGCCATGGCAAACTGATCCATGCGGTGATCTTGATCATCCAATCTGGAAAAAATATTACCAACAGGTGGATTGACTGTATCTTCTGAATTCATGGCCTTCGCCTACTGTCAGAAACCATGAACCAGACCGAGACAGAAGTACAGTAAAATCATACTTGTTTATTAATAAAAATATAAAGGTAAATAGAGTAAGCGTAGTCAAAACATAGCCAGAGTCCAGTAACCGAATCGGGTAGTCAGCCAAGCCAGAGTTCAGTAACCAGATCGGGTAATCTGCCAATCCAGAGTTCAGTAACCAGATCGGGTAATCTGCCAATCCAGAGTTCAGTAACCAGATTGGGTAATCAGCCAAGCCAGAGTTCAGTAACCAGATTGGGTAATCAGCCAGGCCAGAAGTCAGGGATCCAAGTAGAGGAACAGCAAGCAGGATAAGGAGCCAGAAGGGATGTCAGCAAAGCTAGTCTTTAAACAGGAAAGCAGGAGATGGTTTCTTGTGATGTGACCAAGGCGAAGGCAGGAATGAAGTGAGCTGGAGATCTTTAAGTAGGCGGGACTGACGAGCAGATCCACAACAGCTGGTTAACTGTGGAGAGAGATGAGAGCTGGCGCAATTAGCTGACAGCTGAGCGGCCAGCTCAGAGAAGGAAGGGCTGAGCCAGCCCTGACAATCGATTAAACCCTACCTGGTTCCTTCTAAAACCACAGCCCTGTAAAGCTGTTTAAATAGTGTGCGTCAAGTCTGTATGATATTTCTGTTCTTTTTCAGAGAAATATTATGCTCTATTTTGATTTCTTGATTAAAACTGGCCTGCTGTCTCACTCTGAAATTGCAGCCTACTAAACCCTCCTACAGTCTGCATTGAGTTTGTACAGTTTTCCTGGATGTTTACTGTGAAATTATAAACTCTTACTTTGATTTTTTTTATTATTATTAAACCCTGCCTCTAAACACTTGACTATCTCTTTTAGATTGTAAGCTGTAACAATCAAGGCCCTCTGATTCCTCCTGTATTGAATTTTATTGTAACTGTTCTGTATTTTAACTGTACTGTCTAAACTATGTGGCATGTTCACCAATGCCAGGAGCCTGGCGGACAAAATGGGTGAACTAGAGATACTGTTGTACGAGAAGGATTTGGATTTTGTGGGAATTTCAGAGACCTGGTTCAACAGCTCTCATGATTGGCTGGCAACCATTCAAGGGTATACCCTTTATCTCAAGGATAGAGAGGGTAAAAAAGGGGGAGGGGTATGCCTATATATGAAGAATAGGGATGAGCCGAACACCAGAACCTGCAAACGGACCGAAAGTTCGCGCAAACTTTAGAACCCCGTTAAAGTCTATGGGACTCGAACGTTCAAAATCAAAAGTGCTAATTTTAAAGGCTAATATGCAAGTTATTGTCCTAAAAAGGGTTTGGGGACCCGGGTCCTGCCCCAGGGGACATGTATCAATTCAAAAAATGTTTTAAAAACGGCCGTTTTTTCGGGAGCAGTGATTTTAATGATGTTTAAACTGAAAAAAAAGTGAAATATTCCTTTAAATATCGTACCTGGGGGGTGTCTAAAAAATGCCTGTAAATTGGCGCGTGTTTCCCGTGCTTAGAACAGTCCCTGCACAAAATGACATTTTTAAAGGAATAAAAGTCATTTAAAACTGCTTGCAGCTTTAATATAATGTCGGGTCCCGGCAATATGGATGAAAATCAGTGAGACAAACGTCATGGGTACCCCCCCAGTCCATTACCAGGCACTTTGGGTCTTATATGGGTACTAAGGGGAACCCCGCATCCAAATTAAAAAAAGGTAAGGCGTGGGGCCCCCAGGCCCTATATACTCTGAACAGAAGTATACAGGCGGTGCAAACAAGGCAGGGACTGTAAGTTTGTTGTGAAGTAGAATCTTTTTGTAATTTTTGAACTGGTACATTTTTAAAGTGTAGCTCCAGCCAAAAAATCTATTTTTAAGCTTTTTGGAAAACATAGCTAAGGGTTAACACCCCTGTAACATTTGTTTTGCTGTCTGTGCACCTCTTCAAAAGATTTCACCTCACTTTCTGTCCCAATGACAAATGTTTTTTGAAAATTTGGGGTTTTTAGTGAAACAAGGATTGGTGATAAAGCATCAATGAACATTTTCCCCATATTAACTCTTACAGGAGAGAATTTCCCTTCCTGGGGTAGATTTCATCTCACTTCCTGTTGTCTCCTTCCTGAACAGGCCCTGCTGTGAAATATTAGATCAAGAATTGTAATTACTTGCCATTGTTGAACAGTGGTAGAAAAATTGGGCCTTTGGTGGTGGTGGTGGTGGTGGTGCTGGTGCCATAACACTGTAAGTCCTCACAGTTACTCTTGGTGGGTGCTGGAACAGGCCCTGCTGTGAAATATTATATCAAGAATTGTAATTACATGCACCTGTTGAACAGGGGCAGAAAAATTGGGTCTTTGGTGGTGGTGGTGATGTTGCCACAACACTGTAAGCCCTCACAGTTACTCTTGGTGGGCGCAGGAATGGGCCCTGCTGTGAAATATTAGATCAAGAATTGTAATTACATGTCCCTGTTGAACAGGGGCAGAAAAATTGGGCCTTAGGCACTGGTGCCACAACACTGCAACCCCTCACAGATGCTATAGTTGGAGCGCAGGAATGAGCCCTGCTGTAAAGTATTGCATCAACAATTGTAATTATACGCCCCTGTTAAACAGGGGCTGAAAAATTGGGCCTTGGGCACTGGTGCTGGTGCCACAACACTGCAATCCCTCACAGATACTATAGTTGGAGTGCAGGAATGAGCCCTGCTGAAAAATATTGCATCAAAAATTGTAATTACATGCCCCTTTTAAACAGGGGTAGAAAAATTGGGCCTTGGCCACTGGTGGCGGTGCCCAGAACCAAAATGTTCTTACAAGCTATCAGCATGAAAATTGAGGAGGAAGAGGATTGTCACTCAGCATAACAGGATAGTCACTCAGCATCAGCATAGGCAGTCTTGAAGGCATCTCACATTAAAAAAAAAATCAATCGGTTACATCAGCATCAGGTGCTTGGTAGCTGGTGATCCAAAACTGATTCATTTTTATGAAGGTCAGCCGATCGACCGATTCGGTGGACAGGCGCACCCTGTGATCGGTTACAAAGCCTCCAGCAGCACTGAATGTGCGTTCCGAAAGAATGCTGGATGCAGGACAAGCCAGTAGCTGAACTGCATACTGTGCAAGCTCTGGCCTCCTCAAATGGTGACAGGACAGTGCATGCATCCCTGATCATAGCCCACTGGCATGGGGAAAAAAAACAAGGTCCCCTGACCCTGTCCTGGTGCCATAGTCACTTAGGTATTCATTGATGACCCTCTGCTGTGTGTGCAGCCTCTGCAGCATGGCCAACTTTGAGTTCCACCTGGTGGGCATGTCACAGATTAGGCAGTTCTTGGGCAGGTTAAATCCCTTTTGGAGGTCAGCCAGCCGAGCACTGGCATTATATGACCTGTGGAAATGCACACAGACTTTCCTGTCCTGCCTCAGGACATCCTGTAAGCCCGGGTACCTGCCCAAGAACCGCTGCACCACCAAGTTAAGGACGTGAGCCAAACAGGGCACATGGGTCAGTTGTCCCTGTCGGAGAACAGAGAGGAAGTTGGTGCCATTGTCGCAAACCACCATACCTGGCTTAAGCTGGCGTGGCGTCAACCACCTCAGAACCTGCCCCTGCAGAGCTGACAGAATCTCTGCCCCAGTGTGGCTCCTGTCCCCCAAACACACCAGCTCAAGCACTGCATGGCATCTTTTTGCCTGCGTGCTTGCGTAGCCCCTTGATTGCCAATGGAGCACCGCTGGTTCTGAGGACAAATCAGCACAGGAAGAGGCCATGGAGGAAGAAGAAGAGGAGGGGGTGGAGGAGAGAGGTATGGCAGAATCACCACTAGTAGAATTTTGGAGGCGTGGTGGCGGAACAACCTCCAACACTACTGCACCCTGTCCTGCATCCTTCCAAGTTGCCAGAAGAGTCACCCAGTGCACGGTGAAAGATAGGTAATGTCCCTGTCCATGCCTGCTGGACCATGTGTCAGCGGTAATATGCAACTTACTGCTGACCGCCCTTTCCAGCAAGGCCAAGACATTGCCTTCCACATGCCAGTAGAGAGCCGGAATCGCCTTCCGTGAGAAAAAGTGGCGTTTGGGAACCTGCCACTGAGGAACCACACATTATACAAACTCACAGAAGGGGGCAGAGTCTAACAACTGAAAAGGCAGCAGTTGAAGTGCTAGCAATTTAGCCAAGCTAGCATTCAACCTCTGGGCATGTGGATGATTGGGAGCGAACTTCTTTCGCCGGTGCAGCAGCTGGGGCAGGGAAATTTGCCTGGTACAATCTGACGTCAGTGTACCGATAGCAGATTGCCCGCAAGTACTTGGCTGTGACACGCCTAATTCTACACCTTCATTCCTCTCAGTGCAGGTTTCAGAGAGGACTGAAGGTATAGTGGGGTTGGAGATCCCAGCAGATGAGGAGCAAGGAGAGGTCCGCTTTGTTCTTTGGTGTGGGTCTTTTAGGTACGCTTGCCAACGAACTGCATGGCAGGTCGACATATGTCTGGTCAAACATGTGGTGCCCAAGCGGGTGATGTTTTGGCCATGTGAGATACGCTTGAGACATATGTTGCAAATAGCAGCAGTGGGATCTGATGTACTCGTCTCAAAAAAGGCCCACACCAAAGAACTTTTGGAATAACGCACACAGACAGCAGCGCCCTGCACATGCGGAGCGCTGCGATGTGATCCAGTCGGTGTGCTGCCCTTAAGCTGGCCCCTGGAGGGCATCTTGCCTCGTTGGAGATGTGCCTCCTCCTCCTCCTCCTCTCTCCTATCAGGCACCAACGTGGAGTCAGTGAACTCATCATCCCCCCCCTCCTCATCACTGGAGCAAACCTGGCAGTATGCTGCAGCTGGGGGAATATGACTGCCAGATTGCTGTTCTTCTTGGGCACCCCCTCTCTCTGGGCTCACGTTACTGCCTTCCTCTAGCTGGGTACCATCATTGGAGCCTTCAAAACGCTGGGCATCCTCCTGGAGCATGTACCCAACACTGTGGTCAAACAGTTCGGGGGACTCCTCAGGAGGACATGGTGGGGCTAGGGAAGGAGTGACTGATGCCATTGAGCCGAGGGAAGAGGCCGCGTTGGCAGCTGCTTTGCCAGACAAAGTACTCTGAGCCTGGGTGAGAGAGGATGAGGAGGATGGGAACGGCTTGGTCATCCATTCCACCAAGTCTTCCGCATGTTGCGGCTCAACACGGCCAGCTGCCGAAAAAAAGGACAAGCGTGTCCCACGGCCACGTGCTGATGAGGATGCACCGTCTCCACGACCAGCACTGTTGCCTCTAGACACAGAGCCTACTTGCCCTCTTTTATTGGCTTGTGACTGTCTGCCTCTCCTTGTTGGCCTTCCAGACATACTAATGGCCTGCAGTGAGATGTAGCTGCACAAAGCTGGGATGTATATAAATACTGATACTGCAGCTAGCAGAATCAACTGCATGCCTGTAGTATTATTAGTATGAGAACACCAGCAATTGTCTTCAGGTAACTTTAGGTGCACACTGTGCAGAGAACACAGTACACTAACTGTAAATACTGCAGCTGCTTGCCTGTGGTATTAATATGATCAGAACAACAGCAATTGTCTTCAGGTAGCTTTAGGTGCACACTGTGCAGAGGACACATTACACTAACTGTAAATACTGCAGCTGCCTGCCTGTGGTATTAATAGGATCAGAACAACAGCAATTGTCTTCAGGTAGCTTTAGGTGCACACTATGCAGAGGACACAGTAAACTAACTGTAAATACTGCAGCTGCCTGCCTGTGGTATTAATAGGATCAGAACAACAGCAATTGTCTTCAGATAGCTTTAGGTGCACACTGTGCAAAGGACGCACTACACTAACTGTAAATACTGCAGCTGCCTGCCTGTGGTATTAATAGGATCAGAACAACAGCAATTGTCTTCAGGTAGCTTTAGGTGCACACTGTGCAGAGGACACAGTACACTAACTGTAAATACTGCAGCTGCCTGCCTGTGGTATTAATAGGATCAGAACAACAGCAATTGTCTTCAGGTAGCTTTGGGTGCACACTGTGCAGAGGACGCACTACACTAACTGTAAATACTGTAGCTGCCTGCCCTTGGTACTAATAGGATCAGAAGAACACCAGCAATTTTCTTCAGGTAGCTGTAAATACTGTAAAAACACCTGCCTGCCCGTCAGTAGGAAGAGAATAACAGGAACGGATCTAGCTAAACTGAATACAGTGTTTATATATATATATATATATATATATATATATATATATATACATATACAACACCTAGGATGCATTTATATACACTGTAAGTACAGCTAACTGACTCGCCTGCCTACTTAAATCAAATGACACTGTCTCTCTGTCTATTTCTCCGCCGCCGCAACACACTACACAAGGCCGCCACGCAGGCGGCTTTATATAGTGTGGGGCATGTACTAAACCTCCTGAGCCATAATTGGCCAAAGCCAGGGTTACGGCCATTAGGGCTCTCTGTACAGACGGCGCTGTGATTGGCCAAGCATGCGGGTCATAGTGCATGCTTGGCCAATCATCAGCCAGCAATGCACTGCGATACTGCAGTGAAATATGGGCCGTGACGTGCCACTCGAATTTGGCACGAACGGCCCATAACGTTTGCAATTCGACAAACGGTCGAACATGCGATGTTCGAGTCGAACATGGGTTCAACTCGAACTCGAAGCTCTTCCCTAATCAAGAATAATGTACAAGTGAATGTGAGAGATGACATCACTAAGAGAGGTAGGGAGGAGGTGGAATCCTTATGGGTAGAGCTCCAAAGGGATGAAGCTAAGGGGAAAATAATACTGGGAGTATGCTATAGGCTCCCTAACCTGAGGGAGGAAGGGGAGACAGATCTCCTATCACAATTTGGATTAGCAGCAAGGATGGGAAGTGATATCATAATGGGGGATTTTAATTATCCAGACATAGACTGGGAAGAGGGAGCCACGCATTTATCTAAGGCTCGCCAGTTCCTAAATGTCTTACAGGACAATTTTATGGGTCAGATAGTAGACGCACCAACTAGAAATAAAGCGTTACTGGACCTACTGATTACCAACAATACAGACCTGATCACGGATGTGTAAATACGGGGCAATTTAGGTAACAGCGATCACAGGTCAATTGGCTTCAGTATAAATCACACAAATAGGAAACATAAGGGGAATACAAAGACACTGAATTTCAAAAGAGCCAACTTCCCTAAACTACGAACATTGCTAGAAGGCATAAATTGGGATAAAATCTTAGGAACAAAGAACACAGAGGAGAGATGGGTTTGCTTTAAGAGCATATTAAATAAGGTCATCAGCCAATACAACCCATTGGGTAATAAATTTAAAAGAGCGAACAAAAGTCCTGGATAGCTTAACTCCAATGTAAAAATGCATATAAAAGCAAAGGAGAAGGCCTTCAAAAAATACAAGGTTGAGGGATCATCATCAGCATTCAGACTTTATAAAGAATGCAACAAAAAATGTAAGGGTACAATAAGGACGGCTAAGATAGAACACAAAAGACACATAGTGGAGGAGAGCAAAAAAAATTCCAAGAAATTCATTAAGTATGTAAAAAGTAAAAAAGGGAGGACAGACCATATTGGCCCCATAAAGAATGAGGAAGGACATCTGGTTACAAAGGATAGGGAGATGGTATTGAAGGTATTGAATTTATTCTTCTCCTCAGTCTTCACGAGGGAATCGGGGGGCTTCAGTAACCAAAACTGCAGTGTTTATCCTCATGACACATCACAGGAAGCACCTCCATGGTTAACAGAGGACAGAATTAAAATTAGACTTGGGAAGCTTAACATTAATAAATCACTGGGACCAGATGGCTTGCACCGGAGGGTACTTAGGGAACTCAGTCAAGTAATTGCCAGACCGTCGTTCCTCATTTTTACTGACAGTCTACTGACTGGAATGGTACCAGCTGATTGGAGAAAAGCCAATGTAGCACCAATATTTAAAAAGGGCCCCAAATACATCCCTGGGAATTACAGACCAGTTAGCCTAACATCAATAGTATGTAAACTCTTGGACGGAATGATAAGGGACTATATACAAGATTTTAGTAATGAGAACAGTATCATTAGCAGTAATCAGCATGGATTCATGAAGAATCGTTCTTGCCAAACCAATCTATTAACCTTCTATGAGGAGGTGAGTTGCCATCTAGATAAAGGAAGGCCCATAGACGTGGTGTACCTGGATTTTGCAAAAGCATTTGACACAGTTCCCCATAAACGTTTACTGTACAAAATAATGTCCGTTGGCATGGACCATAGGGTGAGTACATGGATTGAAAACTGGCTACAAGGGCGAGTTCAGAGGGTGGTGATAAATGGGGAGTACTCGGAATGGTCAGGGATGGGTAGTGGGTTCCCCCAGTTTTCTGTGCTGGGACCAATCCTGTTTAATTTGTTTACAAACGACCTGGAGGATGGGGTAAACAGTTCAATCTCTGTATTAACTTCTCCGCAGGATGTGGAAACCTTGCCAAAGATCTGAACAAATACATGGGGTGGGCAACTACACGGCAAATGAGGTTCAATGTAGAAAAACGTAAAATAATGCATTTGGGTGGCAAAAATAATATTGCAATCTATACACTGGGGAAAGAACTTCTGGGGGAATCTAGGATGGAAAATGACCTAGTAGATGATAGGCTCAGCACTGGCATGCAATGCCAAGCTGCTGCTAACAAAGCAAACAGAATATTGGCATGCATTAAAAAGGGGATTAAGAGTATGCTGTCCAGTTCTGGGCACCAGTCCTCAGGCAGGTTGACCCCACAATAGGGTAAACATTTTCGGGGAGTTTAACAAGACACGTGGCCACTCATTAAAATTAAAAGAAAAGAGGTTTAACCTTAAACTACGTAGAGGGTTCTTTACTGTAAGAGCAGCAAGGATGTGGAATTCCCTTCCACAGGCGGTGGTCTCATCGGTGGGGGGGCATCAATAGTTCAATAGCAATATCAATAGCATCAATAGTTTCAAGAAACTATTAGATAAGCACCTGAACGACCACAACATACAAGGATATACAAGGTAATACTGACATATAATCACACACATAGGTTGGACTTGATGGACTTGTGTCTTTTTTCGACCTCACCTACTATGTAACTATGTAGCTATGTTTGCCCTAACATTGTAAAGTGCTGTGCAAACTGTTGGCGCTATATCAATCCCGTATAATAATAATAAAGCTGCTTACATAGTGTGCATCAAGTCTGTACACAACGTCTGTCCCTTTGCTGTGAAATATTAGACTCTAAATTTTATTTCTTGATTAAATCCTGCCTGATGTCTCCCTCTGAACTGGTGTCCTACTAAAGCCATTTATAAAGTATTCATCAAGTCTGTACAATATTTCTATATTTCTATACTCTAATTTTGATTTCTAGATTAAAACCTGCCTTGGTCCACCTCTGAAACTGTGGCTCACTGAAGCCACTTAGTACACAGTGTGCAATGAGTCTGTACAATATATCTACCACTCTAAACAAACCTGCCTGATGCGTCCTAGTAAAAGAGTCTGGCTATTATATAGGATAAAGATTTTTTATTTGATTTTGGTTTGATTTTCTGGGACTTATTTGGAATATACATATCTAAACCAAACAATGGACAGCTTTGAGCTGTACTTCAATTTATAGATCATGTGTTTTCAATAGAAGCATATCACAACACCCAAACATTTTACTCCGTCTCTCGTGCCCGCAAACGTGCGCGGCCGGCAGTCATCGCGACTGCAGGCCATGTGCATTGGCTCCCCCGCCATGCAGTGCGCATGTGTGCACCTTCTGCAGCGCGCCTGCTCTAGCTGTTTAAAGGGCCGACATACAGCTACGGCGATTTGCACGAGAGAGCCGACCTGCTGCAGTATAGTAATGGGGGCTGGTCGGCTAGTGGTTAAAGACAACATTGGTTAAAATAGTCAGGGACTGCTTAGCAACTAGCTACTGGTAAGACAATGAACACTTTGGTGAGAAGTATGTAATGTTCAATATAGTGTATATATATCAGAGAGGCTGAGGGGAATGGCTGTTGAGCTATCAGAGCTGAGAGGAGCATGAAGATGGAAGGACCCCTGTTGCCTATGACTTGATCCTACTGGGGACTGTACTATGTTATATGCTGTGGCTGGAACACTGAGCATTGTTTAGCCACTTGACATCCCGCCCATAGTCATATGACGTCCGCAGGAGGGATCTCCCATCGTAGGCAGGCGTCATATGATGTCCTCGGCTTCCCGGCCGTCTGGGGATGTCTGCAGGGCCCGGCGATGTCCGCCGGACACCCGCGATTGCCGGTAATAGAGCCGGGACGTGGATCTGTGTGTGTAAGCATAAGCACATATATACATGTCCTGTCAGGTAAGAGGAGACCGATCATGTGTTTCCAGTACAGAGGAACACTGATCGGTCTCCTCCCCTTGTGAATCCCCTCGCCCCCACAGTTAGAATCACTCCCTAGGTTACACAGTTAACCCCTTGCTCGCCCCCTAGTGTTAACCCCTTCCCTGCCAGTGACATTTATACAGTAATCCATGCATTTTTATAGCACTGATAGCTGTATAAATGTGAATGGTCCCAAAATAGTGTCAAAAGTGTCCTATCTATCCGCCGCAATGTCACAGTCACGATAAAAATCGCAGATCGCCACCATTACTAGTAAAAAATAAATAAAGAATAAAAATGGCATAAATCTATCCCTTATTTTGTAGGCGCTATAACTTTTGCGCAAACCAATCAATATACGCTTATTGCGGGTTTTTTACCAAAAATATGTAGAAGAATACATATCGGCCTAAACTGAGGAAAAAATGTGTTTTTTTTTTTTTTTAAATTTTGGGATAAAAAAAGTAAAAAAAAAAGTAAAAAATATTGTGTTTTTTTCAAACTTGTCACTCTTCTTTTGTTTATAGTGCAAGAATTAAAACCGCAGAGGTGATCAAATACCACCAAAAGAAAGCTCTATTGGTGGGGAAAAAAATAATACAAATTTCATATGGGTACAGTGTTGCATGATTGCGCAATTGTCATTCAAATTGCGACAGCGCTGAAAGCTGAAAATTGGCCTGGGCAGGAAGGGGGTGAAAATGCCCTGTATTGAAGTGGTTAAAATGGACTGTCTTATACAGTTAAGAAGAGTTGTTTTACTGTTTTAAACTGTATATGAAGACAAAGACTGTCAATTTTTCTGTTGTTCTTGCTGAATAAAGCCTTTTAAGTTGAGTAAACTGTTTCACCGCTGCCTGTTAACCCCTCGGATCCTGACAGTATGGATGTAAATACTGTATGATGCAGCACAATGTGCGGATGTAAATACAGTACGACTCTGCACAGTGTACAGATGTAAATACAGTATGACACAGCACAGTCTACAGATGTAAATATTGTGTGATGCAGTAGAGTGTACAGATGTAAATACTGTGTGATACAGTACAGTGTACAGATGTAGATATTGTGCGATGTAGTACAGTGTACAGATGTAAATACTGTGCGATGCAGTACAGAGTACAGATGTAAATATTGTGCGATGCAGTACAGTGTATAGTTGTTTATATTGTGCGGTGCAGTACAGTGTACAGATGTAAATATTTTGTGATGCAGTACAGTGCTTAGGTATGAGTACTATGTGAAGCGACACACTGTGCTGTCAGAATTCACACAGATGGGCGTGGCTTGATGGCGGCGTGAGTGGCTGCATAGAAACACCGCTCCGGCTCTGAACTTTCATCCTGCCTCCCTAATCCTCACAAATGGCACTGTGTCCTTCTACATGGCTGTGGGCATCTACTGAGCCGGCTATGATGGTAAAATGCGGGCCGCCTGTGCCCCCATCAGCGGCGGAACAACTAGCTCGATTTAGGAGGCAAGATGTCACTGGGACACAGGCCGGACAGATGGACGTGCTGCAGCCCTCCTCTTCTACTTCTCAGGACTCTGCTATATGGTTGAGTGACTCTACACCTGCTATATTCACCACCCAAACTGACTCCCTGTCATGCAACGATCCCATGCAGAACAATGAACACTGCCAGACCCTTGCTTTCCCTCCACCTGAGACTACACTAACCAGTATCATGCTGGCCATACAGGATTGCAAGGCCTCAATCTCTACCCAGATAGCTATTCATATGGACTTCTCACTATTGAAACAGGATGTTCAAAATCTGCGTGATAGAACCCGGGGTCACTGAGGAACGAATAAACTCCCTGGAAGATACTGTGCTCCCCTTATCTGCCATGATACATGATACTACAAGTGAGATGGCTAATCTCCACGCCAAACTCAATGATTTAGAAACGCTCACGCAGGAACAATCTCCGTTTCATGGGGTTTCCTGAACGCTCGGAGGGCTCCCACCCTGAAAATGTTTTATACTCCTGGCCATGAGACATTTTTGGTACGGACGCACAATCCTTCGCCTATGTCATTGAATAGGCACAACGTACACCCCCCCCCCCGCGTCCACCTCCAGCAGGAGCCCCCCCACGCTCTATTATTGCTCGGATCCTTAATTTCCAAGATAAAGTCGCCATTTTGCACCTCGCAAGGGAAAAAGGGCTGTTTAAGTATAATGGCAATACAATTTCAGTTTATCCTGACTTCTCAGCTAACGTCCAAAGCCAACGCATTTCCTTTGCAGCAGTGAAAGCCCGCCTGTGTACTGAAGGCCTACAGTACGCTATGCTTTGCCCTACTAAGCTACGTGTTATCCATGATGGTAGAACCCTCTTCTATACAAACCCCAAAGAAGCCATGGCGTGGCTGAACGATCAATATGGAAATGTACCCAGACGCAGAGGTGAATGATCATGGCAATTGTTCTTTGAAATTCCCCTTTGAACCCTCACTACAGATCCTGAGACTTCTACATCTACTTGCTAAGGCTGTGATGTTTGTGTATACTGTTCTCACCACAATGCCTATATACCTCATGATAATTCTTGCTCCCTCTCCTGTAAACTGAAAAAGAGCACTTTCCTACTGTGCCCGGCCTTCTCTCCCAGAGTTGTTCTTTCCATGATCCTGGCTGTTATGCCTTTTGGTATGCAAGGTGTCTTTCATCTCCCCCTACACCTGCAGTGGACCCTTATCCTGGAACAGGACCTCTTTATAATTTTTTATTCACTGTTGAGAGCCTTTCCGTATTCCACAATACCCCCACACCAATAGGTGGCGTGGCACGGGACAGTTCGGACCTCAACTGAGAGTTTTGTGTGTTTTTTTTTTTTGGTTTAGGGATCCAAGGCTAACTCAGCTACAAGTACAAACTAAGCAATGGATGAATTTGCCTCTAGATCTTATGGGCAGAGTCAGCACCCTTAAAATGATATACTTACCTAAGTTGTTGTACGTTCTTATGGAATAGCCGGCCCCCCAGGGTGTGATGTGGAAATATTGAGGCCTTTGTTTTTACTTCCAAGGACATCAAATTTGATAAATATGTATGAACTTTTTGTACTCTCCACAAGTTCTCTGAATAGGTACTATACCATCTGTCTTTACCACCATAAAACCCCCATTTCCTGTCAAAGGTCTATTTTAAGTGTGGCCACCTGTCTTATGTGAGGGAATAGGACTCTCTTTAACCCCCACCCCCACCCCCACTGCACCATTAAGTGAATGTGGCAATGTCTTAGAATATGTGAGAGGAGGTGTTTCTACCTGGAAGGAGTTAAGGAGAGGTGGACTTTTGCAAGTGTATATATTGGAACACAGGTCACTGGCCTCTCTCTTAGCCTCATGGTCTCGAGAAGCATGGTGATGTAAGATTCCTCTCTGTAATACACCTCCTTTACTTTCTTTGTGTATAACTTCTTCTTTCTGTAATTGTCTTTGTCCACTGTATTTGTAGCATCACTGCTTTCAAGGTTGTATTATGTACGTTATATTTGATAACATTGGATCATTCTAACGTTTCTTTTCAGTTTAAAAAAATGTGATTGTTATTCTTTTTGCACAGTTATCATTCGTGATAATTCTATCCGTAATAACTACAACCGCATTGGTTGATTCTTATATAGACAAGGTTATACTCACTTATTTTATATATCGTTAAGCGTATAAGTGAGGTAGGTAAACATTGCCTTCACAGATGATGCCTCCTTGTGTGAGGAAGTTTAACATTTGGGTGAATGTTATTTCTTGTATGGAAGACAGAGCTGGTCTATACAGTCCTAACTCCAGAAACGCTATGTGGTTTTTTATGTCTTTTGTTTTCACCTGTCTCCCATGTGAATACCCAGACTAACAAACTTCTCAGAACTTTCCTTTTTACCTTTGATCTATACTAATACTTTGATGAGACTGATGTTAAATAAGTGTATATATAAAATAGAATTGTAAGTGCAAATTATAAGGGCTCCATTTGGAATCTTGGAGGCAGTGGTAACGGATACGTGCCTCTCTGCCAAAAAGCAGGTCCAGTTGACCCGTGACTGAGATTAGGCCAATCTTTGTGATTGAAACGCACCTGTGGTCCCAGAGCTATGTTTCCACTGGTGCAACTCCAAAGTCGCATGATTTAGAGTCTGACTGTGAGGTGCAACTTTAGGGTGACTGTGGTGTGGCTTTGAATGCGACTTTGATCCAAATTTATACTCTGGGTCAGAGTCGCAACCGGAGTTGCATCAGGGTGGTGCAGGTACCTTTTCAGAGTCACTGCAGCTTTGAATCGCATAGATTGGAACGGGTGCTATTGAAATCAATGGGCTGCAACTTGTAATGCGACTTTAGGTGTCCAAAGTCGCATGACAAATTGCACTAGTGGAAACGGAGACTAAATCACACTGAATGATCTTGGATATGAATCTTTCTTCTTTGCAATTACTAACGGGGGATTTTAAGCTTTGTAGTTAGACCTGGGAACAGGGCTGTGTTTTGGTCTAGGCCAACAAGGCCTAGGCCTAGGGCGGCACTTTGCGGGGGGCGGCAAAAAGGGCCGCCCCCCTGCATAAGAGGAAGCCCCCCCACCCGTCTTGCCGATTCCCGGCTCCCGCTGCCGCACACATGCAGCCTACGGCGGCCGGCTTTCTGTAGCGGCGCCATGGTGTATGGGTGTGCTTGGCAGAGGGTGGGGGCGTGTACCTCACGCCCCCCCACTCTCTGCCAAGCACGCCCATACACCGCGGCGCCGCTACAGAAAGCCGGCTGCCATGGGCTGCATGTGTGCAGGAGGCGGCAGCCGTGAATCGGCAAGATGGGTAGGGGGGTTTTCTCATGCAGGGGGGCGGCGTGTGTCACTCGCGCCCCCATAAGCAGCAGGTGACAGGTGAAGCCTTAAGCTCCGGCTACCCTCCCCTGCACTGCTTTCCTGCAGTGAATCTTCTCCTCGGCCCTGGGGCAGGATCTGGCTGTGACGTCAGGAGGAGGAGAGAGAGGAGCACGAGGGAAACCCCCAGGACAGCAGGTATAATGATTGAATAAATTATATCAGTGTTATGGGCACTGGCAGTGGCAGCATTTGATGGGCACAGTGTTAGCATTTGATGGGCACAGTGGCTACGTTTGATGGGCACAGTGGCAGCATTTGATAGGCACAGTGTTAGCATTTGATGGGCACAGTGTTAGCGTTTGATGGCACAATGGCTGCATTTGATGGCACAATGGCTACATTTGATGGGCACTGTGGCTGCAATTGATGGGCACAGTGGCTGCAATTGATGGGCACAGTGGCTGCAATTGATGGGCACAGTGGCTACGTTTGATGGGCACAGTGGCAGCATTTGATGGGCACAGTGTTAGCATTTAATGGGCACAGTGTTAGCATTTGATGGGCACAGTGTTAGCATTTGATGGGCACAGTGTTAGCATTTGATGGGCACAGTGGCTGCGTTTGATGGCACAATGGCTGCGTTTGATGGCACAATGGCTACATTTGATGGCACAGTGGATGCGTTTGATGGGCACAGTGGATGCGTTTGATGGGCACAGTGGCTGCGTTTGGGCACAGTGGCTGCGTTTGATGGGGCACAGTGGCTGCAATTGATGGGCACAGTGGCTGCGTTTGGCACAGTGGCTGCATTTGATAGCACAGTGGCAGCATTTGATAGTACAGTGGCAGCGTTTGATGGGTACAGTGGCTGCGTTTGATGGGTACAGTGGCTGCGTTTGATGGGTACAGTGGCTGCAATTGATGGCACAGTGGCTGCAATTGATGGCACAGTGGCTGCAATTGATGGCACAGTGGCTGCAATTGATGGCACAGTGGCTGCAATTGATGGGCACAGTGGCTGCAATTGATGGGCACAGTGGCTGCATTTGATGGGCACAGTGGCTGCGTTTGATGGGGCACAGTGAGGCTGCAATTGATGGGCACAGTGAGACCCCCCTCCCCCTGATAGCATTAAAACTCAGCAGCTACAAATACTGTAACCGCTTACGTTTAATATTAGGACACTTAGCTGTCCAGGGATCCAGCGATGTTGACACCTCAGCTGATTTTCAGATTGGCTCTCGGGTTTTGCCACTATCATTCATGGTAAGGGAAACCGACTGGTTCCCTACTGCACATGTGCGAAGCGCGTTGCACTTTCTGAATGGCCCAGTGGAGGAAGGAGGAGGGGGGGGCAAACTTCAGAGGGGACAGTGCAGTCTCCCGGAAGTGGGGAAGGGTACCTGTCAGAAACAGGTACCCGTTCCCCCCTGAAAGGTGCCAAATAAGCCTAAAGAGGAAGGGGCGTGGTTTACAGATGATAGGGTGGGTCTTAAACAGGAAGGGGTGTGGCCTCGGCAGGATGGGGTGGGTTGTATTTAAATTAGGGGGGTGCATGCGTTTAGTCAGGCCTAGGGCAGCACAAAACCTAAATACACCACTGCCTGGGAACACTGGATATACTGTAACTGAAACAAATCATATTGCAAATAAGTGTGCCTCAGTTCTGTACTCCAAGCAGGCATATATTTTCTTGGTTATCCAAGTTTGCTGTAATCAATCTTGAGATAACAAAAGTAATAGCCCTACTTTAAGGCATTTTTTAGACTACCTCAGAAAAGTCCACAGGGGAGATTGAACTATTAACGAGTTTGCAAAATCTCAAGGCTGATTTGAAGGACTATTGTCTCAAACAGGGAAAATATTGTTCTGACAAGTAGTGAAAAGCAGCAACAGTGACAGGGGCAGTACCTGTCAACCCAATCACTGTCCAGAGAGTAGCTACCTCTGGAGGAGCAACCTATAAAAGGTTGGGAAATCAGGTCAGGGTCCAAGCATCCGTAAGAATGGGTAATAGAATTGATTCAAAGAGGGTGTCTGAGTGGGGTAAACCCTACCAACTGACCCCAAGAGAAGAAATGATAGATAAATATGGGCCCTGGATGGTAAAATATATTCGTGTTTGGGAAAGTTGCACTGGAAAGAGATTTATACTTGAACATAGGGACAAGCAGAAACCATCAAAAAAGTGGTTACAGTGATTTCCAGAGAGACAAGGTGCAATTGTCAGGACTTGGGCCTTATGCAGTTGCCCAGTCCTTGTCAGCAAAGTTCTCAGGGGCTGACGTGAACTGTCACCTTTCAGGGGCTGACATAAAGGGAGAGCCACGACATAACAAGTCTGATACCCCAGTAAAATGTGAATTACAGGGGGATTGTGAGAACCAGGAAGAGGAAGGCAAAGCAGCAAGGCATGGAAAGGAAATGGCCATGCCAGCATTAAGGGAGGAAAGTCTCCAGGCAGAAGGGACACTTTCTGTCCCTCTGACGGAAGAGGATGTGAAATTAGATTTTACTGAAAGAAGCTGTAGTAAGCACACAGAAAAAACGCCGCTAATCTTTGCGGCCAGTGTCAGACTTCCACTTACCAGACCAGTGAGTCCGCTTGGGCAGAGGGTGGTCTCCCTTACGTGTCCTACTTGCGGCCTCTGATAGAGTAGACAGAAGGAACGGGAGTGCGGAATGGTATGAGAGCCTGGTAGTGAGGATCCAGATGCTGGAAGGAAGATGATCTTCAAGCAGCAGGCAAGTAGGCTGGAAGCCTGGAACACAGGCACACAGGTGCTGAGCAGGAGCAGAGCAGGCAGGTCTGGCTACAGGCAGGGTTCGGCAGCAGGCGGGCAACAACGGTACAATAGGAGCAGGCAGAAGCGGAGTCAAACAGGCTGAGGTCAGGTGCAGGCAGAAGTCAGGGGTATCCAAGAAACAAGCCATGTCGTCAGGCAATCAGGAACACAGGTAAAGGTAGCAGAAACAAGGGCACAGGGAGCTGATGATCAGGCGGCACCGAGCAGAGTGCACAGCAAACCTAAATAGGCTGATTGGCGCCAAATGCTGCGCACAGGCGCGTGCACACCAGCACGGGCACGTGCCCGAATGCCAGTGCACACACCAGTGCCCACAGGGGCGCGCACACCAGTGCACACAGGAACGTGCGCGCCAGCGCGCATCAGAGCACACTGGCACGCATCAGAGCGGCCAGCACTGCGACCAACAAGGTAACCTCTCTGACAGCCAGGTGGTTAGCGAAACAGTATGAACATTTGAAAGTGCAAAACACATCCCTAAAAGAAGTGCTAGAAATAACCAAAGGTAACATTAGTACTTTAGAAGCTGCTATGTCAAATTCTGAGGCTACCCACCAGCAATTAGTACTAGAAAACCAGAGATTACAGAAAGACGTTCATCAATTGGAAAAAGGATTGAAGGATGCAGAAGGTGAAATGAAACCATTATCTGTCAGCTGCCAGGAGCCATTTGCTCGATTTTCAGATAGAGGAGATAACAGAGCACAGTGGCAGCCCGTCCATAGGGACCGCCCGGACACAGTGCACTATGGGAAGTGCCACGTCTATGCAATCACGTGATTGCAGACGAGGTGATTCATTTGCGGGGTTTGGAGCTGCTTTGTGACGCAGTCCAACGCGCTGGACAGCTTCCGCCCGTAGTGTATCACTACGGCTGGGTGCTTTGTTCTCAATGTGAGACCAGATGTCACTTCCAGACGGCTACATAAAGACGGCCACCGCCGTGAGGACTAATCCCCTTGTGTTCAGTGAAGAGGGGAGGCCCCTCCCCTCTCCACTGAACACACAGAGAAAGCCAGGAACTAGCTGCCGCTGAAGGGGACAGAGACAGACGCGGCATGAAGGAGGGCTGTGCTGCTGGGGACACATGTGAGGAGGACTCTGCTGCTGATGGGGACACAGATGTAAAGAGGACTTTGCTGATGGGGACACAGATGTAAGCAGGGGCTCCGCTGATGGGGACACTGATGTAAGGAGGGACTCCACTGATGGGGACACTAATGTAAGGAGGGACTCCGCTGATGGGGACACAGATGTAAGGAGGGGCTCTGCTGATGGGGACACTGATGTAAGGAGGGGCTCTGCTGATGGGGACACTGATGCAAGGAGCACTCGCTGATGGGGACATTGATGTAAGGAGGGGCTCCGCTGATGGGGACACAGATTCCCTAAAATCCAGAAAACTTTACCACGTGCATACATTTTTAAAAACAGCTATAAGCTTTTATATTACCTTCCATATCTGGAAGAATTACAATCTCTTGTAAGGTTTGTAGAAGTCGATTTAATAGCAAACTTGAGGCATCAAAGCTATTATTTTCATGTAAGAAAGCTTTTAATATCACAAAAACTTTATCAGCCAGTTCTTCTGAGCCACTATGAATTAGTTCCTGAAAAGAAGTAAATATTCATGATTGATCTCTAGATATTCAGCAAATAAACAAAGCAAGACTTAGGGGTGTATTTAAAAAAAGAGCTATTTGACTTCTGAAACTGTATAGTAAAGTGTATTTGTTTTATGCAAATGGTGGCAAAAATTAAAATGATTAGGCTATTTTTCTTTCCAGGTTGAATGTTTCTCATTTATAAAATTACATTGAATCAGGAAAGTACCACATTATATCTGCCCTTGGATGCAGCTAATAATCATAGGAAGTACTTATTTACTATGATGATCAGCTCCATCTAGTGGTCATAATGAGGTATTTTCCCGATTTACTAAATTCTGTACGTTTTCATCTTTTTTATAAATTATATAGAGTTTGTAATTAAAAGTAATATTTCTGTGTTTGCAGATGGCACCAAACTATGTAATGAAATAACGTCATTACAGAATGTCTCCAACTTACAAGCAAACCGTGATGTAGTGTTTGAATGGGCAACTGTGTGACAAATAAGGTTATGCACTTGGAGACTAAAAAAACACCCTTTACCGTGTCTTCAGCATCAAAGCGACAAAATTACAGTAGATTTAATTGTACTAATCATGTACTCACAGAACATTTAATAGATATCTGGTAGGACAAAATATATCTGGTCATATACTGTATTTACTGAGCATTACTTACGGGTGTTTTATTACCAGTGGAGGATTTGGAGCTGATTACATTACTTTATACATAGGTAGGGACAAGTTGCAATTATTTATAGCTTCTTTTTGTATTGTATACTTTAAATTATTTAATTAATGACAGTTCATTGCTCATTTTTCTCCAATAATGTTGCAATTAGGCTATAAATGGACTTTTAGAAGACAATGTTCTTGTTATTCAGAATAACAGACAGGCAACATAGGGAATATAGGCATGATGGTGTAGTGTTTTGCTCTATGTGAACCTTGTTGTATTGGACTTGATTATGTACTAGTGTGACGGAGTGCCCCTTTTATCCACAGTCAGGTGCAAGTCCCTTTAATTCAAACTCCCACAATCCTCTGGGTTCCTAGCATCCCCTGAGCTCTTGGACACTCCCAGGGGATATAAATTCTGGCTCCTCCCTGCTTCCTGTGCCCAGAGAAACCCTGCCTGATGGGACAGCAGTGATTGGGCAAGTGAGCTGTCACCAGGTGCTGGGTTCTCCCCCATTAAGTATGGATGCGGGTCACCAGCAGTGAGCACAAGAGCATGCAGCGTCTATCTAAGCCCCAGTCACTGGAGAGGACTTTGCTACAGTCCATGTGGCGAAGCTGTCCATGCAGTGGGGTGGCCCCTATCTTCATCCAACAGAACCTCCTGACCAAAGACAACAGCAGTGGCAGTGTGAAGCCTGTGCCAGCCTTCGATGCACTCAGCCATGAGCTTTCCAGAACCTTCCTTCATGAGGTGTACATGAGACGGGGGTTATTTACTAAAGGCAAATCCACTTTGCCCTACAAGTGCACTTGGAAGTGAAGTCACTGTAGATCTGAGGGGGACATGCAAGGAAAATAAAAAACAGCATTTTAGCTTGCACATGATTGGATGATAAATTCAGTAGAGCTTTCCCTCATTTCAGATCTTCCCCTCAGATGTACAGCAACTGCACTTCCAAGTGCACTTGCTGTGCAAAGTGGATTTGCCTTTTGTAAATAACCCCCATTATCTTCTTTTCTTTCAGAAGTTGAACTGAACTCAGGAACTTTACAGCCATCTAATGGCTATTTGTAGAATTAAAAAATAAAAAACTGCGCTTGGACAAAGAAATGGAAATAAAAGCTGCGGTTATAAGTGAGGCACACCAATACAGAAAAAAAAAACAAAAAAAAAAAACGCGCTATAAAGTTATGTCAAAGTGTATAGTTCTATACAAAAAAAGTCCAAAAATCATAAATCATAGATGAGTGACGTGAAATTCCTCAATAATTCAAATCTTGTAAGGTGAAAATTATGATGAACACATCTATAAGGTGAAGCGCTTACCAGAAGTAAGCCAAAAACGGGCGAGTGGCTTAAAACCCAGCCTGGGCCTTTGGAGAACGACCCCAATGGAGCAGGAAGGTCACACTCATACCGTGTGTACAGATCCGCCAAGGATTATCCAAAAATGTATAACAAAGAACATAGCATAATACTGATAACAAGACAAATTCAAAAGAAAAAAAGGTAGTGCAACACTCCACAGGACAAAATCATAGGTAATCATAAACAACATCCAGTGTCTCAAACACACAAAGGATCGTTAAGTGAGTGCCATGCAAACATGCAAAATAGTGAAATTTCCCTGGATGAAAAGAAATATATTAAACCTTCCAAATAATCTGCTTACCAGATATTTAAAGGCCAGTGAGCATATAACCATCACCAAGATGAGCGGTATAAAAAAGTTTCCTCTGGGTGCAACAAGCCACTTGTAGAAACTGCTTACCAGATGTCAAACTAATGTATGCAGATTCACACAGCTGAAATCTAAACACGACAAGGAGTGACACAGAGTATGGAGTTCCAGCGAGCCTTGTGAAAATCCTGCTTACCAGATGTCAGATGTGAGTAAGCAGACTGGCACAAACACAGACTGGAATCCCGGCAGGAACAGCATGGATACGTCCTGGAATACTTGACCCGAGCTCAGCAATGCATATTGTATGAAAAGAATGACCAATAATGTGATACTGTATGTAACTGGGGTTTATTAAATAAAATAACACAATATAGACGAAAGATAAAAAGCGATGCCGGCCGGCACTAAAACAATCTCCCGTCTTTGGCCAATCACAGCGCCGTCAGCAAAGAGAGCCATAATTAGTCAAAGGCAGGGTGCCTTTGGCCAATTATGGCTCAGGGGGTTAAGTCCACGCCCCACCCTATATAAGGCCGCCTGCACGTCGGCCTTGCGTAGTATGTTCTTGGTGGAGAGAGAGATAGAGAGAAAGTGTCATTTCATTTGATGTATTTTAATATTTTGATGTAAGTTGATATGTTCTTGCTGAACCATATCACTTGGATATCCTCTTTGACACAGTCTGTCTTCCATCTCATTCAGCCGTTTCTCCCTCATATCTGTTTGGTTTACAATTCTAGAGTTAAGTTGACTTCTAGGTAAGACTTAAATACCCCAGGTGGGTGAAAACTAGAATAATGTAACAGCTGATTCCGATCTGTAGGTTTTCTATACAGATCAACTAGTATACGATTGTCCTGTATACACAACAAAGTATCCAAAAAAGGAACTGCTGTATCCGAACTGAAGATATTGAATCTCAGACCAGGAATTAAATTGTTCAAATAAAAATCAAAAAGAAACAATGAATCACGGTCGCCCACCCATATGCCAATCACATCGTCTATGAATCTAAACCATGTGACACAATTGTCCATGAATAATCTACAATGATAAATAAATGCTTCTTCAAGCATATTCATAAAATATCCAAGTGATATGGTGGGGCACGCTTGTCCTTTTTTTCGACAGCTGGCCGTGTTGAGCCACAACATGCAGAAGAGTTGGTAGAGTGGATCACAAAGCCGTCCTCATCCTCCTCATCCTCTGTCACCCAAGCTAAGAGAAGTTTGGCTGCCAATGCAGCTGCCAAAGCGGCCTATTCCATCGGCTCAATGGTATCAGTCACTTCTTCCCTAGCCCCACCATCATATTCCTGAGGAGTCCCCCCGAACTGTTCGACCACAGTGTCGGGTACATGCTGCAGGAGGATGCGCAGCATTTTGAAGACTGCGATGATGGTACCCAGGTTGAGGATGAAGGCAGTAACATGAGCCCAGATAGAGGGGGTGCCCAAGAAGGACAAGAAACTGGCAGTCATGTTCCCCCAGCTGCAGCATACTGCCAGGTTTGCTCCAGTGCCGAGGAGGGAGGGGATGATGAGGTCACTGACTCTATGTGGGTGCCTGATAGAAGAGAGGAGGAGGAGGCACATCTCCAACGAGGCAGGATGCCCTCTAGGGGCCAGCTTAAGGACAGCCAACCGACTGCATCACACTGCAGAGCTCTGCATGTGCAGGGCGCTGCTGACTCCGCACGTTTTTTCAAAAGCTTTGGTGTGGGCCTTTTTTGAGATGTGTGCAGCAGATCGCACCATTGCTGTTTGCAACATATGTTTGAAGCTTATCAAGCATGGCCAAAATAGCAGCCACTTGGGCACCACATGCCTGACTAGACATATGTCAAGCTCTCATGCAGTCCGTTGGCAACAGTACTTAAAAGGCCTACACCAAAGAACAAGGCGGACCTCTCCTTGCTCCTCATCAGCTGGGATCTCCAACCCCAATATATCTTCAGTACTCTCAGAGACCTGCACTGAGAGGAATGAAGGTGTAGAATTAGGTGTCCCAAGCACTTGCAGGCATGGTGGTTTGCGACAATGGCACCAACCTCCTCTCTGCCCTCCGACAGGGATACTTGACCCTTGTTCCCTGTTTGGCTCACGTCCTTAATTAGGTGGCACAACAGTTCTTGTGTAGGCACCCAGGCTTACAGGATCTTCTGAGGCAAGCCAGGAAAGTCTGTGGTCATTTTCGCCGGTCATATAGTGCCAGTGCTCGGCTGACTGATCTTCAAAAGGAATGCAACCTGCCCAAGAACCGCCTTGTCTGTGACATGCCCACGCCACGCAGCAGAGGGCCATCAATGAGTACCTGTGCGAATATGGCACCAGGACAGGGTCAGGGGAGCTTGGCTTTTTTTCGCAACGCCAGTGGCTAATGATCAAGGATGCATGCACTGTCCTGTCACCATTTTAGGAGGCCACAAGCATGGTGAGCAGTGAAAGTGCATGCATCAGTGATACTGTCCCTCTTGTCTTCCTTTTGGAGCACACGCTGCATGGAATAATGGACAGGGCACTTGAGACAGAACAGAGGGAGGAAGAGGAGGACTTCCTTATCTCTCAAGGCCCCCTTTATCCAGACAGTATTCCTGCAGACCCGCCTATCACACAGGAAGAGGGGGAGGAGGAGGAGTAGGAGGATTGTGTCAGCATGGAGGTGGAGCCTGGCACTCAGAATCAGCAGCAGTCTTCAAGGGATCGTTTTCAGTCCCCAGAAACCCATGGACTTGTACGTGGCTGAGAAGAGGTGGCTGCGGATCATGTCGTCCTTAGTGACCCAGAGGACTCCAGACCGAATGCCTCAGCAAACCTACGCTGCATGATCTCCCTGATCCTGCAAAGCCTGCAAAAGGACCCTCGGATTCGTGGTATCAAGGAGAGGGATCAGTACTGGCTGGTAACCCTTCTTGATCCACGTTACAAGGGTAAGGTTGCGGACTTCGCAGAGGGAGCAGAAGATGAAACATCTTCGGGAGGCCTTGCAGAAAGGTTTGTGCAATGCGTTTCCAGAGCCTGGGCGGTTACAATTTCCTGGTCCTCCTGGTAACGTGTTGCTGAGGCTTCGGTCATTCACAGAAGGAGCGGTGGAAAAGGTGGCCGTCTGACCAATGCGTTCAGACAAATTTTTAGTCCTCAGCCCCAAGGTCTGATCGGTTCCAGCAACCATCGCCAGCGTCTGATTTGCATGGTGCAGGAATACCTTGGGGCAAGATCAGACTTGGAGACCTTTCCAACCGAAAATCCACTGGGTTACTGGGTCTTGAGGATGGATCACTGACCAGAGCTTGCACAGTATGCAATTGAGCTACTGGCCTGTCCTGCATCCAGCGTTCTTTCGGAACGCACATTCAGTGCTGCTGGAGGCTTTGTAACTGATCACAGAGTGCGCCTGTCCACAGACTGTTGAGCAGCTCACCTTCAAAAAAATGAATCAGTCTTGGATCACCAGCTACCAAGCACCTGATGCTGATGTAACCGATTCATTTTTTTATGAATGTGAGATCCCTTGAAGACTACATATGCTGATGCTGAGTGGCTATCCTGTTATGCTGAGTGACTATCCTATTCCTCCTCAATATTCACATTGATAGGTTCTAAGAACATTTTTGGTTCTGGGCACCATAATCAGTGCCTAAAGCCCAATTTTGCTGCCCCTGTTTAACAGGGGCATGTAATTACAATTTTTGCTGTAATATTTTGCAGCAGGGCTTGTTCCTGCGCTCAACTAGAGTATCTGTGAGGGGTTGCAGTGTTGTGGCACCACCACCGCCGCCTAAGGCCCAATTTTTCTGCCCCTGTTTAACAAGGGTGCATAATTACAATTTTTGCTGTAATATTTCGCAGCAGGGCACGTTCCTGCAGTCAACTAGAGTATCTGTGAGGGGTTGCAGTGTTGTGGCACCAGAACCAGTGCCTAAGGCCCAATTTTTCTGCCCCTGTTTAACAGGGGCGTGTAATTACAATTTTTGATCTAATATTTCACAGCAGGGCCCCTTCCTGCGCCCACCAAGAGTAACTGTGAGGGCTTACAGTGTTGTGGCAACACCACCACCACCAAAGGCCCAATTTTTCTGCCCCTGTTTAACAGGGGCATGTAATTACAATTCTTGATATAATATTACACAGCAGGGCCCGTTCCAGCGCCCACCAAGAGTAACTGTGAGGGCTTACAGTATTGTGGCACCACCACCACCACCAAAGGCCCAATTTTTCTGCCCCTGTTTAACAGGGGCATGTAATTACAATTCTTGATATAATATTACACAGCAGGGCCCGTTCCAGCGCCCACCAAGAGTAACTGTGAGGGCTTACAGTGCTCCGGTACCACCAACACCTAAGGCCCAAATTTCTGCAGCGTATATAGGGCAGGCCATATAGTATAAACAGGCGGTCTCCTACTTTCAATATCTAACTTACACACAAATCCTACTTACAAATGGAGGGAAACAACAGGAAGTGAGAAGAAATCTACCCCTAGGAAGGGAAATTCTCTCCTGTAAGAGTTAATATGGGAAAAAGGTGTCTCCACTGATGCTTTATCACCAATCTTTGTTTCCCTAAAAACCCCAAATTTTCCAAATCCAATTGTCATTGGGACAGAAAGTGAGGTGAAATCTTCTGAACAGGCGCACAGACAGAAAAAACAAATGTTACAGGGGTGATGATAACCCTTCCCTATGTTATCCAAAAAGCTTAAAAATAGATTTTTTTGGTTGGAGTTACACTTAAAAAAAATGTACCTGTTCCAAATTACAAACAGATTAAACTTAAGAACAAACCTACAGTCCCTGTCTTGTTTGGACCACCTGTATACTGCTGTTCAGAGTATATAGGGCCTGGGGGCCCCACGCCTTTTCTTTTTTTAATTTGGGTGCGGGTTTCCCCTTCATATCCATGCAAGACCCAAAGGGCCTGGTAATGGGCTGGGGGGTTACCCATGCCGTTTTTCACAATAGTTTTCATCCATATTGCCAGGACCCGACATTACATTACAGCCGCAAGCAGTTTTAAATGGCTTTTATTCCTTTAGAAATGTCATTTTGTGCAAGGACTGTTCTAAACACGGGAAACACGCGCCACATTACAGGCATACTATAGACACCCCCCAGGTACGATATTTAAAGGAATATTTCACTTGTATTTTTTCACTTTAAGCATCAATAAAATCACTGGTCCAAAAAAAAGTCAGTTTTTAAAACTTTCTTTTGCATTGATACATGTCCCCTGGGGCAGGACCCAGGTCCCCAAACCCTTTTTAGGACAATAACTTGCATATTAGCCTTTAAAATTCGCACTTTTGATTTCTCACATTCGAGACCCATAGACCTTAATGGTGTTCAAATGTTCGAGCAAACTTTCGGTCCGTTCGCATGTTCTGGATGCGAACCGAACGGGGGGGGGGGGGGGTGTTTGGCTCATCCCTAGTAAAGAAGAACAAGGAGTCCTGGAAGTCATGGTCTGGCCCTCACAGAGCCCTGATCTGAACATCATCTAGTCTGTCTGGTATTACTGGTGTTACATGAAGAGACAGAGGGATTTGAGGTAGCCTACATCCACAGAAGATCTGTGGTTAGTTCTCCAAGATGTTTGGAACAACCTACCTGCCAAGTTCCTTCAAAAATTGTGTGCAAGTGTACCTAGAAGAATTGATGCTGTTTTGAGGGCAAAGGGTGGTCACACCAAATATTGATTTAATTTGGATTTCTCTTCTGTTCATTTACTTTCCATTTTGTTAATTGATAAAAAAAATAACCTATTAACACTTCTATTTCTAAAAGCATTCTTAATTTACAATTCTTGCACAGTGGTGTAAATTAACGTTTGGTACCTTTATATCCATTTTAAATGGTATGAACTTCATTGGGGTTTAACTTTATTGATGTTTCAGGTAAAGATTGGGGTGGTCAGACATACTCAGAATTGGGGTCACAGATGAGAACTGACAGCAAGCAGACAATTATGATTAAGATTGAGAATTTACCAGAAAAACAAGTACTGCATTGGGGTAGCTGTGTAAAATACTTAAAACTGGCTTTAAACTGTCGCAGACTGTTGGTATAAGATTAGGGTTTTCCTCGCTGACTGATCTACTATCTTCTTGATGAATCCAAAGTTCCAGGATTTGGCTTCCATATTTTTCCAGAAATTGAGGGTAGCGAAAGAAAAACTTGAGAAAAAGGGGATGATGAAAGTAGACTAACTGGATTTCAGAAATTTTCTCAAGTAGTCTGCAAACCATATTTACTGACATCTGCAAGATGGTCAAGAGAAACACAAAAGGTGAATATTTAATAATTTATAGATTAGACAGTGCAAGCACTTTATTTATATATTTCAAATTTACTGATATTTGAATTAGGCTAAATAGATGCAAGTAAATGTTTATTAAATTAAAAAAGTCCAGACAGTACAAGCACTTCCATTCTCACTCTCTTTATATATCTACATACAGAATATCTCTCTATATATCTGTTCTTTGATACAGTGCCTGAAAAAGTATTCATACCCTTTGACATTTTCCAGATTTTGTCATGTTACAACCAAAAATGCAAATGGGTTTTTTTTCTGGGATTTTATGTGATAGACCAACACAAAGTGGCACATAATTGTGAAGTGGAAGGAAAAATGATAAATGGTTTTCAAAATTCTTTACAAATAATTATCTGACAAGTGTGGCATGCTTTTGTATTCAGCCCCCCTGAGTCAATACTTTGTAGTACCACCTTTCACTACAATTACAGATGCAAGTCCTTTTGGGGATGTCTCTACCAGCTTTCCTTCCTTGGAAGGTAAAATGATAAATGTTGTTCAAAACTCTTTACAAATAATTATCTGAAAAGTGCGGCATGCATTTGTATTCAGCCTCCCTGAGTCAATACTTTGTAGAACCACCTTTCACTGTAATTACAACTGCAAGTCTTTTTGGGGATGTCTCTACCAGCTTTGCACATCTAGAGAGTGACATTTTTGCTCATTCTTCTTTCCATAATAGCTCAACCTCTATCAGATTGGATGGAGAACATCTGTGAAAAAGCAATTTTCAAGTCTTGCCATAGATTCTCAATTGGATGTAGATCTGGACTTTGACTGGGCCATTCTAACACATGAATATGCTTTGATTTAAACCATTCCATTGTACCTCTGGCTGTATGTTTAGGGTTGTTGTCCTGCTGCAAGGTGAACATCACCAGTCTCAAGTCTTTTGCAGACTCTATCAGGTTTTCTTCTAAGATTGCCCTATATGTGGCTCCATCCATCTTCCCATCATCTCTAACCAGCTTCCCTGTCCCTGCTGAATCAAAGCATCCCAACAACATGATGCTGCCACCACCACGTTTCACGGTAGGGATGGTGTCTTCAGGGTGATGTGCAGCTTTAGTGTTCCGCCATACATAGCATTTTGCTTTTAGGCCAAAAAATGTAATTTTTTTCTACAGCTTACCTGTAAAAATCCTTTTCTTGCAGAGGGCACATGCGCGGGAGCCCCGAGATAGCTGCCTAAGCCTGGAGCTCAGCATCACCCCGGATCCACGGTGCACACAGCCCGGAACACGACCACCCAGGACAGGCAACAACGAGCCATCCTGACCCCTGAGAACACCACCTAGATGTCCAGACTGCCCGCCAGAAGGGACCTTGGACCGCAGTTCGACATGGTAGAGAGGGGCGGGTGTACTAAGATGGCAACTGCCACCGCAGCAGCTCAGCCACACGCAGCCCAAATGGAGAGATCACAGGATCAGAGGCAATCCTAGTCCCGGCAACCCTCACCTATTCCCAGGTGATCCACGGCAGTCCACAGCCCCCCCCGGCTCCCTCTCCAGCCTCCACAGTCCCTGCTGGGCCGCGCTATGGAGGAATATACACTGTCCCCAGTTGGGCCTTCACAAACCCACCTGCTAGCAACTCCTTCCCCAGGCATGCCAGGCCAGGACCCAGCCACACCTCTAGAAGATTTATTCCTCAAGCTCTTGGACCTCCTAGAGAGGGGGCTAGCCAACACAGTGGCAAAAATCACAAGAGACATTAAATCTGATTTTTTAAACCTAGGATCCAGAATAGAGGCTATAGAAAACAAACTGAACACTGGGTCTTCCCATTTGCCGTGAAATTTTCAATCCAGGGAAAGGCACATTCCTTCTCCAACTAGCCGGAACACCTCAAGCTATATCGCAGGAAACACCCATAGACTTTTCCACTGCATCCGCGGGCTCCACCAAGCGCCCCTCTCCACCAAGCCCGGTCTCACCCCTCTGGAACAAAGGAAAGACCAAGAAATCCAAAGATGGCAGGCCTCCCTAAGACTGAAGCTCGAGTCAACAAACACCCTGCTCACGCTTGTTCACCTTTGCCACGATAGTGGTCCCCCCTGTTGATGGAGCTACATTGCCGAAATGTTGGCCCCCAGGTTTTTACACTCCAAGTTCTTTTCCCATTATTGGTCAGAGGCAACATAAAGGACATGACGACGAGTTTCTCCACTTTACCTTACAAACTGTCCTCAGTGCTGTTAAGGTTCTAATGTCTCAATCAGGGTCCTAGATAATGTAAAAATTAGAGCTCCACTCTAGAGATTTCCCGACCTCCCTCGAGCACAGCTTCAGGGGTGCTGGGAACCCGGAGTCCCCCATGACTTGGGAGTTCATAATGTTTCTGACATTCAGGGCCCGAAATGGATAGTCACAGTGCCATGAGCACATTCTATATTTTCTCGGGGGGGTCCTCCCTCTCCCCCTCACTGGCCGGGAACGGGAGATACCCCGAAGGAGTTCTGGGGATTTCTCCCCTGTTATTTTTTTATTTTTCTCACACTCTGTTCTAAAAACAAGTTACTATTGGCTGTGTTTATTTAATGTTATGGTTTCACATAGAAGTAAGAGTCCGGGGTGACCCCCTTGCGCCTCCACCTATCCCATAGTAGCAGTTTCCCTGTTTCTGTGGGATGGGTTGTCGGCCCTCATCACGTGGCAGCCGATGTTTATCGGTAGGAGTTTGGCAGGAGTGTTCCATGCCAGACCCAATTGGTCTTCCTAGAAGACGCATCTCCCTGTTATGTCTACTTTCCCCTCTTCATCTTTCTCTAACTCTTCCTCTTTTTCTAGCCAATCAACAGGTTGCAAAGTATACCTGCTTCCAGACTTGGATCAAGATCCGCCACTCGTACAGTTCTATTCCCAACGGAAGAAGACGGCAATGGGTAAGTGGCGGTAGTGTCGACAGCATTCCAACCCTCTGTTCTCATGGCTACCTCAAACCCATCAGGGACGGATTTCAGGATAGCTACACATAATGCTCAGGGACTAAATTCCCCTAGGAAACGGAGGAAAGCATTTGAAAACTACTACTCCCTCAAACTAGACATAGTTTTGCCCCAAGAGACGCACTTCCTGACCCGATACAACCCCAAATTCCTACATGCATATTATCCAACATTTTACCTAGCGAACGCAGCAAACAAGACTAAAGGGGTAGCAATATTATTCTCAAAGCACAGTAAATTCTCCCCCATTGTAGACTACAGAGACCCGGAGGGTAGATTTATCCTAGTTTAGGGAACAGCGGAGGGACAGTTATACTCCATAATATCCTACTATGCCCCCAATAAGGGACAAACTAAATTCTTCCAATCGCTCTTCAAAACCCTGAACCCCCTCTTGGAGGGCACGGTCATCTATGGAGGGGTCTCAAATGTCGCTTTTGACCAGGGGCTAGACAGGTCGAAACCCCCCGTGGCCCAGTTGACACGCCCCACTAAAGCAAGTCTCAAAATAGCTAGACTTCTTAACTCACAAGGCCTTGTTGACTTTTGGAGGGAACTGAACCCCATGAAAAGAGACTATACCCACTACTCCTGTCCCCACCATTCCTATGCCAGGATCAACCATATCCTGGTATCCCCTAACCTCATCCCCTCGGCCCAAAAAGCGACCATTAAGGAAACTGTCTGGTCAGACCACTCGTTGGTTACGCTCTCCCTACAGAACATACTTACCAGAACACCAGAAAAACACTGGCGACTTAATGAATCACTGCTTAGTGATCCCGTCAAAACTAAAGAAATAGATGACTCCTTAAAGGAAAACTTCAGCTTAAATGATGTAGACAACATTTCCCCCGAAATTCTGTGGTCAGCCCACAAAGTGACCATTAAAGGCAAAATAATCCAACTAGCGACCCAAATCAAGAAAGAGCGACAGATGAACATTAACAATTTTGAAAAAACTTTTACAACCCTAAAAACTAAACATGAAATGCCCTTCTAAGGTCTTAATAGAACAGCTGGACGCAGCCAGATTAGAGCTCAACCTAGCATTCACAGCAAAAGCGGAGAAACAGATCCGCTGGAGCGGGGCCAAATTCTACTCACAGAAAGACAAAATTGGATCTATGTTAGCCTCTAAGCTTTCCCCTCGGTATCGCACCCACACCCTCCCCAAAATTAGGGTATCTGGACAACCCCCTACAGCCAATCTGCACAAAATACTCAAAGTCTTCCATGACTTCTACACCAAGCTCTACGGCACGACCCCCATGGACACAGGTCCAATAATCTCTTACTTCCTGAAGGACCTTCCCTTACCGACCCTATCCACAGAACATAAAAATCTGATGGAGGCAGCCTTTTCAGTTGAGGAGATAATGGAGGTCATAAAAAACCTCAAGAAGGGTTCAGCCCCTGGACCGGATGGTCTTTCAGTGCCTTATTACAAGGCATTTGCTGGCACTCTGGCCCCATACTTAACAAAATTTTTCAATGCAAAATCCTTGGGATCTCCCTTAGACCCACATAACAGTGATACCCAAACAGAACAAAAACCAGGAAGAAGTGGAGAACTACAGACCCATCTACCTCATAAATAATGACCTAAAGATCGTAACAAAAATTCTCGCCAATTGTATAGCTTCCTTCATTAGCCGGTACGTTCACAAAGACCAAGTGGGATTTATCCCAGGTAGACAAGGGCCAGACCAAATCAGAAGAGCTATAGACATTGTTCCCCTACTACAATCTAGCTGGGACAAGGGCCCCAAACAAGAAGGAATGCTATTATCCCTTGATTTACACAAGGCTATTGACTCTGTCAACTGGCCTTATATTTTTACCCTCATGGAGCAATGGGGATTTGGTCAGCGCTTCATGGGGGTTTTCTATTCCCTCTACTTCACTCTGAAAGCCACGATTCGCCTCCAGGGACATTACTCAAAAACCCTTAGTATTGCTAGGGGCACTGGACAGGGCTGCCCCCTATCCCCTTTCATTTTTGCCATTGCAATTGAGTCCCTGGCGATAGCCATACGTTCCAACCCCAATATCCAAGGCATAACTAGCGGCTCACAAATCCATAAATGCGGCCTGTTTGCTGACATCATGCTACTATTTATAACTTCTCCAATCACGACTCTTCCCAATCTCTGCAAACTATTGAACGAACTTACAGCGGCCTTGGGCCTCCGGGTAAACTACACTAAGTCTCACGATTTAAACATTTCCCTTAAATCAGAAACAGTCATAACATTACAAAGCTTGTTTGAGTTTAAGTGGGGCGACTCCTCTATTGAATACTTAGGGATCACTCTCACGGCCAAAATAGAACATCTGTACTCATCAAACTTTCCTCCCATGTACCATAAACTTGAGTCTGACCTGAAGAACTGGGCTAGGGGTGAACTATCCTGGCTAGGAAGAATACATTCCATAAAAATGACGCTCCTCCCCAGACTGCTTTATCTATTCAGATCCATCCCAGTTACTATAAGGAAAGATCATCTGAAATCTTTCCAAAGTAAAGTCAAAAAATTCATCTGGGTGGGGGGGGGGGGGTCAGGCCACAGGATACCTCAAAAAACCCTATTCCAACTTAGGACACGGGTTGGGTCTACCATGCCTGTTATAGTATTTTTTCAAGCAACAAGATTAGCTCAAATGTCCACTGTGTACTCCAGACTTGAAAAGCCGGATTGGATGCAAATAGACAGGCAGCCCCCACCTACACCTTAGATTTTCTCCTATGGGTCCCCCCCAGAGATCGCCCCCCAATACTATCACAAACCCTGTCTCTATGGGATAAAATGAGAAATGAGACCGCAATGACCTCTGAATGCCGGCCCCTAGCCCATATCTTTCACAATCCAGACTTCATTCCCGCTCAAGACATTAAATCCTTTAAATGGTAGTTGGACAAGGGGTTGCATTGCATCGGCCACTTTTTCACTCCCTCGGGACCAATTACACTGAGCTTCTGTGCTCAGCAGCTTGAGATCCCGACCTCGGAACAATACAGATTTCAACAAAAACATCACTTTCTCCGCAAGATCTGGAAGGGGAAACCCTCCCCACCCAGATTCACACCCTACGAATTATGGTGTGGACAGGCCACAGAACAGAGGGGTGGAGTCTCCGTTATCTACCAGTCACTTGCTCACCAGTTTTGCAAAGTCCCATATATGGAGGCTTGGGAAAACGATCTTCAAATACAATGAGACTTGGAGAGATGGCAAACCTCCTTTTCTAGATTCTTCAAGGGGATAAGGAACTGTCAGGAAGGGCATGCCAGCACCCAAGATGGCTGCCGAAGAAGATGACCTGTTACCTCTGCCTATCAGGAAGGGCATGCCAGCACCCAAGATGCCTGCAGAAGAAGATGACCTGTTACCTCTGCCCCTGTCAGGATGCCATTGGTGCGCATGCACCCTGTGACAGCTTTTGCCGCCCAAACAGGCTATTTAAACTCAGCCAGTTGGTGGGAGTGTCCCAGAATTAGGTCATTTTGGAGCAGGATGTTTGCTTTGATCCAAAAAGTGACAAATTACCAGATCCCAAGAACCCCAGCCATGGCTCTCCTTACAGGAAAACTAAGGCAGTTACCAAAACCGAAGAGACTTAAAATGAGTTATATCTTTTACATGAATAAAATAAAATAAATTGTGCTAAAAAATATTGATATTAAAAAAATCCTCATATCATGAAATAAGTCCCACAAAGTAATAATTACCACACCAAAAAAAAAAAAAAAATTTTTTGATGAATCACAAATAGTGAGTCAACTGAAGTGAAACAATAAATTACATCAAAGCACTGTTTAACACCATAAATAATGAAACAATGAACATATATAAAGTCCCATCGCAAGCAGTGCAACAATAAAATTAAAAAAATAAACAGTCCATGAACATAGTGAAGATGCTAATCCAGAAAGTGTGGAATAGGTAGGTCCAATATCCCAAATGCTAGCACACCCGAGTGAGTAATGAAGCTCCTTACCGACTGTAGATGACCACCCAGGTGGTCTCACCAGGCACAGGGAATATTAAGGTCTCCCAAAAACCTATAGCCTGTGGAGATGCCTGGACTTTTTAAATTACTTATCCATATGTCCTATACTCTCTATTGACTGGATCTTCTTGTAAGTGCAATCTTTTTTTCACAATAAACCCCTCATTTTGAACGATTACACTATGGGAGCATTTCTTGCTTTTGTTTCCCGAGTATCACAGATCTAGCTATCACTACAGATGCCGCTATAGGTTTTTGGGAGACCTTAATATTCCCTGTGCCTGGTGAGACCACCTGGGTGGTCATCTGCAGTCGGTAAGGAGCTTCATTACTCACTCGGGTGTGCTAGCATTTGGGATATTGGACCTATCTATACCATACTTTCTGGATTAGCATCTTCACTATGTTCATGGACTGTTTATTTTTTATTTATTTTTTTAATTTTATTGTTGCACTGCTTGCGATAGGACTTTATATATGTTTATTGTTTCATTATTTATGGTGTTAAACAGTGCTTTGATGTCATTTATTGTTTCACTTCAGTTGACTCACTATTTATGATTCATCAAAAAAAAAATATTTTTTTTTTTTTTTTGGTGTGGTAATTATTACTTTGAGGGATTTATTTCATGATATGAGGAATTTTTTAATATCACTTTTTTTAGCACGATTTATTTTATTTTATTTTATTCATGTAAAAGATATAACTCGTTTTATGTCTCTTCGGTTTTGGTAACTGCCTTAGTTTTCCTGTGTGCAATTTTTTCACTATTACTAATTTCATTTTGTATAATCTTAGCGCTGCATCCTTTATTTATCCAATGCACTGGAGTTCTTGTATCTGACTTTTTGATGCTGGCTGCTTTGTTGCTTTTGGATTTTCACTTTAAATATTTTTATATACAATAATTAGTTTTCTAGCGCAGCGTTAACCCTTTGGGGTTTTTTTTATATATTGCTCTCCTTAACTCAAACCTCCTTAAGGCCCCTTTCACACGGGACGGATCCATGTTGATCCGCCCCGTGTTTATCCGCTGCTCAGCGGGGATTGCTCCGCTTTCCCCAGCTGAGCAGGCAGATGACAGGGCGGGACCCGCACACTGTGCAGGGACCGCCCTGTCAGATCTCCGCTTTCTCCTATGGGGGATCGGAGGAACACGGACCGTCTGTCCGTGTTCCTCCGATCCGCTCTGCAGACGGATAGAAAAATAGGATTTTCTTCCGTCCGCAGAATCGGACGAGAGCGGAGGCGGACGACATCGGGTGTTAGCGGATGTACATCCGCTGACACCCGCTATCCCATAGGGATGCATGTATGTCCGTATTTCATCCGAAAACGGATGGATGAAATACGGACATACGGTCCGCATGTGTGAAAGGGGCCTAAGACATCCAAAACCAACCGCATATTGATCCATTTCATGCTACTAGAGGCCAAGCTGACAATAGCCAAAGCCTGGAAACAATGCAGGGTCTCCTTCTTAGCTGCCATAAGAGCAGCAATAATATCTAACTGGGTTATAAGCCACCTATAGGTGAATGGACACTGGCAAATCAAAAAAGACAGGAAGTCCTCCCCTATAAAACCCCTACTACACAGGAAGTACCTCAGTTTTGTAGCAAGCAATAAACTTCCCAGACAAGAGGGGAGGGATCTCTGTGTCCCATGATGTATTCCAAGAAAAAATCCTATTTTCTTTATCGTACATCACGGGACACAGAGCAGGGTCTCCTTCTTAGCTGCCAAACAAAAGATCTTGTGGATTATGTCCCAGGAGAAGTTGACTAGCATCTTAACGGATACAACTGCTATGTTTGAATCTATCTGGGAACCCTGGGCCTTGCATATGGGCATCTCTGTCATCTCTGGTATACAGGTCTAAAAAATAGTCACTTTCACTTAACCAACACCTCCCTTCCTGTTGATTGGCTCTTCTTCTTCTCCTTTTCGATTCCCCTGACCAAGCGTTTTTTTTTCTATTCCCTCCCTTCTCTCCTACACTATGGTCCATTATAACATCCAAAGTGGACCCATGGGTCAGTTACTTTAATGACAGTCTGATAAAGGTCCTTCCCACGAGGTGTGAAGGTTTGGTACTAGTACTTATCTACCCTACGCAAGGCTCATCGCCTAACCATAGTATGTTGGGGTGGTCCTCCAGGCACAGTATGATCCCATGCCGGGAGTACTTCACCCAGAATCCAGCTACAATAGTCAAAATGCTAGATGGCCTCTCAAGAAATACAAAGCCAAACCAGGGCATACTGTCTTACTATTCTTTAATCGCTGGTTTTACTTGCAATCACAATGGTTTTTCAATGCCTCGTTGGAAATAGTGTATTTCATGTACTCTTGTATTAAACAAATAATAATCTTTGAAAGTAAAAATCCTTTTCTTGGAGTAAATCACAGGACACAGAGCAGCAATAATAACTAACTGGGTTATACGCCACCTATAGGTGAATGGACACTGGAAAATCAAAAAAGACAGGAAGTCCTCCCCTATAAAACCCCTACTACACAGGAAGTACCTCAGTTTTGTAGCAAGCAATAAACTTCCCAGACAAGAGGGGAGGGATCTCTGTGTCCCATGATGTACGCCAAGAAAAAATCCTATTTTCTTTATCGTACATCACAGGACACAGAGCAGCCATAACTAACTAACTGGGGTGTCCCTAAGCAATCCTTTTGAGGGGAGGGATACCATTATGACCAAAGAAACACCATCAGAACAACAGGATCTATATTGCAGCCTGCAGCACACTGTGTCCAAATGCCACATCCTGACATTCACTCGATAAAACCAAGACCAAGTAGCAGCCTTGCAAATCTGAGCCATCGGTGCTTGATGATGAACTGTCCATGAAGCACTCGCTCTTCTGGTAGAGTGTGCCCTTACTGGAAAAGACAGGGTTCTTCCCCTTAATCCATCCGCCTGAACAATCACTTGGTGGATCCATTGAGAAACAGTCGACTTAGATGCTGCCTGTCCCTTCTTGGGACCTTCTGGCAATACAAACAGAATATCAGTCTTCCGCATCTGAGCCGACATCTTCAGATAGACCCTGATAGCTCATACTACATCAAGATTATGAAATCATTTCTCCTCTGTAGACTGTGGATTCGGAAAAAAAGAAGGCAGAATGATATCCTGATTCAGATGAAAACTGGACACTACCTTAGGCAAAAATTTCGGTTGTGGCCGCAAAACCGCCCTATCCGAGTGCAAGATCAAATATGGTTCTTTACAGGACAGAGCCGCCATTTCAGACACCCTCCTGGCCGAGGTCACTGCCACCAAGAAAACTAATTTTCTTGTCAAGAGGACCAGAGGAATCTGCCGAATAGGCTCAAAAGGTTGCTTCTGTAAAACCCCCAGGACTAAATTTCAATCCCATGGGCACAGAGGCAGCTGAAATTTGACCCTTAATTGTACTTAAAGCCAGATTCATATCCACTCCTTTTTGCAAAAAAGCCAGAATTCTCCTGATGATATATCTTCTGGGGTGCCACCTCCTGGCCTCACACCAGGAAATGTAGGATTTCCAGACTCTATAGTAGATACTCCTAGAGACTGGCTTCCTAGTATTTAACATGGTAGACAATACTGGCCCAGAAATGCCCCGGTCTTTTAAAATCCTGGTTTCGACAGCCAAACCGTTAAATGTAGAGACCGTAAAGCAGGATGGAATATCGGACCTTGCGAGATCAGATCCGGATTGGAGTGAAAGCATAGATGAGAGAGAACCAATCCCACTGGGCTACTAAAACATCTGCCCCTAATGCAAGTGGGTCCCTGGTTCTGGACACAAAACTGTCTAGCTTCCTGTTGGACCTGGACGCCATCAGGTCTACATCCAGAACCCCCATCGACAGCAAATCAACGAAAGTATTTCAGGATGTAGGGACCATTCCCTTGGAAACATCTGCTGGTGACTCAGAAAGTCCGCCTGCCAATTTTCCACACCCGGAATAAATGCAGCTGATAGGAATGGAACAAACTATTCTGCCCAAGTCAGCATGCGCTGTCTGACTCCTGGTGCCTCCCTGGGAATTGATGTAGGCCACAGCCGTGGCATTGTCAGACTGGACCCTCACAGGTCATACCTGTAAGCTGGAAGTCCAGAATCTTAGGGCCAAGCGAGCTGCCAAATCTCCAAAATGTTGATGGGCAAGCACCTCTCCCTTCAGGACCACCCTCCCTGGACGGTGGCCTCCTCTAGGGATGCCCCCCATCCAGAGAGACTGGCGTCTGTTGTCACCACCTTCCAGACCACTGGTAAAAAGGATTTACTTTTTTCCAGATTCTTGGCCATCATCCACCAACTAAGGGCTTTGGCGCACTTTCAGCCTAAGAGATATGTGTCAGTTTAGAGCTTGGATAGTCTTGTTCCAGACAGACAGAATGTTGTTCTGTAGTGGTCTGGAGTGGAATTGTGCATAAAGGACTGCTTCAAATGAAGACACCATTTTCCCCAGTAGCCTCATACACAGGCGAATGGAGGGATAATTTTTCCCTCTTATGAACTGGACAAGGTTTTTCATGGCTCTGACCTTCCATGGTGGAAAAAATACCTTTGCCTTTACTGTGTCTAATATTAACCCAGATACTCTAGGCACTGAACCGGCTGCAGGGACAATTTTGACAAGTTCAGAACCCAACCCAGGTTACATTTTGCCTCAGGTCTGGAACCATTTAATCTATCAATAATAGATTGTCCAGGTATCCTGCAACCAATATTCCCTGAGATCTTAGAACTGCCAATACCAGAGCCAGCACCTTTGTGAATACACGAGGTGCCACAAAGGCAGCAACTGAAAATGCAGGTTGCCTACTGGGAATCGCAGAAACCTTTGATGGGATCTGCAGATTGGCACATGTAGGTATGCGTCCTTGATGTCTATGGATGCCAAAACTTCCTTTCCATGCAAGGAGGCTTCGACTAAACGAATTGACGCCATCCGAAAAGAGTGAATGTCTAGAAACTGATTCAGAGCCTTGAGATCCAGAATAGGCCTCACATCTCCATTCAGCTTTAGGACTATGAAAAGATTTGAGTAAAAGCCCCTGAACCTCTCATTGGCTGGAACCTCTGAAATCCCTCCTTGTGAACTTTAGATGATCTATTGCCTGAAAAAAGGACTTTTTTTTTACCGGATCTATGGGGACGTTGAACCTTAAGAACCTAGGGGATCGAAACCCTCGGAATTCTATTTTGTACCCCTGAGACACCGTAGAGATAACCCACTTGTCTCGGATCAGTTCTCCCCAGGCATCTGAGAATTCTAACGGCCTCCCCCCCACCGGCGTGAGTGGGGGTGCCCCTTCATAAGGCAGGTTTGGGACTGGATTTAGGGGGCCTCTGGGCCCAGGGCTTTCTCTGACCTTGCCCTTGAGGCTTTCCTGTAAACCTGGACGGCTGAGGCCATCGAAACTGCATGAAATTGGAAGTGCGGGGTCCTGAAGCACTAGACACTTTAAAGGAAGGTCGTCTGCTCCTTTTCTTTACTGGTAGAAGCACACTTTTACCCTCTGAAATCTTTTGGATATATTTATCCAGATCTTTTCCAAATAGCAGCTCCCCGTGAAAAGGGAAACCAGCTAATAATCTTTTGCAGGGTTCCACAGACTATTTTTTTTTAACCACAGAATTCTGCGCATATGTACTGATAGCAGGGCAAGTCGGGACACCTGTTGTATGGAATCTTTAAGAGCATCTACTGCAAAAGATAAGGAACGAGGTAAGTCTGCCAATTCATCAGCAGACACCCCCTGATCGGGAACACTCTTAGCTGATCGCTTAACCGCTTCAGCCCCGGAAGATTTTACCCCTTCCTGACCAGAGCACTTTTTGCGATTCGGCACTGCGTCGCTTTAACTGATAATTGTGCGGTCGTGCGATGTTATACCCAAACAAAATTGACGTCCTTTTTTTCCCACAAATAGAGCTTTCTTTTGGTGGTATTTGATCATCTCTGCGGTTTTTATTTTTGCGCTATAAACAAAAAAAGAGCGTCAATTTTGGAAAAAATGCATTATTTTTTACTTTTTGCTATAATAAATATCCCCCAAAAATATATAAAAAAACAAATTTTTTCCTCAGTTTAGGCTGATATGTATTCTTCTACATATTTTTGGTAATAAAAATTGCACTAAGCGTATATTGATTGGTTTGCGCAAAAGTTATAGCGTCTACAAAATAGGGGATAGATTTATAGCATTTTTATTATTACTTTTTTTTTTTTACTAGTAATGGCGGTGATCTGCGATTTTTATCATGACTGTGACATTATGGCGGACACATCGGACTATTTTGACACATTTTTGGGACCATTGGCATTAATACAGCGATCAGTGCTATAAAAATGCATTGATATAAAAATGCATTTGTAAAAATGTCACTGGCAGTGAAGGGGTTAACATTAGGGGCGATCAAGGGGTTAATTGTGTTCCCTAGTGTGTGTTCTAACTGGAAGGGTAGTGGGACTGACTAGGGGAGATGACAGATTGCTGTTCATACTTTGTATGAACAGACGATCTGTCACTTATCCCCTCAGAGAACCAGGATCTCTGTGCTTACACACAGAGATCCCGGTTCTCGCCGTGTTACGAGTGATCGCGGGAGCCCGGCAGTCATCGAGACCACCGGGCACTTGCATCGGCTCCGGGGGGGTACTGCGCGCTCCCCTAGTGGCCACTAGAGGGAGCGACGTAAAATAACAGCGATTCATGCAGCTGAGCCATGTTGCTGCAATACAACTGCGGCGGCTGGTCGGCAAGCAGTTTACTTGGTCTTTTAAGGACTGACAGATACCTATAGCTGCCACAGCCCATTGTGCCGCAGACCCAGCAATAGCAAATGAGGCCTTTAATAAAGACTCCAACTTTTTATCTGTTGGATCTTTAAACACCTGGGCATTATCTACAGGGCAGGTAAGACTCTTGTTCACAGAAGAAATGGCAGCGTCCACCGATGGCATACTCCATTTCTTTATAAACTTTTTCTCCATAGGGTACAACAGTGCAAACCTTTTAGGAGGAATAAAAAGCTTATCTGGGTGATCCCAGTCAGCATACACAATTTGCTCTAGCAACGGATGCCAGGGGAAAGCCTGCAAACTTTGTGGAGGACAAAGAGAGCCTAAACATGAAAAGGCAACCTCAGGGACCTCCACAGGCGGCAATTTAAATCCTGATCAAACCATATCTGTGAGGGACTGGATCAACAGTCTCTGTGATTGAGAGGCTGAAAACGGTTCTTCAGAACCTGACTTCTCAGGAGTGGAGTCCGTGGCCTTACCTTCCTCCCGGTCATTTACAGCCACTTCTTCCACATCTTCTGCCCAATCCTGTTCCAATGCAGGTGGGGGCTCAGGGGAAAGGGATCTATCCCGTTTCCTTCCACCTTGGGAAACTGACGCAATCATACCTGCTATCTTTCCCTCTAGCCCAGATAAAGCCGATGCTAAGTCATCCTTTGTGACGTAAGTTGAGGCAGAAGCGTTAGCTGTTGCTACAAAACCTGACAACCATAATGGCTCAGACTGGCCAGTTGCCTCAGGTCTTTCAGGAGAGTTAAATACAGCAGCTATATGGCTAGAATCATCCACTACTGATGGTGGCGTACTTGCGCCCCTTCCTGCTGTGCCTCCTCCACTCCTCTTCTGGGAAGAAACCCCCCTTAAGCACTGAACCTTCCTCCACAAATACTGCACCCAGCTTTTGCAGTACACAGCCTTACAGGACCTGCAGTGCCCTTGTCCATCCACCCACAGTGACTCACGTACCCAGCCGATCTGTGTCCCTTCCAGCCTGCTTACAGAAGCATAACACCTCCTAATGAACTCGCTTTTGCCCCTACTGCGCATGTCCGGTGTGAACGTTTACCACAAGCACGCTTGTAGCGTCCCACACACCTCTCGTGTCCCTCCCATGTGCACATCCATCGTGCACACTTGTCACGCCAATCCTGCGTGCGCGCCCCCTATAGCCGCATAAATTGCTGCGGGAAAGGGCCACCGAAGGAGCAGAGTAGAAGCTAGGTGTGAAGGCGGGGGGAATTCAAGAGCCGCCCGCCTCCTGCTGGGATTTTTCAGGCTGGAAGCCTCCATTGAGAGAGCCCCACTGCCCCGCAACATCACTGCCCCCCAGTGGACAGAAAAAAAATGACACCTGGTCCCATACACAAAAAAGTAAGATGCTGTGCATTTCTTTTCTCTTTTTCTTTTTTCGGTTTGAGCAAGTGCAAAAGAGTTTTTTTTTTTTAAAACACTTACCAATCCCGCCACAGGATTCTGCTTAAAAAGCTAGACTCCAGTCTTCCCCCATCACGGCGGATTCTGTCTCTTGGACCTTCAAGGACCGGGTCCCCCTGAATCTGGGGACCACTCCCTTGGACCTGTAAAGCACCCTTTTCAGTGAGATGTTCAAAGCTTGGGATATTATTTTATAACCTAAGCTAAGTGCTGCTTTAAACTTCTCCACAACTTTATTCCTGACCTGTCTGGTGTGTTCCTTGGCCTTCATGATTCTGTTTCTTCACTAAGGTTCTCTAACAAACCGCTGAGGGCTTTACAGAACAGCTGTGTTTATACTGAGATTACACACAGGTGAACTCTGTTAACTAATTAGGTGACTTCTGAAGGCAATCGGTTCCACTAGATTTTAGTTAGGGGTATCAGAGTAAAGGGGGCTGAATACAAATGCATGCCACACTTTTCAGATATTTATTTGTTTTAAAAAAAATTGAAAACCATTTATCATTTTCCTTCCACTTCTGCCATGCACCTGAGTGTATTCGAACCGGAATGTTCCTGGTCCTGGTCTTACTTGTTGTGCCACAGGAGAATTCTGGAATTAATTCTCTCAGTTTGATGCATTACCTTGGACTCACTTGCCCCACCTGCTGCCAGCTGTGGACAATCTACAATCAAAGCAGCCCATAAATAGCAGCACTTCCTATCTCTCAGTGCCCGTTTGTGTGGACTAGCTCCCTGGGTGTTGTGACTGCTTTGTGACTCTGAATACTGTATATGAACGTCTGCCTGAATTCCTGACTGCTCTCTAGCCTGCTGATTTTGTACTTCACCACCAACTCGTGTATGACCTTTGCCTGCCTGCCTGACCACTCTTTGGATTTCGATCGTGTATCGATTTGCCTGATCTGTTGCTAACCTGATATGCCTGACTAAGTTTTCGCCTGAATCCTCAGCACACAAGCTCCACTTCGGACACTACCTATCACAGGTACCTTACATTACAAACGGGCCACAATGGCAGTGGACCCTGTTGAGATTGTTATGGCGATTTCACGTCAGGGACAATTGATTGGAACTCATGAACAGCATCTTTCTTCCCTGGACGTCAAGTTAGATGAACTTTGTACTATGCTTAAATCTTGCTTGCCTGGTACTTCTGCAATGGTCCAGACTCCTGCTCCAATCCAACCTACCTCTTCTGTACCACCCAAACTTCGCCTGCCTAAAAAATTTGGTGGTGATACTGAGGACTGCAGAGGCTTTTTAAATGTTTGTCGTTTGCATTTCAGCAACAACCCTGGGACTTTTGACACTTTGTCTGCCAAAGTGACTTTTGTAATTTCCTTGTTAAAGGGGAAGGCCCTTACCTGGAACGCAATGATCCTGTGCTGCAAGACGCTGACAAATTTCTGGCTTCTCTCCAGACTGTATTTGGCAAACCAGATAGAGCTTCTGCAGCTGAGTACTCGCTTTTGGACATGCAACAAGGTACCAGGTCTGTGGCACAATATGCTATTGAGTTCCGTACCCTGGCTGCTGAGACTAATTGGAACTCAAGGGCATTACATGCAGCCTTCCGAAAAGGTCTTACAGATCGCATCAAGGACGAATTAGTCTATAAGGATTCCCCATAAGAGCTTGAGAAATTCATAGAGCTGTGTGTTCGTCTGGATGTCCGGTATCATGAAAGGTGCCAAGAGAGACTTAGAACTCGCAAGTTTCCTAGGCCAGTTTACTGTTTGGCCCCTAACTTCCAAGCACCACCTCAGCCAGAACCTGACATCTCAGTTGAACCGCAGGCACCTGTGGAACCCATGAAAGTACGCCGTCTCCACCTAACTGAGTCGGAGAAACAAAGGAGGCTTGCATTGGGCCTATGCCTGTACTGTGGACTTAAAGGACATTTGTTATCTGTCTGCCCGCCCCGTCCAGTAAAATGCAGGGTCTAACCAGTGTTGGAGAAGCTGGGTTAGACCTTACAGGTATATCCTCCAAGACCAAGATTACCGTTCCCGCAATTATCCATTTACCCTCTAAACTTGTCTCCTGTGTGGCTTTTTTAGATTCTGGAGCCGCTGGCATATTCTTGGACTACTCTTTTGCTAAAGAAAATAACATCCCATTTGTTCCAAAGTCTAGACCCCTGAACATCACCACCCTGAATGGACAACCCTTGGGAGATGGCATTGTAAAATTTGAGACTACGACAATCACCTTTCAGGTAGGCGTACTCCACAAAGAGGTAGTTGTCTTGTCTCTTATAGATTCTCCACTTCTGCCCCTTATCCTTGGTTACCCATGGTTACAACAACATAACCCTTCTTTTGATTGGGAAAATGGAGAACTAACCTCTTGGGGGTCGTTCTGTCATCTAAACTGTTTGTCTCAACCCAAAAGACTTTCTGGTTGTCTGTTGGCTTCCGTGGCCATCCCACCTACCTTGCCTCGTGAATACCATGAGTTTGCAGACGTATTTTGCAAGCAAAAGGCAGAGGTTTTACCTCCACATCGTTCTTTTGACTGCGCAATTAATTTGATTCCTGGAGCACCTCTTCCCAAAGAAAGGACATATCCCCTGTATTTGCCTGAGCAAAAATCCATGGAGGAATACGTAAAAGACAACTTGGAAAGAGGTTTTATCTGACCCTCTTCTTCTCCAGTAGGGGCAGGTTTTTTCTTTGCTGAAAAAAAGATGGGGGTCTTCGACCATGCATATGTCAGTACTAGGATCCCTTTAGGACCCAGCACAACTCACCTGACACAGCCTTTGCCTGGGAAACAACAGTGATTGGCCAGCTCACCTTTAAATTACTTGTATCAGCATTCAATCAGTGCTCGTGTTAGAGTTTACCTTGTGTTTGATCCAGCTGATATCTGCTCTGTGTATTTCTTGTATGACCCGGCTCTTTTGACCCTGTTTGCTTGCTTCTGATTCGGTACCGTTTGGACTCTGATGTTCCTGTGTATGACCCAGCTTGCCTAGACCACGCTTTGCCTGATTCTACTGTAGTACCTTCATCTGCAGTGGTGAACTACAAGCACCAGACAACATCTATCCTAACCTGCAGCGGTGAACTACAAGCTTCAGACAACATCTATCCTCATCTGCAGCGGTGAACTACAAGGTCCAGCAAACATCTACCTTCATCTACAGGGGTGAACTACAAGTCCCAGCTGACCTGCTCTGCTCAGACCTGCTCATGGTATGTACTCTTGTTCTTTGAACTCTTTGCATAATCAGAACACATGAACTGTTACCTGTTATATGCTCCTAGCCTGACATTAACACGAGCCATACATAATAAGGGAAACCTATCATGGATCCTGAGCAGGCTCAGTTGTTTGAACAGGAACTTTGCCGCTTATCCCATCAAGTTCAGGAAATGGCCACAGAGCTCACCAAGGTGCAATCTCCTTCTACTACCACCGCTACAAAAACTCCATCTGAACCAAAAATTCCTTTGCCTGACCGGTTTTCTGGTGATTGTAAAGGGTTTTGCAACTTTAAAAACAGCTGCAAATTATATTTTAAGTTAAAGCCATCCTCGTCTGGCCCTGAAACTCAGAGGGTTCAAATCATTATCTCTCTACTACAGGGTGACCCCCAGGCTTGGGTCTTTAACCTGGAGCCAAACCATCCAGCCTTGCTAACAGTAGATGCCTTCTTTGAAGCCCTAGGGTTGCTATATGATGATCCAGATCGTGCTGCTACTGCAGAATCAACCCTGCGTAACTTAAAGCAAGGAACTACCACAGCTGAAATGTATTGCTCAGAGTTTTGCAGGTGGACCCCGGAATCTGGCTGGAATGATGCAGCTCTCCAGTTTAGAATGGGCCTTTCAGATGCAATTAAGGATGCTCTGGTCACTGGAGGAGGCTATGAGTCTAGCCATTAAAATTGACCGCCGCCAGCGAGAGAGGAGACGAGAACAAACTACAGCTGTGGCAAACTATATACCTCCCTTGCCACCTGACTATTCCACCTCCAGTGCCAAATCTGAGGAAGAACCTATGCAGTTAGGCTCCACCTGGTTATCTGCCCAGGAACACACGCGCCGGGTTAACATGGGACTCTGTTTGTATTGTGGCCTCAAGGGTCATATGCTCCGTTCGTGCCCTACACATCTGGGAAACTCCAGGACCTAGGTAATTGCGGGTAGGTTACCCTAAGCCTGCTCTCATCTCCTCAGGGGGACAATCGTATTCTTTTACCCGCTGTCATTCACTTTGGGACAGGGGCTCATGAACTGCTGGCCTTGGTAGATTCTGGAGCCGCTGAGAATTTTATTGATAAGACTCTAACCTCTTTGTCCCTGGAAACTCATGCTCTAGATTACCCAGTCTGCCTGATTTCCGTGGATAATCGGCCTCTCTCACAAGATCTAGTGCTCCAATCCACCAACCCTTTCCAGTTACAATTGGGGGCTTTGCATTAGGAGAAGATTTCATGTCTTGTCATTGACTCTCCATCCACTCCTTTAATCCAGGCCTTCCTTGGCTTCAGAAGCACAATCCTGTAATTGACTGGCGAACAGGAAATATTCTGGCTTGGTCCAGCCAGTGTAAAAAGAACTGCATCCAGCACCCTGTTCGACTTGCTACCTGTCAAGTGGGAATGGAACAGATTCCACTTTGTTATAAGAACTTTTGGGATGTGTTTTCTAAAGGGATTGCTGACACTTTACCTCCTCGTCGCAGTTATGATTGTCCCATTGACCTCTTGCCGGACACTACACCTCCTCGAGGGAGAGTCCTTCCACTGTCTGAGCCAGAGAATCTTGCCTTGCAAGAATACATCCAGGAAAACCTAGCTAAGGGTTTCATCCGTCCCTCCACTTCTCCCGCAGGAGCAGGATGCTTCTTTGTCCCAAAGAAGGATGGGGGACTGAGACTTTGTGTTGATTACAGAGGTCTAAATAAAATAACTGTTCCAAATCGGTATCCTCTTCCTCTCATCACAGAATTGTTCTCTCAAATCCAGGGAGCCAAAATCTTCTCCAAACTGGACTTAAGGGGAGCCTATAATCTGGTGCGCATACGTGCAGGCGACGAGTGGAAGACAGCCTTTAACACCAAGGATGGTCATCACCAATGTCTTGTCATGCCTTTCGGTCTCAGAAATGCACCAGCTGTCTTTCAGAACTTTATGAATGACATTTTCTGTGACATGTTGGGTCGCTTCATGCTTGTATATTTAGACGATATTTTGATATATTCTCCCAATCTTGAAACACCTCAGAAGCATGTCTGCTCGGTATTGGCCCGATTAAAGACTCACTCCCTTTTTGTAAAGCCTGAAAAATGTTCATTTCATGTTAAACAAGTACCTTTCCTAGGCTACCTAATTTCTAACACAGGCCTCACCATGGATCCAGCCAAGATTCAAGCCATTTTAGACTGGGCACCACCTTCAGACCTGAAGGCAGTTCAGCGCTTCCTGGGCTTTGCAAATTTATATCGAAAATTCATTAAGAACTTTGCCACCATTGCACATCCCATCATCTCTCTCACCAGGAAGACTCTGACTACCTTTAAATAGACTACTGAAGCCCAGGCAGCCTTCACTCAGTTAAAGAAAGCCTTTACCTCTGCACCAATCCAACGCCATCCTGTTCCTGAGCTACCTTTTATTGTGGAGGTAGATGCATCTGAAGTAGGGGTGGGGGCGCTTTTGTCACAAAAGGATCCTGTAAATGCTGCCATCCACCCCTGTGCCTTCTTGTCTCATATATATTCCCCAGCAGAGCGCAATTATGATATAGGCAACAGAGAACTTCTAGCCATAAAGCTCGCTTTGGAGGAATGGAGACATTGGCTGGAGGGAGCTCGCTATCCATTCATAGTTCTGACTGACCACAAAAACTATGAATACATCCGTTCTGCTAAAAGACTGAACTCCCGTCAAGCCAGGTGGTCATTGTTCTTCTCCAGATTTGACTTCACAATTTCATATTTACCAGGGCCAAAAAACATTAAGGCTGATGCCTTTTCTCGCAGCTTTTTATAAGAGTCTCCTCCTCTGCTTCCTCCACAACCCATTATCTCTGAGGATAGGATTTTGGCTTTCACCCAGACTGACATCTCTGAGGCCTTGTTACCTGCACAGGCTGAAGCCCCTCCCTCCACTCCCTCTGGTATGCTTTTTGTGCCCCTGGCTCTTCGGTTGCAGGTATTGCAGCAGGTACATGCATCAAAACCTGCAGCACATCCGGGGTTTAGACAAACTTTTGAGATTATCTCTAGCAACCTCTGGTGGCCATCGATTAGGCAGGATGTGTTAGCCTTCGTCCAGGCCTGTGAAGTTTGTGCCAGAAGCAAGAGCAGTACCTCTAAGCCGCCCGGTCTCCTACGTCCTCTACCTGTCCCTGGACCCATTTATCTATGGACTTTATCACTGACTTGCCTCCGTCCCAGGGATGTTCCATGATCTGGGTGGTGGTAGACAGGTTCAGTAAAATGGCCCACTTTGTTCCGCTTCCGAAACTTCCATCTGCTAAAGAACTGGCATCTTTATTCATTAAACATGTTTTCAGGCTCCATGGGGCACCAATTAACATTGTCTCAGACCATGGCTCTCAGTTTATAGCCCAGTTTTGGAAGGCCATTTGCTCTCAGTTGGGGATTAAGTTATCATATTCTTCAGCATATCATCCTGAGACAAACGGCCAAACAGAAAGGACTAATCAGACTCTAGAGAAGATGGTACGTTGTCTGATGGCCAATGATGAGGTGGAGTGGGTCAACGTCCTGCCATGGGCAGAGTTTGCCTTTAATAATTGTGCCAGCACATCTACAGGGACCTCTCCTTTCTTCTGTGTTTAGGGGTTGCATCCTCGAGTGTGCTCCTTTTGATCTTCCACCCTCTGATGTGCCAGATGCCAACACCACAATTGAAAATTTCTCCAAAATCTGGTCCGATCTCGCTCTGTGCAGGCTTTTAAGAAAGTGGCTGACAAGAGGCACTCAAAGGCACCAGGATATAAAGTTGGTGACAAAGTGTGGCTATCATCTAGAAATCTGTCCCTGCATGTTCCATCTAAATAACTTGGCCCAAAATTTATCGGGCCCTATGAAATTTCGGAGATTGTTAATCCTGTATCCTATAGATTAAAACTTCCCCCATCCATGTGCATTCCAAATGTCTTTCATGTTTCATTGTTGAAACCTGTTCATTCCAGCCTCCAAGTAAATGAACCAGAACCTGTGGATGTGTTGGACAGTCAGGAATATGAAGTGGCATTTATTCTTGATTCCAGACGAGTGCGCAATTCCTTTCAATATCTCGTTCATTGGAAAGGTTTCGGCCCAGAGGATCGATCTTGGGTCCCAGCTCGTGATCTTCATGCTGACCGACTTAAGAAGAAGTTCCATCTTTGTTATCCTAGTAAGCCTGGGGGTACTATCAGTACTAGGATCCCTTTAGGACCCAGCACAACTCACCTGACACAGCCTTTGCCTGGGAAACAACAGTGATTGGCCAGCTCACCTTTAAATTACTTGTATCAGCATTCAATCAGTGCTCGTGTTAGAGTTTACCTTGTGTTTGATCCAGCTGATATCTGCTCTGTGTATTTCGTGTATGACCCGGCTCGTTTGACCCTGTTTGCTTGCTTCTGATTCGGTACCGTTTGGACTCTGATCTTCCTGTGTATGACCCAGCTTGCCTAGGCCACGCTTTGCCTGATTCTACTGTAGTACCTTCACCTGCAGCGGTGAACTACAAGCATCAGACAACATCTAACCTCACCTGCAGCGGTGAACTACAAGCTCCAGACAACATCTATCCTCATCTGCAGCGGTGAACTACAAGGTCCAGCAAACATCTACCTTCATCTACAGCGGTGAACTACAAGTCCCAGCTGACCTGCTCTGCTCAGATCTGCTCATGGTATGTGCTCTTGTTCTTTGAACTCTTTGCATAATCAGAACACCTGAACTGTTACCTGTTATATGCTCCTAGCCTGACAGCATAGACTATTGAAGGTTAAATCAAATCACTGTAAAAGACTCCTACCCTTTGCCTCTCATTCTTGAACTGTTTGATGTACTTAAGAGAGCCGTTATCTTCTCTAAGCTGGACCTACGAGGGGCTTATAATCTGATTCGAATTAAAGACGGGGACGAGTGGAAGACAAGATTCAACACTCGTAATGGGCATTTTGAATATCTGGTTATGCCATTTGGGTTGTGTAATGCCCCTGCTGTCTTCCAACGTATCATGAATGACATTTTTCACAATTTCAGCAACAGTTTTGTGATCATCTACTTGGACGACATTTTAATCTTTTCCAAGACTCATCTAAAGCACATCTCACATGTAAAGAAGGTATTACAATGAGAGAAAACCATCTTTATGCGAAGATTGAGAAATGCAATTTCCATCAAAGCCGCATTCCTTTCCTTGGATACAGTGGGGACGGAAAGTATTCAGACCCCCTTAAATTTTTCACTCTTTGTTATATTGCAGCCATTTGCTAAAATCATTTAAGTTCATTTTTTGTACACACAGCACCCCATATTGACAGAAAAACACAGAATTGTTATTCAGACCCTTTGCTCAGAATTTATTAGAAGCACCCTTTTGATCTAATACAGCCATGAGTCTTTTTGGAAAAGATACAAGTTTTCCACACCTGGATTTGGGGATCCTCTGCCATTTCTCTTTGCAGATCCTCTCCAGTTCTGTCAGGTTGGATGGTAAACGTTGGTGGACAGCCATTTTTAGGTCTCTCCAGAGATGCTTAATTGGGTTTGCTCAAGTCAGGGCTCTGGCTGGGCCATTCAAGAACAGTCACAGAGTTGTTTTGAAGCCACTCCTTCATTATTTTAGCTGTGTGCTTAGGGTCAATGTCTTGTTGGAAGGTAAACCTTCGGCCTAGTCTGAGGTCCTGAGCACTCTGGAGAAGTTTTTCATCCAGGATACCCCTGTATCTGGCCGCATTCATCTTTCCCTCGATTGCAACCAGTCGTCCTGTCCCTGCAGCTGAAAAACACCCCCACAGCATGATGCTGCCACCACCATGCTTCATTGTTGGGACTGTATTGGACAGGTGATGAGCAGTACCTTGTTTTCTCTACACATACTGCTTAGAATGAAGGCCAAAAAGTTCTATCTTGGTCTCATCAGACCAGAGAATCTTATTTCTCACCATCTTGGAGTCCTTCAGGTGTTTTTTAGCAAACTCCATGCAGGCTTTTATGTGTCTTGCACTGAGGAGAGGCTTCCATCGGGCCACTCTGCCATAAGGCCCCGACTGGTGGAGGGCTGCAGTGATTGTTGACTTTCTACAACTTTCTTCCATCTCCCAACTGCATCTCTGGAGCTCAGCCACAGTGATCTTTGGGTTCTTCTTTACCTCTCCCACCAAGGCTCTTCTCCCCCGATAGCTCAGTTTGGCCGGACGGCCAGCTCTAGGAAGGGTTCTGGTCGTCCCAAACGTCTTCTATTTAAGGATTATGGAGGCCACTGTGCTCTTAGGAACCTTAAGTGCAGCAGAAATTTTTTTGTAACCTTGGCCAGATCTGTGCCTTACCACAATTCTGTCTCTGAGCTCTTCAGGCAGTTCCTTTGACCTCATGATTCTCATTTGCTCTGACATGCACTGTGAGCTGTAAGGTCTTATATAGACAGGTGTGTGGCTTTCCTAATCAAGTCCAATCAGTATAATCAAACACAGCTGGACTCAAATGAAGATGTAGAACCATCTCAAGGATGATCAGAAGAAATGGACAGCACCTGAGTTAAATATATGAGTGTCACAGCAAAGGGTCTGAATACTTAGGACCATGTGATATTTCAGTTTTTCTTTTTTAATAAATCTGCAAAAATGTCAACAATTCTGTGTTTTTCTGTCAATATGGGGTGCTGTGTGTACATTAATGAGGAAAAAAATGAACTTAAATGATTTTAGCAAATGGCTGCAATATAACAAAGAGTGAAAAAATGTAAGGGGGTCTGAATACTTTCCGTCCCCACTGTACATTATAAGTGCTGTCGGTTTCCAAATGGACCCTCAAAAACTTTCTGCTGTCTTGTAACCACTTTAAGAGGGCTCCAAAGCTTTCTAGGGTTCGCAAATTACTAGAGACGCTTCATCAAAGGTTTTGTCTCCATTGCGGCCCCCCTTACTGCTATGACTAAGAAAGGTACAAATTGCAAGGTGTGGCCCTCAGAAGCGGAATCGGCTTTCCAGTAATTAAAAGACATGTTCAGCAAGGCTCTAATTCTTTAGCATCCAAATCCCGATCCCCAGTATATAGTTGAGGTTGATGACTCTGAGGTAGGAGCAGGTGCCGTGCTGTCCCAGAGACAGCCTAAGTCTGGTAGAATCCATCCAGTAGCGTTTTTTTTCTAGAAAGTTTTCTCCAGCGGAGATGAATCACGATGTTGGGAATCGAGAACTACTGGCTATCAAATTGGCATTTTCTGAATGGTGACATCTTCTGGAAGGGGCTCCCAAGCCTTTTTCTATCCTCACTGACCATAAAAACCTGCTGTATCTTCAGACTGCAAGACATTTGAACTCACATCAGGCACGATGGGCACTGTTTTTCTTATGTTCCTGGGCATAAAAACAAGAAAGCCGATGCTCTTTCCAGACAGTTCGCTAGCTCTGAAGAAGATCAACCTACCGAGCAGTATATAATCCCACCTCACAAAATTGTTGCACATATCTCTACGGCTCTTTCCCAACAGTTACAAGAAACCCAGAATCGTGTTCCCCAAGGTTTGAAGATACCACCAGGTCGCCTGTTTGTACCACGCACATTGCCTACTGAACTGCTACAACCACTTCCGGCACCTCGCCAGCCTTGGACCCATTTGACTATGGACTTCATTACAGACTTACCCAAGTCCGAGGGCATGACTGCTATATGGGTCATAGTGGATCGCTTTTCCAAAATGGCTCATTTTATGCCGCTCCCGGGATTACCTACAGCAGCAGCACTGTCTACATTATGTCAATGCCTTACACTCCAACTGCTCTGAGTATTTGCCTTTGGCTGAGTTCGCCATTAATTCCCGTTGGCACAGTGCTCTTCATACCACACCATTCTACGCAGCCCTAGGCTATCACCCTCAGACTTTTCCCTTACTTCAGTCTTACTTCTGGTGTAACAGCAGCAGATCAGCGGGTGAAAAATATTCTGCTACATTGGAAAAAGATTTGCTTATTACTACGGAAGTCAGTAAGCAAGTATGCGCTTTTCTCCAACAAACGAAGACGCCATATACCTCCATATGTGGTGGGGGACAGAGTTTGGCTATCAACCAAATACGTGAGACTGAAACCCTATCTCTCAGTGCCCGTTTGTGTGGACTAGCTCCCTGGGTGTCGTGACTGCTTTGTGACTCTGAATACCTTATATGAACTTCTGCCTGAATTTCTGACTGCTCTCTAGCCTGCTGATTTTGTACTTCACCGCAAGCTTGTGTATGACCTTTGCCTGCCTGATCACTCTCTGGATTTTGATTGTGTACCGCTTTGCCTGATCTGTTACCAAACTGATCTGTCTGTCTAAGCTTTTGCCTGAATCCTCAGCACACAAGCTCCACTTTGGACACTACCTATCACAGGTACCTTACAACTTTACAATTTTGTGCCACTTTGTGTTGGTCTATCACATAAAATCCCCCCCAAAAATTTGTTTTTGGTTGTAACATGACAAAATGTGGAAAATTTCAAGGGGTGTGAATACTTTTTCAAGGCACTGTAAGTATGGGAAGGTTCTTGTAAACATTCCATTTTATATGCTTAGGAAGTATGCATCACTTTCCTCCTTCCTTGTCCCCCCACCCACCACCACCTACACCACATGTTTTCTGTTGCAGGATGTGTGCTATCATCTGCATTCTTCCACTGCTGCACTGTGGCTCCTTCTGTCTTCAGGTTCTGTGCTGCAAGCTGTGTGCTGTTATCTGCTATGTCTCACTCTACCACTATGGCTTTTTCTCCCCTGGCTCTGTAGGCTGTATGTCATCACCTGTCTTGTTAACTCATTTGTAGCTCATCCTTTCCCTTGGCTTTGCACTGTTCCCACTCCTCCACTGTGGTGCTTTCCCCCAATCTCCCATATGGCTCTTTGTTCAAGACAGGGCACTTTCTGAACTCTCAGCGATCCAGCTTCACCACCTGTTTTCAATGATCATGACTGTAGAGGAACCTGGCAAGGTGCATTCTGTAATAGCAAATTGCCTAACACATACTTGCCAACAGTCCAGATTTTCCCGGGACAATCCCGATTTTTGGACCCTCGTCCCGACCGGAGCTCGTCCCGATTAAAATCGGATTTTGCTTTTGTCCGGAGAAATTGGGACTGTTTCTGACAAAAACGGCAGCGGGCTACAAAAAGCTGTCTGCCGCGGCGAGGACTGTTTCCCCGTGTGTTCAGTGGAGAGGGGAGGGGCAGCTAATCTGCTTCTCTCTTCAGTGTACAAGTAGACAATTCTCTGAGAACTTTAACAGAACCTCAGGGACAACATGTTCACTTGCTGCCTAATATATCCCACCCACTTTCAGGTTCCATTGTCATGAGATAATCAATGTTATTCACTGTACCTGTCAGTGGTCATAATGTTATGGCTGAATGGTGTATATTATAAAAAAAAGGGAAACTAGAATTTTATAATGGGAGATATTTTTCCCTGGGACAACAATTTAACCTCTTGAGCTCTTGAAGATTTTACCTCTTTATGACCAGGCCATTTTTTGCTATTCAGCACTGTGCTACTTTAACTGGTGTCAGGATTCGAGGGGTTAACAAGCAGCTGTGAGACAGTTCAGTCAACTTAAAAGGCTTTATTCAGCAAAAAGCAACAGAAAAGTGGCAGGCTTTGTCTTTATAGGCAGTTCAAACAACACAAAAACTCTTCTTAACAGTATAAGACAGTCCTTTTAAATAATGCTCAGCATCCCAGCCACAGCATATAACATAGCAAAGGCCCAGTTCAGGCAAGCTCACCCAGCAGGATTAAGCCATAGGCAACAAAGGTCCTTCCAGCTTTAAGCACCTCTCAGCTCTGATAGCTCAACAGCCATCTCTCTCATAGCCTCTCTGACCAGGTGCCTAATAAGCATGCCTGAATGGGAAGTACTTGCCCTGTGTCATTAACACTCCCCAGGCTGACTCTCCACATATCCCAACCCCTTGTTATCCCAGGGCTGGACAATTTATACCACAATGGCCATAGGCATGGGAAAGGGCATCTTTTTTTTTTTTTTTTAGATGCACGCGCGCAGGTCTATGCTCCCTTCCTACTCTGAATCCACATCATTTCTAGATTGGATTGCTTCTGTAAACCTATCATAGTCATTTTTATCGGTTCCCATTAAGCGGTACACTTCCTGGTACTCCTCTGTGAGGAGCAGTTGCACCAATTCAGTCCAGCGGCTTCTGGGCCACCTTTTAAACGATGCCACATTTTTAAATTCAGTCAGTGCCAATGTGGTCGTTTGATAGCATTGGCTGTAAAAAGTCACGAGCACAGATTCTACCCTCGTTACCGCTGAGAGCAGCGCCAATCTTTTTTACTATCTCAGAGGGTCCCTGTCCCTCCGTGAGACAACTGCTCACCACAGAAGTCCCAACCACCAGCACTTGACCCCCGGGTATGGACTCTCTGACCCTGGCAGATCGGTTGGCAACCTCCCTTTGGGCCCTCGCTAATGGTTTATGCCCAGGTTTAAACACTTTACGATTTTTCGCAACCCTGTAGCATAGCGTATGGTGTGCAGCAACTTGGGGAGAGCGTATATCTTACCCCAGGATGCTGTGGCTCACCACTGAACGGTGTGACCGGTCCCCCGGCAGGGATCAAAGTGGAGTCCTTCCTCTGAACACCAAAGAATCAGTCCGGAGCCCCCAACATTTGACAAATCAGGCCCAGAGGGTGAGAACTCTCCACCTCAAATCCTACAAATACCTCCAGGGGATCTAGGTCAGCTCCTGCAGGTTCACACATCTGACATATTTCCTTACTGTTTACCTCCTGCAACACAGTATTAAACACTTCACATGGGGGTTTCTCCTTTTTAGGGGAGGCCCCTGAACTTTTGAACATTTGTTCACACAAGTCCCAAAATAGGGGGCAGTCTCGCCCAATTAGAAAATCATGAGGTAACCCCGAGATCACCCCAACTCTCAGTGTAGCAGTTCCTGCTGTTGTGGACAGGGATACATGGGCCATTGGATAGTCCTTGACAACCCCATGTACAGAGACCACTGCAATCTTTTTCCTGGGTATCAGATTTCCCCGAAACTTGTCTGATCAGAGCAGGATAACAACCACTCCCCGAGTCAAGAAGTGCTACAACCTCCTGTCAATTAACCCGCACCACACTCTCAAGTGGGCTTAGATTGTTTATGGGACCAGTGGCAAAAGCAAACATAGAGCCATGACGAGCCATGTCACATTCCATTGGCTCCTCCCGCCTTGGACACTGGGCCGCCATATGACCTAGTTGTTGGCAGGACCAACAGCGAACCTCACGGGGTTCCCGTTCTCCCTGTCGACTCTCAGGGGGGTTTGATGTTAGGGTGCTCCTAGCGGGAGTGTCAGGCACCCGAGCAGACACCATGCATTCAACCGGTGCCATCTTGGCACTGGAACACACTTCCTTAGAACGGGCCAGCTCTCTGGTAATAGAGGTACTCTCCTGGACACTTTCCGCACAACTTTAGCGCTCGTCGGCAGCAGCCATCTCATCCAGGGACTGAAGCTTGGACTGAGCCACCCATCAGTGCAGCTCCTTAGGAAGACCATGCAAAAAGCGATCCAGTGCAACTCGCTCTACAACCCGAGTCTTCTCTGGTTTCAGCCAATCCTGCAACAGGTGCATTAGACGATACAGTTGCGGATGGGCAGGCTTAGCTCTGTCAAAGCGCCAGTCATGAACACGGTTTGCCCTTAAAGCCACAGTTATCCCTAGCCTGGCCAGGATTTCTGCCTTTAGCAGTTTATAGTCCCATGCTGATTCAGAGGTCAAATCACAATAGGCCTGTTGAGGATCTGCAGTCAGGAAAGGAGCCAGCACATCTGCCCTGTCTTTCTCAGGGAGACCTTCCCTTGTTGCAATCCTTTCAAACATTGCCATATAAGCTTCCACGTTATCTGTGGCTGTCATCTTTTGCATAGTCTGCTGCACAGGCTTCCGGGGGTCACTCTTTACAGCGGAATCACCTTTCATCATTTCAGCCTGCTGGGTCAGTGCCTTATGTAAATCCGATATCTATTCCATCAGTTTGTCTCTTGCTGAGTAGCAACTGCCTGCGCATTAGCCACTGCTAATTGTTTGATCAGTTCCTCCATTGCTTTGTCTGATGCTTTTCCAGCCTGTACAGCTTTAACCCAGGCCTGAAAGGGATGTACTTGCCCTGTGTCATTAACCCTTTCCAGGCTGACTCTCCACACTGGTCAATGCACGGTCATGAAACACTGTACGCAAATGAAATTTATATAATTTTTTCACACATATAGAGCTTTCTTTTAATGGTATTGAATCACACCACTGGGTGTTTCATTTTTTGCGATTTAAACGGAAAAAAATCTAAAATTTTGAAAAAAAACAATATTTTCTACTTTCCGTTAAAAAACATATCCAATAAAATCTAATTTCTTCAATAATTTAAGCCAAAATGTATTCTGTTACATGTCTTTGGTAAAAAAAAAAAATCCAATAAGTGTATATTAATTGGTTCGTGTGAAAGTTATAGCATTTACAAACTGTGGTATATATTTGGTAATTTTGGCATTTTTTCATCAAAGTTTTCAACTGTCATGAATGGCTACAGTTAATCACATGGTACAGGTTGCTGTAATTGTAACACGTATAATCAAAAAACAGTACCCGTAATGTATCACTAGAACTAGGTTGCAGGTCTTAGGAGGCATCCCATAACCCCATTCAGCTTGGGTATCACCATGCAGCACTAGTATGTCGGGAACTTTGTCCAACCGGGCAAAATAGTGGACTTCCGGAAGGACCGTACACCATAACATGCCTGGGATACCAATCCATGTAACAGTGGTCACCTCCCTTGGCAAACCCAACTGGCGACCATTAGGTGGAACCTCAGCACACTTTGCCCCCCAATAAACGAAAGAGTGCCCCAGTATCCACATAAGGCACTAATCCGATCCTGTAAAGAAAGATGACAAGAAAAACATGGCAGAAATCAATCCACCACCACACCAAGACAAGAAATACAGGACATGGTAAACCAAGTCAGGACGCACATAAATCTTAAAGCGATCGGATTCCCATCTGCCGATACGCTTCAAAATAGACTCATCCGACCCCCACCGAGCAGCTTCAGTAGCGGAAAGAGTGGGAGGAGTAACTCCGAGCATCCAAACCCAATGTGATCAGAAAGCCGTTTGGAACAAAAGCGACTCGTACTCAGAGACACACACGGAGCCTGTCTGAGCCCATAAATCCTGCAACATAGAAAAAGTAACCGGACAACGACCGTCCCAGCTGCGGAAACCCCTCCTACAGCCTTCCAGGGCCTGCTGAACAAGAAAAGTCTTTGTAAAATCCTGTACACCCCATATTTTAAACAGGAACGCCAGACCTGCCAATTTACGGTTGATGGCCAAGACTGATACTCGAGATGGCCAAGACCGACACTCGACACAATAGAGCTGGATATTCCATACTGACCATCTCAGTGCCCATCCGAGCCAAGAGATCCTGCCACTCTTTCCACACCTTGGAATATGCCGGCCATGTAGCCGCGCTCAAGGAGTTACCTAGCAATTTGGCTGTGACCTCAATGCAATGCTCCACAGCTCCAGTGGACAAGGCACTCCGTGTTGCTCTGAAAAGAGTAAGATAATACGGCGCTCTATGGATACAAAGAATCTAGTACAGGGGGGGGAACCATCAGGTATCAATTAGAACTGATTAAAAAATACAAACTGTGGCCATAAAGACAATGTGACAGTGGTTTAATGACAGTGTTAATCACGGTATATGAACAGTGTTAAAAACACTAATAGTGAAAACAATATTAATAGCAATGTTAAAACCAATGTAAAAGCAATGTTATTAGAAGAAAACGTCCACAGAGGGCTGCCAGTTCAGAGTTGAGAATGCACAAGAACTCTAGAATGGATGAGAGACAAACAGAACAGCACCCTCTACGTGCAGTATGCAAGTTGGTTTAATTAAGTAAATGGTTAAAAACACTCACAAAAGTAGATGAATAAAAAGGCTTAAAATATCGTCCGCTCCTGACGGCTGGGTGAGAGAGAGGAAGGTCCGGTATGGATGTGGAGGTGGCTGTGTCTTCATGGATGCAATCCTATGCCGGTCACACTGCTGGTTCACTGTGCTGTCTGGTGGATAGGAGGGGGATCGATGGTATACACCGCTCGCAGAGACGGACGTCACTTCCAGGTCGGCGGGAGGTGCTGGCGTACAGGACATGCGTGTCTCTTCTTCAGGCTTGAATGGCGACCATCTTTGGTGGGGGCATGATATACCCACACAGTATGCAGTCACGTGATGTGTTGTCATGGAAACATTATACACAGGAGGAGGGGGAAGGTGAATGGGAGGGGAAATGGAAAAGCTGAGTGATGACCTGATAGGTGTGTGTCAATTGATTAATGAGAATGAAGATGTAAAAGCAACAGAAGGAGGGGGGGGGGAAACAGAGGATGGGAACTTGATGTATGTAAAAATGTATATAAGAAATTGTATATGAAAAAGGTGTGCAATTAGATCAGGCGGTGAGAGGAGAATGTAGGATGAGTGTATTGCAGAGGAAAAGGAAATAAAAATGGAATGAGATGGGGTAAAGAAAATGAATAAAAAATAAAACATATAATAAAAGATAAAAATAATAAATAAAAAATAAATATTCATAATAAATAAATAAAAAGAAATATAAAAAAAAAAATGAAAAAATAAAAATGGAAATAAAAGTAAATATAAAAAAGAGATGAGATTAAACTGAAAATTAAAAATAGAAATAAATATAAATATGAAAATACAAAATATGAAAATAAAAGATGAAAAAATGGGGGGATGAAAAAGTGAAAAAAAAAATGGTGATGATGATAATGGAGAGCGGTATTTATGGAAACATGACTGTAGTAATGGATAATAATAAAGATATTGTGTGGTAGGGGGGACTGTGGAAATCAGAGAAAGGTGATCGGTAGTTGAATGGACTTATAGGGTTGGAGAATGGTACTGCTGAAGTGTATTCATCATACTGATGGTATAGAGGGAGTACCAAATAAATGCGTAGATGTGGCAATGATGTTCAAATGAATAGAGGGAATACCCATGTGTAAAATAATAATGTCAGCGATAATTAATCAAAAATGAATCAGAATTCGGGTTGGAGAGGTGTAGTTAATAATGAACATATAGAGTTATGCAGGGCTGATAGTGTAGGTGTAATTGTGTAGGTATGCGGGTGTATACAATGTTACGCATGTAGCAACTGTACAAACGTTCCTGGGCATGCTTTTATTAGGGTGATATTCAGTAAGAGGAGATAAGATACTGGAAACTGAGTATTGACTAGGTCATAGTAGGGTGTTGATTTCTATGGTTTCGTTTAAGCCTCCAGGCGATAGAGTATCCAGGGTATAAATCCAATAATCCTCTCTTTCACAGAGTCTTTTGTATCGTTAGCGGGGCAAGGTGTTCGGGATGGACTACAGTATCCACACCCGTAGTCCAATGGAGGATTGGTCATGGAATTCCAGGAAGTGTCTGGGGACAGACACTTCCTGGAATTCCAGGAAGGAGCATGTGAAAAAAATCAGGTATTATATATTGTTTGCCTTTGTGGGTGAAGTCCTTCTGTCTGTGTGTAACGTGGGCGTATGTTAGGCACAGAGGTTTCCTGCACTGGTACATACCTTTGATGTTGAAAAAGGTTAGAGATGTGCTGGTGATGGGGAGTGAAGGTTTTATCTTGGTTGGTGCTAATTTGGCTTTGATATTTTTGGCTCGTCTATAGGTGATTAACTGGTGATCACGGTCGCTGACTGTGGTTTTAAGGTGAGGATCTTCTCTTAGGATTGGCCAATGTCTTTGAAGGATCTTTTCCATCTTCTTGAATTTGTTATGAAACTGTGTGACAAACCGAATGTGTTATCTGTGGATGTGGCTTCTTTATTGACATTAACATCTTTATAGAGATATTGTTGGAAGGCTTCTTCTATGATGTCGTCTGGGTATCCTTTTTCTTTGAATTTTATTTTGAGTAACTCACTGTGAGATATGTAGTCTTGTTCCAGGGTACAGTTGTGTTTGAGCCTACAGAATTGACTTCTGGGGATGTTGTTAATCCAGCAGGGATGATGCCAGCTCTTGTAGTGTAAATATGAGTTCCCTGATGTGGGCTTGATGTAGTTTTGCACACAGATGGTTTTGTTTTGGTGGAATAGTTCTAAGTCCAAAAAGGTTAGCTTGTTGCTGTCGGTCACTGAGGTGAAAGACAAGCCCATGTTGTTCTTATTGCAGTATTTCAAGAAGTCAGGGATGAGTGAGTCAGGACCATCCCAGATGATGACCACGTCATCAATGTATCGCCCGTAAAAGACCAGATGTGCTGCATAGGGGTTGTTGTGATGGATGGATGTATCCTTCCATAAACCCATGGTGAGGTTGGCATAGCTGGGGGCAAAATTTGCTCCCATAGCTGTGCCATGGGTCTGAATGTAGAATTGGCCATTAAACTCAAAATAGTTGTGTGTTAGACAAAATTCGAGAATGGCCAACAAGAAATGTGTCTGGCGTGGATTCAACAGAGGGTCTTGATATAGGTAATGTTTAATAGCCTGGAGGCCCACTGTATGTGGGATGGAGGTGTATAGCGATACTACATCTAATGAGAGCCAGCGGTAGGTTGGCTTCCAAGGGTAGTGCTGCAGCATGTCCAAAAGGTGGATACTGTCCTTTATATATGAGGGGAGGTTGCAGACAATGGGTTGCAGGAAGTGGTCTAGGTAAATGGAGAAATAACTGGTGACACTTTCCATAGCTGCCACTATTGGCCTGCCCGGAGGGTTGTTGGAGTCTTTATGCACTTTTGGGAGGTGGTAAAAATAAGGCCTTTTGTAAAAATCGTGTTTGAGAAAGGCAACTTCTGGTTTGGTGATGATGCCTTCATCTGAAGCCTTTTAAATCAATTTGTGAGCTTCAAGTAAAAAATTAGATAAAGGGTCTGAGGGTAATTTTTTGTATGTGGATGTATCGGATAGGAGTCTGTTGGATTCGATGAGATAGTCGGTTCGATTATGAACGACGATGCGCCTCCTTTGTCGGCTGACCAAATGATTAACTGTCGATTTGTCCGAGAGATCTTTTAGGGCGTTCAATTCCGATGTGATCAAGTTTGAAAAGTGGTTGTTGGTAGTAGATTGTTTACATAAGCGCAGTATGTCTGCATACATGACTTGGTAAAAACTGTGGATAAAGGGACCTTTGGCAAAGGTGGGATTGAAAATGTATTTTGGTTTCAAGGTTGTATGCTGGATAGGTGGAGAGGTAGGTAGATGTTGCGTCAGTGATTCAACATAACTGTCCAAATCTCCAGTGTATAGATCCTCAAGGTCTGCCAGTGCGTTCAATTCTAATTGGTCCGTCCTGACTGAGCTGGATGTGGAGGAGATGTTGTTGAGGTCAATTTTGTTGGTGCTAGTGATATTATTGCCGGTGATGTTTTTAGAGGCTTCGATATTGAAATAGCATTTGACGGTAATGTTCCTGATGAATCTGTTCAGGTCAAGGAACAGAGTGAAGGGATTGGGTGCAGCCGTGGGTGCAAAGGTTTCTATGTCTTTCCCCTCTTCTGCCTCTAGCGTGAGTTTTCTTTTTGGGCAGGAGAGGGGCAGGGCCACTAAAAAAGGCGACGTGGGGGGATGGGCCAGACTGAATCTATCGATATGGGGATCTGTGGAGGAGGGTGAGTATCCAATAGTGTGTTCAATGATGTTGACAGGAACTCTGCAATTGTTGATGTTTCTATTGGTGCTGGATGTCTCAGAAGAGGAAGGCAAACTGGTGATTTGGATGGAGAGATCCTGATTCAGACGTTGTTGGAGCAGGGCCTGGTGGTATAATGGCATCCACTTCCGTAATGTTGGGGGTCAAGGAGGTTGCTGTAATGGGTATAGCAGGTGAATTTTTTATGTTTCTGTAAGGTTTCTTATTTTGATGGTGGACTGGAGTTCTCTGTTTTTTCAGATTTTTCTGATGGCTGATTGGGAGTGCGGGAATCTGTGGATGGGGAGGATATGGATGGGTATTATTGTTTTTTTGATCGTTGTGATTATTGTGGTGATGAGCTGAGGTATTCCGGTATTGTGGACGACAGATGGGGGGTACAGGGGTCTGCAAACGAGGGAGATAACAGGGGGTTTGGTGGGATGGCCATGTAGAGAGAAGGATATGGTATGTCTGGGTTTACATTCCAGGAGGGGGATAGGATTGGACACTTTGTGCATATGACTACCATGATCACCGGTGTGGTCACTGGTGTGTGGGGGGGGTGAACTCTGTGGGAGGTTCCGCCTGGATTTTTTCCAGGAGAATACTCTATTATGGTTGTAGTTATCAAAGTCTCTGCGTATTTTTTTGTAGTTTAGTTTTGATCATACAGTCCTCGTAGAATTTTGTGTTCAGTTTGATTTTTCTAAACCACGAGAGGGGGAGGGAGGTGGTGTCTGATTTCAGAGCCTCAATGAGGTTTGTGATTTTGGAGAGTAAGGAATTATATTGAGTGTCTCGCTGTTTGATGATAATTTCTATCCATTTCCGAGTGCAGAATTACGATATGGCGGACCATTCTTTTATTCAAATCCGCGCTGAGAAAGGAGCAGACCTTCAAATTTCGTAGACCTCTGGGTGTGATTTCGTATGTTAGGTATAAATTAAGAAAAAACTTGTCCCACCATTGCTGGTTGGCTGCACTGATGTTGTCATCAATGGTGTATTTGGCAGCTTCAATGTTGTGTATAATTTTCATGACAACCGGATGTGTTGGAGCTGGGAGGTGTGACAAAGATGGAGTAGGAGGTGAGTGTGGGGATACAGTTTATATATGGCTAAGGAACGTAGTTAGAGGGAGGAAAAATATACATCTATATACATGCGGAAAAGACTGGTATGTACGTATGTACAGATGCGGGTGTGGGGAGCCAGACACCCGCAATGTCCTGCTAATATGTAGACCATAAATACAGTGTAAAATGAGAAATGGTCACAGGGTAAAGTAAGACATAATCAATACTGGAGCTGACTCAATACATATCCAGTGGCTGCACTTATAAGGAACATTTCTAAAAAAACACATGAAAAGAGTAGGATAATACAGCGCTCTATGGATCCAAAGAATCTATAACAGGGGGGGGAGAGAAGGGGGGGGGGCAATCAGGTATCAATTACAACTGATTAAAAAAGAAGCGTCTCTTCTCCAGAGAGAATAAGTTCACTGCTCGCAACCTTTCCTCGTAACTAATATCCTTCAGTCCAGACCCTTTATTAGCTTTGTTGCCCTTCTTTGTACTCGCTCCATTTCCAGTACATCCTTCCTGAGGACTGGTGCCCAGAACTGGACAGCATATTCTAGGTGCGGCCGGACCAGAGCCTTGTAGAGCGGGAGAATTATCGTTTTATCTCTGGAATTAATCCCCTTTTTAATGCATGCCAATATTCTGTTTGCTTTGTTAGCAGGAGCTTGGCATTGCATGCCATTGCTAAGCCTATCATCTACTAGAACCCCCAGGTCCTTTTCCATCCTAGATTCCCCCAGAGGTTCTCCCCCCAGTGTATAGATTGCATTAATATTTTTGCCACCCAAATGCATTATTTTACATTTTTCTACATTGAAGCTCATTTGCCGTGTAGTTGCCCACCCCATGTATTTGTTCAGATCTTTTGGCAAGGTTTCCACATCCTGCGGAGAAATTATTGCCCTGTTTAGCTTAGTATCGTCCGCAAATACAGAGATTGAACTGTTTACCCCATCCTCCAGGTCGTTTGTAAACAAATTAAACAGGATTGGTCCCAGCACAGAAAATTGGGGGAACCCACTACCCATCCCTGACCATTCCGAGTACTCCCCATTTATCAGCACCCTCTGAACTCGCCCCTGTAGCCAGTTTTCAATCCATGTACTCACCCTATGGTCCATGCCAACGGACCTTATTTTGTACAGTAAACGTTTATGGGAAACTGTGTCAAATGCTTTTGCAAAATCCAGATACACCACGTCTACGGGCCTTCCTTTATCTAGATGGCAACTCACTTCCTCATAGAAGGTTAATAGATTGGTTTGGCAAGAATGATTCTTCATGAATCCATGCTGATTACTGCTAATGATACCGTTCTCATTACTAAAATCTTGTATATAGTCCCTTATCATCCCCTCCAAGAGTTTACATACTATTGATGTTAGGCTAACTTGTCTGTAATTCCCAGGGATGTATTTTGGGCCCTTTTTAAATATTGGTGCTACACTGGCTTTTCTCCAATCAGCTGGTACCATTCCAGTCAGTAGACTGTCAGTAAAAATTAGGAACAATGGTCTGCCAATTACCTGACTGAGTTCCCTATAGGGATAAGCCTGTGGCCTTTCAGGTCTGGTATGGATTTTAAGGGGAACCCTGGCACCACAATTTTAAACAAATGGCGTAGGGGCCCCCCAAAATCCATACCAGATCCTTAACCGAGCAAACAACCTGGCAGGCTGCAGGAAAATGGGGGGGACAAGAGATCGCCCCCCTCCTGAACCGTACCAGGCCACATGCTCTCAACATAGGGAGGGTCCCCCCAAAGCACCTTGTCCCCCTGTTGATGGGGACAAGGGCCTTATCCCCACAACCCTTGCCCGGTGGTTGTGGGTGTCTGCGGGTGGGGGGCTTATCGAAATCTGGAAGCCCCCTTTAACAAGAGGGCCCCCACATCCCACCCCCCCCATGTGAATTGGTTTTGGGTACATTTTACCCCTGCTCATTCACCAAAAAAGTGTCAAAATGACAGGAGGCAGTTTTTAACTCCTTTGTAAAAAAAAAAGTTTCCTGCGATGTCCATCCATCTTTAATCACAGCGCCGACGAACCGAAAAAAAACCAGCAAAACTCCACCTCCATGGGAGGCGTCCCGCTGACTGCAGCCTTTTCACGCTGACAGCTCTTATATAGCCAAGGGCGGGGCCACCCGGTGACATCAGAAGGCGCGGGGTTACCTGGTTACGTCACTGGGTGGCCCCGCCCTTGGCTATATAAGAGCTATCAGCGCGAAAAGACTGCTGTCGGCGGAATTTCTCCCATGGAGATGGAGTTTTTCTGCTTTTTGGGGGTTTTTCGGTCCGTCAGCGCTGTGATTGAAAATGGATGGATATCGCGGGACACTTTCATTTTTTTTTTTTTTAATAAAGGAATTGTCAAAAACTGTCTCCTGTCATTTTTTTTTTTTTTTTACACTTTTTTTGGTGAATGAGTAGGGGTACAATGTACCCAATACCCATTCAAATAGAGGGGGGGCTGGGACCTGGGGGCCCCCTTGTTAAAAAAAAAAACAGGGTCCCCATACACTTTTTATGGCAATAACTTGCATATAAGCCTTAAAAATTAGCACTTTTGGTTTTTCATGTCCATGTCCCATAGACTTTAACTGTGTTAGCACAAATTTTTTGCCTGTTTGCATGTTCTGCTGCAAACCGAACCGGGGGATGTTCGGCTCATACCTAGTCAGAAAGATAACTCATCTAAAACATTATGTTAATGTACAATCTCTCTTTATAGTTCATTACAGTTTTAGATCACTTGTATTTTTGGGGTGAACTGTTGCAGTACTGCTCTGACTGCTTGATAAAATTAACTACTCAGAAAGCTGGCTAAGCTACCTGTATACATCTCTATTTACAACGTTTATTTTTTAGTTTTAACTGAGTGTACCATTTTTAAAGTGCTACTATTGTTACTATTTTAAGAACAAATAGATACTAAATCAGAAATACTTTACCATATTCATAGCTTTACATTTGTCTTGACAACGTGCCAAAAGATAAAGGGAGGCTCTAGTAACACAGGAGGAAACATCATATTGTTGGCTCTGCACAGAATGGAGAAATGCAAGGACTGCCCAAAATAAATCTGTCTCGGGTATAAATCTGTGGAAAAAATGTATACTACTTCATTAACAAGTTCGCAGTGATGTTATTTACAGTTTGAATAAAATGTGTTTTAATGGTTTTAATTTAACCCCTAGATTTTCACAATCGATATGCATATTGGTGTCCTCAGAGAACCAATCCATATGTTTTCTGATCTTGTGATCACCATGAAAGTCATTCATGATGATCAGTGGAACTGTGTTGGCATTTTAGCTTATAAAAAACATCTCTGCCAGAAGATGTCACTGTTACTGTGCTAAAAATGCATCCCTTGTACCTCTGATTTCCTTCAGGTTCACTCCCAGGCAGGTAAAATTCGATTCAGCTAGACTACAATTTTTGTAGGAAAACTAATAAATATAGTTAATTGATATCTATAGTTAATTGATTTTTTAGGTTATAATAGTTCTTATTGTTCATTAATATTTTTACTGCCGTCAACCTTACAGGAGTGGCAGCGGGGGGTTTTACGCACACTCCTGGAGGCTGAAATGTTACTTCAGGGTCCTGGTATCACTTTTCCCAGCCAGTATGGTAAGGGGAAAAAGCTAATCTGCACTCCATTAGCAACACTGGCAGGTAACACATCAGGGGTCTTTTATACCCCTGATGTCTCATTAAAGAGAACCTGACTCCAAAAAAAGCTGCTCCTTAGATTTTGCATCTAGGCTGTGAAAAAAGTCTCACACATGTGGTATCCCCATATTTTGGAGGAGTAGTAGAATGTGTTTTGGGATGTAATTGTACTTTGTACACATACCTATGCTGCGTGTTTGAAACATTTCCAGAAAATTGTGACTAAAAATTAAAACCTCATCATGCCTCTTACTAAATGCCTACTTTCCAAAAATTGGCCATTTGAACTATCCTGGCATTGTATAGCATCAAGAAATGAGTCTTTCACACATACTAAATAATACACACACATTTGCATTTTTTTCACCAAGGAAATGTATCAGAATACATTTTGGCTTAAATTTATGAAAAAATATGATTTATTTGCAAAGTTTTATAACAGAAAATAAGAAGAAACATTTTTTTTTCAAAATGTTCAGTCTTTTTGGTGATTAAATACCAACAAAAGAAAGCTCTATGTGTGTATTGATGGTGGAATTGAGCAATTTTCTTTCCTTCCACCCATAGTGGAAGGAAAGAAAATTGCATAATCTATGGGCTGCTTTAGTCCTGGTCTAGCCATGCACTGTTTAACAAATGCATTCAATTACTAGCTGGCTGTTAAGGAGATGTCATCCCCCGCATCCGTAACAACCACTGACTCATCTCCAGTCAGCCAGGTATTCCCCGTTGACAGCAAAATGTAAACAAAAGAGCAGACAGTAAAAATTTAAAAAAAAAAACCACATGGGTGTCCCCCCCTCCCTCAATTCTTACCAGACCCTTTTGGGCTGCTATCCATACCAGACCCTTATTTGAACATGCAGCCTTGCAGGCCAGGAAAGTGGGGGATAACGAGAGTGAAGCCCCCCTACTGAACCATACCGGGCCACATGACCTTAAACATGGGCGGAGTGCTTTGTCGGGGGAAAACAGCAAAGCATCTTATCCCCATGTCGATGAGATGAAGACAAGGGCCCTTTCTCTCCTTACAACCCTGGTCCAGTGGTTGAGGAGAGTGACTTAACGGAATCTGGAAGCCCCCTTTAACAAGGGGCCCCCAGATCCTGCCCCCCCCCATGTGAATGAGTATTGGGTAGGGTAGGGTAGAGTAGGGTGGGTAGTAAATAAAAACAGGAAGACAGTTTTTGACATGTCCTTTATTACATCCATCCTCAGTCACGATGAACAACGGCTGCCGCCTGCACGTATAATTAAAAAAAACACCAACACGTGACTACTGTCGATGCTTGGTTCTCGCCAACTGACTTATTTCTGCCACTTAAGTAAAGAAAGGGGCAGGGTCACCCAGTGACCCAGTGTCACCCAGTGACGACATTGACCACATATGGATGTGTCAATATATGGTGTCAATGAGGTCACCGGGTGACCCCAACCCCACACCCCTAGAACGTCATTGACCAAATATGGATGTGTCAATGAAGTGACCAGATGACCCTGCCCCTTTGTTTTAGCGACAGAGAGAAGTGGAGGTCAGTCGGCGGGAGCCAAGCATCAGGTTTTTTCCTAAATGCGGGCAGCAGCCGTCGTTTATCGTGATTGGCATGAACCTATATCTCTTGTCCACGTGATTGACCATAGATGTACATCAAGGGCATTTTTTTTTACTTTTTAATAAAGGACTTGTCAAAAGTTTTGGTGTGTTTATTTCTAGGGTACATTGTATAGATTTTGGAGGGGACCTCACACCATTTTTTTTATTTTTAGTGTGAGGTCCCCCCAAAATCTATACCAGAGCTGAAGAGCCTGGAATGAATGGTGGGAGTCCCCCACTGACAGCATATGAGTCACTGGTTCTTAAGGACATGGCTGGTGCCAGCTTCTTAAAGCGGATCTTCACTGCATCTGAGCACAACAAACCAAAACACTATTTAATTCATTTTTTATTTCAATATTTTTATTGAAAAAAAGAGAGAAATACATTTCAAAGTAAACAGACACGTCAGTAGAACAAAGTCGATTTCTTAGATGGTCAACTTAGTAATACAGAAGTACAGAAAGTATGGTTAATATACATATCTGTCCTCTACCATTATCATAGAACGCAGAGTGTACGATATGTATCTAAATACCAATGGTACTGAGTAATATTTTCCCCCCCATAATCTGGAACCCCGCCACACACTGTGAATGGCAGAGACCCGGAATCACAGGGAATTCTGGTTGTGAACCCCAAGACTATCCTGGGGCCCACTACTGAGTTAGGCCCCATGGGCCATCATCTGCATTGTACATATAAGAACCAAAAGAAGGAAGTAAGAAAGAAAAGAGAAGAGGGGAAGGAAAGGAAGAGAAAAAAAAGAAGGGGGGGGGGGAGTTCCCTACGGAGTTGAGATATAATCGATCCATGGAACCCACACCGTGTTAAATTTCTTGGTGTTATTACAGAGTATATAGGTGAGTTTATCGTTAATCATGATCCAGTTGAGCTTGCTTTTAACCTGGTTAAGAGGGATCGCCGACTGTCTCCAATGCCTAGCCATCGTAATTCTCGCTGACAACAATATATAAGTGATCAACTTTACTGATTTTTTGGAAGTTTCATCAGGTAGTTAATCTCTCTCCCACTGGTCCATATAAGTAAGTTTTGAATCTGGCACAGTAAGAGAAGCCTATATTGCAGATATCTGCCCCCTCTCTAAGCCTCTGGTTTGGCACGACAACTCAAATGTTGTGAGTGTAATGCCGCGTACACACGACCGGACTTTACGGCATACTTGGTCAGGCGTACCAGAGTCCGTCGGACAATTCGATCGTGTGTGGGCTCCAGCCGACTTTTTTTTCTCAAAAGTTTGACGGACTTAGATTTGAAACATGTTTCAAATCTATCCGACGGACTTGGCTTTCTAGCGTACAAACCGGTTGTCTGTGTGCTAGTCTGACGGACCAAAACTGACGCATGCTCTGAAGGAAGTACAGGACGGAAGCACTCGGTCTGGTAAAACTAGCCTTTGTATTTAAGCTAGCACATTCCTCTTCTGTGATCTTTTAATACAGCACATTCTTTTTTTCTTTATAATGCGAGAGGAATGAAGTTGTTTTGCTGCTTATATTCAGAGTTCTCACAAACTACTTTATTCATGATTTATCCTCATGCCATGACTAATATTATATTTTTTAAAAGCCAGGTCTCCAGAAATAAAGTAGATGAATATTTTTTGGACTCATCTTTTTTTTTTTTTTTTTTTTTTTTTTATATTTAGACAATATATATTTTACACTGTGTGCTAAATTATACAAAATGTTATTTTATTTATTTATTTTTTTTTTTTGAGTTTCAAGTTACCACAATAACCTTAATATTTTTTAGTGTTTTAATGAACCTTAATGAGGTTGGTGTCCCTTGTTAATTAGACATAGGGGGGTTATTTTCAAAAGGCAAAATCATTTTTCACTACAAGTGCAAATTGTACTTGGAATTGCACTGAAAGAGCATTTGGAAGTGCATTCGCTGTGTATCCGAGGGGCACATGCAAGGAACCCCCCCCCAAAAAAAAAACATTTCTCTTGCACATGATTGTATGATAAAATCAGCATCTTCCCCTCAGATTTATAGCGACTGCACTTCCAACAAGTGCACTTGCAGTGCAATTTATAAAGTGCACTTTGCACTAGTACTTTGCACTTGAATTGCCAAATTATTTAGTCTTTTGTAAATAACCCACATAGTCTTTTTGACCTGTACCTGCCTACTCACAAACCAAATGTCCTTTTTGAATCAAAACACATAGTCAATAATGTAAGGTAAAGAAAAAATCAATTTATTTTGGTACAAAAAGAAATGAGGAAGGCAACACTGGAGACACTTTTGGAATGTGTGAAGCCTTTTGTCCCCCAGGACACACATCAAGTTTTTGGAAAATAAAATTGGTATCTTGCGACTAGGGAGCACAGTCAGAAGTCAGACCAGACAGAAGCCAGGCAATCACCTTTGACTCTTCCGTGGAGCCTTCCCTGTATGCTGCCCTGCAGCGTTCCCTCCACGCTTCTCTGCAGCCTTCCTTGGAGGCTGTGCCTCTGGTGGTGTACTTGGGGCAGGAGGAGGAGGAGTAGCAGGAGGAGTGGCTTCATCTGCTATATAGGTTGTTTGAGTAAGCTCCCCTCTCAAACCCTTCTGAAATGCTTGAAAAATAAGACCCTCACAGAGGAGGCATTGCCCCTTTTCTAGTTCCAGCAACCTGGTGGCCATATATGTTCCATAGGCCTCTTCAGCATCGGGTGGTGTGCTCATGATTTGGCAGGCTTCCTGAATGAGGGCTAGTGATTCCTCCTCTGTTCAGGTCATCTTCCTGGGCCTTTTTGTGGTAATGCGGAGGGGAGGCACCTGACATTCCGTGAGGCTTCTACTGGGCCCAGCCACGGCCTCCTCCCCTCTCCCACTGGGCAAGGCCTCCTCCTCTATACCTCTGGGCACGGCCTCCTCCTGGCTGAGCTCATCCTGGGTAAAAAAAAGGGACATACCGGTAGTTGTAATTTTGGGTTACGCAATCACACACAATTTTCAGCTCATGACTTGCAAATATAATTCAAACAAATAGTAAAGGCTATCTTTTTGACCCCACCATTATTGTAGCTGCTCACCAATATTTGAAGTACATTTTTGGCCACTACTGTCTAGTGATATGTCTACATATTAATAATTGTGATAAAGTCATTTTTGGTGAAGCACTTCAAAATTTTTGACGTTTACATCATTAATAATTACACAATCCCAAATTCACAAAAAAGTATACCTGGCTGAAGCTGGGCGCATCCACTTCATCAAGGATGAAAGGGCCCAGTTCTTCCTGGGACTCCTCAGCTGGGGTGGAGTTAAGGGTGGAGGTGGAGGGAAGGCTGGAGGGAAGGGTGGAGGGTAGGGTCGAAAGTGATTGCCTTGCTTCTGTCTGGTCATCCAGAAATCGCAGTTTTTGGTAGTACAACATCTTGGGGACATAAACCTGGTCTGCTGCTGCTCCTGATCTGCGGGACTCCTGGATCTCATTGTGTTCCCACCTGTACATATTGCACAAGATACCAATTTTACTGTCCACAAACTTAAGGTCTGCCTGGGGGACTCGAGTCTTCACAAATTCCAAAAGTGTGCCCAGTGTTGCCTTCCTTACATCTCTATTCAAATATAATGGGTGCTTGACCTCCCACAAGTTTCTTTTTTCTTGATACAGATCATAGAAGCGTGTCAAAAATTCTTCCTCCTTAATTCATTTTTGCTGAAAGACAGGACACAAGATAAAAACTGGAATGTCAGTCCAAACTCCCAGTATTTTTTTGTGCAGAATCTAGGGTACACATATACACACACACACACACACACCAAACACATTCACCAAACACACACCCACATTTAATCTTACCTTCGTTTCTGACGCTCGCTACTTCCGCTCGGACATACGTAGGCCAGCGTAATAGCTTTATATACACTGCGCATGTGTCATGCTACGCCTGTGTCGCCCACCCCTGACGTTCTTTAGTACGATTTGTCCCCGCCCCTTCACTCTTTGTTGCGCAGTGGGAGTATACAGAGAAAGATGGCAGAGAGATCATCTGCAAGTAGCGCGGAGGAAAGCCCAGAGCCACAACCATCAAGATCCCGGAGGAGATATAAGGCCACCAACATGGCCTTTGAAGAGATGGTGGAGATGGTGTCCATATTGAGAAGGGAGGATTATGATGGCAAAAAAGGACCATACACCCGACCCAATATGCGGAAGGACAAAATAATGGCCTCAGTTGTCACCGCTCTTGAAAAAAAATTTGGCATTAAACGGGCTAAAGGACAATTGAGGAAGCGGTGGTCTGACCTCAAAACTAGGGAGCCTGAACAATAATTGCGAATGAAGAAGCTGCTTAAAAAAAGTAAGTACTTGTTGTGTGTTCCTATTGAGATACTTAACTTGCATGCTGATCCATATGCTTTTTGTTTATACAGCAACGTTCGTAAAGACTGTTCTTTTGAAAATACATATGATACTAAGAAAATGACATTTATTTTTCGCCAAATACGATGGTACAGGGTTGGACATACATTTAGGTCTTGATAATTTGTCGTATTCCAAAAATGTGGTGATGTTGTGTAGATGTGTTTGAAACTATAATGCTTCTTCGAAAATGATTCAGTGTTATGTAAGGACAGGACACAGCAGCTGTTTCCACATCTGGACTGACGAGCACTAGTGTACTATGTGACACCAGAGAAAATTTTTGGGGGTAATACACATAGGGGCTCCAGGGGATACTTGAGGTGTCTGCATCTGTGAAACTTGCATGAAAATGTGTATTGTTTTGCATTTTTGCGCAGAGTGAATTTTAATCCTGTCTTCCAATTTTTTGGGGCAACAAAATGACAATTGTCCACAACTTCTTTTTTTTTGTTTCAAATATTTTTTATTGAAATAATGGTTACATTAACATATAATATACGTTACAACTTATACATTTGGTTCATTTGGAATTACAGTTATCTGGGCATCGTTTACCTTTATTATCATACTGTATTTGTATCTTCTGATGTATTAAACTCAGGTTGAACTTTAATCAATACATGACCATAACGAAAGAAGTAACTATGGAATGCTATGGATGAGGACCTGAATGTCAATGTGATTTTTGAGGCCTAGAAGTTTGTTTGAGTCGAACAAGTAGAACAAGAAACGCCAATTCTCTACCCTCGCACTCCTAAGGGGATCATGCTGTGCAAGGTATACGGCTATAGAAACATCACTTGTTATGGCCTTGTTGTTGATCTATATATTTATGTATGCTGTGCCTCTGTAGCAAGAGTGGGATTAGTCATTTCTCCTGCCCATATATGAGAAGAGGAATATAGAGGAGGTTGTTGGTACAATTTTTCCCCTGGAGAAGGAATCAGATGCAGGACATCTGGAATTTGGTCCTATAGTTCTTGTTAAGTAAAACTTGGACAATGAGTGTAGAACAGTGGTGGATTTGTAATCCGAAAGATTTATTTCAAGGACAACTGGGGGTTCATGTCGATGTAGGTTATCTAAAGAAAGGTGATAACAGATACACATGGCAGATATGGTGGACATTGAGGTCTGAATTTTAAAATATTCCCAAATATATAGAGAACCTCGAATCTCTTTGTACTGCGTGGCGAGATTACGGGTTATGAAGAAGCTCTTGATATTTTGGGGATTCCCTGAAGTGTATCCAACAAGCCCAAGTTTTCCTATATTTCGTAGGGTTTTCTTTGACTTGGTGGATTAGGTTTTCCATCTCAGATATTTTCTCAATACGTTTAAACCAGTCCGCTAGAGTAGGCGGTGCATTGCTCCTCCAATGTAACGGTATGCATTGTTTAGCAGCATTTACTAGGTGGAGCGTGAGGGATTTTTTGTAAGCGTATTGTGAGATCGCAGAGTGGTGCAATAGGTATTGTAACGGTGTAAAAGATAAAGTATAGGTTGTGATATGGTGTATCGCCTCATGCACTTTTTCCCAAAATGGTTGTATCTGTGGACAGTTCCACCAGATATGGAGTAACGAAACCACTTCAGTGTTGCATCTCCAGCACATAGGTGAAACAGATGGGTGATAAAGATGGATTCTATCTGGTGTTCTGTACCATCTCGAGTATATTTTGTAAGAATTTTCCTGTGCCGAAACGTTTACGGAACCTTTATGGATGTGCTCATATATGCTTTCCCATTCTTCTTTAGGTATGTCTAGCCCGAGTTCTGTTTCCCATTTTTGGTTAATTGCATTGATTTTGGGGTCGTGTTCGCTAAATAGCAGTGAGTATACTTCTGAGATAAGATGTCTTTGCGGAGGCGTACTAATGCAAAGTGTTTCAAAGGGAGTCTGGTCTCTAAACCATTGAGAAGTAGGTCTGGCATTATTCAGAAAGTGTCTGATTTGAAGAAACTTATAGAATGGTGTGTGGTAATCAGGAAAATGTCAGAGTAGCGCATTGAATGGAAGGAGTGTACTCTTGTGAAAAAATTGTGAGGCTTAAGAGGATGCTGTATATGTGTGTGAGATTGGTCACGAAAAGGCGGGAAGTCAGGGTTATTAACTAGGGGGGTCAACGGTCCCGGGGAAGGGCGCCATTGAAGTGTCTGAGATAATGTTTTTAAAAGAGTGGAGTGTGGGTCCCGTCAGCGGGTGTGTAGCGTATTCTTTAGGCGTTGCTTTTGTATCGATCCATGGTAGGTGGGAAATGGGAACTTGGGCATAAGAATCTTCAATGTCGACCCAATCCTTAGTGGATTTGTGTATGTGCCAATCGATTATTCTTGTAAGGTGACAAGCGAAATGGTATTTCTGGACGTCTGGAAGATTTAGACCACCTTTTAGTTTGGGGATAGTCATTTTATCCCGGCTCAATCTGGGGGACTTTGCGGCCCATATGAAGTTCCTTCCTGCAGATTCTCTTGTATGCGGTGAAGAATGATGGGGGTAATTTAATTGGAATGGTCTGGAGGATATACAATATTCGGGGTAGGATATTCATTTTTATGATGGCAATTCTTCCGAACCAGGAGAACTGACCAGATGTCCAGTTGGGGAGATCCTTTTGTACACTAGTGGGTATCGGTAGGTAATTTCTATCGTATAGTTCATCTAAGTGGGTCGGTATTTGGATTCCTAGGTAGGTAAGGGCATGGGGTTCCCAGTGGAAAGGGAAATTCGTTTTACATTGCATCACTAACGTCTGAGGGAGGGAAATATTAAGGGCTTTGGATTTTGTGAAATTAATTTTTAAGTTAGATAGTTCGTTGAAGAAGGAAAAATCTTTTAGTAGGTTGGGTATGGTAATCAAGGGTTCCGAAAGGAAGAGTAGGATGTCGTCAGTATATGCAGCGATCTTATATTGTTTATTGCGTATATCAATGCCTTTTAATATCGGGATTTGCCCTAAGTTTGCGTAAAATAGGTTCCAGAGTGAGTATAAAAATAAGAGGTGATAGTGGGCATCCCTGACGTGTACCATTCCAAACGGAGAAGGCGTCCGACAGGCGACCATTTACCATTATTCTGGCCGTGGGGCATGAATATAATGCTAATATCATTTGGAGAAATTGTGTGGAAAATCCCATTGACTGTAGCGTCGCCGACATGTAGTCCCAGGCCACTCTGTCGAACGCCTTCTTCGCATCGAGCGACAAGAGGAAACCTTGTTTTTTGGAAGGGGAGGATGACGAAAGGAAATGATGAATGTGGAGAGCTTTAATGGTGTTATCCCTGGCTTCTCTGCCAGGGACAAAACCAACTTGGTGGAGGGAGACAAGTTCAGGGATGAGAGGGAGTATTCGGTTAGCTAGAATTTTTGCGTATAGTTTTAAATCTACATTTAGGAGGGAGATGGGCCTGTAGTTGGTTACTAGCGTTTCATCTTTGCCGGGTTTCGGTATTAGGGTGATATGTGCCTCTAGTAAGTCTTTATTGCCTTGTGGAGATGAGGAAAGTGAGTTGAATGCTTTAGTAAAATGGGGGGTGAGTATCTCCTGAAAGGTCTTATAGTAACCAACGGTAAGCCCATCTGGACCAGGACTTTTCCCTGTTTTGAGTTGTTTCAATGCTGTTGTGATTTCCTCAATACTAATAGGGCAGTCAAGAGTCATGAAGTTTTCAGGGGAAATGGGTGGCACACTGTATTGTGATAGGAAGGTAGATATCGCCTCCTGTCTATTTCGGGTGGGGTCTGTCATTTCTGTTGGGGGTAAGTTGTAAAGTTTGAAGAAATAATTTACAAATTGGGTGGCGATGTCATCTGGGGATACAAAAGACTTCCCGTTGGGGTTTTTAATCTTGTGTATGGTTGATGCTGCTTTCTTGCGTTGCAGTGCTTTAGCTAATAATTTTCCGGATTTATTGCCGAATTCATAATATAGTTTTTGATTCAAAATGTATTTGCGCCGTAGTGTTTTATTTATTTCCTCTCTGAGATCCTCCCTTGCCTGCAAAAGCTCCGCGAGTGATTTAGTGGCCAGGGATGCTTTATGAGTCCTTTCCAATGCATGGATTTTAGTGGATAAGGCTGTTATATGGGCTCATCGTTGCTTGATTCTGAAAGCAGCTATTGAAATGAATTCCCCTCTGATTACACATTTGTGTGCGGCCCATGTGATGGGCGGTCTAGATTCACCTGTGGAATTGTCCTGGAAATATTGGGAAAGTCGGGTGGTGATTTTGTTTGTGATGTCTAGATCTGTCAACAAGGAGTTGTCTAATCGCCAGATCGAGTTTATGGGATGGGACAATGGGATAGTCAATGTCATGGAGATGGGGTTGTGATCAGAGAGTATCATAGGATCTATGGTCGCTTGCATGAGGAGAGGTAAATCATTCTGGGAGATGAAAAAATTATCAATTCTGGAAAACTTGTCGTGGGGTGAGTAAAAAAATGTAAAATCCGTATCGTTTGGGTGAAGTGTGCACCACGTGTCATGTAGGGTCAACTCCTGCAGTTGTTTTTTGATTGCTCTCAGAGCTCTATATGGCAAGCAGGTTGATCCAGTAGAGGAGTCCTGCTGTGGGTTTAGCGCTACATTGAAGTCTCCACCCACTACAAGAATGCCAGAAAAGAATTCTGTGAGCAACTGCAAGGTTTCTCGAAAGAACGTGACTTGACGTTTGTTAGGAGCATATATATTTGCCAGGGTAATGGGTTTGTTGTGTAACGTTCCTTTGAGAAATAGGTATCTACCATTAGGATCTTGCTTGGTTTCCGAGATTTGCAGGGGGGATGTTTTTCAAAATTAATATAGCAACCCCCTTTGTTTTAGAGGTGTCATTGGAAGCATGGTATACTGTAGGGTAGTGATAAATGCCAAGTTTGGGTATGTTGTCAGTGCGGAAATGAGTTTCCTGAATAAATGCGATTTGCGTTTTATTCTTGTGCAATGTATATAACAGTTGGGACCGTTTTTCTGGGGTGTTCAATCCTCTGATATTCAGTGAGCCTATCCTTATCTGAAAATTAGTTTGTGGTTTAATAGAGCCGGTCGCTTTATGCTTATTAGGGCCCGTATCTGCCATGTTAGTAGCGGGGGGGTGTCCGACTTGGAGCGAGGAAGGAGGTAAGGAGAGTCCCGCGATTGGAGTAAAATACCTGTTGTGTAAATGTTTATGAAGATAAAAGAGGGTGTGGGAGTTGGAACGGAGGAAAGGGTTATTTAACTAACCTAATCTGCTACGAGATAGGTCAGGTAAGTACAGTGCGCTATCAGTGAGAGACGGTCCAGAAACAATTCCGGATCTTCCACCTGCACTGTGTGGGGGTTGGGATGTACTCAACTACAGAGATACTGTAATGTATAAGTAAAAGGGGTACACCGCCGTTGCTTTCCACAAAGTCATATGAAAGGAGGGTGTCTTATTATGGTCCTATAGTTACCCGCCTCTGCCGTACAAATAATATCTGAGAAAAGTACAGCATATGGTCGAGGAGGGAAAGGTCCCTCGGCTGAGGGAAGTAAACAAGTATCAGTTAAGTTGTGTCTAGAAGTCATGTCTAGTCACTGTGACTTAAGAATCAATGTTGAGAGTGCTTGGGTGTAAGGACAGTATATAGTGTCGTGGTCTGTGCCAAAGTTGGCATCTTGTGTCACTCAAACATATAGCATATCAAATATAGTCATGAGAGACTGCAACATCAAGGAGAACATTGTAAATGAAGAACATTTAAACATGTTAAACTTAAAATGAAAAAATTGATATATGCTTCATAACTAATATCCTATGTTCAGCAGTGAAGCCGTGTCTCCCCACTATTATGCTCAACCCTTCGGCTATCAGCTGTACCCTACCTCATTTAAAATTATATGTTTATAGTCTTCTAGAATCTCTGTAGAGTTGTTGGTGGGAAATGCTGTAAGAGGCATGTATATAGAAGAGTGGATATTCCTTAAGTGTCATCTGACATAGCAGAAGGAGTGAAGCATAATGCACTCCATCTATCAGCACCGATTGTCAGGTCACAATCCGTTAGGTGTCAGTGAGACTATGTTGGAGCAGCTCACCATAGGCAAAATCCTAATGTAAACTGATACCGTAGCCTCTCTGGTAGTACAATAATTAAACAGTGAGCGGGCACTGTGAAGGATAGTGCTCCATTGTGAAGGGATGATTCATAGGGGCATGTTTGTGTGGGCTGAGAAGTTTTATGTGCTAGTCTCATGGCTGAGCATAAATGGGAGCCCTCTACAAAATGGGAGAAATGTTGAGCCAAAATCTATCCTAATCCCATAACATACAGTAGCGTCTACCTCTCCTTATACCTGTACCTGAGTAGTTGAAGCACCAACCTGTTACAAGGAGAGGTTGCAATCGTAATAGTATTGTTAAGACAGAAGTCAGTAAACATTACCCAAGCTGCACAATGTTTGTAACAGTGCAGAGGGGGTTGGCAATGAGATAAGCAAAACAGGGGGTCCTCAGCTTCAGTCAGCGTGACAATCATTCATTTTCAGTTTGGCTGTTGTTGGCATAGTTCGTGTAGACCATAACTTTGGATATGTGAGGTCAGATTGAATAGGGATAAGTATCTTTGTTTCAGAGCTAAGTCTCAGCCATGTTCCAATGAGGGTTAGTACACAGTATATTAGCGATCGTGTATTCATTGCCTAGAAGATAATAGGCAGAGCTAATACATGTTATCAGTTGTATACAGATAGTTATTGTGGTATCTATATTCTGATAGAGAAACGAGTTATCAACTTAAGAGAGCACCAACAGTTTTGATAACAAGCAAGAGGGAGAACCGCAGAAGCTGGTGATGTTTAACAACAAAGCTGAACGTGGCAACTGGAATCCTGGCAAATGCGTGGTGGGAGACAGCCATCAGTAATCTCTGCAGGCTCTCCGAGATTGTGGTGAGTCCAAGGGGCTGTGTCGGCACTGAAAACCCTGATGCTCAGCGTGTGGTCGGGTGCCTGACTGGGATCGTCTTCTTTGGTGGCGTGAGTCCTGTGCCTCCATCGGCTCTTCCTGGAGGGGGTGTCGTCTAGCGGCGTGATGGCGGAAGTCCGCATACCAATTCGGAACATCCACTAGGGGTATGCCCAGGCTGTCGCAAAATTGATGCAGGTCTTCAGGCACTTTTAGTAGGGCCGTGCGGCCTAGATGGGTAGCCACGAGACAAAAAGGGAACTTCCATCTGTATAGAATCCCATGAGCACGTAAAACATCAAGTAACGGCTTCAAATCCATGCGCTGCTGCAGAGTGATGCCAGATAGGTCTTGAAAGATCTGAAGATGCGCGCCATTGTATTGTAGTGGTTGTTTGCCCCTCGCCTGCCTCAGGATGTCTTCCTTTAACTTGTAGTCCACAATACAACATATAATGTCCTTGGGCGGATCATTCTCTTTGCCTTTGGGGCGCAATGCTCTATGGATTCTTTCCATATCAATTCGGGTTTGAGGTGGTCTTTCTAATAGGCCGTTAAACAATTCAGTCACAGCAGGGGTTAGATGCTCGGCATCAGTGGACTCCGGCATGCCTCTTATTCTGAGGTTGTGGCGGTGACCGTGGTTATCGAGGTCTTCAATGCGGCGTTCTGTCTCTCTCAGCTGCATGGTTTGCGTATCAATCCTTCGTGTGGCTTTGCGGAGGACCATGTCATGTTTCGCTGTAGTTTTCTCGACTTCAAGAACTCTACCATTTAAGGTGTGTATGTCTACACTTAACTCAGCAATGGTGGCTGATAGTGTCCTTAATGTCAGTTGCAATAGCCCTCAAAATCATGTATGCTGAGGGATGGCGGTTGTGGGTTATCTTGCAGTCCCGATGTCAGAGGGAGCGACATTTGGGGAGTAAGTAATTGTCCCGCCATGTGTGATGCTGAGGCTTGTGAGGAGCCGTGACGGAACGACGCCATGTTGCTCCTCTGTGTCCTAAACATTTCAGGGATGTTTTGGCTCGGGTTCCCTGTGGTTTCACGGGGCGAGCGGGACCGTGAAGTAGAGGTGTGTCGGGAGGCTGTTCCCATCGTGTCACGGAAGGATAAGCGACAACCACCTCCGGTAGGAACGCTAAATGGAATGCAATGGTGGGAGCTGTTCTCTCAGGCAGCCATCTCCTAGCTCGGCCAAGCCACGCCCCCGTCCACAACTTCTAACCAACGTTTCATATTCGTATATTCATATAAGACTGAAATATCACTGTGTTTTAACTATACCTTTTGTTTAATTCTCATAGGGGAGAAAAGACTCAGACAACAGTCCGAGGATCCCAGGACCCCCCCAAGTCACCAGCCTGAAGCTGAAATGACCCCAAGCACCAGCCCAAGACCACGCCCACATGACGAGCTGGAGGAAGGAGAGGTGGAGGAAGTGTGTGATATTTCCACCCCACCAAGTGAGTGACTGACACCCCAGCTTAAGTTAATCTATTTAGGCGTGCATATTTTAAAAAATTATCCACACATTTTAGGTGATGTTCTGGTTGTGGAAGGCCAAGCGGCGGAGCCATTTAGCACAGACAGTGCACAAGGACTCATTGGCCAGATAATGTGTGGAATGGCCAAATTGATAGAATGCGTGACCAAATTGACAGCATGAGAAATCGGCTGGACAGCATGCAACAGGAAATGAAGAACATGATTGATGTTTTGGGCAGAATCTAATAACTTTTTGCCTAAAAACATCAATCATGTTCTTCATTTCATTGTCAAGTTTTATTTTTTTTAAAATGTTTGAACTTGATAAATATTAATGTAAAAATTTTGCAGATGCACATGGTGTGTCATCATGTGCTATCTTCCATCAGGGGATATCAATGTACTTGTTTTGTGTTTGCAACCCCTTCATCAAAATAATGTTAGTTTGTGAGAGGAGCAAAGGGATTGCACACACGAAACACATCCATTGCTCCTCCATGATGGAAGATAGCACATGTTGACTTGAACCTTTTTTAATCCCAAATTGTGAGCATCTGCAAATTTTTTGTTTTACACGGGTGACATCACCAGCACCGTTATTAACATGTTGAACTTTGTAAGTTCCTGTTAATTATGTATATTTTTTACAAATATGTCTAAACTAAAAAAAAAATATTGTTACAAAAAAAATTAAAAAAAAAAAAACATAAACGCGTTCAAACAAAATGCACCTTTCAATGTGCACACAGTAAAATGTTTTTACTACTACAATGTGTGTGGCTTATTATTTATCAATAACAGTTTGTTATTTTTTTGTGTGGTTACAGTGACAAAGGGCTTTATTAACTAAAGGGAAATGCACTTGCCACTACAATTGCACTAGGAGACAGACAAAACTAAATGCAAACAAGAATCAAAACAAGAGATTGTTGCCCAAATTTATTATATTTTTTTTAAATAAAATCTTAAAGCTCTTGTTGCATTGCAATGGCCCCCCGACCATTAAAATAATTGACATATCTGTCACGCACTTGACGGGCGGTTTGGGGGCCCGAGCCAATACGGCCACTTTCCAGGCCTGTGAGTGGTTCTTCAACACCAAGTCCGGCCTCAGGCCCAACAGAAGTTATATATGTCAAAGAATGACGTCTCAAGAAATTATGCAGAATGCAGCAAGCCATGATCACATAATTGATCTTGTATTCTGCAAGATTTATTGCCGAGAGGAACAAACGGAACCGGCTGGCCAGAATCCCAAAGGCATTCTCCACAACTCTTCTTGCTCTGGCCAGCCGGTAATTAAATACTCTCCTCTCAGAGGTGAGTATCCTTTGGGGGAACGGCCTCATCAAGTGATCGCCGAGAGCAAACGCTTCATCACCGATGAAAACTGAGGGGAGTCCATCCACATTCTGGTCATCAGGTGACAATCTCAGGCCACCAATCTGGAGACGCTGGCACAGCTCGGTCTGTGCAAAGACTCCTCCGTCAGACATCCGGCCGTTCTTCCCCACGTCCACGAACATAAATTCGAATTGTGCCGAGACCACCGCCATCAAATCTACACTATGGAACCCCTTATAGTTGTAGAAATAAGACCCCGAATGGGGTGGTGGCACAATGCGGACATGCTTCCCATCGATTGCCCCGACACAGTTGGGAAAGTCCCAACGGTCAGCGAACTGGGAGGCCACAGTCTGCCATTCCTGTGTGTTCGAAGGAAACTCTGGAGTCAAACAAGAAAAAAAAAATATAAGTACTTTTAAACATAAATTGGATATCAGATTACACAAAAACATTCTTGAACAACAGCAGTCGAACATTATTAATATGTGTTATTTTTAGAAAAAATAAAAAAAACATAAGGGCCATTTATAAGATTACCCACCCCTCTGATGGACCATTGATCAATTTGTATGTGGGGGGAGGGGTTCTAATTTGGGCAAAAAAAACACCTGACAGTTGCAAACATTTGAGGGGGTGGGGGAAGGGTTCTCATTTGGGCAAAAAAACACCTGACAGTTGCAAACATTTGAGGGGGTGGGGGAGGGGTTCTAATTTGGGCAAAAAAAACACCTGACAGTTGCAAACATTTGAGGGGGTGGGGGAGGGTAAAACAGTACAATGGAGCTGACAATATATATTGTTCAAGGGACTATAGGCTAGAGGTATAAATGGACCCAGGATTGCATTGTGGGGAGGTTATTGAAGGTAAATATGCATGTAGGCCAAAAAATGATTAATGTAAAAAAAACAGGCATGCATGAAGATAAAGGGGACATTCCAAGCATATTCCAAGCATGGTTTAGGTAACGAGGACATTTAGACAATACATTAGCAAACATTAAATACATATTATGTAATGTTAAAGGATAAAACTTACCTTCATATAGTCCTTCTGCAGGACCTGAATAATAGCAGAACAGGTCTCTGGGATTATGATCCCCAGAGCCTGGGGGGAGATGCCTGTCGAGAACTTCAAGTCCTGAAGACTTCTCCCAGTCGCCAAGTAACGTAAAGTGGCAACTAGTCTCTGCTCCGCAGTGATGGCTTGCTTCATGCAGGTATCCTGCCTGCAGATATAAGGGGTCAGCATAGCCAGCAGACGTTCAAAAACGGGGTCCGTCATCCTGAGATAATTCCTGAAATCCTCAGGATTATTCTCACGGATCTCACGGAGCAAAGGCATGTGCGAGAATTGGTCACGCTTTCGCAACCAATTCTTCGTCCATGAACTCCTCCTCGCCCTGTTCATGGACTGGACTTGGGTCAAAGTATTAACCCCAACACCAAGTCCCCATGCAGCACGAACTCGAGAACGAGTACGTCCATGCACCATGGCTTCAAAACGGTCGGCTGGTCAAACAAACAAACTTTGAACAAACGCACTGAAGAACAGCAAGGCCTATGAAGAGCGACCTGAAGATCAGGAATGAGCGGACCAGAGCGGCCTGCTAGGCAGGTTACAAACTGACCAACACGCACTGAAAAGCAGATACAAACCTCACAAGCACAAACTGAACCGCAGAAAACAATCGAAATAAGCTGAAGTGTGAAAAGCGCGAATTGTCTCTAACCAAACTTCTACTAACACGAGATAAACACGAGATTAGCAGAAGGAGCCCAAAGGGTGGCGTAGTGGGGCTTGAACTTCCTTTTTCTAATCCCGTCGTACCTGCTGTACGTCACCGCGTTCAAAACCAACGGACTTTTGGAGTGATCGTGTGTGTCCAAGTCCATCCGTTTGTAAGTCCGGCGCACCTACGCTACAAAGTCCGTCGTAAAGATCGCCGGACCAAGTATGCCGGAAAGTCCGCTCGTGTGTACGCGGCATAAGGGGTCCCACCTTTAGATTAAGTTTAGATCTGACGAAGGATGCGATTTGATTGTATCGGAATATTTCACTAGGAGGCATTTGAAACGTGTCTTTAAAATGCTTCATAGCATATATCTGATCGCCGATTTTTAGTAACCCCTTATTAAGCCACCATTGGAACAGTCGTGGAGTCAAGCCAGTTGGAAACTCCGGATTACAAAAGATGGGAGCTAGTGGTGTATGTGGGGATGATAAAGGACTACGGTGGCGTGTTCTGTCCCGGATTGCTAAAGAATGTGATAAAGCGGGGCATAATATAGGCGGGCGTGAACGACTAGGGAGCCACGTTAAGGATCCTATAGCAAAGGGATGGCAGTAGAGTGCTTCAATGGAGACCCATAGGGGGACTGAGGACTTTAGTGGAATAAGCTAGCTGGGCAATCTGGGCTGATTAAAAATATGCCTGTAGATTGGGAAGACCAAGCCCACCCACAGGTTTAGGTGAATAAAGCGTTCGTTTTTGTATCCAAGGCCCCTTGTTACCCCACACGGAGCGCAGGACTTCAGCCTGCAGACGTTGCATGTCTCCCCTCGGGACTGCCATCGGTAGAGTTCTAAAATAGTAAAGGAGCCTAGGTAGGAACGTCATTCTTATTGAGTTGACTCTGCCAAACCATGAGAGGGAATAATCTGCCCAGCAAAGAAGGTCCTCCTTAAGTTTTTTTAAATAGTGGGGGGTAATTTGCTTTATAAATAGTGTCAATAGGGGATGTCAACCGGACCCCTAAGTATGGGAGGGAGTGGTGTGTCCATTGAAAGCTATAAGTATTTTGAAGAGTCTGTATTATAGCAGGGGGTAGTGAGATGTTAAACGCTATTGTTTTTTGGTTATTCAGAGACTGGCCAGAAAGTTGTGAGAAATTATCTAATAGGGACAGTAAATTAGACAAAGTTACGTGGGGGTTAGTGACGTACATAAGGACATCATCGGCAAATAATGCACATTTATGTACTTGTTGTCCACAATGAATACCGTGAATTTTAGGGTGGGAACGAATCGCAATAGCTAGGGGTTCTATTGCCAATGCAAAAAGCAAAGGAGAAGGTGGGCATCCCTGCCTTGTACCACGCTTAATAGGGAATGATGATGATTTATAACCTCTAATGGAAACTTGGGCTACTGGGGTGCTATATAATGTTTTCAGCAAGGAAAGGAACAAAGGGCCAAACCCTAGGGTCTCTAGAGTAATAAAAAGGTAGTTCCAATTTAGGCTGTCAAAGGCCTTATTAAGGTCCAGTGAAAGAAGCAAGAGTTTCCGGGCCAGTGGAGCATCCCAATCGCAACAAACCGCTGAGATCAATGTTATGGATCTACGAATTTGATCTAATCTCTGAGGTCCTGCTATTAATCCCGAATGATCCTTATGTATGTACTGTGCTAAGAAAGTATTAAGGCAAGAGGCCAAAAGTTTCGTTAGGATCTTTAAATCGCAATTTATTAGTGAAACTGGGCAGTAATTACAAACGTCAGTAGGGTCCCTGTTGGGTTTAGGAATAACACTGATATAAGCCTTATTTTCATCGAAAGGGACCGTACCTCCATCCCGCTGGGAATTAAAATAAAGCCATATGTGGAGCCAACTGTTCGGAAAACTTTTTATAATAAGAGTTGGGAAGACCATCGGGGGTGTGAGATTTATGGAGTGATAGTGTTTTGATAGTGTTGTAGATCTCCTCACCTGTAAAAGGCTGGTCCATAAGTTCTCTATGATCATCCGTAATGGACGAGAGGGGGAGGTTCCCCAAGAATTCCCTGATGGATGGAAGAGCAGCATCCCGGGGGCTTACATATAATTCAGCATAAAATTTATGAAACTCCCCAAGAATCTTTTGGGGGTCTTGAGAGAGATGGCCTCCCGAAAGTCTAATTTTAAGTAGTGCTATGTGTGAGTGTCCAAAGGTAAGCTTACGTTCTAACAGAGAACCTGGGCGGTCCTGCCAGGTGAAAAACTTGTGATTCGTCCAACGTAGTTGTTTCTCAGCCCTTGTGGTAAGACAAATGTTAAGTTCCAAGCGGGATTTCTCCATTTTAACAAATAGATTAGGGGATGGAGAGGGTTTATGTTGTTTAGCTAAAGCTTATGTTGTTTAGCTAAAGCTTCATATTCCTTAGTTTTGGCAGAGATAAACTCATCGCATACTTTTTTGAGTCTGGAGGACAGTTGAATAAAGGCTCCCCTGACAGACGCTTTGTGTGCGGCCCAATTAATTGCAGGGGAAGTGTCTTCTGGCCTATTAGTATCGAAATAAGACTTCAAATGATTAGATTTAATTCATTTTTAATATTCAAAGCTAACTCCCCCATCCATTCATTCTCCATGCTTTATTTTGTTGAGAAATTGCTTTGAAAAAAAAAACCCTTAGCATTTCTGCATGTGGCCATCTTGAGTAAGGGTAGATGATCCATGTAGAATCTTCCTGGAATCCATCTGCCCTTAGCTCAGGCATGCATGCAGGAGGGTGTGCTTAGCTGAGAAAACCCTTTCTCCCCTCCCAAAGACTCCTGGGATGTATGACATCATTTGCCTAGGTAAGGAACAAGGAAGTAACTGAAGAAATGTAAAAAAAAAATGTTTAAAACAAGTAAGATTATGTTTACAAGTATGATTTACTTTACTATTTATTTACTAATGCTAGCAGCATGAGGATTAAAAATATTAAATATGTATTGGGAGAGTGAAGTTCCACTTTAACATCCAGCTTAAGTTAGTGCAGAAAAATAATTTTATAACTAACATACCATACCATTTAAAGGAATAGTGCATGCAGTATTTTAGGGATATTGTTTAATGAATTGGCAATTATTTTTAAAAAAATGCTGCATGTGCTGTTTTACCACAATTTTCTGTGTGGTATTTTAGTTTTAGTGAATTGAGTCCAGTGTCTCTTTAATCTATATAAAACCCACAGGGCCATCTCTATAAAAGAAGTTCAGTATATACAGTATATATATATATATAGAAGTAGCTCTTTAATGTTTTTTTTCTATTTTAGTCAGAGTCCATATTTACCTATCTTCCATAAAGTAGGAAACACAAGCAATAAAAATCAAAGCCTGTTGGTGGCATCTCAAATCATCAGTGGCATGAGTATCAGGTGAATCCAATAACACAGTTAATGTTTCTCCTATACTGCCTTCTATTTGTATCATACTCTTATTCAAAATATCATATACCTCTGTAAAAAAAAAAAAAAGTGATTCAGCTAATCATCAGCTCTTAAACATATACATATGCGCAATCCAGTGTAATAAAATTGACAATGTGAACACAAACATACAGTTTAAAAAACACCTGCAAATTGCAGAGGACCATTTACAGTATCTGTGTTTGGGGCCGCGCATCCACTCTTGAATGCCTGTCAAATTAGGACACGTGGCTGTGTCCATTCCGCTGTGTCTGTATTCACTTCCATAGACTGCCTTCATGCAGCTCCTGGTGACTCCAGGCGCAAACACAAATACTTCATTCAGGCAGTACAGGTGGCAGCCCCTGTGTGAATGAGACCTTTAGACTTTAGACTTTTTTCCCTCTGTTTTCAACCGATGATCTGACCAATAACACATCTCCTGTATTAAGCCTAGAATATTACATTTTTTTTGTTGTTCAGCCCAGCCCCCCGCCAGAACACACTGGTCAGATGCCAATTGGTAGACCTTTTTTAGTCATACCCCTTCGACAGAAGCCGGGCCGAATGTCAGACAGTTTCTATTGAACCACCCGATACCGCCCGATATTTGGCCTGTGTGTACAACCCTTTAGAGTGCTTAGACTCTGGATGAAGAAGCAACAGAGACACCTTTGGACAGCAGCATTGTTAACCAGTTCAGCTCTAGAGCAAATTAAAAAAAAAAAATTGTAAACAGTCTTTATTTTTGGCAATAAAATTACTTAAACCCCCAGAACATATATTAATAATGTATAGAATTGTTTCCAAAAGCAATCCCTGTAGAATAAAAATATTATAGTTGGAAATTTTTACATCAAATGATATTTGCACAACTGTTTATTAAATGCAAATTTTCAAAAAAAATATCATTAAATGATTTTTAATGCAAACACACAGAATATAATCAAATTCTACACTCGTATAAATGGCGCCACCTATAATCAAGAAAATGTGCAAAAAATATTTTTGAATGTGTGACAGCTGCCCCTTTAAGTGTAAGAACACACTAATCAATCCAAAACTTAAAAATAAAGTAGGCTAGTCTTCCTAAATATTATGTGATCTCTGTGTCTCACAAACCATAACTTTTACCACATATATAGTTCTTGACTCCAAAAGGACCATAAAACATCACAACATTAAACATACACTTCAATATCGTGTGCTAAATTATTCATCAAAATACTGTATACATTTGTGAAAAAATGAAAAAGTGGGAAAAAAAATGAAAAAATTTGATAAAAACATCTAAAAATGAAAAGTCCTTGATACTGTTTAAACACAAAGTTCAATGGCATTGTATTTATCACACTTCATCCCATCCACCGTGCTTCTACAAAAGTGATTCTGAAACGTAGATGCAAACAGTGCTCCACCGTCAGTGATGCTATTATTGCACTCACCAGAACCATAAGGCCCTCTGGGCTAAACATGCCTTATTAATTAATCAGACCCAACCAGATGGAGACTCCAAAGTTGTTTTTCTTTCTCCACTTCTCCACTTCTTTCTCTCACACCATATTCTCCCAACAAAGGATATGCACCATTCACCAAAAAATTTTCATTAAAATATATCCCGTTTAAAATTCATCCCACAAATTATGCGCTTACATATTAGAGTGCCCAGACCGGCACCAGCTCGATCAGCGTTTTTGTATATTAAAAAATCCAGACACCCATCAGGTAATCCGATCTGCACCGCCGCTCCTCTTACCAAACCTTGGCGTGCGTTCCACTCAACAAACGGATGTGACGTCACTTGCGGTCTACAGGTACGCGAACAGCGCTCAGACCTCTATGCATTTCGCTACAATTGCGTCAGCAGGAAGTCCAATCGCCGCCATTTTCCCAAAGACCTTATACCCAGTGGTGTGATGTTATTGGTGGATAGAATTTCTTCCATCCGAAAAACATTACACTTGGTTTAAAAGGTGCCAATTGGTCAAAGCTCTATTGAATGTTAATGTGCAAAGCTGGGTTCGGTACTCCTTCCAAATCCCACTTTACTAAATGCTGATTGAATTGGTCTCGCTCCTTACAATTTCATTTTGGTAAATACATGATTTCAAAACACTTTTGATGACAGTATATGATTACTCTCATTAAAACCTAAATAGGTTTTAATGAGAGTAATCATATACTGAAATTTATCATTAGTACATACAAAAAAACCTTTATTTTCCCCACAAACTTGAATCTTACATACTGGGTTCCATTACAGGTACTGCTCACTTAACGGCCAGGTTCCGTTCCAGCGATCAGGTCATTAAACGAATTGGTCGTTAACGAGAAGCCACAAGTAATCAATATTTTAAGCATTCTTAACTACTGTACTGTACTGTATTCTGAAAAAAATGGTCTAAACACAAACCTCCAACTCAATAAAGTTGTTTTAATTAGCATAAGTTCAGAACTCAAAAATATAAACAACAAAATTACAATACTGTACAGGATACAATGATGTACAGTGCCCAAAAAGTAAACGTATACAGTAGACATTTAGAGTAACATTTTAGTCATCAAATCCTGCAAAGGGTGACAGTACTTTAGGGTCATCAGTGTCATCATTGAAATTACCAGCAGGGTCATCAGTGTCATCATTGAAATTACCAGCAGGGTCATCAGTGTCATCACTGGAGTTACCAGCAGGGTCATCAGGAGTTGTAGACGAAGAAGACAAGGAAATTATAGAACTGGTAGGGGTAGCTTGCAAGAAGAATTCTGTTAAGGTACTCTGCTTTGTAATTTTCTTATTTTCGTCATAAATTTCATGATAACATCGCATACATTCCTTCATCTGCCGTTCCACTTTAGAGAACCTTTCAACATTTGGGTCCATACTCTCTAATTGTAATAAAGCTGCATTCACTTTTGAGAACACGCCAGCTAGCTCCCTGACTGTGAACTTCTTTTGTACTTATTCCATTGTTTCCTCCTTTTCTTCCTCTTCCTGTTCTAAGTGCTGCTGCGCTTCCAACTTTATTAAATCTTCATTACTTAGCTCTCCCTCAACAAATTCCACTAATTCTTTAACCACTTCAATACAGGGCATTTTCACCCCCTTCCTGCCCAGGCCAATTTTCAGCCTTCAGTGCTGTAACAGTTTGAATGACAATTGCATGGTCATGCTACACTGTACCCAAATGACATTTTTATCATTTTTTCTCCCCACAAATAGAGCTTTCTTTTGGTGGTATCTGATCACCTCTACGGTTTTTATTTTTTTTTTGCTATAAACAAAATAAGAGCGACAATTTTGAAAAAAACATAATATTTTTTTACTTTTTGCTATAATAAATACCGCTGGGAAGCCGAGGACATCATATGACGCCTGCCCAGGATGGGAGATCCCACCTGCAGACATCATATAATCATATGTGGGTAATGAAGTGGTTAATATCTGTCACTTCAACATCTTATGCCCCGTACACACGATCAGAAATTCCGCCAGCAAAAGTCGGATGTGAGCTTTTGGTCAGAAATTCCGACAGTGTGTATGCTCCATCGGACTTTTGCTGGCAGAATTACAGCCAGCAAAAGATTGAGAGCAAGTTCTCTATTTTTCGGATGGAAAAAGTTCCTATCTGAAAATGCATTCGTCTGTATGCAATTCGGATGCATAAAAAATCACGCATGCTCGGAAACAATTCGACGCATACTCGAAAGGCACTTAATTTTCTCGGCTCATCGTAGTGTTGTACGTCACCGCGTTCTTGACAGTCGAAAGTTCAGAGAACTTTTGTGTGACCGTGTGTATGCAAGGCAAGCTTGAGCGGAATTCCGTCGGAAAAACCATCCAAGTTTTTTCTAACGGAATTTCTGATCGTGTGTATATGGCATAAGTCAAGCATGTTAGCAAGTTGCATACTGTTTTGAATTATAACTTCAACATCTTATTCATCAAACCCTTCGCTATTGTTCACAAAACGCTTTAAGCATTTTTTTGCATATACCCTGCATACACTTTTCTGTTACTCCCTCCCAAGCTGATGCAATGTTTTTTATGCAGTATAAAATGTTGTGAGCTTTCCAAAAATCACGAAGGGTAACTTCATCATTTTCAGTTGCTGCTACAGCTTTGGAAAAGGTGTGTGCAAATAATAGGCCTTGAATGTTTATATTGCACCCTGATCCATGGGTTGTAGGATAGCAGTTGTGTTTTTAGGCAGATACATTACTTTTACGTCTAGATGTAGGCCATAAAGATGCTGGGGGTAGCCTGGGGCATTATCAAGCAGGAGGATAATTTTAAAGGGAACACCCTTTTGCTGACAGTAACGCTTGACCAAGGGTATGTAACAGTTGATGAACCAGTCATCAAATAAAGTTTGTGTCATCCATGCTTTGTTATTTGCACGATAATAAACAGACAGTGTGTGTAGGGTTGCCACCTTTTTTTTCAAGTCAAACCTGAACACTTTAGCGGCGCACAGCAATTTTTATTTTATTTTTTACAGCATATACTATGCAGTACATATATTTTGTGATTAAATAACATTTATAATCATATAAAGTTAATTCTGTTACATCAGAGTCTATAGATTTCCCCTTTTGAACCTGAATCTGCAGAGTTCCCCTTTTACATCTGAACTTCCAGAGTTTCCTTACACTGTAAGGAGGACTCTGCAGACTGATGTAAGGAAGAACTCCAAGGACTCTGACCTAAGGGATGCTCTGGGAACCATGATTTAAGGGTGCACACTGAGAACGCATTACACCTTTGGCTTAGACAAATACAGACAGCAACCCTGCTGGGAAGCCAGGGTCTGGTCTGAATAATGTGTTCGTGTTTAAGGTGGTTTGAAACCAGGACACATGATTCAAAACCCGAACTTTACGGGTGAATCCCGGACAGGTGGTAACCCTAAGTGTGTGCTTACTAACCTGCTTCAATGCACATGGGTTCTGTGAACGATAGATGAGGAGAGGCTTTAAGTTGAACCCAGCAACATTTCTTCCCAATAACAACGTGACCCTGACTTTAACCACTTGAGGTCCAGGCCATAGCCGAAAGACGGCCACAGCGCGGACCTCAATTTCCGGGAGGCATTCATGGGCCATCCTCCCCTGTACACGCGCACCGCGCGCACCCTGCAGGGCATGCGGTGTGGGCGCTGTGATCACCGAGTCACGGAGACTCGGATGATCACAGATCCGAGTAAGGGGCCGATCCCGGCCCCTTGCCATGTGATCAGCTGTCAGCCAATGACAACTGATCACATGATGTAAACAAAAGCTCGGTGATCGGTTTCGTTTTCTCCTCACGCTGACAGCGTGAGGAGAAAAAAAAGCCGATCACCGGCTTATGTTAAAGGGACATCGATCCCGAAGAGGAAGGAGGCACATATGCCTCATCTGAGCCTACCAGTGCCATCTGTCATTGCCACCTGCCAGTGCCCAGCAGTGCCACCTATGAATGCCCACAAGTGCCACCTATCAATGCCCACAAGTGCCACCTATCAATGCCCACCAGTGGTGCCAATCAGTGCCACCTAGCAGTGCTGCCATCAGTGTAAGCAATCTGTGCCCATTATTGCCACCCATCAGTGCCCATCACTGCCACCCATCAGTGCCCATCACTGCTACCTATCAGTGCCCATCAGTACCGCCTCATCAGCGTACATCAATGAAGAAGAAAAATTACCCATTTGCAAAATTTTATAACAAAATATAAAAAATATATAAATTAAAAAAAAAAAATCGGTCTTTTTCAATTTTTTTAACAAAAATAAAAACCGCAGAGGTGATCAAATACCACCAAAAGAAAGCTCTATTTGTAGGGAAAAAAATAGGGTTGTCCCAATACCGATACTAGTATCGGTATCGGCACCGATACCGAGCATTTGCCCAAGTACTTGTACTCGGGCAAATGCTCCCGATGCTTCCCACGATACCTAGAAGTCAGCTGTGATCGGCGCATGGGGGAGTTACAAGATTCTCCCCCAGCGGCTTTAGTGACATACAGCGGTGATCGCTCACCGCTGACTGTCACTGCATCCTCCTCCATGCCCCCTCCTTTCCTCTGTCCATCTCCGCTGTCCCCCTCCGTTCCTCTCTCCTTTTCTGTCCCCCTCCGCTGTCCCCTCCGTTCTGCTGTGCCTCTCCGCTGTCCCCTACGTTCCCCTCTCCTTCTCTGTCCCCCTCCGTTCTCCCCCTCCGATCCGCCGTCCTCCTCCTCCTTCCTTTGTGAATGGACAGAGTCAGCTGACTCTGTCCATTCACATAACCGAAACATTGTAATCTCCTGTGATTACGATGTGTCAGTTTATGAATAGAGAGGAGCCGCTGTCTTCTCTCCATTCATTTTCAGTGCAGCTGAGACTGCAGAGAAAGGGACTGGGGAATATCTATCCTCTGTCTCTTTCTCTGTCTCAAGGGGGAGATTTCAGAGGTCTGTTAAGACCCCTGATATCTCACCAAAGCCCACCAACAGGGCTGATTAAAAAAAAAACAAACAAAAAAAAAAAACACATATTGCAATACAGAATAAAAAAAATATTATTGTAAAAAATAAAAATTGTAACTAAAAACTGTTAAAAAAAAAAAAAAAAAACACTGTCACGTGACATTAAAAAAAAAGTATCGGTATCGGCGAGTACTTGAAAAAAAGTATCGGTACTTGTACTCGGTCCTAAAAAAGTGACAACCCTAGAAAAAATGATAACAATTTCATTTGAGTACAGTGTTGTATGACCACGCAATTGTCATTCAAAGTACGACAGCGCTAAAAGCTGAAAATTGGTCTGGACAGGAGGGGGGTTTAAGTGTCCAGTAAGCAAGTGGTTAAAAGCCTTAAAACTGGGCATTATTTTATCTTCTTTGTGTATGTAGGACCATTCGGGCATTTTTTCCAAAAAAGTCCAGTTTTATCCACATTAAATATCTGCTCTGGACAGTAGCCACCTTTTTCGATGATTTTATCAAATTCAACAACAAATTTTTCAGCTGCTTCCACATCTGCACTTGCAGCCTCCCCACTGATACTCCGATTATGGAGGTTGAATCTTCCACGAAACCTTTGAAACCATCCATGGCTTGCTGTAAATGTTTCAGTCGATTCTTCTCTTTTGTGTTTCAAATTCTCAAAAATACAGGGAGTCCCGGAGCAAAAAGAAAAGAAAAGGAATGAGCGGAGGGACAGCATGACAGAGGTGGACAGTAGGACAGGCAGTCATAGTATAAGGTATCAGTAGCCCTTTAAGGCAGGTGGGCGTGGCTAGGGGCTGGGAGGGGTCCTGGGAAGTTTAGGGGGGAGGAGTGAGCAGTGAGCAGCCAGTCGGGAGAAGAAAGTGAAAGGAGAAGCTTGCCCATCCTGCTCGTTTTTTCCACGGTGTCCGGCATGGCCGACATTGAACAATTGATCTATAGGTTGCGAGAGACGGCAGGCCATCTGAGGAGCGGTCACAGGTAACGGTGCTTATATGGGAGCGGGATACAGCAACAGTCACGGGGGGGCAGGTGATCCCACGTGCTTGGCAGTCATGGCTGCCAGGTTGCTTCAGTCCAGACCCCTTCCCCAGAGCTCAGCATCATCCTGGAGGCCCAACAGGGACCCTCCGCCCCCCCAGACCAACATTCTACGGCTGCAGCAGGAGGTGAGGCCAGGAGGAATCCGCACCTTGGACGGAGCTCAGCGGGGGGGAGACGAGTGCCGCACATCGCTCCTCCCCTACTGCACATCGCAGGTGTCTGGAACACACAGCCACTGCTGCAGAGGAAGGCCAGAGCAGACAGTCAGCTCAGCGAGGGAGAGTGATGACTCAGGCTTCTGGGGCGGCCGGTGGTCCTGCGGTAACCAAGGGGCAGAGCCTGAGGAGCGCTGGCACAGCGGGGAAGGGCGGTGGAGGTCGTGTGGCGGACGCCCGGGCCAGGAGTCCATCCATGAGGTCAGTGAGCGGGTCTGGTGTTCCAGGAAGGAAAATTAGGATGGACCAGCAGCACAGACCCTCGGCAGCCAGGCCAGGAGCTCCTGGATTGCAATCAGTTATCGTGTGGCCAGCCGTGAGTGACGACAGGTCGGAAGGTAAACTGTCCGGGTTGGAGGTAGATGGGTCCTGGGCAACCCAGTGAGTGTGTCTCTTCTTTATCTATCTGTTCTTTATTGCAGGATTTGCTGGGGCAGGGTAGCAGGGAGGGCCCCTGTGACGGGTAGGTTGGCAGGGGTGGGGGGCAATGGGACCCCCACTAAGCAGACAGAGGACGCGGTAATAAATACCGGGGGGGTTGGGTGGTCTTTAGGGACTTGTTGTCTGGGTTACATGAATTAGTTCAGCGGTTTGAGCCGGGCGATGGGGCCAGAACATCTCCAGCGAGGGCGCACCCGCAGGGGTGGAGAGGAATGCAGCGGTTTCCCCCTTGCCAGTCTACATAATGAGTGGTCTGGGTGCAGTGCCTGTGGCATCTTCTCCTGGGGGGGTTCAGGGGGGTTACTTCCTCCGTGATCCCGGCTAGTGCATCAGCGTCGGATAATCAAGAGAAAAATTCAATCTGGATAGATTGAAGCCGGAGGAGAGTAAGAAGGAAGGAAAAATGCCGCTATCGGCTGATTCCTCGTACTTTCCCTAACTGGTTGCAGGCTTTTGCAATTTTGGCAAGTGTCTTTTGTGAGAAGACCCTGGAGCATTGTTCTGAGCTGTTCGTTTACCTAGAAGCCATTAGCAAGGCTCACAGGACTGGCGGTGTTGCTTGGCTGTGATACGATGAGCAGTTTCGACAACGGATGGCCATCAGATTATCTCTGCGCTGGGACCACAAGGACATCATCTTGTGGATGAAACTTATGACGTCAGCCCGGGCTCTCAACCAGTTTTTTCAGGAGGGGGTCGGAGGTACCTCTGCCTCAGGACAACCGACCGAGAAACGATGGGGCTTCTGCTGGCAATTTAATGAAGGGATATGTAAGTTCGGTTCAGCCTGTCCCTTTATGCATACATGTTCCTGCTGTGGGGAATCCCATGCGCTGTCAAAGTGTTTCAAAAGAGGTAAGGGTCGTGCCGGAGAGGCACGCGGCAAGGTTGTTAGAGGATGGGTTTTCTTTCGGTTTTCGAATACCATGTTCACTTATATCCATCCATGGCAAAGAACTTGCGTTCCACCTTGCTATAGCCTTCGGTGGTTTCTGAGAAACTGCTGAAGGAAGTTACATTAGGCCGGATGTCCAGCCCCTTTCCTGCAGTTCCGCTGCAGGACTTGGTGGTCTCTCCTTTGGGAGTAGTTCCCAAAAAAGAGCCGCACAAGTTTCGGTCGATTCACCACCTTTCATTTCCAAAGGGGGGTTTGGTCAATGATGCTATTGCACCAGAGGAGTGTATGGTGACCTACACCTCTTTGAAGCGGAGGTATTATGGGTGCGCCGTTATGGGCACGGTGCACTAATGCGAAGGCGGGTAAGGGTCGTGCCGTAGAGTCTGCGGGTAAGAGGGACGACGCCAGCGTGAGTTTAAAGGATGCTCCCTTTCCTCAGCAGGTATCCTGATCGGCAGGTGGCAAGGTTGTTAGAGGACAGGTTTTCTTTCGCTTTTCGAATACCATGTTCACTTTCATCTGTTCCGTCTATGGCGAGGAACTTGTGTTCCGCCTTGCTATAGCCTTCAGTGGTTTCTGAGAAACTGCTGAAGTAAGTTACATTGGGTCGGATAGCCGGCCCCTTTCCTGCAGTTCCGCTGCAGGACTTGGTGGTCTCTTCTTTGGGAGTAGTTCCCAAAAAAGAGCTGCACAAGTTTCAGTTGATTCACCACCTTTCATTTCCAAAGGGGGGTTCGGTCAACGATGCTATTGCACCAGAGGAGTGTACGGTGACCTACACCTCTTTTGAAGCAGCGGTATCATGGGTGCACCGTTATGGGCATGGTGCACTTATGTCGAAGGCGGATATCAAATCTTCCTTCCGGCTGCTGCCAGTTCATTCAGACAGCTTCCATTTGCTGGGCTGTACTTAGAATGGGGCATACTATGTTGATCGTTGCCTACCTATGGGCTGCTCGATCTCTTGTGCCTTGTTTGAAACCTTCAGCTCCTTTTTCGAATGGGTGGCCCGGGATGTCTCCGGGCTCAACTCCGTCATTCATTTTTTGGATCACTTCTTGTGTGTGGGGCCACTGGCTTCTAACATTTGCTCCATTCTGTTGGGAACGTTGCAATATATAGCCGATCGTTTTGGGGTCCCTTTGGCTCCTGAAAAAATGGAGGGCCCCACGTCATCTATTGTTTTTCTGGGCATTGTCTTGGATTCACTACGGATGGAATGTTGTCTGCTTGTGGATAAGCTCAAAGCCCTTAAGTCTGAGGTTCACGGGATCATTAGTAAGCGCAAGATTCAGTTACGCCATTTGCAATCATTGTTGGGTAAGTTAAATTTTGCTTGCCGCATAATGCCTTAGGGCAGGGTTTTTTGCCGCCGGCTGTCCACATCGACGGCCGGGTTTAAAGCGCCCACTCATTTTGTTCGTTTGACCAAGGAACACAGAGAGAATTTGCGGGTGGCATGACCCCCCCCCCCAAAATTGTTCAATGGGCGCGCTTTATGGATGTCTGGGCCCATCAGCAATTTTGATTTGGAGCTGTTTACAGACGCAGTGGGTTCTACAGGCTACGGGGCTTTCTTTCATGGTAAATGGAGTGCGGCTCCTTGGCCTCCTGCATGGGGGGGAGGCTGGGTTCTTGAAGAATCTGGTACTCCTTGAGCTTTTCACAATCGTGGTAGCGATGGAACTCTGGGGCGAATCCTTCCGTAACCTGAAAGTGCGCTTCAACTGTGACAACCTTGGTGTTGTCCAGGTTGTTAACCGGGTTTCAGCGGCTTCACAGCCGGTGGTTCAGTTGCTTCTTCATTTGGTTCTGTGCTGTTTGCAGTTGAATGCTTTCATTTATGCTGTACACCTTTCCCGGGGTGGAAAACACTTTGGCTGTTGCTTTGTCTCGATTTCTGTGGGACAGGTTCCGAGAGATGGCACTGGACGCGGAGCAACGCGGGGTCTCCTGTCCCGACTGGCTGTGGAGCATTGCTTTGGAAGTGCAGCAAAGTGGATTCAACGCTCAGTGAGTACGGCTACATGGTCTGCCTATTCTAAGGTATGGCGGGAATGGTTAGCATTGTTGTGTGGACTGGGGATTGCCCCCGAGGGTCAGGAGGTTAACCATGCAGTCCTCTATTTCATTACTCTGAGTCTGGAGTCTCGGCATCCGCTGTAGATCGTAAGTTGGCAGGTCTGGCCTTCCTTTTTAAATTACAAGGTTGCAGGGACTACACAAAGGATTTTTGTGTCAAAAAGGAGGTTAAGGGGTACAGGAGAGCCCATAAGCGTAGGGACAGGTGTCGTCCAGTTTCTTTTTCCATTTTGCATGACCTATTTATGGATTTAAGTTCTCTTTGTAGCTCAGATTATGAATGTTCCTTTTTCCGGGCAGCATTTGCACTTGCCTTCTTTGGGGCGTTGAGGGTGAGTTAGTTGGTCAGCACTTCCAAACGGGCTCAGGGGTCCTGCTGGTGCATGAGGTGGCTTGTTCATGGGATTTGGTCAGTTTATGGGTGCGATGGTCCAAAACCGACCAGAGCGGGAAGGGCATGCGAATCGCTGTGGTTCGCATTCCGAATTTGCTCAGATGTCCGGTAAGGGCAGCGGAATCCTTCCTTTCCGTACATCCGGGATTGGGGGTTTCTTTCCTGATACATAAGGATGGGTCGGCCCTGTCCCAGTTTCAGTTCATAGGGTTATTCTGTAATTTTTTAACCACTTCAGCCCCGGAGGATTTGGCTGCTCAATGACCAGAGCACTTTTTACAATTTGGCACTGCGCTGCTTTAACTGGTAATTGCGCGGTCATGCAATGCTGTACCCAAACAAAATTTGTGTCCTTTTTTTCCCCACAAATAGAGCTTTCTTTTGATGGTATTTGATTGCCTCTGCGATTTTTATTTTTTGTGATATAAATGGAAAAAGACCGAAAATTTTGAAAAAAAATGATATTTTCTACTTTTGGTTATAAAAAAAAATCCAATCCAATAAACTCAATTTTAGTCATACATTTAGGCCAAAATGTATTCAGCCACATATCTTTGGTAAAAAATGTCAATAAGCGTATATTTATTGGTTTGCGCAAAAGTTATAGCGTCTAGAAACTAGGGTACATTTTCTGGACTGTACGCAGCTTTTAGTTTATGACTGCCTATCTAATTTCTTGAGGTGCTAAAATGGCAGGGCAGTACAAACCCCCCCCCCAAATGACCCCATTTTGGAAAGTAGACACCCCAAGGAAATTGCTGAGAGGCATGTTGAGCCCATTGAGGATTTTATTTTTTTGTCACAAGTGATTGAAAAATGAAAAGAAAAAAATTACACAAAGTTGTCACTAAATGATATATTGCTCACAAGTGCCATGGTTATATGTGGAATTACACCCCAAAATACATTCTGCTGCTTCTCCTGAGTATGGGGATACTTCATGTGTGAGACTTTTTGGGAGCCTAGCCGCGTACAGGACCCCAAAAACCAATCACCGCCTTCAGGCTTTCTAAGGGCGTAAAGTTTTGATTTCACTCCTCACTATCTATCACAGTTTCGGAGGCCATAAAATGTCAATATAGCACAAACCCCCCCCCCCCCCCCCCAAATGACCCCGTTTTGGAAAGAAGACACTTCAAGTTATTTGCTGAGAGGCATGTTGAGTCCATGGAATATTTTATATTTTGCCACAAGTTTCGAGAAAATTACAATTATATTTTTTTTTTGTTTTTTACACAAAGTTGTCACTAAATGATACATTGTTCAAACATGGCATGGTTATATGTGAAATGACACCCCAAAATACATTCTGCTGCTTCTCCTGAGTATGGGGATACCACATGGTGATACCACATGTGTGAGACGTTTTGGCAGTCTAACCGCGTACAGGACCCCGAAAACCAATCACCGCCTTCAGGCTTTCTAAGGGCGTACATTTTTTATTTCACTCTTCGCTGCCTATCACAGTTTCGGAGGCCATGAAATGCCCAAATAGCACAACCCCCCCCCCCCCACATGATCCCATTTTGGAAAGTAGACACCCCAAGCTATTTGCTGAGAGGCATGTTGAGTATTTTGCAGATCTCGTTTTTTTGTCACAAAGTTTTGAAAATTGAAAAAAGAAAAAAAAAATGTTCTTTTCTTTCTTCATTTTCAAAAATAAATGAGAGCTGCAAAATACTCAACATGCCTCCTAGCAAATACCTTGGAGTGTCTACTTTCCAAAATTGGGTCATTTGGGGGGGGGGGTTGTGCTATCTGGACATTTCAGGGACTCCGTAACTGTGGTAGTGAGGTTTTATGCCTTTAGAAATCCTGAAGGCGGTGCTTGGGTTTTTAGGGTCCTGTATGTAGGTAGGCTCCCAAAAAGTCTCACACATGTGGTATTTCCATACTCAGGAGAAGCAGCAGAATGTATTTTGGGGTGTAATTCCACATATAACCATGCCATGTTTGAATAATATATCATTTAGTGACAACTTTGTGTAAAAAAAAAAAAAGTTTGCCATTTTCCCGAAACTCGTGGTGGCAAAATATCAAATATTCCATGGATACAACATGCCTCTCAGCAAAAAGCTTGAAGTGTCTTCTTTCCAAAATGAGGCAATTTGGGGATGTTTTGTGCTATCTTGACATTTTAAGGCCTCCGAAACTGTGATAGGTAGTAAGGAAATGAAATCACCATTTTTTGCTCTTAAAAAAACCTGAAGGCGGTGATTGGTTTTCAGGGCCCTGTACATGGCTAGGCTCCCAAAAAGTCTCACACATGTGGTATCCCTGTACTCAGGAGAAGCAGCAGAATGTATTTTGGGGTGTAATTCCACATATGCCCATGGCATGTTTGAACAATATATCATTTCGTGTCAATTTTGTGCAAAAAAAAAAAAAAAAAGAAAGAAAAAAGTTTGTCATTTTCATGGACTCAACATGCCTATCAGCATATAGATTGGGGTGTCTACTTTCCAAAAAGGGGTAATTTGGGGGGGGGGGGTTTAACTGTCCTGGCGTTTTATGCACAACGTTTAGAAGCCACATCACACATCACCCACTCTTCTAACCACTTGAAGACAAAGCCCTTTCTGACACATTTTGTTTACATGAAAACTTTTTTTTTTGCAAGAAAATTACATTGAACCCCAAAACATTATATATTTTTTTAAAGCAAAGGCCCTCCAGATTAAAATGGTGGGTGTTGCAATTTTTTTTTCCACACAGTATTTGCGCAGTGATTTTTCAAACGCTTTTTTTTTGGAAAAAAAAAACACTTTTTTTACATTTTAATAAATAAAACACACTATATTGCCCAAATGTTTGATGAAATAAAAAAGATGATTTTATGCAGAGTACATGGATACCAAACACGACATGCTTTGAAATTGCGCACAAACGCAGCGGCGAAACACTACATACATTTTTAAAAGCCTTTAAAAACCTTTACAGGTTACCAGTTTAGATTTACAGAGGAGGGCTACTGCTAAAATTACTGCCCCCAATCTGACCTTCGCGGTGATACCTTACGTGCATGGTGCAATTTCTGTTTACATATGACACCAGACTGACGCTTGCGTTCGCCTTTGCGCGTGAGCACAGGGGGGACAGGGGTGCTTTTTTTTTTTTATTACTTATTTTGCTTTTTTGTTTTATTTTTAAACTGTTCCTTTCATTTTTTTTAATCATTTTTATTGTTATCTCAGGGAATGTAGATATCCCCTATGATAGCAATAGGTAGTGACAGGTACTCTTTTTTTGAAAAAATTGGGGTCTATTAGACCCTAGATCTCTCCTCTGCCCTCAAAGTATCTGACCACACCAAGATTGGCGTGATTAAATGCTTTCCCAATTTCCCAATGGCGCTGTTTATATCCGGAGAAATCTAAGTCATGAAATGCTCGTAGCTTCCAGTTTCTTAGGCTATAGAGATGATTGGAGCCATTCTGGTCTCTGATCAGCTCTATGGTCAGCTGGGAACCACTGGCTGCATTCTCGGGTTCCCTGTTGGGACAGGAGAGCCCGAGAAAACCATGGAAGACGGTGGGGGGGATGTTCCCTCCCACTGCTTGTAAAAGCAGTCTAGAGGCTAATTAGCCACTAGGATTGCTTTTAGCCACCCAATGGCTGAAAAGAATGATACCAAGATGATCATTCTGGTATAACCACTCAAAGTCCAGCAACATACCAGTACGTTGCTGGTCCTTGTTGGGCATATATTGTAATGTTCTTTTTTTCATGCAGCCTGTGGGCTGAACGAAAAAAGAGATTGATCGGTGGGTATGCCCACCATTAGAATACCGCCCTTCATCCACCCATTTCTAATGATGGGCATACATGCACCATTTTCTTTTAACTGTGGTGGTGAAATCACCTCCTACAGCGCTGGAGTCGCTGATTTACGTATCGTGAGAGCCTGTGCTGTCAAGATAAATAAATCAGTGCTGCAGCTGAATGGCGTACCTGCTAAGCAAATGATGGTTAACAATAAAACAAAGTAACATTACAGTATAAGAGTAATGTCCCGTACACACGATCAGACATTGATCGGACATTCCGACAACAAAATCCATGGATTTTTTCTGACGGATGTTGGCTCAAACTTGTTTTGCGTACACACGGTCGCACAAAGTTGTTAGAATTTCCACTCGCTAAGAACGCGGTGACGTACACCACGTACGACGAGACTAGAAAAGGCCATTTCAGAACCAAGCGCGGCACCCATTGGGCTCCTTTTGCTAATCTCGTGTCAGTAAAAGTTTGGTGAGAGACGATTCGCGCTTTTTCAGACTCATGGTTTTCAGATCGTTTTCTGCTGTTCAGTTTGTGCTTGTGGGTTTGTATCTGCTCTTCAGTGCGTGCAAGCAAGCTACGCGTGACTTTGTCATTGTGTTCTTGTTCGTTCGTTACTGTTTTTCAGGCCGCTCTTCACAGGCCTTGCTGTTCTTCAGTGCGTCCTGTTACTTCGTTCTGAGCAGCCGACCGTTTTCTAGCCATGTTGCGTATACGTACTCCTCGTAGAGTTCGTGCTGTGTGGGGGGCTTGGTGTTGGGGTCCTGACCTTGACACAAGTCCAGTCCATGAACAGGGTGGGGAGGAGTTCATGGACCAAGAATTGGTTGCTTCAGCGTGACCAGTTCTGTCATATGCCTTTGCTCCGTGAGATCCGTGAGAATAATCCTGATGATTTCAGGAACTTTCTCCGGATGACAGACCCCGTATTTCACCATTTGTTGGCTTTGCTGACCCCCTATATTAGCAGGCAGGATACCTGCATGAGGCAAGCCATCACTCCGGAGCAGAGGCTCGTTGCCACCCTACGGTACTTGCCGACGGGGAGAAGCCTGCAGGACTTGAAGTTCTCGACAGGCATCTCCCCCCCAGGCTCTGGGGATCATTATCCCAGAGACCTGTTCTGCCATCATCCAGGTCCTGCAGAAGGAGTATATCAAGGTAAGATTTTTATCCTTTAATATCACATTTTATTGTAAATAATGTTTGCTAATATATTGTATTTCTTTCCTCATTCCCTAATTACCATGATTGTAATATGTTGGGAATGTCCCCTTTGTCCTCATGCATGCTGGATTTTTATGTAATTATTTTTGTTGTCCTTCATACATATTTGCGTTCACCTACCTCCCCAGCATGGTCTCCTGCCCTATATTCACCTCATGTAGTCACTTAACAATGTATTTTATCAGCTCCATAGTAGTGCTTTACCCCAAACACCCCTAAAATGTTTTGAAATGTGATTGGTGCTTCAAATTCAGGCAGAGTGCCAGAGGCATCTGCTGACCTGCATCCGCTGCTCTGCAAACCTGCATCTGCTGACCTGCATCCGCTGCTCTGCAACCTGCACCTGCTGACCTGCATCCACTTTGCTGCTAACCTGCATCTGCTGAGCTGCAACCACCACTCCAGCTTCCACGCAAGGAGACCACTACAAACAGAAAGGACTCAGGCACCTTTACCTCACTGTGCTCTTACCGCCACTGTTCCCACTCCAGTGGTCTCCGAGCCAGGGTGGTACGGGAGGTCTCCCTCCACACGTCAGGCTCACATCCCAGGTACGTTACAGTATCAAACTGCCATGTCTGAGCCTGCAGGAGGAACCTCGCCTATGGACTTTGTCTGTCAAACTCTCACAGCCCTCACTCAGGTCATGGAGACCCTGCAAAACGGCCTTGTCTGAATGGAAAAGCGGACACAAGAGTTGACCATCCTGGCAACCCATCTCCCGAGCCTAGGGTGCCTGTCCCTGAAAGTTCTCTGGGAATCGTAACCAATTCCGGGCGTTTCGTAACGCATGCAAACTTTATTTCTCATTGCTGCCACGGACTTTCTCATCTGAAATTACCAAAGTAGGCTTTGTTATCACCTTGCTGCAAGGGGAGCCCCAGGCCTGGGCCCACCACCTACTTGAAGCCCGCCATATGGATCTGAACTCCTTGTCATCCTTCCATGATGCTATGGCCCGACTTTATGACGACCCCCAGCGGACTTCCACCGCCGAGGCTGCCCTCCACGCGCTCCAGCAAGGCCGCCAAGCGGTAGAGGACTATGTAACCGATTTCAGACGCTGGAGCGCGGACACTCAGTGGAATGAGGCGGCTCTCCGACACCAGTTTCGTCTCGGTCTATCTGAGAGTTTAAAGGACGAATTAGCCCGGGTTGATGTTCCTGATGCTCTGGAGACTTTAATTACGCTATCCATCCAGATAGACCGACGACTTCGGGAACGCAGAGCTGAGAGGTCTTCTCAGCAGCTCCGCCCAGCTTGGATGCTATCCCGGATGCCAACATCCATGCACTCCATCAAACCAAAGCAGCCTGAACTGATGAAACATTCCCTGTCCGCCCAAGAACGACTTCGTCGGCAGCAGAATTATCTATGCCTATACTGTGGAGAAGCTGGTCACTACATCTCCTCTTGTCCTGCTAAGATGCGCAAGTTCCTGGCCACCTCTTCTCCTAATCATGCACCTTCCACTGCCAGTGCCACTCACCTGGCCATATAAATCTCATTCCAATTGCCGGGAAGAACTATACCAGTGTCGGCGATAATAGACTCAGGGGCATGCAGTTGTTTTATCGATCTAGACTTTGCTACCCAACAATGCATTCCCCTTCAGCCCAAGTCCCAGGGACTCTCCATCTTCCTGGTAGACGGGTCCCGCATCAAATCTGGAGTAGTGACCCAGAAAACCCCTCCTTTACCTGTAATCACCCCTGTGGATCATAAGAAACTTTTGAGTCTGAATGCCATTTCCTCTCCTTTGTTTCCAGTCATCCTTGGCTTACCTTGGCTTCAGGCGCACAACCCCCAGATCGATTGGGGAACCGGAAGTGTTAAGTTCCAGTCACCTTACTGCCTGCACCATTGCGTGCCTTCATGCCCCAGCACCTCTGGTCCTTTGTTATGCCTGGAACCAGATTCTAAAACATTCTCTGCTGTGCCCAAACAATACCATGAGTTCTTGGACGTTTTCAGTAAACGTGGGGCTGAAGTTCTTCCACCTCATCATCCATACGACTGTCCAATCGAGCTTCTTCCCGGTGCTGAGATTCCTTTCGGGCGTATCTTTCCCTTATCTGAACAGGAACTAGGGGTACTGAAGGAATACGTTGATGAGACTCTCAAAAGGGGATTCACCCGCCCCTCCACCTCTCCAGCAGGAGCAGGAATCTTTTTTGTGGAAAAGAAAGACCACTCTCTCCGACCTTGTGTGGAACTGAATAAGATCACGGTTAAGAACCGATACCCATTGCCCCTGGTACCCGAACTCTTTCAAAGACTTAGAACCGCCTCTGTGTTTACCAAATTAGACCTACGGGGGGCTTACAACTTGGTCCGCATTCATGCAGGGGATGAGTGGAAGACTGCCTTTCGTACTAGGTTCAGCCATTACGAATATTTAGTAATGCCTTTTGGGTTATGTAATGCCCAAGCCACATTTCAGCACCTGATTAATGATGTTTTTAGAGACTGTCTGGACATTTATGTAGTTGTCTATCTAGACAATATTTTGATTTTTTCTTCTTCCCTCGAGCAGCATCGAGAACATGTCAAGAATGTACTCTGTCACCTTCGTAAACATGGACTATATACAAAACCAGAAAAATGCGAGTTTGAGCGACAGAGTATCCAGTTCCTTGGCCTCGTGATATCAACAGAGGGATTCAAGATGGACCCTCAAAAAGTTTCAGCCGTTCTGGATTGGCCTGCACCTTCAGACAAGAAAGGGGTGCAGCGCTTTGTTGGCTTCGCAAACTTCTATCGGAGATTCATCAAGGGCTTCTCTGCTATTATCTCCCCAATCATGCAGCTGACCAAGCAGAATGCTCGGTTCCAGTGGACTCCCGAGGCACAGACCGCCTTCACAGACTTAAAAGGACTTTTCACATCGGCTCCTATTCTGAGTCATCCTGATCCTGCGCTTCCCTACTTACTTGAAATAGATGCCTCAGAGACTGCGGTTGGAGCTGTCATCTCCCAACGCCAGGGCCTCAAGGACTTGATGCATCCCATAGCTTTCTTTTCCCAGAAGCTCACCTCATCTGAAAGGAACTATGACGTTGGGGACAGGGAACTACTGACCATTAAATCAGCCCTTGAGGAGTGGAGGTATTTGTTGGAAGGAGCAGCGCACCCCATACTCATTTATACAGATCATAAGAACTTAGAGTATCTGAGAGCTGCCAAACGTCTGAAACCCCGCCAGGCACGATGGGCATTATTTTTCTCTAGGTTCTCATTTCACATAACTTACCGGCCTGGCTCCAAGAACACCAAACCGGGTGCTCTTTCCCACATGTTTGATGATCCAAAGGAAGTACCAGCTCCAGACACCATTCTATCGGAAGGTAACTTTTTACTTTTGCAAACTGACCTCATGTCCAGCTTGAAGCAAGCCTCTGCAGGTGTGTCTGGCCCTCCTGGAGTTACTCTGCTACTCAAGGATGGCATTTGTGTCATGATCATCCTCTGGCAGGCCATTTCTGAATGCATAAGACTCTGGAACTAGTCCAACGTACGTTTTGGTGGCTGGATCTTGAGAAGAACTGCCAGGAATATATAAGCTCTTGTGCTACCTGTATCCGTAGCAAGACCTCCAGAAGCAAGGCCTGGGGTCTGCTCAGACCCTTACCAGTCCCCGACCATCCTTGGAAAATGATTGCCATGGATTTCATAGTAAAACTTCCTCCATCAGGAGGTTATTCAGCCATTTTTGTCGTGGTTGACCGTTTATCCAAGATGGCCCACTTTGTTCCACTAAAGAGCACACCTTCTGCCATGAAAACTGCCCAAGCCTTCATTAGAGAGATAGTAAGGCTACACGGGGTTCCTGCGGACATTGTTTCAGAGAGAGGGGTGCAGTTCACCTCTCGTTTCTGGAGGGCTTTATGCAGGGCCCTGAAGATTGAACTGTCCATGTCCTCGTCCTATCACCCTCAGACCAATGGGCAAACTGAGCGGACGAACCAAACGCTCGAGCAATATCTCCGATGCTTCACCTCCTTTGTTCAGGGTGACTAGGTATCATTACTACCTCTGGCAGAATTTGCCTTTAATAATGCCAGTCATTCGGCTACAGGTCAGTTTCCATTCTTTGCCAATTACGGGTACCATCCAACCTTCCTACCTGATCTCATCCCAGATTCAACAGTCCCAGCGGTCCAGAGTACTATCGATTTTCTGACCCGTAATAGCAAGATATTACAGGAAGCCATGACCAGGGCACAGGCAACCAATAAGAAGATGTTTGACAGGAAGAGAAGGGGGGAGTTATGTCTGCAACAGGGTGATCAAGTATGGTTATCCACCACCAATCTTAAGATGGCCTGCCCTGCAAGGAAATTGGCACTCAAATTCATTGGTCCTTTCCCAGTAAAACGGAAATTAAATGACGTTTCCTATGAACTTGTCTTACTGGAGTCTTTGAAAATCCACCCGGTATTCCATGTCTCATTATTGAAACCTACAGTGCCTGATCCCTTTCCTGACAGAGGATCAAGACCACCTGAACCCGTGATCATTGACGGAGATGAGGAGTTTGATGTAGAGGCCGTCTTAGACTGCCGAAGAAGAAGGAATCCGCTACAATTCTTGATCAAATGGAAAGGTTACGGTCTAGAAGAAAATTCCTGGGAACCCCAACGGAACATTCATGCCCAAGAATTAATCCAGGCCTTTTTCCGTAATCACCCCCAGAAAAGAGCTCTCTTGGGCACCCAGAGGTTGCCCTTAAGGGGGGGGCACTGTCATGAACGTTCATTCCGTTCCAGAAGGCGTGCGCCTATGCGCATGCACGAGTCACGGACCGATCGCACAAACGTGCGCATGCACGTTCGTTAGACGCGCTTTGGCGCCCAATAGCCTTTAAAAGATGCTCAATGGCGCTGCCCCTTGCGGTTTGATCTGCTTCCATTCCCTGTGTTCCTGATTGTACCTGTACCCTGTTCCTGTGTTTTGACCCGGCTTCCTGACCCTGCTTATGTCTCCAATCCTGACTTTGGCTAGTTTGACCCGGCTCTGTTACCTGTCTGATTGCCTGTTGCCAAGACCCAGCCTGGACTCTGACTCTTCTCTGCCTGCCGTTTCTGCTGTATTCCCTGATGTGTATGACCCGGCTCGTCTGACTCCGCTTCTGTCTGCTGACCTACATCCGCTGCTCTGCAAACCTGCATCTGCTGACCTGCATCCGCTGCTCTGCAAACCTGCATCTGCTGACCTGAATCCGCTGCTCTGCAAACTTGCATCTGCTGACCTGCATCCGCTCCTCTGCAAACCTGCATCTGCTGACCTGCATCCACTGCTCTGCAAACCTGCATCCGCTGACCTGCATCCGCTGCTCTGCAAACCTGCATCTGCTGACCTGCATCCGCTGCTCTGCAACCTGCACCTGCTGACCTGCATCCACTTTGCTGCTAACCTGCATCTGCTGAGCTGCAACCACCACTCCAGCTTCCACGCAAGGAGACCACTACAAACAGAAAGGACTCAGGCACCTTTACCTCACTGTGCTATTACCGCCACTGTTCCCACTCCAGTGGTCTCCGAGCCAGGGTGGTACGGGAGTTCTCCCTCCACACGTCAGGCTCACATCCCAGGTACGTTACAGTGTGTATTTATATCTTTGTATTATGACACTTCTTACCTGACCAGTGGGCTGCCAATAGTGTAACTAAGGAGGGTCTGTTCAAAGTAATACACATGATATAGGCATTCATGTCTCAATGAAGTGGAGAGGGTTACCTGTCCAAGAGTTCCCCCCCCCTATAATGTTAGAAATGGCCCATGAGAGGGGGGGGGGGGAATCTGATAGGTGTACCTTATACTTTGGTCTTTAAAAATTCCCATAAATAAATGGTATCTTGATGTTGGCCAAGAATGTTTGTGTCTAATCTGCTTTCCATGTTTATGTGCAAAAAGACTAATTTTTTTTTGTTTTACTCCACAGTTTCCTTCCACGCCACAGGAATGGCAGACTGTGGCCTCCCACTTTGCCCAGTGGTGGGACTTTCCTAACTGCGGAGGGGCAATTGATGGGAAACACGTCCACATCATCCCACCACCAAACTCGGGGTCATACTATTATAATTATAAGGGGTTCAATAGTATTGTGATGTTGGCGGTGGTGTCGGCTACTTATGAATTTCTGTATGTGGACGTGGGGAAGAATGGCCGGATGTCCGATGGTGGAGTCATCGCCCAGACGGAGTTCTACAGGCGTCTCCAGAATGGCAGCTTGGACTTGCCACCTCCAGAAGACAATGTGGAAGGACTCCCATTCGTCTTCGTTGCGGATGAAGCTTTTGCGCTGGGGGACCATCTTATGCAGCCATTCCCGATGAGGACCCTCACCCGGCTGGCCAGCCGGTTAAGCCTATCTCTTACACCCATACATATGGCGGAGTACAAACTGAATCACATTATCCTGGCATGCTGTGTTCTACACAACTTTTATACGGCAACATTCTGCCAACTATGCTAGCTCAGTTGGGCCTGAATTCAAAATGAACCAACCCTGACGGCGCTTGAAAGTGGCCATCCTGGCTTGCCCCCCCTGAGTGCCCGTGATGTCCGGCTAAGATACCTTGAATTCTTTGCGGGTAGGGGGGCTATCAATATGCCAGACAATGTGTAAAACCTTTTTCAAATTAAAAAAAAAAAAGCAAATCTTTGGTGACATTTACTGCTTGTGTTTGTTTTAGCTGACCCTGACACAAATGTGGTGAGTCCTGAAAATGGCGTGATTGTGTAACCTTACAAAGCACTGTTGGGTGTTATTTACTAAAGGCAAAGAAACTTTGCACTACAAGGGAACTTGAAACTGCACTTGTAGTGCAAAGTGGATTTGCCCTTAGGAAATAACACCCATTGTCACAGAAAACAGCAATTAGAGCACCACAAAAGTGTTGTAGCGTTGAGACAATAATCCACACATTCTTGATTAACAATCTTTTTAATACCTGCACAATCACATGTGCATTTAGAAAAGGTTTTTAAAACAAACCAACATGTTTGTTGTATAACAATTTTTGGGGTCACATTAGAAAAAGTAGAAATGTCCATTTAAGATAAAACAGGCATGTTTAAAACCAACAAGACACAAATCTTGAACTTACAAAGTTCACATTTGGTAGAACTATTTAGAAACTGTGTTTGAAATTGCGTTCAGATGGGGTGAAGTCACCCCCGGAAAAGCCAAATTTTGAAGATGCACACAAATAGCCGAATGTCAACATGTGCTACCTGCCATCACGGGGGATCAAGGGACGTGTTTTGGGGGTGCAACCCCTTCCTCTCAGCTACTTTATTATTGAGGAAGGGGTTGCACCCCCAAAACGCGTCCATTAATCTCCCGTGATGGCAGATAGCACATGTTGACACACTGTGTGCCTCTTCAAAATTTGGCTTTTCTACAATTTGACAAAAAATATTAAAACATTGTAGCACACCAAAAAACAAAGGGATTTTGAGGGATTTTAAACTCTCCCATGAACATGAAAGTTCACATTTGGAAATGGATAACAGTTAAGAAAAGCACATGGAGCAGCACGAACGTAATACACATAAAAAGAATGGGAACACAGCACAACTACTTACTTTTTTGCAGCACTCTCCGGATCTTTCTGTACTGCTCATGCTCTCTTAATTTGACGTCCGACCACCGTTTCCTGAGCTGATCTTTCGATCGTCATACCCCGAAATTCCGGTGCAGGCTCTTGACCACTTTCGCCATGATCTTGGCCTTTCTGACGTTGGGGTAAGGTCCATACTTCCTGTCATAGTCGGCCTTCTTCAGAATGTCGACCATCTCCAACATCTCCCCAAAGGACATATTCGATGCCTTAAATCTTCTCCTTCTGGATCCAGACGTTTCAGGCTCCGGGCTTTCCTCCCCCTCCTCCTCGTTGCTATAATTAGCACGCACCAGCTGTGTCTCCGCCATGTGCTCTTCCCCCACTGCGCCGAACGAAAAGGGGCGGGGAATAGACTAGAAAGAACATCAGGGGCGGGCGGAGTTACATGCATGCGCAGTGTGTATAAAGCGTAACACGCGTGCATAGTACGTACGATCTGTGAGTGGAGGAAGGAGTATCGGAGGCGCCGATCGTGATAACGAAGGTAAGATCTAAACTTGGGCCTATACTGCTTTTAGATTGAGGCCTATATTGTAACAAGATTAGGAGAGTTTTGCCTGACATTAGGGTTTGTCTTGTGTTGTGTTTTGCAGATAAAATGGATGGCTTCAATGACCACAACTTCCTCCCCCTATTCATAGACAAATAAAGGGAGCTGCCCTGTCTGTGGCAGGTGAAACATCCACATTACAATATTAAACAAAAGAGGCAGGCAGCGCTGGAGAAACTGCTGGAGTTAGTGAAGCCGGTGGTCCCCATGGCAACCATCCCCTATTTAAAAAACAAAATTGGTGGCCTGAGGAGCACTTATCTTAGGGAGCGCAAGAAGGTTATAGATTCCCTGAGATCCGGAGCTGGAGCAGATGACATTTATGTCCCCAGACTGTGGTACTATGAGAGACTGCGGTTTCTGTCAGACCAGACTGGAGTCAGGGAATCCCTCTCAACCCTTCCTTCCACCCCAGCTGAGGCTTCCGATGTCCAACCTGGGACTTCCAGCCAGGAAGAAGTGGAGGAGCCCAGATGGAGTCAGGGTATAGCATTGTTCTACAGATTTCTGAACAATAAATAAATGATGTTTACTAGATGTTATTATTGATCACTAATTGCTGATTTAAGAAAGTGTTTTACATATCAATAGACAGTAGTGGCCAAAAATAATTGGGACAAGAATGAAAAATGCTGGGCTCAGAAGGATAGTCTGTTATATTTGTTAACATTCAATTTGCAACAATCATGAGCTGAAAATTGTGTGTGATTGATGAATAAAAAGCTAAAACGATGTCCCTTTTTCATACACAGGAAGACCTCAGCCAGGATGAGGCTGTGGAATGTGCCACACAGGAGGAGGCTGTGGAATGTGGCAGCCAGGAGGAGGCGGGGGTTAGTGGCAGCCAGGAGGAGGCGGGGCTAAGTGGCAGCCAGGAGAAGCCTGGGCCCAGTCTTAGCCTGACCGAATCGCAGGTTCCTCCCCTCCGCCTTCCATACCAAAGACCCAGGATGGGGAGTCACGTTCAGGATTCAGCACTCAGGCTCATTCAGGAGGCTTCTGCGTCCCTCAGAGCCACCCCCACTCCTGAAATGGGCTTTGCCTGCATGGCTGCCACCAAACTGCAGGCCATGCAGTTTGCCATGCAGGAGGGTCAACGCAAGCTGTATGAGGACCTTCTGTATAAAGTCCTAAGTAAGGTGTGAGTGGCGAAATCACACCCAATACCCACCTGAGTGAGTTGGCCCATCCCCCTTGTGGAAGGAAGTGTGGAAGGAAGACCAGAGAGTGATGGCCCTGGGTTCAGTCTGGTCTGACAAAAGATGCAGTCTCTTGTATGACCACAGCCTGGGAACACAGATGTCATCTGCTGCTTTCCGGATCTCTGGGACTTCTGGACCAGACTGCACTCCCTTAGATATGGACTCCTCAGGCCACCAATTTTGCTGTAAAATAATTGATGTCTGCCCTGGGGGCAAAAGGCTTCACCAATCTCTGCTGTTTCTCCAGCGTTGCCTCCCTCTTTGTTTGGTTCTGAGCCCTTAATAAAGGAATTTTTGTTTCAATTATACTCGCCTATGTGTGTTTTCCTTAAAAAAAAACAGTTTGTTGGTGAGGAGGCAGGTACATTTCAAAATACAATGTGAAATTAACAAGGGACACCAACACCAAACAATCTCATTGAGATTAAATAATACAAGATATCAATGGTGTTGTGGTAACTTGACCCACAAAACACACACAAAAATATTCTGGAGTAAAAACCAAAACAAAGAAAAAAAAAACAGCCTTGAAAAAAATACAAACCCAAAAAAAAAAATGAAACAGCCTTGAAAAAATTTTTTAAAAATTAAAAACAACCAAACAAGAAAATTGGTCAGATATGACAAATCAAAATATATTGAGGGAATCCCGATAAAAAATAAAGAAAGAAGTTTGTGAGAAGTCTGTATGAATATGAGCAGCAAAACTACTTCATTCTTCTCACATTATAAAGATGAACAGAGTTCACTGTATTAAACTATTTAAAACATTGCAGCGTGACGAAAGTACTGTATCCATTCTGAACGCTCATTTTACCAGACCGAGCTGTTACGTCTCGGAATTTCTTATGAGCATGCGTGGCACTTTGTGCGTCGGAACTGGCCACACACGGTCGGAATTGACGCGATCGGATTTTGTTGTCGTAAAATTTTATAGCCTGCTCTCAAACTTTGTGTGTCGGAAAATCCAATGGAAAATGTCCGATGGAGCCCACACACGGTCGGAATGTCCGACAACACGCTCCGATCGCACATTTTCCATCGGAAAATCCGACCGTGTGTACGGGGCATAAGACTTACCATACCTGCAAAGCAAATACAATAAAACATAGTCAAAATAAAACATTTTTTAACGCAATCTGTGCCTAAAAAATATATGCCGAAGCATGGGGGCAATTCGCCCATGATGTTAGGAGCAAATCGCTCCTCCACCCCATGCTTCGGAATATATGTTTTTTTTTAACTGTGGTGGTGAAATCACCTCCTACAGCGCTGGAGTCACGGCTTTATGTATCGTGGGAGCAAACGCTGTTGCTGTCAGAATAAATAAACCCGTGCTGCAGCTGAATGGTGTACCTGCTAAGCAAATGATAGTTAACAATAACAGTATAACAGTAAGACTTACCATACCTGCAAAGCAAATACTATAAAACATAGTAAAAATAAAACATTACAGTTCTAAAATACAGTAACAAAAGAGAGAGAACAATAGAGCAGACAATAGAGAGCGAACATTGGAGAGAACAATAGAGAGAAGAAAAATAAAACCACAACTATTTTTGGCTTTTTTATTTTTTTGTGTTTTTGTGGGTTTTTTTTTTGCACTTTAATATAAACTGTAAACTGTATCACATCACATCTTTCGAGACCCTGTGTTAGTATGCCTAGGACTGTGCAATGCTGTACCCTACGCTAATACTGCACTAGTGTAGCGTTCAGTCACCAATACAAAGACCAGGTTGGTCAGGACAGGAGGGATAATAAAAGCGGGTGTCACGCCTATATCCACGCTTTCTACAAACACGACATCTACTTTGGGGGTTTCTTTGGGTAGGGGTACTAGAGAGGACATGCGGAAAATGCCTCTCATGCAGCCAGCTCACTGCATTTGGATGAGGAAGTTGGGCCACAGCAACATCTGGAAACAGAAGGGCTGTGATGATCTCTTCCTGGAATTTAAGGAAGGATCCAGTTCGTCCCGAAGCTTTGTGTAGCACATAAGCATTCAACAGAGCCAACTGAAATAAGTAAAATAGTGCTAAAATCTAAAGGCTATAAATACGTGAACAAAGAATATAATAAATCTTTACAATATTAGCTACTGTGTCACACGCTCTAAGGTGAGCGCATTATCCATTGGGGATCACTGGAGAGCACTGCAGCATGCCTTAATGTGCACATCTCATAAGAAGAGCATGAGGAATATTTAGCACTTTTTCAAAAAAACCAGCATGAGGATTGCCTGCTATTTGTTTGGACACTATTGTGCACTTTGATTTATATACTCTTATGAATGGCTTGGACTGAGATATATTCATTTGTATGAATTGGTTTCGGACATTTTATTTATCAAGTAGCACTTATATATATTTTTTTTTAATCATTTAAAGGATTTTTTTTTTTTTTTTCTCACATTTTTTTGCATGGTGCATGTTACCATTTTTCATATATTCAATTGTGGATTATAGTCACTTTCTTCACAGGTGTGTGACACTGTTTATAATTTATAATAATTTTTAATATTGTATAGATTTATTATATTCTTTGTTCACGTATTTATAGCTTTAATTGAAATAAGTATACAGACAATTTTTTATACCAGCATCTGGCCTTACGGGCAATTAGGTACGGCACCAACAACTGGTCGTTGAGGGCCACCCCTCCCATATTAAGGCTATATTAATGAACACAGAGGGGTTTCTCCACAACACCATTAGCCGTAGGAATTTGGACCGTCGTGTCTGCGTGAAGGGAGGACAGAACGAAAACATTCCTATTATCCCTCCACTTCACATCAAGCAAATTACTACACTACAAGCAGGCTCTCTCCCCCAGTCTAAGACAGGAATCTACAAGCCGCTGGGGTAAGCCCCAGCGATTAGATCGCACGGTGCCACATTCGCCAATTCCGTGATCAAACAAGTGACTAAAAAGTGGCATGCTCGTGTAATAATTGTCCAGATATAAGTGGTACCCCTTTCCGAATAAGGGTGACACCAAGTCCCATACAATCTTACCTGCGCTCCCTATGTAGTCTGGGCAGTTCTCCAGCTCTACCCTCGTAAACCATAAAACTATATGTATAACATGTGGCCCTGTCACAGAGCTTATACATCTTGACCCCATATCTGGCAGGCTTGCTGGGAAGATACCGTTTGAATGAGAAGTGGCTAGAAAAGTGTAATCATGGACTCATCAATGCAGACAACTTGATGGGGAGTAAACAAGGCTGCAAACAGTTGGTTACAGTGGTTTACAAGGGGCCGAATTTTGTAAAGCCGATCCAATCCAGGGTCACCCTGAGGACGACAGAGTTCATTAGTATTGAAGTGCATGAACCGCAAGATCTGCTCGTATCGTGTCCTGCTCATGGAGGCAGAGAACACGGGCATATGGTGAATTGGGTCAGTGGACCAATATGACCGCAACTCACTCTTTTTAGTTATGCCCATGAGGAGGGATAGGCCCAGGAAGGTCTTCAATTCGGAAACCGTAATAGGTTTCCAATCTCTGGCTAGGGTCAGCTGGGGATTAGCGGCGATGAATTGACCAGCATATAAATTGCTTTGGTCCACAATAGATCTATAAAGAGATCTTCCGTGAAAAACACTCTACTCTAGCCATGTGTCGTGCTAGCCACCTCACCAGCTTGAAGTGCACTTATGGGACTCGCCACGTCACCACGTGATACTGCAGTGCTGAATGTACGACCAGGATGTACTAGGCCGCTGGGGCTTGCCTGAAGGATGAGTGGCACTAGTACTGGCTCTCTGCTCCATATGAGAGCCCTGCAGTTCTTGCACCTCAACGACAGCAGAAGAACGGGGTCTGGTATGCCTGACCTTGGCAGGGACCACAACCCCGTCTTCAGAGCTATCTGTCAGGGTGCCACTGCTGTCTACTGGTTCGTATTCTGAGCCTGAATCTGACAGATGAGTGACTTCCTCTTCACTATCTGTCATGCTCAGAAACGTGTAGGCCCCTTCACTACTGTACCTTCGATTTGACAATTTGGTCTCTAAATTTACTGGTACAGTAGTGAGACTCACAGGTAAAAAAGCACCTGACTGCCAGCGACTGATTCATACGCTACCCAAAAAACTGTTAGCGTTCGCAGGGATCAGGCCTGACTCTGCGAATGCTGCAGTTATGTGTGTTGAGTTTTTGTAAGTGACAGTGATCGATTGATACTGCACTTGGGTGGGCTGGGCTGGGCGGAGGGACTAAACGCAGGTGCTAGCAGGTATCTGGGCTGATCCCGCCAATGCTGCATTTTTGGGAACCCTAAACTTCTGGGGACGCTAATATAGTTCTGATCAGATCAGATATTGATCCCTTCAGACACTATATTCCTAAAGGAGGTGTATGGTGCGTGCGTGGGTGTTACTGGCACTAATCTGACACTGCCTGAGGTGACGCAGACCCTGACTGATACTAAAACATAACTAATGTCACCCGCCGGGTGATCAGGGGGTTAAACCTTTATTGGGTAATATACGGTGGGTGCCCTGACGCTATAAAAAAATATCTAGCTAACCAGCGTCACCCGTGACACTTATACAGTGATCACTGGTGACAGGGGGTGATCAAGGGGTTAAACCTTTATTAGGGGGGGTCCCTAGACCTAGACCTATCTGGGCCCACACTAAGTACCTTAACACTGATTAGTGTCACTAATGACACCAGTACAGTGATCAAAAAAAAATATGAACACTGCACTGGGCGACACAGTGACAGGGGGTGAAGGGGTTAACTAGGGGGGTGTGATTGGGGGGTGAAATTTGTGCCTATGTGTACTGATGTCAGTGTAGTGTTGGTGTAACTCACGGTTAGATGTTACCTCTCCTCTCTCTGGAATGAAAAGACTTCCACGAGGAGAGATGACATCACTTCCCCTGCAGTGTTTACACTTACACATGCAGGGGAAGGATCTCATTCACCAGGAGCGATCACCGGGTTCAGGCCAGATATCATTGGCCTGGGCCTGGGGATTGGTCGATTCTGGATCAAATCCGATCGTCACGGCCGCCGTAACATGATGGCGATTCGCCTGCCCGTGCCATTCGTGCTGGTCGGGAAGCCGTTAACGGCTGCGGGTTATGACCCTAATGCCCTGTACGCACAATAGGATTTTCCGATGGGAAATGTGTGATAGGCCCTTGTTGTCGGAAATTCCGACCGTGTGTAGGCTCCATCACACATTTTCCATAGGAATTTCCGACACACAAAGTTTGAGAGCTGGCTATAAAATTTTCCGACAACAAAACCTGTTGTCAGAAATTCTGATCGTGTGTACACAATTCCGACGCACAAAGCGCCACGCATGCTCGGAATCAAGCAGAAGAGAAGCACTGGCTATTGAATTTCATTTTTCTCGGCTCATCGTACGTGTTGTACGTCACCGTGTTCTTGACGTTCGGAATTTCCAACCAACTTTGTGTGACCGTGTGTATGCAAGACAAGTTTGAGCCAACATCCGTCGGAAAAAATCCCATGGATTTTGTTGTTGGAAAATCCTATCATGTGTACAGGGCATAAGGGTTATGCCTCCCACTCCTTTCGTATAGGGGCGGCATGATAAAGCAGTTAAGTGCATTGGTCGGTGGGATTCTGACAGGTTCAAGCTATACATTCACCCTCATTTGCTGCGTGATTAGGGCCACTCAGGGTTTTTTTTCTGTTGTCTGTTCTATATGTAGATCAGGGGGATGGTTCTGTTAAGTGTTGTTTGTTTCCCTTTTTTTCAGAATGAGAGGTTGGCCTAGTGTGGGTTCTGGGTCATTCTTACGTGTTTTGGGGGGCCAGACGAGCAGTGGCCCAATTGTAGGCAGCTGGGCATCCCCAGGCAGGAAGCTCAGGTTTGGTGGATTGGGGTACCGGGTATTGTGGAGCAGGGTGATCCCAGAGGTACATCGGTTCTCTTGTCTTGATAGGGCATCTGATATTTTGGTGCTGCAAGTGGGGGGAAATGATCTGGGGACTAGGTCCATGCGTGAACTCATACGCAATGTGAAATTTGATTTCTTGCATCTACGCACGGCATTCCCTGGGATGATGATAGTGTGGTCTGATATGTTGGGTAGGATGTCTTGGCGCTGGGCTTGGTTGGTTAAAAAGGTTGACAAGGCCTGCGTAAAAGTGAATAAAGAGGTGGGAAAATTTGTGACTCACAATGGGGGTTTGGCTATAAGGCATAGGGAGCTGGAAATGTATACCTGGCGGTATCTTCGGAGTGATGGGGTGCACCTTAATGCTGTAGGAATTTATATCTGGGCCCTGGGGTTGCAGGAGGGAATACAGAGGGCGTTGAGGGTGTGGAGGGGCACGCAAAGGTAAGGCTTTACCCCTTATGTGCTGTGGCAGTGGTGGGTCTTCAGAGGAGGAGAAAAAGTCTGGAATATAAAATGGTTGAGACCCATCTATGGTATGGGTTCTCGGGTACATTCCAGTTAATAAGGGGTTTAACTAGGAATGGGTAAAATGTAGGTCACTGCGGATGATGAGTATTGTCTCCGAGTCTGTGTTTTGCAACTGGAGGCCTAAGTTGGAAAGAAGTTTGTCGCAGTGACCAAGTTTATTTTTTATTTATTTATTTATTTCAGGTACTTATATAGCGCCGTCAATTTACACAGCGCTTTACATATACATTTTACATTCACATCAGTCTTTGGAGTGTGGGAGGAAACCGGAGTACCCGGAGGAAACCCACGCAGGCACAGGGAGAACATGCAAACTCCAGGCAGGTAGTGTCGTGGTTGGGATTCGAACCAGCGACCCTTCTTACTGCTAGGCGAGAGTGCTACCACTACACCACTTTAGTCGTTGACCTCAAAGACCACCAAGGTTTAGATACACGTTGGCTGTTGGTTATGTTAAATATGTTATTTATTTGAAGTTATGTATTTGTTAAATAAAAGGCTGTTAAGGCCATTTTTCTCCAAAATCTTTGTCACATCTTTTATCAGGTAATTTGGGGGTTGGAAGTTATGGTCTAGCAGGTTGGGGTAAGGCTGGAGGTTATCTGTCCTTCACATGTGATGCATGCTTTGGTTTGAATCAATAAAAGACTTGTTGGCATTCTTTTTTTCTATTTGGTCGTCAATCCATATCGCCAGCATTAATTTCATGAATGGGGCCTTTCAGCTGCCTAGTTATTATGGCTTGATATCCTAACAATGCTTTTTACTGCCTATTTCACTCTATCCTTATCCATTATCTAGAAATCATTGATAAAACAATTCAGATCTATGTCTTGGTTCAAACCCTGGGGATTTAAAGTGTTAAGTCGATAGATCCACTGGGTTTCAGTCTGTGAAATTTGTTTACGCATGTCACTACCCTTCCAGTGTTGGTATACTCTATCAATCACAAAAAACTGAGTGAAGTTGGATCTTTATTATGTTTTAATCTATAATGGTTGGATACGCTATGTTGTTTAAATCATTTTCGATTATTATTAATGGGTTCCCCTATAAGTTTAAAGAGGCATCTTGTTGTCCTCCCTGCATACCTTAGCCCACATGTGAAAACTAGCATATAAGTTACAAACCTGGTTCTGCAAGTAATCCACTCATTTATTTTGTACTCCTTCTTATCCAATGCTGTGAAGGTTTCTGAAGGTGGAGAAAGAGTTAACATGACTGAAACTTTAATATAGCTGACAGAGGAATATCTCTTATTTTAGGCTCTTGTTTTCACGACAACCATAGTATAGATAAGGTCTGGTAAAAACTGTTTTTTAAATGATGTCTTCAGACAAAGTCAGAACATCAGCATTAAATAGTTTAAATGATGTTTTGAGATAATATCCCCTGTCAGCTAAAATACTAGTTTCAGACTATATCTGAGAGGCTAGATGTTTGTATAGGAATTATGTGTCATGTGATGAACTCTGTCCTCCCTCCCTCCCTCCCTCCTTTTCTTTAAGTTGTGCAATATTCTTTATCCATAATTTGTATAAAGATGCAAGTCTTACCATTAAAACCAAGCATCTACATTGGATGCTTCTGGAGCTCCGAAAGAATTCTACTGATTGTCAAGATCTAAGCAGAATTAACCCCTTCAGTGGTGGCAGCGTGTGGAATACGATGTTCATCTAAAGGTTTGTAGACTGTGTCTGTTGTTGACACTGTTCTCCTTGCCTTGGCTCTGACAATATTGCATCCTTGTATAGTGCAAAATTGCAAACTGCTGTGCTTTTGGCAAGCACAATAAAGGCAGAAAGTCTTTGGTTGACTTATAGTGCAAAATTTTAGAGGTTAAATGTAAACTGCTGTGCTTTTGGGAAGCACATGTGCTTTTGGCAAGCACATTAAAGATAGTCTTTGGGAGACTAAAATAGAGGCTGTTAAGGAAGGAGCCGGACAATCAGTGGAATTCTACCAACCTTTCGCTTCTTCTTTCTATCGCTGAATATTGTATTGTACTGTATAAGAATATTGTACTGTATAAGAATATTGTTTAGAGCTTATATTATTGTTGTACATTGCAAGAGGGTCTTGTAAGGTAAGACAAGGACCCTTTGGTAAGTTTGTATAAGTTGTTTGTAATCAAATTAAGAATGGGTAAGAGAGAAAGTAAAGAATACCTCCCACCTAATCCCAGGGAAAGACATGTAAAGACATGTAAAGACATGTGATCAGAGTATGCGCAACTAATTATTTTTTGATAAATCCTTTCATATACAATCTGGCCGGATAAACTGAAAGTATGTGCAGTAGCTCACCCTTCCCGCACACAGGCGCAAATGACCAATTCCATATAGATATGGTCAGGGGACTTTGGGGGATAAGAAAGCTTTCCCATGGTACACAGGGGACCCTGAATGGGACAAAAAATACATGAAGGAAATAGGGACCCCTCACCACTCAAATAGGCCAAGAGGAAGCTACCTCTTCAGCAGATATGATCCTTGATAGTGAGTGACTTTGTCACTGGAACTGTACTCTTACATCATTCATTCAGGATAAATCTTTCATGCCCGCCAAATCTTTTGGGAAGAGATTTAATATTAGTCTTAGAAATTGAAATTTTCTTGACACAAAGAGGGGGAGTAGCCATAGAATTACCACTGTTCTTTCAAACTGAAGTCCCTCCCCCATTTCCACAGGACCCCCCCCCCCGGGCTAAAGACAGTCTTGATGTAGGATAAATTTCATGTACCCCTTACAAAGCCATACTAAAACAAGGAGTATCCCCAGTTTACCACAAGCAGTACCATCTCTCCAAAGAGAAGGAGGAAGGCAAAAGACCCATTATTGAGCAATTCCTTAAACAAGGAATTTTAAGACCCATCATATCACCTTATAGCACTCCCATAAACCCATTCAAAAAGAGTGATGGATCATACAGGTTTGTGCAGGATCTCTGAGCCATAAATAACCTTGTGATTCCAATTGCTCCTATTGTACCTGTTGTGCCATCTCTCATTACCTCCATACCTGCCTGGGCAGTGTGTTTTTCAGTTATTGATTTAAGTAATTTTTTTTCTCCCTCCCTGTTGATGGAGACACAACTACTACCAGTGTTTTTCCTATAGAGGGCGCCAGATAACCTGGAATCGCTTGCCTTGGCTATATAGACTCACCTGCAATCTACTCAATAGCTTTCCAGGCCATCTTACAGTCTTAGGCACTTAACCATGGTTCTGTCCCTCTTCAATGACCTACTATTGTGTAGTCCCTCCCAGGAAGCCTGTCAAAAAGACTCTGTTTTACTGTTAGAACATTTAGCATAGACAGGTCACAACATAATGAAAAGTTGCAATGGTGTCAGGAAACTGTTGAGTGTCTTGATTTTACTCTGTCCCATGGTGAAAGGAGAATCAGTCACAAGTGAGCTGTGGCTCCGTGGGTCTGCCCCGCCAACATACAAAGAAAGAAGTGTTAACCTTTTGAGGGACGATTGGTTACTGCTGCCAATGGATATCTGATCCTACTATGATAACTTGCTGAGATAAGCTGCTCTACCTAAAAGTCCTGATCTTGTGAAAATAAATGGTTAATGTTTTATATATCTTAAAACTGCTATGGTAATGGCTCCTGGTCTGGGATTACTTGAATATGGTAAAATGTTTCATTTGTTTGCAAAGGACAACTGTAAAACCATGGCTGGGGTCCTTGCACAAGCGCATGAAGGAAAGCTAAGACTTGTAGCCTTTTTTTCTAGAGTAGTCCCAGTTTCGGTACAAGGCATGCCGGCGTGTCTGAGGGCTTTGGCCTCTTGTGCCATGGCTGTAGAAATGGCTACAAAATTTAAATGGAAAACCCTTGGTAATAGAGCAGGGAGATCTGAGTTTGATACAGGAAGTATATTGTAGAAACTTGATTATGAAGTCGAATGGCATCTACGGTAAAGTATTCTTTTCTATTACCCTCTCAGGAATCAACACATGAGTTCCAACCCGGAGAACCAGATCATGAAGCAAGATTACCCTTTTGGCCCACCCACTTGCGTACTCACAGTGACCAGAACCGTTCTTCTTAAGGTACAATCCGGAGCCTGGATCCACGACGAGACGAAAAAGAAAGTACCACAAAGGACCCAGAAGCAAGGCACAGATAAAGGAGGTCAAGCAAGTGATTTTTCTTTGAAGAGCGAGTGAAACAGGTGATAATAAGACTCTAAAAAAGATGACCTCACTTCTCTCACAACAGACTTTTGGGAAAGCCTTGTGCCTATTCTTTATGCTGACACTGATGGTGTTTCTGCCCACATGGATCATCACTAATAGGGATGAGCCGAACACCCCCTGGTTCGGTTCGCACCAGAACCTGCGAACGGACCGAAAATTCGCACGAAAGTTAGAACCCCATTGACGTCTATGGGACTCGAACGTTCAAAATAAAAAGTGCTCATTTTAAAGGCTAATTTGCATGGTATTGTCCTAAAAAGGGTTTGGGGACCCGGGTCCTGCCCCAGGGGACATGTATCAATGCAAAAAAAACTTTTAAAAACGGCCGTTTTTTCGGGAGCAGTGATTTTAAAGATGCTTAAAGTAAAAAAAAAAAAAAAAAAAGTGAAATATTCCTTTACATATCGCACCTGGGGGGTGTCTATAGTATTCCTGTAAAGTGGCGCGTGTTTCCCGTGCTTAGAACAGTCCCTGCACAAAATGTAATTTTTAAAGGAAAAAAAGTAATTTAAAACTGCTTGCGGCTTTAATGTAATAAATAAACAAAAATACCGCGCTGTGATAAAAAAAACTAATTACAAATAACCAAAAAAACTGCTGCTAAAAGTGAGATACACACAACAATAAATAAACCAAGAAGTAGCAGCGCTAAACCCACCAAAATTATACAGTACAAACCAATATAATAGTGAACAATATGTGAATAAGTGAATGGATTATCATTAAACAATTAAGTGCAGCGCAAAAAAAATTCAAAATAGCTATTGGGAATCAATAAGTTCCAAACTAATTAAATACATAAATGAAAGTCCATATAATCAAAAATAAGATGAGACATAAGGAATTCTTCTGATAACATCCAGGTAAATTGCTTGTCTGCAGATCTAATAAATAAAATCATGCGGATGCCCTTACCAGATCAAGTGGACCCCTTAATTACAGGGGATCTTTGAAGCATCAATGGACTATTAACTCACTGCTCTGCTCGATGTCATCTGCGGGAAAATTCGCACGAAAGTTAGAACCCCATTGACGTCTATGGGACTCGAACGTTCAAAATAAAAAGTGCTCATTTTAAAGGCTAATTTGCATGGTATTGTCCTAAAAAGGGTTTGGGGACCCGGGTCCTGCCCCAGGGGACATGTATCAATGCAAAAAAAACTTTTAAAAACGGCCGTTTTTTCAGGAGCAGTGATTTTAATGATGCTTAAAGTAAAAAAAAAAAAAAAAAAGTGAAATATTCCTTTACATATCGCACCTGGGGGGTGTCTATAGTATGCCTGTAAAGTGGCGCGTGTTTCCCGTGCTTAGAACAGTCCCTGCACAAAATGTAATTTTTAAAGGAAAAAAAGTAATTTAAAACTGCTTGCGGCTTTAATGTAATAAATAAACAAAAATACCGCGCTGTGATAAAAAAAACTAATTACAAATAACCAAAAAAACTGCTGCTAAAAGTGAGATACACACAACAATAAATAAACCAAGAAGTAGCAGCGCTAAACCCACCAAAATTATACAGTACAAACCAATATAATAGTGAACAATATGTGAATAAGTGAATGGATTATCATTAAACAATTAAGTGCAGCGCAAAAAAAAATTCAAAATAGCTATTGGGAATCAAAAAGTTCCAAACTAATTAAATACATAAATGAAAGTCCATATAATCAAAAATAAGATGAGACATAAGGAATTCTTCTGATAACATCCAGGTAAATTGCTTGTCTGCAGATCTAATAAATAAAATCATGCGGATGCCCTTACCAGATCAAGTGGACCCCTTAATTACAGGGGATCTTTGAAGCATCAATGGACTATTAACTCACTGCTCTGCTCGATGTCATCTGCGGGAACCAAACATCAGATGTCCCGGGATCCAAAGCCGGCTGTGAGATCCGTGCTCTATTATCAAGGTGAGCGGCAGTAATCAACTCACAAGCTTTATAGTCAACCTGGGATCTTTACAGATGATATTGGGAAGTAAGGATATTCTTTCACTACAGCCAGGAGATCCGTTTCCTCAATGTTCCACCTTTTTCAGGGTTCATTGACATTAATTACTAATTCCATTCGGAGATTTGTATAAATCCGAATCTATTTGCCATTAGCGATGATATCAGTGCCTGGAGTCCAGCTTTAGGTGTTTGTGTCCCCTTCCCCCAGCACGAAGTGACACAAACACCTAAAGCTGGACTCCAGGCACTGATATCAAGCCACTTACAAAATTGGAGTAGTTAAAAGCAAGTTAGCCGGCTGTCTCGTACAAACACCCGTCCCTCGAACGGCACACACGAGATGTCAGCGCGTCAGCTCCTCCCGACGCGCGTTTCGTCATACAATGATGTCGTCTGGGGCACGGTGCTTTTAACTACTCCAATTTTGTAAGTGGCTTTCTTATTACTCAATAAACATATTTGTCAGTATTACACTATGGTACCCCTCTTTTATTTTGGGATACATCTGAATATCATCCACATCTACCTATATTTGTGATCTGAGATTAACGAGTTTGGCAGTCCCTGCCTAGTACGCTGACCAGCTTGAGGGTTCATCCTGGTATCCATTCGTTTGGCTCCTGACTGGATAAAAGCCCTGGCCGGTTATAGGTCGCAAGCTCTTACAGCTTGCCGTCTGGTAAGCGAGCATTTTGTGTGTTCAGCACTGGTGGTGCGGTGAAGGATGAAAATTTAACTTTCAGATCACAATCCAAGTCTGGTTTAACTGTTTGAGCACTGTTGATTTATGAAGATGGACTTTCTAGTTTAATCCATTCACTTATTCACATATTGTTCACTATTATATTGGTTTGTACTGTATAATTTTGGTGGGTTTAGCGCTGCTACTTCTTGGCTTTAATGTAATGTCGGGTCCTGGCAATATGGATGAAAATCAGTGAGACAAACGGCATGGGTACCCCCCAGTCCATTACCAGGCCCTTTGGGTCTTGTATGGATATTAAGGGGAACCCCGCACCCAAATTAAAAAAGGAAACAGCAGTATACAGGCTCTGTACTCTGAACAGAAGTATACAGGCGGTGCAAACAAGACAGGGACTGTAGGTTTGTTGTTAAGTAGAATCTGTTTGTAATTTTGAACTGGTACATTTTTAACGTGTTTAGCTCCAGCCAAAAAATCTATTTTAAGCTTTTTGGAAAACATAGGGAAGGGTTATCACCCCTGTGACATTTGTTTTGCTGTCTGTGCTCCTCTTCAGAAGATTTCACCTCACTTTTCGTCCCAATGACAAATGTTTTTTGAAAATTTGGGGTTTTTTGTGAAACAAGGGTTGGTGATAAAGCATCAGTGGAAAGGAGAAATGTTTTTCCCATATTAACTCTTACAGGAGAGAATTTACCTTCCATGGGGTAGATTTCATCTCACTTCCTGTTGTCTCCTTCCGTTTGCAAGTAGGAGTCGTTTGTAAGTTGGATGTTTGAAAGTAGAGACCTGCCCTATATACTCAGCAGAAATTTGGGCCTTAGGTGTTGTTGTGGCCACAACACTGTAAGCCCTCACAGGGCCCTGCTGTGAAATATTAGATCAAGAATTGTAATTACATGCCCCTGTTGAACAGGGGCAGAAAAATTGGGCCTTTGGTGGTGGTGGTGCTGGTGCCACAACACTGTAAGTCCTCACTCGCTCTTGGTGGGCGCAGAAACGGGCCCTGCTGTGAAATATTAGATCAAGAATTGTAATTACATGCCCCTGTTGAACAGGGGCTGAAAAATTGGGCCTTAGGCACTGGTGCTGGTGCCACAACACTGCAACCCCTCACAGATACTCTAGTTGGAACGCAGGAACGAGCCCTGCTGCAAAGTATTGCCTCAAAAATTGTAATTACACGCCCCTGTTAAACAGGGGCTGAAAAATTGGGCCTTAGGCACTGGTGCTGGTGCCACAACACTGCAACCCCTCACAGATACTCTAGTTGGAACGCAGGAACGAGCCCTGCTGCAAAGTATTGCCTCAAAAATTGTAATTACACGCCCCTGTTAAACAGGGTCTGAAAAATTGGGCCTTAGGCACTGGTGCTGGTGCCACAACACTGCAACCCCTCACAGATACTCTAGTTGGAACGCAGGAACGAGCCCTGCTGCAAAGTATTGCATCAAAAATTGTAATTACACGCCCCTGTTAAACAGGGGCAGAAAAATTGGGCCTTAGGCACTGGTGCTGGTGCCACAACACTGCAACCCCTCACAGATGCTCTAGTTGGAACGCAGGAACGAGCCCTGCTGCAAAGTATTGCATCAAAAATTGTAATTACACGCCCCTGTTAAACAGGGGCTGAACAATTGGGCCTTAGGCACTGGTGCTGGTGCCACAACACTGCAACCCCTCACAGATACTCTAGTTGGAACGCAGGAAAGAGCCCTGCTGCAAAGTATTGCATCAAAAATTGTAATTACACGCCCCTGTTAAACAGGGGCTGAAAATTTGGGCCTTAGGCACTGGTGGCGGCGCCCAGAAGCAAAATGTTCTTACAAGCTATCAGCGTGATCATTGAGGAGGAAGAGGATAAGTACTCAGGATAGTCACTCAGCATCAGCATAGGCAGCCTTTGAAGGGATCTGAGATTTCAAAAAAAATTATTCGGTTACATCAGCATCAGGTGCTTGGTAGCTGGTGGTGATCCAAGACTGATTCATTTTTATGAAGATCAGTCGATCGACCGAGTCGGTGGACAGACGCACCCTGTGATCGGTTACAAAGCCTCCAGCAGCACTGAATGTGCGTTCCGAAAGAACGCTGGATGTAGGACAGGCCAGTAGCTCAATTGCATACTGTGCAAGCTCTGGCCAGTGATCCATCCTCAAGACCCAGTAACCCAGAGGATTTTCGGTGGGAAAGGTGTCCAAGTCAGATCTTGCCCCTAGGTATTCCTGCACCATGTAAAACAGAAGCTGGCGATGGTTGCTGGAACCAATCATACCTTGGGGCTGCGGACTAAAAAATTGTCTGAACGCATCAGTCAGACGGCCACCTTCTCCACCGCTCCTTCTTTGACTGACCGAAGCCTCAGCAACATGTCCAGAAACAGGAGTTTGTAACCTCCCAGTCTCTGGGAACGTGTTCTGCAAGGCCTCCCAAAGATGTTTCATCTTCTGCTCCCTCTGTGACGGCAAGATAAGGTCCGCAACCTTACCCTTATAATGTGGATCAAGGAGGGTTGCCAGCCAGTATTGGTCCTTCTCCTTGATACCACAAATACGAGGATCCTTGCGCAGGCTCTGCAGGATCAGGGAGGCAATGCAGCATAGGTTTGCTGTGGCATTCGGTCCGGAGTCCTCTGGGTCACTAAGGACGACATGGTCCGCAGCCACCTCCTCCCAGCCACGTACAAGTCCATGTGTTTCTTGAGACTGATCCCTTAAACACTGCTGCTGATGCTGAGTGCCAGGCTCCACCTCCATACTGACACAATCTTCCTCCTCCTCGTCCTCTTCCTGTGTGATCGGCGGGCTCGCAGGAACACTGTCTGGATAAAGGGGGCCTTGAGAGCTAAGGAAGTCCTCCTCTTCCTGCCTCTGTTCTGCCTCAAGTGCCCTGTCCATTATTCCATGCAGCGTGTGCTCCAACAGGTGGACAAGGGGGACAGCGTCACTGATGCATGCACTGTCATTGCTCACCATCCTTGTGGCCTCCTCAAATGGTGACAGGACAGTGCATGCATCCCTGATCATGACCCACTGGCGTGGGGAAAAAAACAAGCTCCCCTGACCCTGTCCTGGTGCCAAAGTCGCACAGGTACTCATTGATGGCCCTCTGCTGCGTGTGCAGCCGCTGCAGCATGGTCAACGTTGAGTTCCACCTGGTGGGCATGTCACAGATTAGGCGGTTCTTGGGCAGGTTAAACTCCTTTTGAAGGTCTGCCAGCTGAGCACTGGCATTACATGACTGGCAGAAATGCACACAGACTTTCCTGGCCTGCCTCAGGACATCCAGTAAGCCCGAGTACCTGCCCAAGAACCGCTGCACCACCAAGTTAAGGACGTGAGCCAAACAGGGCACATGGGTCATTTGTCCCTGTCGGAGGGCAGAGAGGAGGTTGGTGCCATTGTCACAAACCACCATTCCTGCCTTAAGTTGGCGTGGTGTCAACCACCTCTGAACCTGCCCCTGCAGAGCTGACAGAACCTCTGCCCCAGTGTGGCTCCTGCCCCCCAAGCACACCAGCTCAAGCACTGCATGGCATCTTCTGGCCTGAATACTTGCGTAGCCCCTTGAACGGCTACGGAGCACCGCTGGTTCCGAGGACAAAGAACAGGAAGAGGCCATGGAGGAAAAAGAAGAGGAGGGGGTGGAGGAGAGAGGTGTGTCACAATCATTAGTAGTGGCATTTTGGAGGCGTGGTGGCGGAACAACCTCCAACACTACTGCACCTTGTCCTGCATCCTTCCCAGTTGCCAGCAGAGTCACCCAATGCACGGTGAAATGTCCCTGTCCATGCCTGCTGGACCATGAGTCAGTGGTAATATGCACCTTACCGCTGACCGCCCTGTCCAGCGAGGCCAAGACATTGCCTTCCACATGCTGGTAGAGAGCCGGAATTGCCTTCTGTGAGAAAAAGCGGCGTTTGGGTACCAGCCACTGAGGAACCGCACATTCCACAAACTCACGGAAGGGGGCAGAGTCTACCAACTGAAAAGGCAGCAGTTGAAGTGCTAGCAATTTTGCCAAGGTAGCATTCAACCACTGGGCATGTGGATGGCTGGGAGCGAACTTCTTTTGGTGGTGCAGCAGCTGGGGCAGGGAAATTTGCCTAGTACAATCTGACGTTGGTATACCGAAAGCAGATTGCCCACAAGTAATTGGCTGTGACACACCTAATTCTACACCTTCATTCCTCTCAGTGCAGGTCTCAGAGAGGACTAAAGGTATAGTGGGGTTGGAGAGCTCAGCTGAGCAAGGAGAGGTCCTCTTTGTTCTTTGGTGTGGGTCTTTTAGACAACTTTCTTGCCAACGAACTGCATGGCAGGTCAACATATGTCTGGTCAAGCATGTGGTGCCCAAGCGGGAGATATTTTGGCCACGCGAGATACGCTTGAGACATATGTTGCAAATAGCAGCGGTGCGATCTGATGCACTCGTCTCAAAAAAGGCCCACACCAAAGAACTTTTGGAATAACGCGCAGAGACAGCAGCGCCCTGCACATGCGGAGCTTTGGGGTGTGATGCAGTCAGTGTGCTGCCCTTAGGCTGGCCCCTGGAGGGCATCATGCCTCGTTGGTGATGTGCCTCCTCCTCCTCTCTCCTATCAGGCACCCACGTTGAGTCAGTGACCTCATCATCCCCTCCCTCCTCATCACTGGAGCAAACCTGGCAGTATGCTGCAGCAGGGGGAGCATGACTGCCAGATTGCTGTCCTTCTTGGGCACCCCCTCTGTCCGTGCTCACTTTACTGCCTTCATCTAGCTCAGTATTATCATCAGAGCCTTCCAAACGCTGGGCATCCTCCTGGAGTATGTACCCAACACTGTGGTCAAACAGTTCAAGGGAAGAGGCCGCGTTGGCAGCTGCCTTGCCAGACAAAGTACCCTGAGCATGGGTGAGAGAGGATGAGGAGGATGAGGACGGCTTGATCATCCACTCGATCAAGTCTTCCGCATGTTGCGGCTCAACACGGCCAGCTGCCGAAAAAAAGGTCAAGCGTGTCCCACGGCCACGTGCTGATGAGGATGCACCGTCTCCACGACCAGCACTGTTGCCTCTAGACACGGAGCCTGCTTGCCCTCTTTTATTGGCTTGTGACTGTCTGCCTCTCCTTGTTGGCCTTCCAGACATACTAATGACCTGTAGCTGTCCAAAGCGAAATATATATATATTTTGCAGCTAGCAAAATCAACTGCCTGCCTGTAGTATGAGAACACCACCAACCTTCTACAGGTAGCTTTAGCTGAACACTGTGCAGAGCTCGCAAAAAACTCACTTGTAGCTTATTTAGCTGCCTGCGGTAGTGATAGGATCAGGAAAACACCAACAACCTTCTACAGGTAGCTTTAGGTGAACACTGTGCAGAGCTCGCAAAAAACTAACTTGAAGCTTATTTAGCTGCCTGCGGTAGTGATAGCATCAGGAAAACACCACCAACCTTCTACAGGTAGCTTTAGGTGAACACTGTGCAGAGCTCGCAAAAAACTAACTTGTAGCTTATTTAGCTGCCTGCGGTAGTGATAGGATCAGGAAAACACCACCAACCTTCTACAGGTAGCTTTAGCTGAACACTGTGCAGAGCTCGCACTACACTAACTTGTAGTTTTAGCTGAACACTGTGCAGAGCTCGCAAAAAACTAACCTGTAGCTTATTTAGCTGCCTGCGGTAGTGATAGGATCAGGAAAACACCACCAACCTTCTACAGGTAGCTTTAGCTGAACACTGTGCAGAGCTCGCATTACACTAACTTGTAGTTTTAGCTGAACACTGTGCAGAGCTCGCAAAAAACGAACCTGTAGCTTATTTAGCTGCCTGCGGTAGTGATAGGATCAGGAAAACACCACCAACCTTCTACAGGTAGCTTTAGGTGAACACTGTGCAGAGCTCGCATTACACTAACTTGTAGTTTTAGCTGAACACTGTGCAGAGCTCGCAAAAAACTAACCTGTAGCTTATTTAGCTGCCTGTGGTAGTGATAGGATCAGGAAAACACCACCAACCTTCTACAGGTAGCTTTAGCTGAACACTGTGCAGAGCTCGCATTACACTAACTTGTAGTTTTAGCTGAACACTGTGCAGAGCTCGCAAAAAACGAACCTGTAGCTTATTTAGCTGCCTGCGGTAGTGATAGGATCAGGAAAACACCACCAACCTTCTACAGGTAGCTTTAGGTGAACACTGTGCAGAGCTCGCATTACACTAACTTGTAGTTTTAGCTGAACACTGTGCAGAGCTCGCAAAAAACTAACCTGTAGCTTATTTAGCTGCCTGCGGTAGTGATAGGATCAGGAAAACACCACCAACCTTCTACAGGTAGCTTTAGGTGAACACTGTGCAGAGCTCGCAAAAAACTAACTTGTAGTTTATTTAGCTGCCTGCGGTAGTGATGGGATCAGGAAAACACCACCAACCTTCTACAGGTAGCTTTAGGTGAACACTGTTCAGAGCTCGCAAAAAACTAACTTGTAGTTTTAGCTGAACACTGTGAGGAGGACGCACTACACTAACTTGTAGCTTTAGCTGAACACTGTTCAGAGGACGCACTACACTAACTTGTAGCTTTAGCTGAACACTGTGCAGAGGTCGCACTACACTAACTTGTAGTTTTAGCTGAACACTGTTCAGAGGACGCACTACACTAACTTGTAGCTTTAGCTGAACACTGTGCAGAGGTCGCACTACACTAACTTGTAGTTTTAGCTGAACACTGTTCAGAGGACGCACTACACTAACTTGTAGCTTTAGCTGAACACTGTGCAGAGGTCGCACTACACTAACTTGTAGTTTTAGCTGAACACTGTTCAGAGGACGCACTACACTAACTTGTAGCTTTAGCTGAACACTGTGCAAAGGTCGCACTACACTAACTTGTAGTTTTAGCTGAACACTGTTCAGAGGACGCACTACACTAACTTGTAGCTTTAGCTGAACACTGTGCAGAGGTCACACTACACTAACTTGTAGCTTTAGCTGAACACTGTGAGGAGGACGCACTACCCTAACTTGTAGCTTTAGCTGAACACTGTGCAGAGGTCACACTAAACTAACTTGTAGCTTTAGCTGAACACTGTGAGGACGACGCACTACACTAACTTGTAGTTTTAGCTGAACGCTGTGCAGAGGTCACACTAAACTAACTTGTAGCTTTAACTGAACACTGTGAGGAGGATGCACTACACTAACTGTAAATAGTCTAGCTGCCTGACTGTGGTACTAATAGGATCAAAAGAACACCAGCAATTTTCTTCAGGTAGCTGTAAATACTGTAACAAGACAAGCCTGCCTGTCAGTAGGAAGATAACAGGAACGGATCTAGCTAAACTGAATACAGTGTATATATATATATATATATATATATATATATATATATATATATATATATATATATATAACACCTGGGAAGCATATATATACACAATACACTGTAAGTGCAGCTAACTCACTGACTGTCCTGCCTAATCTAGCTAACTCAAATGAAATGACACTGTCTCTCTCTCTCTCTCTCTCTAAGCACGCCGAAACGCACTACACAGGGCCGCCGTGCAGGCGGCCTTATATAGTGTGGGGCGTGTTCTAAACCCCCTAAGCCATTATTGGCCAAAGCCACCCTGGATTTGGCCAATTACAGCTCTCTCTACTGACGGCGCTGTGATTGGCCAAGCATGCTTGGCCAATCATCAGCCAGCAATGCACTGCGATGCCGCAGTGAATTATGGGCCGTGACGCGTCACACGAATTTGGCACGAACGGCCCATATCGTTTGCAATTCGGCGAATGATCGAACAGACGATGTTCGAGTCGAACATGGGTTCGACTCGAACACGAACCTCATCCCTAATCACTAACTGTATCTATCATCCTGAAGACTTGGGCACCCTAAAGACCATATGCAGCCCCCCTTCTAATGGAACAGTAACTAGACAAAGAAGGGAATCCAATGTGGAGGGCCCAAAGGACTCATACCCCCCTACTGATAACATTTTGTTACTTCAGTATAAGTATTTTTTTTCTCAGAGGTCAGGTTATGACAAATGTTGGGTATGTAGTAAATTGCATCCAAGCACACTCCAAATTCCTCTCTTACCTGCCCCTGTAATTATAACCCAGAACTTAATACAAATTTAAGAACCGTTTTGAATAGGGGAGCTGGTATCAACAATCTTGTGAGTTTCATTTTGAACCAGTTGACCATGGCCACCGTTTCTGAAAGTTTTCAGGATACTATAAGCCAACAATCATTTTCCCTAGGGAATAGTGTATATGTATGTTGCGGCAAAGAATGCTATCCATGGATACCGGTTGGTACCCGTGGGTGGTGTTATTTGGCCTCATTGATTCCAGTTATGGGAGTCGTAGGGGATGAAAAAGGAAAGCACCAACATCTTTTGAAAGCTAGCGCGTACCCCAGTTACCCACTTAAACGCATAGAGAAAAGAGAGTTGTTTTCTGATAAAGACCAAGCCTGAGCATAGTTTCCCTCATGGACAGGATGGGGAATAGAAATAATTAAAAGATTGAATAACTACTCCAAAATGAGTTGAATTAAATTAAATTATGGAAAAGAATTCTGTAGACATCAAACTGTTAAGTATTGAACAAAGGGCTATTCGTAAACAACTAGATATGCACAAAGTAGCTATCGAATCCAGTGCTGCTCTGACTGGACTCTGAAGTAACGAAGGACTATGAGTGCTGCACATGGATTCATAATACCGGTATTGAAGTTCCTAAATATTATGTTAAAATAGATAAACACGGAAAGAAGGTGTAAAACCTCCAAGCTGAAGCCAAAGATATTGCCAAAGATGGGTGGAACCCTTTTAAGAGACTAGGAAGTTTTGGTGATTTTTTTGGTTCCAGCTTCTCTTGGTTCTGACAGGCAGGAATGTTAATTTTATTGTGCCTGGTTTTTATCCTTGTTATATATTGTTCAAGCTTATTCAATGTATCTATAATTATACAATGCAACGAAATAACCCCACATAGAGAACATTAAGTGATCATGGTGAAATCACGTTTGATGATTTAAGAGGGGATTGAAGGAGGAGAAAGAGTTAACATGAATGAAACTTTAATATAGCTGACAGAGGAATATCTCCTATTTTAGGGTCTTGTTTTCACGATGACCATAGTATAGATAAGGTCTGGTAAAAAACTGTTTTTTAAATGATGTCTTCAGACAAAGTCAGAACATCAGCATTAAATAGTTTAAATTATGTTTTCAGATAATATCCCCTGTCGGCTAAAATACTAGTTTAAGACTATGTCTGAGAGGCTAGATGTTTGTATAGGAATTATGTGTCATGTGATGAACACTGTCCTCCCTCCCTAGCTTTTCTTTAAGTTGTGCAATATTCTTTGTTCATAATTTGTATAAAGATGAAAGTCTTACCATTAAAACCTAGCATTCATTCAATGACTATCTTGTCTGCATTGGATGCTTCCGGAGCGCCAAAAGAATTCTACTGATTGTCCAGATCTAAGTAGAATTAACCCCTTCCTTCTCTTGTCTCTGGTAGTTTTACAGGCTTTACATCTTCTGCACCTAAAAAACCTTCTTTTAGGGGGTCCAGTACATTTTTTGCTATTATATTTCTCAAGCCGGGGGCTCTTTTGTAAATAAATTGCGTATTTTTTGGGTAATATTTTATTCAGGGCATTATTATATAACAAGATTGACCAATATTTTCTGATACTTTTTTCGACACTTTTGTACTGCAGGTTGAATCTCATAATGAACGCAACATCCTTACTTTCATTACCTCGAAAAAAAAAATGTTTGGCCAGTAATGTTGAGCAAGGGGTTAGTGCCACATCCAATATTGAAGAAGAAAAACAAAAATCCCCTATGTGGTGGAATTTTAAGGCACGATAATCTTTTAAGAAGATTTTAGTAGGGTGTTTTTATAATCTCAAAAGTATTTATTTGAAAAATGTATAGAAAACATAAAAAACATGGAATGTTTAAACATATCTAAAACTTATGCACGGTCATAAACAATGTAATACAATACAGTCTATACTTCTTTCACTTCTTGCAGGACGCGTTTCAGAGTACTAAGTTGTCTCCTTCTTCAGGGGTATTTAGCAAGAAGAAACTATGTTTCTAGAATAAGACAATGAGTGAATGAGTACATAGTGTTGACATTGATATCTAGTGATATACATTATTATTAAAGTGTAATGTTGAAAAGGAGGGAGGGAAGACCGAGGGGCAAGAAAGGCCTGAAGACCCACTGGGGCCGGGAAAGAAAAAGCCCTGTAGAATGTAGATAGACAGTCTGTAAGTATAATAGTAGCCATAGTTTCTTCGTATAAATTAAAGCATGACTGAAAAATGCTTGGTACCTGTTGATGGTAAAAATTGTTCCCACAAGGTAGGAGCAGATCTGTTGTAGGAAAGTGTTGAACCACAGCTATAAAATAAATAGCAATAATAAATATAGGTGTCTATCCATAGCCTGTATAGTGTTAGCAAGATCTTTATTAACACAAAACTTAATTTCAATGTATATACAGAGAGTGTAGATATGTATAAAGTAATAGGTGTTATTTAATGCACCATTATGTTTCATCAATAAAGTGTTTTTTAATTAAGAAACTTTTTATATATAGTTGTGATTTTAATTTCTTGTTTTTCATTTTTCAAAAAATCACTATATATTGGATGTTATATTGGAGGTGCCCATATGTCCAGAAAGTATAAAGGATGACCAAAAACATACTTCCATTTAGGCACACAGAAAAATGAACAGTGATCCACACTATATGGTGTATGGCCAGCTAGAAAAGTTGAATAAGAGGCTGGTGAAAGGGTTAAAGGAAGGGTAGAGTTTTTTACCTTGAACAGCAGGGATTTGTGACCGCTCGTCTCGACATCCAGCAAACAAATAAGAAGGATGTGAGAACGAGCGGCCATTGCTGGCACAGCTGATGGTAAGGAGATGGGAGGGAAAACAGAGATAATTGACCCGGCCCCCCAAGCGGTGCGCACGCCGCCACGTCCCAGCGCGCTTACAGATCAGCTGCATGCCAGAACATAGCTACGCCCACCATGCCCACCGCAAAGCTTCACCAGCGGACAGCGCATGTCCGCTAGGTGAAGCAAAATGGGGGTTCGGCACCGTGAATTGGCGCTGTAGACCCCACATAATGCCGCCACATCTGCTCCTACCTTGTGGGAACAATTTTTACCATCAACAGGTACCAAACATTTTTCAGTCATGCTTTAATTTATACAAAGAAACTATGGCTACTATTATCCTTACAGACTGTCTATCTACATTCTACAGGGCTTTTTCTTTCCCGGCCCCAGTGGGTCTTCAGGCCTTTCTTGCCCCTCGGTCTTCCCTCCCTCTGTGGAGGAGGGGATGTTGGGTCAACGGCAAGTTACTATTCCCCCCTGGGTCTGACATTGATACCTGCATACACATGTACCACTAAGGATTTCTTGGATGAGAACTTGAAGGCATTTGCACTCTCATATGTTTTTAAAGAGACAACTACTGGAATGTTAACTATACCGTAACAACATTTGTAAATGTTTTTCAACATTGCACTTTAATAATAATGTATATCATTAGATATCAATTTCAACACTATGTACTCATTCACTTTTTGTTTTATTCTAGAAACATAGTTTGTTCTTGCTAAATACCCCTGAAGAAGGAGACAACTTAGTACTCTGAAACGCGTCGGATGCAAGAAGTATAGACTGTATTGTAATACATTGTTTATGACGGTGCATAAGTTTTAGATGTGTTTAACTTTCCATGTTTTTTATGTTTTCTATACATTTTTCTAATAAATACTTTTGAAATTATAAAAACACTCTACTAAAATCTTGTTAAAAAATTATCGTGCCTTAAAAGTCCACCACATGGGGTATTTTTCTTTTTCTTCTATTTTCATTACCTCTAGTTCTCGATTTAATAATTTCTCTCTTTCCATCAAATTTACTTAATTTCTAACCTTTTGTAAACCTTTTTCTTTATACCATGTTTTTTTTAAATCTTTCTATTAGTTTATCTGTTTGGACTATATAATCACTCATGTTATCACAATTTCTCCTTGTTTTTATATAATAAAAATTGCTATATATTATATATTCAACAAGAAGTTTCCATCACCCAAGTTGGGTAAGGGCCTGTCAGGGCTGGGCTCAGCCCTTCCTTCTCAAAGCTGGCTGCTCAGCTGTTGGCTAATTGCCAGCTCCTATCTCTCCATAGTCATATCCTGCTTGTCAGTCCTGCCTACTTAAGCCGTCCAGTCCAGATGATCTCTGCCTTCGTCTTGGTCACATCTCTAGAGACGCTCTCCTGTGTTCCTGTTAAAGACTTGCTTGGCTGACATTCCTTCTGGCTCCAGATCCTGCTTGCTGTTCTACTACGCTCATCTCTGGCACCCTGACGTTTCGGCTTGTCTGACTATCCGTTCCGGTTTCTGAAATCTGGCAATGTTTTGACTACATTTACTCTGTTTACCTTTTTTTTATTGTTATTAAACAAGTGTGATTTAACTTTACTTCTGTCTCAGTCTGATTCATGGTTTCTGACAGGGCCATACCGAAAGGCCAGTTCATCTGAATAAGGAGAAATTATGATAACATGAGTGATTATATAGTCCAAACAGATAAACTAATAGAAAGATTCAAAGAAAAGGGGTATAAAGAAAATGAATTAGAAAAGGTTAGAAATGAAGTAAATTTGATAGAAAGAGAGGATATATTGAAATAGAGAACTAGAGGTAATGAAAATAATGATGTTGCATTCATTACGGGTTGTAGAAAAAGTATCAGAAAATATTGGCCAATCTTGTTAAACGACAATGCCCTCAAAAATATATTACCCAAAAAACACAATTTATTTCCAAAAGAGCCCAAAATAAATATAATCTCAAAAAATGTACTGGATCCCCCTAAAATGGCGAAAGTGTTTCTGGAAAGAAACTGGTTCTTTAGGTGTAGAAGATTTAAAGCCTGTAAAACTACCAGAGACAAGACAAGGAAGGTGGAAACCTTCAGAGCATTAGATGGGAAGGAGTAGAAAATAAATGAGTTGATTACTTGCAAAACCAGGTTTGTAACTTATATGCTAGTTAGCCCATGTGGGCTAAGGTATTTAGGGAGGGCAACAAGATGCCTCTTTATACGTATAGTGGAACACAATGATGATATTCGAAAAGGATTTAAACAACATAGTGTATCCAACCATTACAGATTAAAACATAATAGCGATCCAACAGCACTCAGTTTTTTTGGGATTGATAGAGTATACCAACACTGGAGGTAAACAAATTTCACAGAATGAAACCCAGTGGATCTATTGACTTAACACTTTAAATCCCTAGGGTTTGAACCAAAACATAGATCTGAATTGTTTTATCAATGATTTCTAGATAACAGTATGATGAAGTTCTATAGAAAAGGGGATGGCTTGCGGGTAGTGGGTTGAGGTAGATAGAGATTTTTATGTTGCCTTACCTAAAATTGAGCACTAGATAGCAGCATGGGGTATAGGCTGAATCCATAAAATGGAACCCAAAATGTAAGATTTAAGTTTGTGGGAGAAAAAAAGGAAAAAATAATTGCGCTTCAAAATATCTAAAATGTGAAAAGGAGCAGCGAAATCTAAATGTGACACAAACACATAACATAAGTAGGAAAAATGGAATGATTCGCGCTATATAAATTGATAAATGTGTGGCTGTTTAGTCACACCAAAAAACACTAAATGCAACCTGTGTAAATAAATACGTAACCATACGTGCAATAGTGTATCTTAATCAATACAAACAAATGTGGAAAATAAAGTCCAAACAAAAATAAACGTATTAAAAAGTCATTTGTGAATGGAAAAAAAATTTATAAAAAATAGTCCATGAGAAGAACCCAAAGAAAGTGAAAATAGCAATCACGGGTTTTTCAACCACATGGAGCCTCAGATATGTGGGACCACCACCGACAGTAAGAGCCTGGCCGCTTACCAGAACCCCATGACCCCCCGTTACAGAGGGTCTAAAGGGCTTTTGAGATCCTAGTAATCCAAACTGTCCAGGAACAGGGATGGAGATGGAAACTGGAAGGAGCATCAGGTGCTGGAGTGAAGATGGATGGGTCCACAGGAAGGGGGCTCAGCCCTCAGCAAGGCATTATTATCATAGGAAAGAAGAAAGGGAGGGCTCCCATAGTGTAAAATCCGGTTGTAATTTATTATAAAAAAATAATATAAACACTCACATGTAAAATGAGATAATCAGTATCATCAGACAATCAGCATCATCAGACGGAAGAACAGACTGTGGCACCGGCCGGATGACCACAGATAGCTCGTCCTGTTAGATGTACAACAGCAATGGGAGGTGGTGCGGTGATACCGCTCAGCCCTACGCTGCGTTTCGCAAAAAAATGCGTCTTCCAGGGGCACGAGCTGCTCATCGCATCACCTCCCTTAAATAACAAATGATAAATGGTAAGCCTCACCTTGGATTCCCCATGCCGGACTTCCGCATTAGCCTCGAGCGCAGATATTACTAGTGCGCATGCGCGTAACGGGGTCTGCACTTCCCTGTGAGCCTAAAACGTTCATGGCCTCAGCGCTACCGCGCATGTGCGACCTCGGGCTACGTGAGCGTCATTCAGTCTCCCGAGAGACGAGAACCGCCCACTCAAGGGAAGAATTTGTCAAGTTCACAATGCGTGCGCACCCTCTAGTGTCAATCAGCAAGTGTAATAGGCGAACAGGCAGCCTCGGGCTACCGCGCATGTGCGACCTCGAATTACACAGGTGTCATTCAATCTCGCTCCAGGAGATGAGAACCGCCCTCTCAAGAGAAAGATATGTCAGGTCTACAATGCGTGCGCACCCCCCTGATGTCGATCGACAGATGTAATAGACAAACAGGCAGCCTTACGTAAGGCACGGGTAAAAATTAAGTGAGAAAAGAAAAAAATTGTTTAAAAAATATAAAAAATAAGTAAGTAAACATGCCGACTAATAAAATGTATATGAGGCATCTAAAGCCAAATCCTCAGGTTACTACCCGATCGAATCACTACCCAACAGATCGCACACAGCTATCTGTAATATTGGCGTGTAGTTTGACTGGGAAAATGTGAATATACAAACCAAAAAAACTTATTTGTTTTTTTGAGTGTGTCAAGGCTATATAAATACACCTACTTGGTGCTAATAGCAAATGTTTGAACAAGTTTAGGCGTTGATGGTGACACACGCCAACAAAAATCAAGAAATGTGTCCCAAGGGGACATAAATAAAATACAAAATACAAAAGATGACCCCTAGTGGTCAAAGTAAAAAAGGACACCATCAAAGCCAGTTTCCTAGTGTATTGAACAGTCAGACCGCTATGTGGGTGAACACGAAATTTAAATAGATGCAGAAAAAATGCATAACAATGTAAATAAATTATATTTAAATTAATGCAAGCTGTAAGACAACACCCATGTCTCGTGCAGGTTGTCAAAGGTGGCCGTGTCCAAAAATGGTCACCCGTGACAACCCACAATACTGATACATGGTATATGTTCACATTGAGGGATGCATATCTCAAAAGTTCGCATAGTAACCAATTGGGTATGACAGATGAAGCAGGCACCCCAACTGTGAATTAAAAATGAGGGGCCTGAATGGTGACACATACGGGCCCGACCTAAATAGGTCATAAGGGGACATAAAAATGTAAAAACATGACATACCGACCCCTAGTGGTCATCATGAAATCTCATATGTCTATGATTTAAATACCTATATCGGTATGTAAAAGGTTTAAGGTAAACTCAATGGATGCTGCAATGATAGTCTAAACACTAATCACAGGGCATATCCGGTAATCCGGACATGGGGATCCAAATCAAAAGTGACCTCCAAAACATTATAAGCATTAAAATACAACAAGAAAGAAGAAAGCTATATTTCACCACATTCCGTATTTCAGGCATTATTGATAAAAGCATTAATATCAGTGTCCACATTCATACCATGTGGTACATAACTTTTAACCTTATATATCCAGGACATCTCTGACTTGGAAATCTCCCTAATAAGTGAGCTGCCCCGCCAATGGGGTTTGTATTTGTCTATGCCCACAAATAAAGTTTTGGAGGGGTCCCTAGCATGAAATTGGTCATAATGCCTGGAAACGGGGTGTTTGTCATACCCTCTTCTAATATTTCCTATGTGCTCGTTTAAGCGAACCCGTAGGGCCCTTTTGGTCCTCCCTTATATATTGGAGACCACACGGGCATTGTAACAGATAAACCACCCCTTCAGAACTACAGGTAATGAATGGTTCGATGTCATGTGAGACTCCAGTGCTGGTGGATACAAATGACGTGATACGTCTTGATCTATTAGTGTTTAAAGAACACACTTGGCATCTCCCACACCTATAGAACCCTGTTAGGTTTTGCAGGAAAGATCTATTTTCCCGTGGGGGGTCCTGAACTGTGGGCGCAATCTTATTTGCCAAAGAGGCTGCGCCCTTAAAAATCACCCTAGGTCTTGGTGGTAAAATGGCTTTAAGAGTCAAATCACTACCTAGAACGTGCCAATGTTTTTGTATTAGTTGCTTAATGGCACGGTGTTGAACCGAATAGGTAGTGATGAATGGTACAGTCTCTAAAACCTCGTTCCTAGGTCTAGGAACCTCAGCTAACAGAGTTGTTCTATCCTTATCCCTTGCCGATTTCGCAGCCTGTGAGAGGGAAGAACGTTCATATCCCTTCTCCAGGAATCTTTCAGTCAGAATAGATGCCTGATGGTCGAAGGTGGCTGTGTCTGAACAATTGCGTCTGAGGCGCAAAAATTGTCCATATGGAATGGCTTTCAGCCACGATTCGTGGTGGCAACTGTCTACAGAAATGTAAGAGTTTCTGTCAGTTGCCTTGAAGTGTGTAGATGTCACGAACTGTCCTTCCAAGATCTGAATCTTCAGGTCGAGGAAGTGGATGGTTTCCTGACTGGCTTCAAAATTTAGTCTGATACCTCGGTCGTTGGTATTAAGGATATCCATAAAGTTATGAAGCTCAGTCTCCCCCCCATCCCATAGGAGGAGGACGTCATCGATATATCTAGCCCACAGGAGCACCTCCGGTCTCCTGGAGGCGTCGATGACGTCCTCCTCCCATTTGGCCATAAAAATATTGGCCAAACTCGGGGCGTATTTGGCTCCCATGGCCACGCCGCGATCCTGTCGATAAAACTGCTGTTCGAACCAGAAGTAACTGTGGCTCGCAGCATATTGCAAGAGTTCCATAATGAATAGAATTTGTGCAGGAGGTAAGTTAGAGTCTCGATTGAGAAATAATTCCACCGCCTGTAAACCTAAGTGGTGGGGGATGATGGTATAGAGGGATGAAACATCCGCGGTCACCATCCAAAGACCCTCCCTAGGAGTGATGTTAGAGAGTGTGTTGATAACCTGCTTAGTGTCCTTAATATAGGATGGGATCTTCACCACTAACGGTTGTAAGAAATGATCAATGTATTTGCCCACCCGGGACGTGACGGAATCGATTCCACTTACAATGGGACGTCCCGGGGGGCAAACCAGATCTTTATGGATCCTCGGGAGGTAGTAAATGACTGGGGTTCTAGGGGCTACTGGAACCAAAAAACGTCCCTCTTTGTCATTTAGAATACCCCCCCGAAGTCCTCTGTCAACAATAGATTCCAATTCCCTCTTATACTTAATAAGAGGGTCCCTGTTCAATATGGTGTAGGTGTCAGTATCGCCAACAATGCGATGCATCTCAGTTTGGTAATCGTGGCGATCTAATACCACGATTCCCCCACCTTTATCAGCTGGTCTTATGACCAAAGATTTATTCTTACAGAGAGAATCCAGTCCAGTCTGGAGATCTCTATGTAGTCTGGCCTTCTTGACCCTAATCTGCTCCAGGTCACGTAGGACCACATCTCTAAAAACACGGATGGCCGGGGCCAAAGAGCCTGGGGGGTTAAAGAGAGAGGCGTTTGCCAAATTTGTGTGTTGGTATTGGCTGCTAACATTGTTTACCCTATTGATGGGATTAGACAGCATATACCGTTTAATGTTTAATTTGCGTGTAAATTTATGCACATCCATATAGGTTTGAAATTTGCTCAGACTCCTAGGTGGGGAAAACTTCAAACCTTTGTCCAAAAGCCTTTTTTCCGCATCAGTGAGCGTTTGTTTGGACAAGTTAAAAATGCCTGAACCTAGATCTTTCTTTTTTTTGGATGTCTGAATTCGCCTCCCCCCTCTGGTTCCTCTTTTCGTTCTCCCGAGCGTTTGGGTGCTCGGGTGTCCTTGGGAAAACCCCAATTGGAATTATTGTTCCCCCTTGGGGGGTCAAAAGATTGAAGAGGCCCGGGATAGTTGTAATCCCTCTGTGGGTCCCTAGAGAACTGAACGCTCTGGTTCCTCTCAAAATAATCATGGCCATATCCTTCTGGGTTAGCCCTTCGTTGTTGAGGGCTGTTGAAATCCGACAGAGGATAAAACCTATTATTTGTGGGAACTGTGTTTCTAGGATCGTCAAATGGATGGTAGTGTTGAATCGGACCCCCATTATAACCCTGAGAGTTACGTTTCCATGGTGGGTTTTCCCATGTTGCAGGGGGAGGGGTATCATAGGACCGTTGGAAATAATTGGGACGTGGAGGTTGGTAATGGTCTTGCCCAGGGAATCCAGATGGATCACCCCTAGGGGTATGACTAGGGCCAACTCTTGGGGGCCTCAATTTGTTATTTTTGGGGCGCACATCCCTCTTAGACGGGGCATGAGTCCCCTGTTTAGTTGGAAGAGAGACGGATTCCCTACTGGCTGAGCCAGCTCCCTGAGGTTGAGTATCCATTCTCCTCTCTTCTTCAGTCTGTATGGCTAATTTCTTTTGCCAAATGAAGATGAGGCCTGACTGGTAATCTTGTTTGTCCCTAATGTATTTCTTTTTTTTCTTGATTTTCTGATCCTTATCCTCCTTTTCTAGAGTTTTGAGGAGACCCTTAGATTGCTCTTTGTAATCTTCACTATTAATGTGTGGGGTTAGTTGTTCCTTAATGTTCTTGATTTCTCCGTCCAAACGGAGGAGCTTGTCGCTCTTCCTCTGGATCAAAAATCGAAGCAAGCCAAGACCTGCATCATTGAAAAACTTAACCCAGCCTTCGAGGTCGGGGTCCCCCTGCTGTGGAGGAACCTCCCATCGTAAGCTCCGAGGTACCATAGCCTCCCTGATGTAGGTCTCTAGGAAAGCGATGTCCCACTGGGTATGCATCTCCGAGGTGGTCAAGTTTTTGAGCCTCGTGAAAAGGCCACTAATCCCTGAATCTAGGGCCATTGGAGTAGAATCAAACACCCCTGAGGTGTCTACCACTCTTTTGGCCCGAAACTCAAAAATATCCATACTGGTTAAACCCGGTATATGTAGCTGCAATTAAACTTATGTGTAATACGTGGCAGAAAAAAAGGAAAAAATAATTGCGCTTCAAAATATCTAAAATGTGAAAAGGAGCAGCGAAATCTAAATGTGACACAAACACATAACATAAGTAGGAAAAATGGAATGATTCGCACTATATAAATTGATAAATGTGTGGCTGTTTAGTCACACCAAAAAACACTAAATGCAACCTGTGTAAATAAATACGTAACCATACGTGCAATAGTGTATCTTAATCAATACAAACAAATGTGGAAAATAAAGTCCAAACAAAAATAAACGTATTAAAAAGTCATTTGTGAATGGAAAAAAAATTTATAAAAAATAGTCCATGAGAAGAACCCAAAGAAAGTGAAAATAGCAATCACGGGTTTTTCAACCACATGGAGCCTCAGATATGTGGGACCACCACCGACAGTAAGAGCCTGGCCGCTTACCAGAACCCCATGACCCCCCGTTACAGAGGGTCTAAAGGGCTTTTGAGATCCTAGTAATCCAAACTGTCCAGGAACAGGGATGGAGATGGAAACTGGAAGGAGCATCAGGTGCTGGAGTGAAGATGGATGGGTCCACAGGAAGGGGGCTCAGCCCTCAGCAAGGCATTATTATCATAGGAAAGAAGAAAGGGAGGGCTCCCATAGTGTAAAATCCGGTTGTAATTTATTATAAAAAAATAATATAAACACTCACATGTAAAATGAGATAATCAGTATCATCAGACAATCAGCATCATCAGACGGAAGAACAGACTGTGGCACCGGCCGGATGACCACAGATAGCTCGTCCTGTTAGATGTACAACAGCAATGGGAGGTGGTGCGGTGATACCGCTCAGCCCTACGCTGCGTTTCGCAAAAAAATGCGTCTTCCAGGGGCACGAGCTGCTCATCGCATCACCTCCCTTAAATAACAAATGATAAATGGTAAGCCTCACCTTGGATTCCCCATGCCGGACTTCCGCATTAGCCTCGAGCGCAGATATTACTAGTGCGCATGCGCGTAACGGGGTCTGCACTTCCCTGTGAGCCTAAAACGTTCATGGCCTCAGCGCTACCGCGCATGTGCGACCTCGGGCTACGTGGGCGTCATTCAGTCTCCCGAGAGACGAGAACCGCCCACTCAAGGGAAGAATTTTTCAAGTTCACAATGCGTGCGCACCCTCTAGTGTCAATCAGCAAGTGTAATAGGCGAACAGGCAGCCTCGGGCTACCGCGCATGTGCGACCTCGAATTACACAGGTGTCATTCAATCTCGCTCCAGGAGATGAGAACCGCCCTCTCAAGAGAAAGATATGTCAGGTCTACAATGCGTGCGCACCCCCCTGATGTCGATCGACAGATGTAATAAACAAACAGGCAGCCTTACGTAAGGCACGGGTAAAAATTAAGTGAGAAAAGAAAAAAATTGTTTAAAAAATATAAAAAATAAGTAAGTAAACATGCCGACTAATAAAATGTATATGAGGCATCTAAAGCCAAATCCTCAGGTTACTACCCGATCGAATCACTACCCAACAGATCGCACACAGCTATCTGTAATATTGGCGTGTAGTTTGACTGGGAAAATGTGAATATACAAACCAAAAAAACTTATTTGTTTTTTTGAGTGTGTCAAGGCTATATAAATACACCTACTTGGTGCTAATAGCAAATGTTTGAACAAGTTTAGGCGTTGATGGTGACACACGCCAACAAAAATCAAGAAATGTGTCCCAAGGGGACATAAATAAAATACAAAATACAAAAGATGACCCCTAGTGGTCAAAGTAAAAAAGGACACCATCAAAGCCAGTTTCCTAGTGTATTGAACAGTCAGACCGCTATGTGGGTGAACACGAAATTTAAATAGATGCAGAAAAAATGCATAACAATGTAAATAAATTATATTTAAATTAATGCAAGCTGTAAGACAACACCCATGTCTCGTGCAGGTTGTCAAAGGTGGCCGTGTCCAAAAATGGTCACCCGTGACAACCCACAATACTGATACATGGTATATGTTCACATTGAGGGATGCATATCTCAAAAGTTCGCATAGTAACCAATTGGGTATGACAGATGAAGCAGGCACCCCAACTGTGAATTAAAAATGAGGGGCCTGAATGGTGACACATACGGGCCCGACCTAAATAGGTCATAAGGGGACATAAAAATGTAAAAACATGACATACCGACCCCTAGTGGTCATCATGAAATCTCATATGTCTATGATTTAAATACCTATATCGGTATGTAAAAGGTTTAAGGTAAACTCAATGGATGCTGCAATGATAGTCTAAACACTAATCACAGGGCATATCCGGTAATCCGGACATGGGGATCCAAATCAAAAGTGACCTCCAAAACATTATAAGCATTAAAATACAACAAGAAAGAAGAAAGCTATATTTCACCACATTCCGTATTTCAGGCATTATTGATAAAAGCATTAATATCAGTGTCCACATTCATACCATGTGGTACATAACTTTTAACCTTATATATCCAGGACATCTCTGACTTGGAAATCTCCCTAATAAGTGAGCTGCCCCGCCAATGGGGTTTGTATTTGTCTATGCCCACAAATAAAGTTTTGGAGGGGTCCCTAGCATGAAATTGGTCATAATGCCTGGAAACGGGGTGTTTGTCATACCCTCTTCTAATATTTCCTATGTGCTCGTTTAAGCGAACCCGTAGGGCCCTTTTGGTCCTCCCTATATATTGGAGACCACACGGGCATTGTAACAGATAAACCACCCCTTCAGAACTACAGGTAATGAATGGTTCGATGTCATGTGAGACTCCAGTGCTGGTGGATACAAATGACGTGATACGTCTTGATCTATTAGTGTTTAAAGAACACACTTGGCATCTCCCACACCTATAGAACCCTGTTAGGTTTTGCAGGAAAGATCTATTTTCCCGTGGGGGGTCCTGAACTGTGGGCGCAATCTTATTTGCCAAAGAGGCTGCGCCCTTAAAAATCACCCTAGGTCTTGGTGGTAAAATGGCTTTAAGAGTCAAATCACTACCTAGGACGTGCCAATGTTTTTGTATTAGTTGCTTAATGGCACGGTGTTGAACCGAATAGGTAGTGATGAATGGTACAGTCTCTAAAACCTCGTTCCTAGGTCTAGGAACCTCAGCTAACAGAGTTGTTCTATCCTTATCCCTTGCCGATTTCGCAGCCTGTGAGAGGGAAGAACGTTCATATCCCTTCTCCAGGAATCTTTCAGTCAGAATAGATGCCTGATGGTCGAAGGTGGCTGTGTCTGAACAATTGCGTCTGAGGCGCAAAAATTGTCCATATGGAATGGCTTTCAGCCACGATTCGTGGTGGCAACTGTCTACAGAAATGTAAGAGTTTCTGTCAGTTGCCTTGAAGTGTGTAGATGTCACGAACTGTCCTTCCAAGATCTGAATCTTCAGGTCGAGGAAGTGGATGGTTTCCTGACTGGCTTCAAAATTTAGTCTGATACCTCGGTCATTGGTATTAAGGATATCCATAAAGTTATGAAGCTCAGTCTCCCCCCCATCCCATAGGAGGAGCATGGGGTATAGGCTGAATCCATAAAATGGAACCCAAAATGTAAGATTTAAGTTTGTGGGGAAAATACATTTTTTTTTGGTATGTACTAGATGTAAGAGTTTTATATTACTATTTTGGTTTTAATGAGAGTAATCATATACTGTCATCAAAAGTGTTTTGAAATCATGTACACCTTTTAAATCAAGTGTAATGTTTGTCGGATGGAAGAAATTCCATCCACCAATAGCACACCAGCAGGTATAAGGACTTTGGGAATATGGCGGTGATTGGACTTCCAGATGACGCAATCGTAGTGAAATGCATAGAGGTCTGATCGATGTTTGCATACCCGTAGACCGCAAGTGACGTCACATACATTTGTCGAGTGGGACTAACGCCGAGGTCTGGTAAGAGGACCGGTGGTGCAAATCCGATTACCTGACGAGTGTCTGGATTTTTTTATATACAGAAACGCTGATCAAGTTGGTGCTGGTATGGGCACTCTAATATGTAAACGCATAATTTGTGGGATGAATTTTAAATGGGATATTTTTTAATAAAACTGTGTTGCACTATTACCCTGTCATTTCCTTTTTTGGTGAATGGTGCTTATCCTTTGATGGGCGAACAGTGTGTTTGGAGGAAAAAAAACGACTTTGGAGTCCCCATCTGGTTGGGTCTGATTAATTAATAAGGCATGTTTGGCCCAGAGGGCCTTATGATTCTGGTGAGTGCAATAATAGAATCACTGGCGGTGGAGCACTGTTTGCATCTACGTTTCAGAATCACTTTTGTAGAAGCACGGTGGATGGGATGAAGTGTGATAAATGCAATAACATTGAACTTTGAGTTTAAACAATATCAATATAAATACAATAAGTGCGCTTGCAATCAAATAATAATAGAAAGTTGATAAAAAACTAAGTACCCATACTACTGGTACGAATATATGCATGAATGTATTATGCGCAACAAGTGAATCGCACAACACACTCACGCACAGTGCTAGAAATTAAATGAATATACAAATACATGTGTATAGACATATAAAGACCAAAAATATCCTAAATAGTGAAAGTGGAAAAATTGAAAATAAAAAATACAGTTAGCTTTGATATAAAAGAGAGCCCAGCCACCATTTTGACACACGTGTGTGGAATTAGTGAGGGAAAGATACACTGCTTGTGAGGGAAAGCTAAGCCTTACTCACGCAGAGTGTACCAGCCTGCAGGGAAAGAACAGGGATCCTCAGGAGTCCTGCCTATCAGCACTGCTGCTGTGCTTGTGATAGAAGATCACCAGAGACAGTGTATCTATCTGTTAAATCATCTCTGCTGTATCAGTGGAACCTGCTTATAGACACCAGCCTATGGCAAGTAATCAATATGTGCTTTGTATATCACTGATGTGCCTGAAGAGAGGAACAATAACTACAGTACTAGTTTACTGAGCTGCATTTTGTATCTTTGGTGAACGGACTGTGAATCTGTGCCTTATATGCTAACAAGAGAACTGTTTACTCCACTTTTGTAAATATAATTTTCCACTGCTGCTTATCTGGCAATTAAAGTTACTTCATTTACAATATCACGCAGTGTGTTTCCCCCTATAATACAGCCACACAAATTCCCCTGCTTACATGTTTTTTTTTCACATTTTTTCCCCACTTTTTCATGTTTTCACAAATGTATATTTTGATAAATAATTCATCACACAATATTGTATGTTTAATGTTGTGATGTTTTATGGTGCTTTTAGTCAAGAACTATGTATGTGGTAAAAGCTATGGTTTGTGAGACACAGAGATCACATAATATTTAGGAAGACTAGCGCCTACTTTATTTTTTAAGTTTTACACAGAATATGTGTAGCGCTACTCTCATGAGGGCTGCTGATAGAATCTATACCCCACTGGTTGCCCCGACTCTGCAAGTCCTCCGACACCTCTGACACCCTGGGTTCAGTCATTTTCATTGACTGTCACCAATAACCAGAAACTTACACAATACCAGTGAAACAGTTCAAGTTTGATTACTGTATTAAAAGGGACACATGAAAATGCATAACATAACACTGCAGATCATAAAGGTATTTTATCTAAACAATGTGACACTATTTATGATTTGCCACTTAGAATCTTTCAATAATGGAGAGAAATACAAAGTAGACAGTATGACCAGAACTCAGTTAGACCTCATTTATTTCACAATAACCTATGTGAACAGGTTGGCAGAAGGGTAAGGAACTGACACTCTATTTCCTGTGTCAGATTTACTCCCTTCTGTTTCTTCAACCCACTGGCCACAACATCAACACAACATGACAAACATTATTCAAACTATTGTGATAGTTTTGTGGCTCCTTTGAATAGAGTTCCAGGAAAAATAAGAGCAGAACCTGTGTGCTAAAATTGACTTTAGTCACTTTAAAGGGTTTGTGAACCCTTGTTTAAAAAAAAAAATAACAAACATGTCATACTTACTTCCACTGTGCAGTTAGTTTTGCACAGAGTGGCCCCAATCATCCTCTCCTGGTAGCTCCTCCCCGCAACAGGTGTCCACGTTGGAGAAGCGCTCTCCTTGGTGGACACCCGAGTCCTGCTTCTGCATGTATTCACACAAAAAGCGGGACTTGGCCCTGCTCTCAGCGCCCGCGTCATTGGATTTGATTGACAGCAGTGGGAGCCAATAGCTACGCTGCTATCAATCTATCCAATCAAGAGCCAAGACAACGGGCAGAGAGGCAGAGCGCATCTCCACTGAGGGAACGAACGAGCTCAGGTGAATAAAACGGGAGGGGGGGCTGGGGGGCGGGACAGTGTCAGGAGTTTTTCACCTTAATGCATAGGATGCATTAAGGTGAAAAACACGAGGGTTTACAACCCCTTTAAGCAAATAAGGAAAGGATAAAAAGGGGTTTGAGTATTACTCCTTGAAATCCGGCAAATCTTCAGCTAGCTTTGAAGCATTATGAATATGCTGATCCTTGATGATATGGTGGAACAAGTTTAGTTGATCTGTGGCTTATCCTTGTTTTACCTCAAACTCTTCCTATGTGGCTTAATATTATTGTATCCAATAAGATTACGGATGGTAGAACTCGAACAGGGCACAGATGTCTGCATACAGTGTTCAGTGAAGAGAATGAACTGCTTTCAGTAGTACTACAAGTACCAGGACGTTGGGCTGAATAAGTGATGTCTATATGCAGTGTCTTAAAGAACTAAATGGGCAAATGCCTGCTCACCACCGTCGTCAGAGATTGCTGGTAACGGTGCAGCTGATATGGATGACTCCTTCAGGAAGACCCTCGGGATCCTGGCTCTAGGAATGGTGTCTGACCTCCGTCACACCCCGCCGCAGCCTACCCGGATTTGAAGTGCAGGCGTCGCTGGAGTACCCGGATCAGCCTCCGGTCCACTGGAGATGGGAGGCAATGCTGTCCGTGGATGTCTGTCTGGATACAGCGGTATAGCTAACTTCTGTACAGGCCACGTTTTAGCAGCAGCTCTCACTGACACAGAACCCCTGCTAACAGATCCAAGCCGGCGTCCCAAGAAGACGATCTAGGCCACATTCACCCTTTTTACAACCTCTCCCAGCATTCTGCTATCTTCTCCTCAGCAATCTAGTAGTGGTAGTTTAAATCAGTCCTGCTGAAATTGAAACCCCAGTATTCGGAACTACACATCCCACAATGCTTTTTTCTGCTCTAAGGAAATGACACATGGAGTCTAAGCCAACACTAGAGGGAGACAGCTCCACATAAATAACGCTGTATACTGTACACAGTCCCTGAATTGCAGGCATAACAGCCAGCTTCTGGCTACATTCTCCCCCCACTTGAATTCTTTGGTCCCCAAAGAAGAGGAGACATCAAACTTTTTAAACATTATGCAAGGAAAGGGTTATTAACAGGTTTATAATGACATTAACCACAATCTAAACTCAGAAAATATTGACACACATCTGGATTTTGCTGGGACCTGAGAAGAGGAGGATCTGGGCTGCTCTGTGCAAATCCACTGCAACAGAGCAGGTAAGGATAACATGTTTTTTATTTTTATAGGGAAAAAACAAGACTTTACAATCACTTTAAGGATCTCAGAAGAGTGAGGGAGCCCAGGGTGTCAGGAGGACCCATATCAAGAGGCTAGGAGTGGGTCCATGCAGCAAGGTGCTGTAACTAAGGTTGTGTGAGCCAGGAGAGACAGAGAGCTGGGTCTGAGGGACCAGTCCTGCTGACAAGAGCATTTTCAGTTATCTGTTTGCTGTAGAAATTCCCCTGTGTGGGCAATTTTGTTTGAACTTTTACTTTCATTTGCTGTTCCTTTTAAATAAATTGGGCCAGGGGGCGTGTCCAGGATGGCAGAGGGAGCAGACGTGTTTGTCTGAGCTCCCAAAGACCATACTGAAAATCCTCCTTTATTGGATGCAGAATCCCCCAAAACACATCCTACTGAGTCCCTTCTAACAGGAGGACCATCCTGCAACACTTGGGGGAAAAATCGGCCGGCCGAATCCCGGGAAAAGGTGCCGCGGTCGGAAGTTGCGGACTAGGCCGAAGCCGCGGACTCGCCTAAAAATCCTGCCCGTGTCCTTGCAGGGCGCGGTACCCGTTCTGACACCGAGGGGGGGTCCCAGTGGGCTCTCTCTGTCCCTCTCCACTCCTGATACCCTCCCCAGGGTATGCAAAGGAGGAAGAGACAGTCCCGCTCCCGGAAAAAGGCCTCCAGGACCGACATTGCTGACAAGGCCGCAGCCGGGGCCTCGCCTACAAATCCTGCCCAGATGGAGAACCAGGCCAAAGACCCTGACAAAATGCCTGCCACGGCAGCTGATTTCAAGGCAGTTTTAGAGGCTATAACTACCCTGATCGGTAAAGTGGATCCTATCCAAGCAAACGTAGAGTTTATTAGGAAAGACTTTGATGCCTTTCGTGGTAGAGTGACTGAGGTGGAGCAAAGGGTCTCCCAAGCAGAGGATACGGTACGTGACCATGGGACCGACATCTGCGCACTTAAAGCCAGAGTGAAGACGCTTGAATCCCACGCAGAAGATGCGGAGAATCGCAATAGGAGAAATAATTTGCGCATTTTGGGACTCCCTGAGGGGGCGGAGGGCACGAATCCTACAGCCTTCGCTGAACGCCTATTGCAACAGCTACTCCCTGCAGCACGCTTTTCTCCATTCTTCACGGTGCAAAGGGCCCATCGCATTCCCACTACCAGGGGACCCCCAGGAACACCACCCCGAACTTTCATCTTTAAACTCCTTCATTTTCAGGACAGAGACATTTTAATGAGGGAGGCTAGGACCCAAAGTGAACTCCGCTTCGAAAACGCTAAACTTTTAATTTTTCCGGACTATTCGCTGGAAACCCAGAAGCAACGTAAATCCTCTGATGCCGTCAGAGCGAGGCTTCGTTCTCACCATATCAAGTACAGCATGTTGTTCCAGGCCAGGCTGAGGGTGGAAGACGGGGAATCCGTTAGGTTCTTCATGTCCCCAGAGGAGGCCTCCGGCTGGATAGACACACTCCCGCCCAGATAAGTGACCCACTTGATTGCCCGATTGAACGGGCTGTTGTTATCTGCTGTTTTTTCCTGCAAAGTGCCTTTTCCTACACATGAGCCTGGGTCTCCCTACTGGAACCTCACTCCCTCCACATGTCGTGGTTTTATACTTCGTAGCCTTGAAGGTTACACAGCTGGATCTCGGAGGGCCATCGAACCCTCATTGTTGCAGAGATGACTCCAGGTCTGTATCCTCCTTCTCCCCTCCTTCCCCTCCTTTATGTATCCTGGACCCAGGCCCCCAATCCATGAGTGCCAGAATCACCTGTGGCCTTAAAGACGTGCCTTTCTTATACACTGACCCGAATAGGACCTCTTAACCCAGATCACCCATTGAGTGCCTCTACATTTTTATCCTTCTGGGTGTCCTAATTCTGCAACGTTAACGTTTAAGTTTGTACCCCCGGCAGTTGCCGGGAGCCTGCACCCGCTTTTTTACTAATCCGGTCTTCAGCAAGAGACTAGATGTAACGTTTCACTGCTGGACTGCGGATGCCGTTTTGCACATGTTCCCCCATTACAGGCGTGTTCGCCTTGGTTCTAACTTGGGATCCTGAGCCTCCCCAAAGTTGGGGCTGGGGTTGGCGGGGTGGGGGGGTTGTTTGGGTTTCTTATGTTACAACTGGTTTATCTGTTGTTTTCTCACAAGCGATGTAAACATGTATGTCACTAAATGTTTGGGATGCCACGTCCTGAACCATACAGTGGTCCGGGCCTTGCATCTAAACTTGTGCATAGGTCCACAGCTTGAAAATGTACCATTATATGATTATGGCTGACTGTACTATTGTTTCATGGAACACTAGGGGCTTGAACTCTTCTGTGAAAAGGTCATTAGTGTTTCAAATTTCTGAAAACCTATCATCCTCAAATATGTATACTGCAGGAAACCCACTTGACAGGCAGTAAGCTTCTGAGCCTTAGACGACCCTGGGTGGGACATCAGTACCATTCCACACATACCAACTACTCTAGAGGGGTCAGCGTCCTAGTTCATAAATCCTTGCCGTTCAGGCTGTTGGCGCTGGAACTAGACCCGGAGGGTCGTTTTGTTATACTTCATGCCATGGTTGACAGGTTGGATGTTACTCAGCCTCACACAAAACCCTATTGCGCATAGACCTTGCCTATGCGGGGGGTCTATCCTTCCCTGGGTTAGAGATATTACCATTCTCCCCCATGGCATATCCGACCACGCCCCGCTTGCCTTGAAGCTGAGTGTGTCCAGTGTATGGGGAGGGAGTCTCTGGAGGTTGTCCAGGTTCTGGCTATCTGATTCCAGAATTTCGGAACCATATAGGTCTGAGGCGGTGCAATATTGTCGGGAACTGGATCAATCAGTGTCTCTGACCACGTCTTGGGACGCATTTAAGGCCTTTACCAGGGGTAGTATACAGTCACATATCCGTAAAATCCGTAAGGATCTAAGGGAGGAGACCCGAAAGGCTGAGGAGAGGGTATCGGCACTTGAAGAGGAATACTCTGAGTTGGGGACTCCAAGAGCATACTGTGACTTTCAGGCAGCATTAAGGGATGTTCTCCTGTTACGGACGCCGATGATACTCTCCTTTTCCTTAAAGATATTTCTTCCCTCCCACCAGCACTACAAATAATAGATTAATTCGGATCATTCTCAGGTATTAAGGTTAATTGGGGGAAATCCATCCTTTTTTCACTGAATGCGTCAGGTCACCACCCACCAACTGGCACCCCCCTAAACTGGACATCACAGTTCAAATATCTAGGTGTAAGGATTGGGACTCCACTATCCTCATACTATGATCTGAACCTTCAACCATTGCTTAAAAACTTCTCACAGAAATGTATAGCCTGGAGGACCCTCCCCCTGTCACCAGTGGGTAGGGTAAACTTAGTTAAGATGGTTTATCTCCCCAAATTCCTTTACTTTTTCAGAAATGCCCCTTTGATCCCTCCGACCTCATTCTTTGCAAAACTAAAAAGCATAATATCTTCCTTTGTTTGGAATGGCAGGACCCCACGACTGGCCATTACTACCCTTCAGCTGCCCGTCACCCAAGGAGGCCTGTCCCTTCCAGACTTTCAGATCTACTTCTCGGCGTCCGTTCTGGTGACGGTCAGATGGTGGTTTTTCCAACTACAAGACAACCCTGCAGTGACCTTGGAAGCAGCCATAATGGGCTCATACTCCTCCCTCAGCAATATGGTGTTTAGGGGAGCGAGATCTCACCCTGGCATCATGGACCTGATGCGCACAACCATCAATAAGCATAAATAAAAGAAAAAAACCGCGCTGAAAAATAATATAAACACTTAAAGCTGCACGAATAAAACACCAATACCTGTGTACAATAAAAATAAAAGAGAAAACAAACGTGCGCTCATAATGAACATAATCTGTGTAAAAAATATATAATCTAAATCCCTGTAAGAAAATCAGAAATGTGCATCAAAAAATATTGATAATTAATAAATGGTAAAAAGCTGTGAAAAAAATATGCTTAAAAAGTGTCATAACATTTCAAGAAAAGTTTTCACAACCCAAATGGATAAGGAACAGTCCTTAGATGAAATACTCCAAGGAGCGAAAGTTTTGAAGGCAACTTCTCGTTCCTCTCTCCAGTCATGTGATAACAAGTGACTGGAAAGAGGAACGAGAAGTTGCCTTCAAAACTTGTGCTTGTCACTCCCTCCCCCCCCAGGTGGATGAGTTGGTAGAAGCCAAGCTGGAGACGCACACTGTATGAGCTGGATCCTGACATCATCCATCCACAGTCCCTGCAGAGGGCAAAGTCTGCCTGCGTGTGAGACCTCGCCAGAGAGGAGGTCCATCATTGAGGTGTCTGACTGGTCGAAAGGTGGATGCTTCCTCCTGCTTCTGTGAAGTAACTGTTCATGTATGGGACTCCCTCTCCTACTGTTCATCATAAGAACTTTCGCTCCTTGGAGTATTTCATCTAAGGACTGTTCCTTATCCATTTGGGTTGTGAAAACTTTTCTTGAAATGTTATGACACTTTTTAAGCATATTTTTTTCACAGCTTTTTACCATTTATTAATTATCAATATTTTTTGATGCACATTTCTGATTTTCTTACAGGGATTTAGATTATATATATTTTTTACACAGATTATGCACAACCATCAATGTATGGTATAAAGCCAGAGCTCGCTTTACCTCCCCCGAGACGTTCTCTCCCCACACTCCTCTCTGCGGCAATCCCAACCTATCACACATGAATACCGTCCCAGACCCCCAGGTTTGGGCAAGAAAGGGTATAGTTAAACTGAAGCATATAGTTACGGGGGGTAAGCTGAGATCCTTCAATGATCTCAAAAGTGCCTACTCACTACCGGGATGGATGTTGTTTCGATACTACCAGCTTCGACATGCGTATAGGAAACAGTTCCCAGCACAACTCATATTGGAATCAGACTCTGTGGAGGGATTACTTATAGCCAAAACTATAGATAAACCCCTTTCCTCCCTGTATTTCCACTTGTCTATAACTCCTTTAAAGAAACTTGAAAAATCCCTAGCTAAGTGGAAATTAGACATCCCAGATCTGTCAGAGGAGGAATGGTAGACATGTGTATCTTCCTTTGTCATTAATATGATCTCAGCCAGAGATCGATTTATGCAGGTCAAGTTCCTCCACAGAGCCTATTACACTCCAAAACAGTTAACAATTATGAATCCTAACACCCCGGTGGCCTGCCCTAGATGTGGTCAGAGCTCTGACTCCTTTTTTTATATGATATGGTCTTGCCCCCGCCTCGGAGACTACTAGTCAGAGATAGCTGACACCCTTAGCCAGGTTACCACTCTGGAACTGGAATCAGACCCCAAGCTAATGCTGCTCAATGTTTTTGACTCTAGGGCAAGGGGTAAATATACTAGATTATTTTTGAATTATGCTACATTCTATGCTCGTAAAGAGATATTCCTTCACTGGAAGGACGCTACGCCTCCCAAGGTGCCATCATGGCGCCTAGGGATGAGCCGAACACCCCCTGGTTCGGTTCGCACCAGAACCTGCGAACGGACCGAAAGTTCGCACGAACGTTAGAACCCCATTGACGTCTATGGGACTCGAACGTTAGAAATCAAAAGTGCTCATTTTAAAAACTAATTTGCATGGTATTGTACTAAAAAGGGTTTGGGGACCCGGGTCCTACCCCAGGGGACATGTATCAATGCAAAAAAAACTTTTAAAAACGGACGTTTTTTCAGGAGCAGTGATTTTTAAGATGCTTAAAGTAAAAAAAAAAAAAAGTGAAATATTCCTTTAAATATCGTACCTGAGGGGTGTCTATAGTATGACTGTAAAGTGACGTGTGTTTCCCGTGTTTAGAACAGTCCCTGCACCAAATGTCATTTTTAAAGGAAAAAATCTCATTTAAAACTGCTTGCGGGTTTAATGTAATGTCGGGTCCTGGCAATATGGATGAAAATCAGTGAGACAAACGGCATGGGTACCCCCCAGTCCATTACCAGGCCCTTTGGGTCTTGTATGGATATTAAGGGGAACCCCACACCCAAATTAAAATAAGGAAAGGTGTGGGGCCACCAGGCCCTATATACTCTGAACAGCAGTATACAGGCGGTGCAAACAAGACAGGGACTGTAGGTTTGTTGTTAAGTAGAATCTCTTTGTAATTTTGAACGGGTACATTTTTAACGTGTTTAGCTCCAGCCAAAAAATCTTTTTTAAGCTTTTTGGAAAACATAGGGAAGGGTTATCACCCTGTGACATTTGTTTTGCTGTCTTTCCTCCTCTTCAGAAGATTTCCCCTCACTTTTTGTCCCAATGGATTGGAAAGCATCAGTGGAAAGGAGAAATGTTTTTCCCATATTAACTCTTACAGGAGAGAATTTCCCTTCCTAGGGGTAGATTTCATCTCACTTCCTGTTGTCTCCTTCCGTTTGCAAGTAGGAGTCATTTGTAAGTTAGTTGTTTGAAAGTAGGGTCCTGCCCTATATACTCAGCAGAAATTTGGGCCTTAGGTGTTGCTGTGGCCACAACACTGTAAGCCCTCACAGGGCCCTGCTGTGAAATATTAGATCAAGAATTGTAATTACATGCCCCTGTTGAACAGGAGCTGAAAAATTAGGCCTTAGGCACTGGTGCTGGTGCCACAACACTGCAACCCCTCACAGACACTCTAGTTGGAACGCAGGAACGAGCCCTGCTGCCAAGTATTGCATCAAAAATTGTAATTACACGCCCCTGTTAAACAAGGGCTGAAAAATTGGGCCTTAGGCACTGGTGCTGGTGCCACAACACTGGAACCCCTCACAGACACTCTAGTTGGAACGCAGGAACGAGCCCTGCTGCAAAGTATTGCATCAAAAATTGTAATTACACGCCCCTGTTAAACAGGGGCAGAAAAAATGGGCCTTAGGCACTGGTGCTGGGGCCACAACACTGCAACCCCTCACAGACACTCTCGTTGGAACGCAGGAACGAGCCCTGCTGCAAAGTATTGCATCAAAAATTGTAATTACACGCCCCTGTTAAACAGGGGCAGAAAAAATGGGCCTTAGGCACTGGTGCTGGTGCCACAACACTGCAACCCCTCACAGACACTCTAGTTGGAATGCAGGAACGAGCCCTCCTGCAAAGTATTACATCAAAAATTGTAATTACACGCCTCTGTTAAACAGGGGCTGAAAAATTGTGCCTTATGCCGCGTACACACGGTCGGACTTTCTATCCTACTTGGTCCGGCACACTTTCCGACGGACTTTGTCCGCCAGGTGCGCCGGACTTGCCCACACACGACCGGACTTTCCGGCGGGCTAAGTCCGCCCGTCTTTCCGATGGACTTTCGCCGGAGTTACGGCGGACTTTCAGAATGAACGGACTTGCCCACACACGGACAAGTCCGTTCATTTTGAACGTGACTCAGGTGCGACGGGACTAGAAAAGGATGTCAATCTTGCCGCTTTTATCGGCGAGATTGACACCTTGCGAGCCCCGTCGCGGGGCATACCAGGCCCTTAGGTCTGGTATGGATTATAAAGGGAACCCCCTACGCCGAAAAAACGGCGTGGGGTCCCCCCTAAAATCCATACCAGACCCCGATCCGAGCACGCAGCCTGGCCGGTCAGGAAAGGGGGTGGGGACGAGCGAGCGCCCCCCCCTCCTGAACCGTACCAGGCCGCATGCCCTCAACATGGGGGGTGGGTGCTTTGGGGGAGGGGGGTGCCCTGCGGGGCCCCCCACCCCAAAGCACCTTGTCCCCATGTTGATGAGGACAAGGGCCTCTTCCCGACAACCCTGGCCGTTGGTTGTCGGGGTCTGCGGGCAGGGGCTTATCGGAATCTGGGAGCCCCTTTAATAAGGGGGCCCCCAGATCCCGGCCCCCCACCCTATGTGAATGAGTATGGGGTACATGGTACCCCTACCCATTCACCTAGGGAAAAAGTGTAAATAATAAAACACACTACACAGGTTTTTAAAATATTTTATTAAACAGCTCTGGGGGGGGATCTTCCTCCGGCTTCGGGGGTCCCTCCGCTTCATCTTCTCCCGGCGTCCAGTTGGTTCTTCTCCCGGTGTTACAGTTCTTCGGCCGGCTCCTCTGCTGTCTTCAGGTAGCTCTCTTGCCAGCAGAGGTCCGGACTCCTGGGCTTCTGGGCTTCTGGGCTTCTGGGCTTCTTCTCTTCTCTTCTCCAGATGTTGACACGACGCTCTCTCCGGCTGGACTGCTCTCCGAGGGCTGCGTTGTGACTTATATAGGCGGAGACCCCGCCCCCTTTTGATGTCACAGTCCCTGGGCATGCTGGGACTGTGACGTTTTAGGGGGCGTGGTCACTGGGTGATGTTGACCACGCCCCCTAAAACGTCACAGTCCCAGCATGCCCAGGGACTGTGACATCAAAAGGGGGCGGGGTCTCCGCCTATATAAGTCACAACGCAGCCCTCGGAGAGCAGTCCAGCCGGAGAGAGCGTCATGTCAACATCTGGAGAAGAGAAGAGAAGAGAAGAGAAGAAGCCCAGAAGCCCAGGAGTCCGGACCTCTGCTGGCAAGAGAGCTACCTGAAGACAGCAGAGGAGCCGGCCGAAGAACTGGAACACCGGTAGAAGAACCAACCGGACGCCGGGAGAAGATGAAGCGGAGGGACCCCCGAAGCCGGAGGAAGATCCCCCCTGGAGCTGTTTAATAAAATATTTTAAAAACCTGTGTAGTGTGTTTTATTACTTACACTTTTTCCCTAGGTGAATGGGTAGGGGTACCATGTACCCCATACTCATTCACATAGGGTGGGGGGCCGGGATCTGGGGGCCCCCTTATTAAAGGGGCTCCCAGATTCCGATAAGCCCCCGCCCGCAGACCCCGACAACCAACGGCCAGGGTTGTCGGGAAGAGGCCCTTGTCCTCATCAACATGGGGACAAGGTGCTTTGGGGTGGGGGGCCCCGCAGGGCGCCCCCCTCCCCCAAAGCACCCACCCCCCATGTTGAGGGCATGCGGCCTGGTACGGTTCAGGAGGGGGGGGCGCTCGCTCGTCCCCACCCCCTTTCCTGACCGGCCAGGCTGCGTGCTCGGATCGGGGTCTGGTATGGATTTTAGGGGGGACCCCACGCCGTTTTTTCGGCGTAGGGGGTTCCCTTTATAATCCATACCAGACCTAAGGGCCTGGTATGCCCCGCGCTCGCCGCAATAGGAAAATGTGTTTTTCCTATTGCAGCGAGCGCGAGATGCAATACCCTGCCCTCGTGTCGTATCTGGTCCGTCGGACCAGCATACACACGAGCGGGCTTTCCGTCGGACCAGCACACACACGAGCGGACTTTCCGCCCGAAACTGAGTCCGGCGGAAAGATTTAAAACTTTCTTCAAATCTAGGTCCGGCGGGCTTTTGGGAAAAAGTCCGCCGGAAAAGTCCGCTGGCGCCTACACACGGGCGGATTGTCCGGCACACTCTGGTCCGCCGGACCAAGTATGCCGGAAAGTCCGACCGTGTGTACGCGGCATTAGGCACTGGTGGTGGCGCCCAGAACCAAAAATGTTCTTACAAGCTATCAGCGTGATGATTGAGGAGGAAGAGGATAATTACTCAGGGATAGTCACTCAGCATCAGCATAGGCAGCCTTTGAAGGGATCTGAGATTTTAAAAAAAATTATTCGGTTACATCAGCATCAGGTGCTTGGTAGCTGGTGGTGATCCAAGACTGATTCATTTTTATGAAGGTCAGTCGATCGACCGAGTCAGTGGACAGACGCACCCTGTGATCGGTTACCACGCCTCCAGCAGCACTGAATGTGCGTTCCGAAAGAACGCTGGATGCAGGACAGGCCAGTAGCTCAATTGCATACTGTGCAAGCTCTGGCCAGTGATCCATCCTCAAGACCCAGTAACCCAGAGGATTTTCGGTGGGAAAGGTGTCCAAGTCTGATCTTGCCCCTAGGTATTCCTGCACCATGTAAAACAGACGCTGGCGATGGTTGCTGGAACCGATCATACCTTGGGGCTGCGGACCAAAAAATTGTCTGAACGCATCAGTCAGACGGCCACCTTCTCCACCACTCCTTCTTTGACTGACCGAAGCCTCAGCAACACGTTGTCCAGAAACAGGAGTTTGTAACCTCCCAGTCTCTGGGAACGCGTTGCACAGACCTTTCTGCAAGGCGTCCCAAAGATGTTTCATCCTCTGCTCCCTCTGCGATGGCAAGATAAGGTCCGCAACCTTACCCTTGTAACGTGGATCAAGGAGGGTTGCCAGCCAGTATTGGTCCTTCTCCTTGATACCACGAATACGAGGATCCTTACGCAGGCTTTGCAGGATCAGGGAGGCCATGCAGCGTAGGTTTGCTGAGGCATTCGGTCCGGAGTCCTCTGGGTCACTAAGGACGACATGGTCCGCAGCCACCTCCTCCCAGCCACGTACAAGTCCATGTGTTTCTTGGGACTGATCCCTTAAAGACTGCTGCTGATGCTGAGTGCCAGGCTCCACCTCCATACTGACACAATCTTCCTCCTCCTCCTCCTCATCCTCTTCCTGTGTGATCGGCGGGCACGCAGGAACACTGTCTGGATAAAGGGGGCCTTGAGAGCTAAGGAAGTTCTGCCTCAAGTGCCCTGTCCATTATTCCACGCAGCGTGTGCTCCAACAGGTGGACAAGGGGGACAGTGTCACTGATGCATGCACTGTCACTGCTCACCATCCTCGTGGCCTCCTCAAATGGTGACAGGACAGTGCATGCATCCCTGATCATGGCCCACTGGCGTGGGAAAAAAAAACCAAGCTCCCCTGACCCTGTCCTGGTGCCATAGTCACACAGGTACTCATTGATGGCCCTCTGCTGCGTGTGCAGCCGCTGCAGCATGGCCAACGTTGAGTTCCACCTGGTGGGCATGTCACAGATTAGGCGGTTCTTGGGCAGGTTAAACTCCTTTTGGAGGTCCGTCAGCCGAGCACTGGCATTATATGACCGGCGGAAATGCACACAGACTTTCCTGGCCTGCCTCAGGACATCCTGTAAGCCCGGGTACCTGCCCAAGAACCGCTGCACCACCAAGTTAAGGACGTGAGCCAAACAGGGCACATGGGTCATTTGTCCCTGTCGGAGGGCAGAGAGGAGGTTGGTGCCATTGTCGCAAACCACCATTCCTGCCTTAAGTTGGCGTGGCGTCAACCACCTCTGAACCTGCCCCTGCAGAGCTGACAGAACCTCTGCCCCAGTGTGGCTCCTGTCCCCCAAGCACACCAGCTTAAGCACCGCATGGCATCTTTTGGCCTGCGTACTTGCGTAGCCCCTTGAACGACTACGGAGCACCGCTGGTTCCGAGGAAGAGGCCATGGAGGAAGAAGAAGAGGAGGGGGTGGAGGAGAGAGGTGTGTCACAATCATTAGCATTTTGGAGGCGTGGTGGCGGAACAACCTCCAACACTACTGCACCTTGTCCTGCATCCTTCCCAGCTGCCAGCAGAGTCACCCAATGCGCCGTGAAACTTAGGTAACGTCCCTGTCCATGCCTGCTGGACCATGAGTCAGCGGTAATATGCACCTTACCGCTGACCGCCCTGTCCAGCGAGGCATGGACATTGCCTTCCACATGCTGGTAGAGAGCCGGAATCGCCTTCCATGAGAAAAAGTGGCGTTTGGGTACCTTCCACTGAGGAACCGCACATTCCACAAACTCACGGAAGGGGGCAGAGTCTACCAACTGAAAAGGCAGCAGTTGAAGTGCTAGCAATTTTGCCAAGCTAGCATTCAACCGCTGGGCATGTGGATGGCTGGGAGCAAACTTCTTTCGGCGGTGCAGCAGCTGGGGCAGGGAAATTTGCCTGGTACAATCTGACGTCGGTGTACCAAAATCAGATTGCCCACAAGTACTTGGCTGTGACACACCTAATTCTACACCTTCATTCCTCTCAGTGCAGGTCTCAGAGAGGACTGAAGGTCTAGTGGGGTTGGAAATCTCAGCTGATGAGGAGCAAGGAGAGGTCCTCTTTTTCTTTGGTGTGGGTCTTTTAGATACGCTTGCCAACGAACTGCATGGCAGGTCAACATATGTCTGGTCAAGCATGTGGTACCCAAGCGGGAGATGTTTTGGCCACGCGAGATACGCTTGAGACATATGTTGCAAATAGCAGCGGTGCGATCTGATGCACTCGTCTCAAAAAAGGCCCACACCAAAGAACTTTTTGAATAACGCGCAGAGACTGCAGTGCCCTGCACATGTGGAGCTTTAGGGTGTGATGCAGTCAATGTGCTGCCCTTAGGCTGGCCCCTGGAGGGCATCCTGCCTCGTTGGTGATGTGCCGCCTCCTCCTCCTCCTCCTCCTCCTCCTCCTCTCTCCTATCAGGCACCCACGTTGAGTCAGTGACCTCATCATCCCCTCCCTCCTCATCACTGGAGCAAACCTGGCAGTATGCTGCAGCAGGGGGAGCATGACTGCCAGATTGCTGTCCTTCTTGGGCACCCCCTCTGTCCGTGCTCATGTTACTGCCTTCATCGAGCTCAGTATCATCATCAGAGCCTTCCAAACGCTGGGCATCCTCCTGGAGCATGTACCCAACACTGTGGTCAAACAGTTCGAGGGACTCCTCAGGAGGACATGGTGGGGCTAGGGAAGGAGTCACTGATGACATTGAGCAGAGGGAAGAGGCCGCTGCTTTGCCAGACAAAGTACCCTGGGCATGGGTGAGAGAGGATGAGGAGGATGAGGACGGCTTGGTCATCCACTCGACCAAGTCTTCCGCATGTTGCGGCTCAACATGGCCAGCTGCCGAAAAAAAGGCCAAGCGTGTCCCATGGCCACGTGCTGATGAGGATGCACCGTCTCCACGACCAGCACTAGACACAGAGCCTGCTTGCCCTCTCTTATTGGCTTGTGACTGTCTGCCTCTCCTTCTTGGCCTTCCAGACATACTAATGGCCTGTAGCTGCACTAAGCTGGGATATATATATATATATATATATATATATATATATATATATATATGCACTGATACTGCAGCTAGCAAAATCAACTGCCTGCCTGTAGTATGAGAACACCACCAACCTTCTACAGGTAGCTTTAGCTGAACACTGTGAGGTGGACGCACCCCACTAACTTGTAGGTTTAGCTGAACACTGTGAGCAGGACGCACTGCACTAACTGTAAATAGTCTAGCTGCCTGACTGTGGTACTAATAGGATCAAAAGAACACCAGCAATTTTCTTCAGGTAGCTGTATTTACTGTAACAAGACAAGCCTGCCTGTCAGTAAGAAGATAACAGAAACGGATCTAGCTGAACACTGTGAGCAGGACGCACCCCACTAGCTTGTAGGTTTAGCTGAACACTGTGAGAAGGACGCACCCCACTAACTTGTAGGTTTAGCTGAACACTGTGAGCAGGACGCACCCCACTAACTTGTAGGTTTAGCAGAACACTGTGAGCAGGACGCACTGCACTAACTGTAAATAGTCTAGCTGCCTGACTGTGGTACTAATAGGATCAAAAGAACACCAGCAATTTTCTTCAGGTAGCTGTATTTACTGTAACAAGACAAGCCTGCCTGTCAGTAAGAAGATAACAGAAACGGATCTAGCTGAACACTGTGAGCAGGACGCACCCCACTAGCTTGTAGGTTTAGCTGAACACTGTGAGGTGGACGCACCCCACTAACTTGTAGGTTTAGCTGAACACTGTGAGCAGGACACACCCCACTAACTTGTAGGTTTAGCAGAACACTGTGAGCAGGACGCACTGCACTAACTGTAAATAGTCTAGCTGCCTGACTGTGGTACTAATAGGATCAAAAGAACACCAGCAATTTTCTTCAGGTAGCTGTATTTACTGTAACAAGACAAGCCTGCCTGTCAGTAAGAAGATAACAGAAACGGATCTAGCTGAACACTGTGAGCAGGACGCACCCCACTAGCTTGTAGGTTTAGCTGAACACTGTGAGGTGGACGCACCCCACTAACTTGTAGGTTTAGCTGAACACTGTGAGCAGGACGCACCCCACTAACTTGTAGGTTTAGCAGAACACTGTGAGCAGGACGCTCTGCACTAAATGTAAATAGTCTAGCTGCCTGACTGTGGTACTAATAGGATCAAAAGAACACCAGCAATTTTCTTCAGGTAGCTGTATTTACTGTAACAAGACAAGCCTGCCTGTCAGTAAGAAGATAACAGAAACGGATCTAGCTGAACACTGTGAGCAGGACGCACCCCACTAGCTTGTAGGTTTAGCTGAACACTGTGAGGTGGACGCACCCCACTAACTTGTAGGTTTAGCTGAACACTGTGAGCAGGACGCACCCCACTAACTTGTAGGTTTAGCAGAACACTGTGAGCAGGACGCACTGCACTAACTGTAAATAGTCTAGCTGCCTGACTGTGGTACTAATAGGATCAAAAGAACACCAGCAATTTTCTTCAGGTAGCTGTATTTACTGTAACAAGACAAGCCTGCCTGTCAGTAAGAAGATAACAGAAACGGATCTAGCTGAACACTGTGAGCAGGACGCACTGCACTAAATGTAAATAGTCTAGCTGCCTGACTGTGGTACTAATAGGATCAAAAGAACACCAGTAATTTTCTTCAAAATACTGTAACAAGACAAGCCTGCCTGTCAGTAAGAAGATAACAGGAACGGATCTAGCTGAACACTGTGAGCAGGACGCACTGCACTAAATGTAAATAGTCTAGAAGATAACAGGAACGGCTCTAGCTAAACTGAATACAGTGTATATATATATATATGCAACACCTGGGATGCATATATATAGACAATACACTTTAAGTGCAGCTAACTGACTGACTGTCCTGCCTAATCTAGCTAACTCAAATGAAATGACACTGTCTCTCTCTCTCTCTATTTCTCAGCACACCGGAACACACTGCACAGGGCCGCCGTGCAGGCGGCCTTATATAGTGTGGGGCGTGTACTAAATCCCGAGCCATAATTGGCCAAAGCCTCCTTGGCTTTGACCAATTACGGCTCTCTGTTAAGGCGGCGCTGTGATTGGCCAAGCATGCGGGTCATAGTGCATGCTTGGCCAATCATCAGCAAGCAATGCACTGCGATGCCGCAGTGAATTATGGGTCGTGACGCGCCACACGAATTTGGCGCGAACGGCCCATATCATTCGCAATTCGACGAACGATCGAACAGCCGATGTTCGAGTCGAACATGGGTTCGACTCGAACACGAAGCTCATCCCTAATGGCGCCTAACACTAAACTCGGCGATGCCATTGTATAAGCTTACCTATGCCAGCCGAAACTGCCCTGGCAAATTTGACAAAATATGGTCGGGATGGATAGATGCCTGGGGCACAGAAGTAGTCAATGATCACCAAAATATAGTTGCTGGACCTGCCCTGCAATAGTGTATCACCTTTATGGATTTTTAAATGTTTAGACGTTGTATGAGTTCTGTAAAATTGGCAAATTAGATGAGGTCCTTCCTTCAAATATATCTCTACCTTTGGAGACTTGGCCGCAGGGCAGTATTCCAACATGATAACGACCCCAAACACACCTCCAAGATGACCACTGCCTTGCTAAAGAAGCTGAGGGTAAAGGTGATAGATTGGCCAAGCATGTCTCCAGACTTAAACCCTATTGAGCATCTGTGGGGCATTCTTAAATGGAAGGTGGAGGAGCGCAAGGTCTCTAACATCCACCAGCTCCGTGATGTAGTCATGGAGGAGTGGAAGAGGACTTGAGTGGCAACCTGTGAAGCTCTGGTGAACTCCATGCCCAAGAGGATTAAGGCAGTACAGGAAAATAATGGTGGCCACACAAAACATTGACACTTTGGGCCCAATTTGGACATTTTCCCTTAGGGGTGTACTCACTTAAATTGCCAGCGGTTTAGACATTAATGGTTGTGTGTTGATTTATTTTGAGGGGACAGCAAATTTACACTGTACAACTTGTACACTCATTAATTTCCATTGTAGCAAAGTGTCATTTCTTCAGTGTTGTCATATGAAAAGATATAATAAAATATTTACAAAAAATGTGAGGAGTGTACTGACTTTTGTGAGATACTGTATATATATTTATATCAGTGTACTCGTGGGCCAAAAATCTTTTTTTTTTTTTTTTTTTTAATGGAGCTAAGTGGTACTTTGTGGGCTATAAGAACGTCAGTCACTATGAAGTGAAACATTACACAAAGTATTTTCTTTGTTTTTGTGTACTGAGACTTTTTAAACCCTTTGCCTAAATTCTTGTTGTGACAACCAGAGCTTGACTGTAAGCTTAACCATCATGGTAGGACAGATCAAACCTTCCCCACTCTATTTTTAACCACCTCCATACCACTGTATTGTAATAAAATGGCAGGAAGGTAGACAAGTACTTCTGGAGTTTTATGAAGAGCACTTCAGAAATCCCACTCGGATAGCCAGTGCGCTCATGAATGGTTGTGATCTGAGCTCTCAATGGACAGCTCATTGGACAGCTTAGATCACAGTCATAGTGTATAGAGTGAATCAGAGTGGCTCTGTACCCTGTAATTGCTGTAAACCAGTCACAGCAATCACAAGTATAAACACTAGAAAACTAGTAGTATTTACAAACATTCAGCACATTCACAATTGAGGAAGCTCCCCTTTCTTCATTGTGAATAGACTGAATGTTTCTAAGCACAAGAGGAAGGTTTGTTTTCAACCGCTTCACCTTTTTGGATGTACTACATACATCCAGAGAGTGAAGGATTTAAAACAAGCTCATGGTTGCTACTAAACTTGTACTTGTTTTGTTCAGCTGGCTTCTGGCTGTCATGTAAAAGTGATCTGAGCAGAGGGCCCTCCCACCCTTCATGGTTCTGTAAACTGATGACCTGTAAGGGCCTTTAAAGCATCGCCTATGAAGAATTTGGGGGACCATAGTTAGTCATGGATGCACATAATTGTAATGCTCCGTACACACGGTCGGATTTTCCGATGGACAATGTTCGATCGGAGCGTGTTGTCGGAAATTCCGACCGTGTGTGGGCGCCATCGGACATTTTCCATCGGATTTTCCGACACACAAAGTTGGACAGCAGGAGATAAAATTTTCCGACAACAAAATCCGATCGCGTCAATTCCGACCGTGTGTGGCCTGTTCCGACGCACAAAGTGCCACGCATGCTCAGAAGAAATTCCGACACGGGACAGCTCGTTCTGGTAAACTTAGCGTTCGCAATGGATACAGCACTTTCGTCACGCTGCAATGTAAAAAATGGTTTAATACAGCGCACTCTCTTCTTCTTTATAATGTGACAAGAATTAAGTAGTTTTGCTGCTCATATTCACACACACTTCTCACAAACTTTTATTTGTGTTTTTTTAGTGGGATTCCCTCAATATATTGTTATTAGTTGTCACATCTGACAGTTTTATATTTTTTATGTTTTTTTTTTTTTGTTTTTAAGCCTTTTTTTTTCTTTAATGTTTGGATTTTTTCCAAGGCTGATCTTTGTTCAATGTTATTTTTATTTTTACTCCAGAATATTTTTGTGTGTGTTTTGTGTGGCAAGTTACCCCAACACCATTGATATCTTTTATTATTTAATCTCCAGGAGATTGTTTGTTGTTGGTGTCCCTTGTTCATTTCACATTGTATATTAGAAATGTACCTGAATCCTCACAAACAAACTGTCCTTTTTGAAGTAAAACACATAGGAGAGTATAATTCCAAACAAAAATCCTTTATTAAGGGATCAGAACCAAACAAAGAGGAAGGCAACACTGGATCAACATGAGAAATTAGTGAAGCCTGGGACCCCCACGGCAGACATCAATTCTTCAACATCAAAATTGGTGGCCTGAGGAGTCCATATGTAAGGGAGGGCAGTCTGGTCCGGGATTCACAGAGATCTGGATAGCAGCAGATGACATCAGTGTCCCCAGGCTGTGGTACCACAAGAGGCTGCATTTTTTGGCCGACCAGACTGGACCCAGGGCAATCACTGTCTGGTCTTCCTTTCACGCTTCCTTCCGGGCTGTGGCTGTGCAGTTGGAGATGTGGCAGGAGGAGGAGTAGGACCTGGAGGAGGAGGAGGACTGGGGGGACCTGGAGGAGGACTGGGAGGACCTGGAGGAGGACTGGGAGGACCTGGAGGAGAGGGAGGAGGAGGAGGAGGACCATCCCAAAGCTGTGTGTGAGGTGTAATTTGGCCCCTCATACCTTTCTCCAGAGCCTCTGATATGAGGGCCTGACACATGGCTTTTTGGCCCTCCTCCATCCTCTGCATTTTATATGCTATGAATGCAGCAATGTTCTCCTCCATGGTGTGTGGTGCTCCCAGGACCTCTGTAGCCCTCCAAAAGAATCTGATAGCCGCCTCCTCTAGGGCACTCGTCCTACTGCCACTTTCTCTTTTCAGGGGGGGTGGAGGGACCTGCAGATCAGCCAGCTGGCTCGGCCCGGCCACCTCCTGGCTGAGACTTCCCTGTGTATGAAAAAGGGACATAGTTGTAATGTTTTGCATCATCAATCACAATCCTAAATTAGTACTCCAAACTAACATCTAGTTAACATCATTGATTGGACAAGCAGAAATATTTAGAGGAATGCTATACCTGGCTCAATCTGAGCTCCTCCACATGTGGCCTGGAAGGCCCAGGTTGGGCGTCAGAAGCCTCAGCCAGGGGGGAAAGAAGCGTGGAAGGAAGACTGGAGAGGGATGGCCTGGGTTCAGTCTGGCCTGCCAGAAAGTGCAGCCTGTCGTAGTACAACATCCTGGGGACATAGATGTCATCTGCTGCTCCGGATCTCTGTGAATCCAGGACTATCTTGCACTCCCTCAGATATGTGCTCCTCAGGCCACCAATGAAAATCTTTAAATAAGTGATGTCTGCCGTGGGGATCACCTGCTTCACAATTTCACACAATTGCTCCAGTGCTGCCTTCCTCTTTGCTTGGTTCTTGAAATGGGGGTGGGTAATCTCCCACAGACAGGGCAGCTCACTTAGCATATCAATGAATAGTGACATGAAGTCAGTATCTCTCATTAAGATATCCATGTTCACTGCAAGACACAACACAAGACAAAGCCTAATGTCAGACAAAACTCTCCTAATCTTGTTACAATATAGGCCTCAATCTAGAAGCAGTATAGGCACAAGTTTGTCTCTTACCTTCGTTCTTACGATCGGCGCGTCCAATGCTCCTTCCTCCGCTCACAGATCGTACATAATAAGCACGCGTGTTACGCTTTATACACACTGCGCATGCGTGTAACTCCGCCCGCCCCTGACGTTCTTTCTAGTGTATTCCCCGCCCCTTTTCGTTCGGCGCAGTGGGTGAAGAGCATGATGGCAGAGTTACAGCAGGTGCGGGCTAATTATAGCAACGAGGAGGAGGAGGAGGAAAGCCCTGGTCCAAGCACGTCCCGATCCAGAAGGAGACCTTTTAAGGCCACAAATATGTCGTTTGGGGAGATGTTGGAGATGGTACACATCATGAGGAAGTCCGACTATGACGGAAAATATGGGCCTTACCCCAACCCGAACATCCGAAAGGCCAAAATCATTGGTAAAGTGGTCCGGAGTCTGGAGAGGAATTTCGGGGTACGAAGATCTAAAGATTAGCTCAGGAAGCGGTGGTCGGACCTGAAGTTGAGAGAGCCAGAGCAGTACCGAAAGATCCGGAGAGTGCTGCAAAAAAGTAAGTAGTTGTGCTGTGTTCCTATTCTTTCTGTCTTTATTACGTTCGTTCTGCTCCATATGCTTTTATTAATTGTAACGTTTAAAAGGGCAACTTTAATGTTCATGGGCCCATTATTTGTTCGTATCAAACATTTTTATTTCGGCCTCTAGAACACCATTGTTTAGGCCATATGCATTTTCACACATTTTTTGGGGCCTACTTGGATGCCAAATATTTGTTTGTGTAGATGGGTTTGTTACTAGAATGAAATGACAACTAGATTGTGTGTAAAGAGAGGACACTGAGCAGCTGTTTTCACATCTGGACACTGGAGCACTAGTGTGGGACCCCAGAACACCATTTTTATTAGGGGGGAACACAGGTGCTCCAGTGTATACTATAGGGGGGCTACATCTGTGAAGCTTGTACCAAACATGTAAAGTATTGCAGCTTGACAAAGGGCAATAAAAAAAATATACATCTTGGAACTCGGCTAAAATAGACAATTGTACCCCACTTCCAAGCAATGTTTCCTATTTCTATAGTTCTGCCATCAAATATCTGTGTGCTAAGTATACCATTTTTGTTTTACATAGGGGAGAAAAGACTCGGAGGACAGCCCTCATCCGAGGAGACCACAGACCCCCCACCTATGGAAGAAGGTGAAATACCCCCAAACGAAGAAGAAGAGCAGGAGGAAGAAGAAGACGTGGTGGAGATTGGCACCACAACAGGTGAGTGTCTGCGACCACAGACTCAGGTAAACGAGATGGATGGTGGCAGATTTTTGAGACCTTTTTTTTGTTCTTTATCTCTTTTTAGGTGATCGTGATGTGAGGGATCCTGAACGCTTTACTTCAGAAAGTGCCCAGATACTTATCGGGGAGATCATGGGGTGTAATCTCCAATTGCAAAACATCCAGAAACAAATCAGTGATGTTATTAAAAAAAATAATAACATCATTGATGTTTTGGGGCGAATTTAAACCCCACAAAATCACCTGTTTTATTGTGGTCCAATCTTCCAAAAATTTTTAAAATGTTTAGAAAAGCCAAATTTGGAGGATGCACACAGTGTGCCAACATGTGCTATCTGCCATCACGGGAGATCAATGGACGCGTTTTGGGGGTGCAACACCTTCCTCAATTATAAAGTCGCATTGAGGAAAGGCTTTCTCCCCCAAAACACGTCCCTTGATCCCCCCTGATGGCAGATAGCACATGTTGCCATTCGTAAATTGGTGTGCATCTTCCAAATTTGGCTTTTCCAGGGGTGATTTCCCCCCATCTGAACGCTAGATCAAACCCAGTTCCTAAATACTGATGTCTGATATAGCCTTCAGGTTTTACCTAATGTGAACTTTGTAAGTTCAAGTTTTTTGGCTTTCTTGTTGGTTTTACACAGGCCTGTTTTATCTGAAATGGATATTTTGATTTTTCATAATGCTACTGCAAACATTGTTATACAACAAACATGTTGGTTTGTTTTAAAAACCTTTGGTAAATGCGCATGTGATTGTGCAGGTATAAAAAAGTGCCTTACTCAAGAATGTGTGGATTATTGTCTCAACACTACAACACTTTTGGGGTGATGTAATTGTTGTTTTATGCACAAATGGGGGTTATTTCCTAAGGGCAAATCCTCTTTGCACTACAAGTGCAGGTTCAGTGCAGTTGCAAGTGCACTTGTAGTGAAATGTGTTTTTGCATTTAGGAAGTACCAGCCAACACTGTTTTTTATAAGGTTACCCAATCACGACATTTTCTGCACCCAACACATTTCTGTCAGGGTCAGCTAAAACAAACACAAGCAGTAAATGTCCACCAAGAATTTCTTTTGGTTGTTTTTTATTTGAAAAAGGTGTCACAGATTGTCTGGCATATTGATAGCCCCCCTACCCGCAAAGAACTCCAGGTATCGTAACCGGACATCACGGGCATTCAGGGAGGGCAAGCCAGGACGGCCGCTTTCAAGTGCCGTCATTGTTGATGTATTTGGGATTCCGGCCTCAGGCCCAACTGAGCCAGCATAGTTGGCTGAATGTTTTCGTAGAAAATTATGGAGAACACAGCAGGCAAGTATTATATGGTTCAGTTTATACTCCGCCATATGGATGGGTGTCATAAATAATCGGAACCAGCTGGCCAGGATTCCAAATGTGTTCTCCACCACTCTTTGGGCTCTGGCCAGCCGGTAATTAAAAACCCTCTGTTCCGGGGTGAGGGTCCTCATCGGGAATGGCCACATCAGGTGGTCCCCCAGCGCAAATGCTTCATCAGCAACGAACACAAATGGGAGACCTTCAACATTGTCCTCTGGAGGTGGCAAGTCCAAGCTGCCATTCTGGAGACGCCTGTAGAACTCCGTCTGGGCGATCACTCCACCATCGGACATCCGGCCATTCTTCTCCACGTCCACATACAAGAAGTCGTAATTAGCCGACACCACCGCCAACATCACTATACTATTAAACCCCTTGTAATTATAATAGTACGACCCCGAGTTGGGTGGTGGGACGATGTGGACGTGTTTCCCATCAATTGCCCCTCCGCAGTTAGGAAAGTCCCACCGCTGGGCAAAGTGGGAGGCCACAGTCTGCCATTCCTGTGGCGTGGAAGGAAACTGTTGAGGAAAAAACAATAAACATTACTATTTTTTCACAGAAACCTGGCAAACAGATTAGACACAAACATTATGGGTCAACCTCCAGATAGCATTTATTAAGGGGAATTTAACAACAACAAAGTATAAGGTACACCTATCATATTCCCCCCCCCCCCTCTCATGGGCCATTTCTAACATTATAGGGGGGGGAACTCTTGGACAGATAACCCTCTTCACTTCACTGAGAGATGAATGCCTAAATACAGGGTATTACTTGGAACAGCCCCTCCTTAGTTACACTATTGGCAGCCCACTGGACAGGTAAGAAGTGTCATAATACAAAGATATAAATACACACTGTACACATTTGAGCACATTTGGACATTCTGCTATTACCTATCAAGATCATAATAGGATACAAGAACTTTAAACAGTACCATTGGAAAGTATACAGGCAGGCCCTTGCACTACATGCTTTGGGGAATTAATCCATAAATCTGAGCACTAAAGAGATGGGTATAGTGTGTATGGGTTTGGCAAAGTCAGCAGATAGATGATTGAGGATAGAGAATTGGGATCAGCTGACTTAGCAGTTGGGGGAGGGAGGGTTACAAAAAATTTGGGGACACCACAAAAAAAAGCCTCTGGCCCTCTGCCTGAATTTAAATCAAAAATAACATTTCAAAACATTTTAGGGGGTGTTTGGGGTAAAGCACTACTATGGAGCTGATAAAATACATTGTTAAGTAACTACATGAGGTGAATATAGGGCAGGAGACACCATGCTGGGGAGGTTATTGAAGGGCAAATATGTATGAAGGACCTTAAATAATAATTACATAAAAATCCAGCATGCATGAGGACAAAGGGGACATTCACAGCATATTCCAATCATGGTAATTAGGGAATGAGGAAAGAAATACAATATATTATCAAACATTCAATACAATAAAATGTGATATTAAAGGATAAAAATCTTACCTTAATATACTCCTTCTGCAGGACCTGGATGATGGCAGAACAGGTCTCTGGGATAATGATCCCCAGAGCCTGGGGGAGATGCCTGTCGAGAACTTCAAGTCCTGCAGGCTTCTCCCTGTGGCCAAATACCGCAAGGTAGCGACCAACCTCTGCTCCGGAGTGATGGCTTGCCTCATGCAGGTATCCTGCCTGCTGATATAGGGGGTCAGCGAAGCCAACAAACAGTGAAATACGGGGTCCGTCATCCTGAGAAAGTTCCTGAAATCATCAGGATTATTCTCACGGATCTCACGGAGCAAAGGCATATGAGAGAACTGGTCACGCTGAAGCAACCAATTCTTGGTCCATGAACTCCTCCCCACCCTGTTCATGGACTGGACTTGTGTCAAGGTCAGGACCCCAACACCAAGCCCCCGCACAGCACGAACTCTACGAGGAGTACGCATACGAAACATGGCTAGAAAACGGTCGGCTGCTCAGAACGAAGTAACAGAACGCACTGAAGAACAGCAAGGCCTGTGAAAAGCGACCTGAAAAACAGCAACGAGCGGACAAGATCGCACAGAAAACTCCAATACGAACTGACTGCACGCACTGAAGAGCAGATACAAACCCACAAGCACAAACTGAACGGCAGAAAACGATCTGAAAGCCACGAGTCTGAAAAAGCGCGAATCGTCTCTCACCAAACTTTTACTAACACGAGATTAGCAAAAGGAGCCCAAAGGGTGCCGCGCTTGGTTCTGAACTGGCCTTTTCTAGTCTCGTCGTACGTGCTTGACGTCACCGCGTTCTTGGCGATCGGAAATTCCGACAACTTTGTGCGACCGTGTGTAGGCAAAACAAGTTTGAGCCAACATCCGTCGGAAAAAATCAGAGGATTTTGTTGTCGGAATGTCCGAACAAAGTCCGACCGTGTGTACGGGGCATAAGACTTTTGGGATAATGTTAAGGCTTGACATGTTTAGTATTATATTGTGTTTGTTTGGACTTAAATTCTGGTGTATTTTTTTCTAAAAATGTGTTTAATAAATAGTTGTGCAAATATTACATGAAAAAAATATTGTAACAATCATCTTTTTATTCTACAAGGCCTCTGCTTTCAGGGGTTTTTATGTACCATATATACTCTAGTATAGGTCGATCCGAATATAAGCCGAGGCCCCTAATTTACCACAAAAAACTGGGAAAACTTATTGACCCAAGTATAAGCCGAGGGTGAGAAATGCAGCAGCTACTGTAAGTGGAAAAGAGGGTCAACAATGCCCATCTGCAACTGCATGCCTCCCTGTGTCCTGTGCATGCCTCCCTGTGTCCTGTGCATGCCTCCCTGTGTATACCTCCCTGTGTCCTGTGCATACCTCACTGTGTCCTGTGCATGCCTCCCTGTGTCCTGTGTATACTTCCCTGTGTCCTGTTAATGCCTCCCTGTGTCCATTACAGCCTACATGTGCCAATCTGCATCCTCTCTGTGCCGATCTGCAGCCTCTGTGTGCCGATCTGCAGCCACCATTGCCTGGTCAGCGTGTTATAAAAACATTTGGCGGCCATTCCAGTGTTCAAAAGCCGTGCCTCCTCCTCGTCTGTGATAGGCAGAACACTCAATTTCCCAGCAGTCAGTGTTCAGCCTATCACGGACATTTGCTCATCCTCATACCATGGACGAGGATGAGAGGATGTCCGTGATAGGCTGAACACTGACTGCTAGGAAATTGAGTGTTCTGCCTATCACAGACAAGGAGGAGGCACGGCTTTTGAACACTGGAATGGCCGCCGATTGTTTTTATGATACGCTGGCCGTGGTCTGTCTGCATGATATGCTGATCAGGTAGGCAGACGGCGGTGACTCGAGTATAAGCCGAGGGGGGGCACTTTCAGTCTAAAAAAAGGGCTGAAAATCTCGGCTTATACTCGAGTATATACGGTAATTTTTTAAGACAAAAATGCAAATTTTAATGTAGCGGTACCCCCATAGGAGCTGCTGGTAGTTGTGGTCCGTCTGGCACCCTGCCCTAGCCAGGCACACAGTTCTCATTCACCCTCAGGCAGAAAACCAGTCCTTGAACTTTGTTTTTTGTATTTTTATTGAGAGGATTTAACTTGGATGGGGAAAGGGAATTATGAGTAGAAACAGATACATGGACTTCAAAACTATATACATCTCCAGTATATACATTTCCTCTCTTCCTTTAGCACAAACTTGCTTGCAGACTATCACTCCCAGGACCAGCTAGCACTGATTTGCAGGCCTGACACTGGATCAGTCAGGCCTAAAGTGAATGCCCTATGCAGGCAGGGACCCCGGACCCTATGGTGTAGCAAAATATATATAGTTCCAATGCTAGCTGCCCACGTGGCTACTGAGCCCACTACCACATCTTTCAGCTCCCCCAAAGGTCACCAGAGCCTAGCACTCCATCTCCAGCTTTTACCCTGAACAACTATTTCCCAGCTGGGCTGACCCTGGGTATTTAAGGAGGCCTGCCCCCTGCCAATCCAGACTGGGGATTGGTCAGGGCTCCGCAGAACATTCCAGGCAGCACCACCTCCCCTCTCCTCCTTCCTTTCCAGAAGGTTCCAGAATGTCCTGGAAAGAAATGGGAGGTCTTAGTGATGCTATCTGTGAGTCAGCCAGCTCTGCCTGAGTTACTACCAACCCAGATCAAAACAACAGACAGAGCACAATAGAGGGTGCTACACTAGTATGTGCAAAAAAAGAAAAAAATGCTCTAGAGGGGAACTAGTTAACCACTTCCCGCCCGGCATATAGCAGATTGACGGCCGGGCGGTGGTTCCGTTATCCTGACTGGGCGTCATATGACGTCCAGCAGAATAACATGCCGCTGCGCGCCCGCGGAGGCGCGCATTGTGGCGATTGGTGGAGCGATGTGTCAGTCTGACACACCGCTACACTGATCTTGGTAAAGAGCCTCCAGCAGAGGCTCTTTACCACGTGATCAGCCGTGTCCAATCACGGCTGATCACGAGGTCAATAGGAAGAGCCATTGATCGGCTTTTCCTCACTCGCGTCTGAAAGACGCGAGTAGAGGAGAACCGATCGGCGGCTCTCCTGACAGGGGGGGTCTGTGCTGATTGTTTATCAGTGCAGCCCCCCCTCAGATGACCACACTGTACCACCAGGGATGCCACTAGGACCACCAGGGAAGGGGGCAACATGTGGATGGCCAGGTATGTACCCCATGGCCATCCACATGTGCCCAATGTGCCCAGTCTGTGCCCAATCTGTGCCAATCAGTGCCCACAAATGGGCACTGATTGACACCATTATATTTCAGTGATGCCCAGCAATGCCACCCATTAGTGTCATCAGTGCCACCAATTTCATCAGTGCCACCCATTAGTGTCCATCAGTGCCCACCTATCAGTGCCCATCCGTGCCACCTATCAGTGCCACCCATAAGTACCCATCAGTGCCACCCATAAGTACCAATCAATGCCACCTACGAGTGCCCATCAGTGCCGCCTATGAGTGCCCATCTGTGCCACCTATGAGTGCCCATCAGTGCTACATACCAGTGCCACCTATCAGTGCCCATCAGTGCCACCTATCAGTGCCCATCATCAGTGCCCGTCAGTGCTACCTCATTAATGCCACCTCATTGGTGCCACCTCATTGGTTCCCATCAGTGCCACCGTATCAGTGCCCGTCAGTGCAGCCATATCAGTGCCCATCATTGAAGAAGAAAACGTGCTTATTTGCAAAAAATTTGAACAGAAACAAAGAAAAACTTGTTTTTTTTCAAAATTTTCGGTCTTTTTTTATCTGTTGCGCAAAAAATAAAAACCGCAGATGTGATCAAATACCACCAAAAGAAAGCTCTATTTGTGGGAACAAAATGATAAAAAATTTGTTTGGGTACAGTGTAGCATGACCGCGCAATTGTCATTCAAATTGCGACATCGCTGAAATCTGAAAATTGGCCTGGGCGGGAAGGTGTCTAAGTGCCTGGTATTGAAGTGGTTAAAGGAGTTGTAAAGGCAGAAGTTTTTTATCTTAAGAGCCCTTTCACACTGGGGTGGCGTCAGCGGTAAAGCGCCGCTTACAATTGTAAGCGGCGCTTTACCGTCGGTATGCGGCCGCTAGCGGGGCGGTTTAACCCCCGCTAGCGGCTGAGAAATGGTTAAAAACCACCGCAAAGCACAACTGCTGAGGCGCTTTGCCGGCAGTATAGCCGCGCCGTCCCATTGATTTCAATGGGCAGAAGCGGTGAAGGAGCGGTATACACTCCGCTCCTTCACGGCTCCGAAGATGCTGCTAGCAGGACTTTTTTTACCGTCCTGCCAGCGCATCGCTCCAGTGTGAAAGCAGCGGCACTTTCGGGTCGGTTTGCAGGCACTATTAATAGTGTGAAAGGACCCTAAGATAAAACACCTTTTGTGTGTAGCAGCCACCCCAGCATCCCCCTAATTACTTACCTGAGCACCATCTCTCTCCAGCAATGTCCACAAATGTCTAAGCCATCCGGGACACTCCTCCTGATTGGCTGAGACACAGCAGTGGTGCCATTGGCTCCCGCGGCTGTCAATTAAAGTTGGTCAGCCAATCAGGGGAGAGAGGGGTCGGGGCTCCTTGTCTGAATGGACACACAGAGCTGTGACTTGGCTTCAGTGCCCCCATAAGAAGTTGCTGACTGTGGGGGCACTCGATAGGAGGGAGGGGCCAGGAGCAGCAAAGAGGGACCCGAGAGGAGGAGGATCCAGGCTGCTCTGTGCAAAACCAACTGCACGGAGGAGGTAAGTATAACATGTTTGTTATTTAAAACAAGACTTTACAATCACTTTAAAGTGGTTGAAAAGTCATCAGCATCAGTCACATTTGGCTGCACAGGGCAAGCATTGTCAATGGAAGAAAAGAGGGTTGCTGAATGTCTGGATTAGACAGATTAGGTTATTACATTTCTCAAATAAATAAAGGGGGAGGGGTAATTCTTTCCTGGAATTTGACTTTAAGGTGTGTGTGTTGGGGGAGGGGTACAAGCAATATATCACACAGAACTGGCAGGTAGTGTGTGAGTCAGCGCTCACTGGCAGCTATAAGGTGGACCATAAGGGATCAATAACAGAGAGGAGGAGAAACAACAACATACCCAAAATGAATTAATAAAAAATAATAAAAAATTAGCCCATACAGTCCAAAATAGTAAGGAATATCAATGAGAAGTCCACAGGTGGATGGGGAGGGGGATAGGGGTGACGCCCTCTCTCTGCTGTTTTTGTTTGTGTTGGGGAGGGGGATTGGGGTTGAGTTAAAGTGCCACTGACAACCAATAATTGTAGGGATTGTTTTATTTGAGGTCTTAAAGAACCACTGTCCACTAATAATCACAAGATTGTTTATACCAAAGGTAAAGAAAGTGAAAGTCAAATGTAAGCAAACCCACATGTGTGGTCAGTTTCCATTTACACTAAATACCACAAAAAGCAAGTTCTATCTGTCTTACAACATGATATAAGATTAATTTGGGTACAGTGTTGCATTACCATGTAATTTTCAGTCAAACTATCACAGCACTGAAAAGGGGTATATACTGTACACGCTAGCACTCAACAGAAAAACTACAGTAACAAGTTCTGTTTAAAATGTTGCTTTACATTCAGCATGTTATTGCTCATATACAGCCTTACCGTTTTGAGAATCATTTATTCCTCCTACTTTTAGTTCCCACAAGGTAAAACAGAGACAAGTCAAAAAGGCAGAACAGGCTTTGTTCAGATTACTGTTCCTTGAAAAATAGAAAAATGTCATTAGTGTAACTGATCGAGAAACATGTAGCTACAAAATAATAATAATTAAAAGTATTTAGAGAGAATAGAGAATAAATACACTAAGCCCCCATTCACACAGGTGCAACGTGTCATGCAATTTGACAGTTCCAAATCGCATGACAATTCGCACCCTATTGTCAGCAATGGAACCATTAAAATCGGTGCAACTCCAGCTTTGCGATTTCAGGTGCGACTTGCATAGACATCTGTGCATGAAGTCGCACAGATGTCAGGCAAGTTGCACCTGAAATCGCACTGACCTGCGGTTTTGAAATTGTGCCACTTCAAGTGAAGTTGCAAGATTTCAAAGTCGCATTCAGTGTGAACCAGGACTTATTGATAATTAATCTTGTTCTTGTAACTGCAGGCTTCCTCCCAACTGCACAACCAGTCCACCAAAGCAGCTTATTTTCACTGCTCCAACAGTCGCTTGCATTCTGACACCATCACACTCAATTCAGGGACAGCAGTCCCATAGCTCCCAACTATCCCAGATTTCAAGGGACTATCCCTGATTTGGAACAAAGTCCCTCTGTCCCTCTTTTCTTCTCAATTGTCCCTCATTTTGGTCTTATCTATATAATCGTATATAAAATACAATTTTTATCTTTCAAAAAGTGTTTCACAGTGCTAAACTTTTCATATAACATTTAAATTGCTGCATTTGTAAATTTCAAAAGCCACTATAAAGGAATAGTAGTGGTAAAAAAAGCACTTGTGGGTTTAACCAATCTTTTTTTTTATAATTCTCCTTTAAGAGGGCGTGGCAGGGGGTGTGTCCTATGCCTACATACTATTGCTAATACTATTGCTAATAGGTGTCCCTGTTCCCATCTAAAAAAAATTGGGAGGTATGCAGGCAGGTATTGTAAGTGATTATGCCACGGGCCTACTCTTGCAATGTGGGAGAAGCCACACTATACTGCATTTTGATGGTTTTTCAGCCCTTTTGAAGGAGGACTTACTCTGGTTTAAATCCAAAAGTAGCAATGTAGTCCAACCACCAAAGATAGATTACATAGGTTCTTTCCCAAACAGTGCAGAGGCAGCCAGCAACAGTTCACTCACTCTAGTTCATGGAACAGTCTAGAGATTGTCTATTAAAGTTTATTTGCATGTAGAAACTTGTAACAAGAGGGGATTTGGGGTGATGTGGGATACTCCAAAACATCAGGTTTTGTTAGCAGAGAATACTTCTCACTCAGTAACAGTAGCACAAGTACAGGTAGACTGGAACAGTCTATGGGTTCACAGCTGCGGACCATATAGTAAGTAGGAGATCAGGCAAAGGTAGACTGGAACAGTCTATAGGTTCACGTCTGGGGACCATGAAGTAGCTTTAGCATAAGTATGAGGCTCTACTCAAAGTATCCTGACACAAATCAGTCAATTGGTGCTACCTCTTGTAAAGTAGTCCAGTATCCAGTTCAAGGCCCCCAGGGGTAAGCAGCCCCCCTCTTCTCACAACTCACAGATCCATTCCAACAGGAGGGAAAAGACAATCTCCCAGGGATTGGCTAGGCCCTGCTCAATATTCAGGCTAGTCATTTGTAAATTTCCCTCCCTAAGTTTCAGAAACTTATTCCAAAGGCGGGGGGGGGGGGGAAATCAACTCCCAGCCTAACTAGGAGGTTGTTACACCAATATCCCACTTCAATTGGTCCAGCCGTATCTCACACACACACTAGCTATGAACTGCTAGTGGTGGCAGGCTTCCCTGAATTGTGTGCCTGGTGCATGTGTGTGGGCAGCAGGAAAGGTAACTGTGCAAAAATTCCAGCCTACAGGGTTACTTGGGGAACCTAAGAAGCATGTGTGATTGGGATCTGTCCGCTGATCCCCTGTTGATCAGAGCAGAGCAGACAGATGAGCCATCTGTGCATGCTGTTTCTGCAAACCATCCATGGACAGCTCTGCACTACGGGCGGCCGGGAGTTAACTGCACTCTGCTCAGATTTGCCTAGGCAAGGACGGATCCCCTTATGGTTTATTTTTTTTTTTTTTCTTATAGCGTATTGGATCAGTCCAAAAGTAGGCAGTTGTAAATGGACATAAGTTAATTTAGACCTACTGGGCCATAGGGGTGAATAGACCATCTGATCAGGTCCGCCTGAAAAACTGACAGGTGGACCTGTCCGGACCCTTCATGTAAAAGGAGCCTTTGGGAGTATCTCGCCAAAAATGCAGACTTCTGCGGAAATCAGTGGGCCAATCAAACAAGCAGGAAATTAAATTTCTGGGGAAATCCTGTACACTAACTGTATACAGGAGGCCTCCAGGTTGCCATATTTTATTGAATTTTACAGAAAATTACAGCCTGCAGATTGAAAAGGAAAGGCAATTTTTAATAACATTCAACTTCAATATGGCGTGTTTCACAATGGTATATGCTATATCATTTTATTTTTTTATTTGCTATTTATTTTTCCCTACGAAAGTGGAGTTACTCTTTAACCCCTTTGTGCCCACGCTATAGCCGAAAGACAGCTACAGCGTTGGCCTAAATTGACGGGAAGGCAACCATATATGTCCTGCCATGCGGGGTGCGCTCGGCACGCTCTGTGATCAGCGAGCCCCTTACCACATGATCAGCTGTCAGCCAATTACAGCTGAACACGTAATGTAAACAGTCGGTAATCGGCTATTTTTTTTCCTCGCGCTGACAGCAAGAGGAGAAAAGAAAAGCCGATCACCGGCTTCATCTGTGCACACCAGTGCCCCTTGGCAGTTCCCACCAGTGCCACCTACCAGTGCAAATCAGTACTGCCTATTAGTGCCCACCAGCGCCACCTATCAATGCCTACCAGTGCCGATAAATGCTTCCAATCAGTGCCCATCAGTGCCTCATCATCGGTGCTGGCTATCAGTGTCACCTACCAGTGCCTACCAGTGCCACCTATCAGTGCCCAACAGTGCTACCTATCTGTGGCACCTATTAGTGCCCTTCAGTGCCACCTATCAGTGCCACCCATCAGAGCCACTCATCAGTGCCACCTATCAGTGCCCATCAGTGCTGCCTCATTAGTGCCCATCAGTGCAGCCTATCAGTGCCCATCAATGCAGGCTCATCAGAGCACATCAATGAAGGAGAAAAATTACCCTTTTTGCTAAATTTTATAAAATTTTGTTTTTCAAAATTGTTGGTATTTTCTTGTTTGTTTAGCAAAAATTAAAAACCCCAGTAGTGATTAACCACTTCAGCCCCGGAAGATTTTACCCCCTTAATGACCAGAGCATTTTTTGCGATACGGCACTGCGTCGCTTTAACTGACAATTGCGCTGTCATCCAACGTTGTACCCAAACATAATTGATGTCCTTTTTTTCCCATAAATAGAGCTTTCTTTTGGTGGTATTTGATCACCTCTGCGGTTTTTATTTTTTGTGCTATAAACAAAAAAAGACCGACAATTTTGGAAAAAAAGCAATATTTTTCACTTTTTGCTATAATAAATATCCCCCAAAAATATATAAAAAAAATTTTCTTACTCACTTTAGGCCGATATATATTCTACTACATACTTATGGTAAAAAAATTGCAATAATCGTATATTGATTGGTTTGCCGAAAAGTTATAGCGTGTACAAAATAGGGGATAGATTTAGGGCATTTTTATTATTATTATTTTTTTTACTACTAATAGAGGTGATCTGCGATTTTTATCGGGACTGCAACATTGCGGCAGACAGACCGAACACTTTTGACACAATTTTGGGACCATTGACATTTATACAGCGATCAGAGCTAAAATTAGCCACTTATTACTGTATAAATGTCACTGGCAGGGAAGGGGTTAAACGCTAGGTGGGATTGAGGGGTCAACTGTGTTCCCTCAGTGTGTTCTAACTGTAGGGGGGATGGGCTACCTAGGACATGACTGGGATTTTTCATTTCACTCTTTCACCTCACATGGGACAGCTCATTCTGCTGCTGCAAGCCATTGATCCTATACAGGTAGACATCTTTATCCACCACATCGAGCACTTCTCCGTGCTTGGTCATGTTTTCTATGTTTTTTATATTCACATTCTTTCACGTTTCTTTTTCCTTTCAGGGATTGCCTTTACTGACATCCCTTTTCACATATCTGCAGTATTGCACACATTTTTCCTTATCCATCTTACCATCGCAACAGGTTGGTGTATTTGTGCATTCATGCGTTCTATCATATACTCTGTTACTATTTTGCTAATTTAGCAATTTTTGATTATATACATATCACATTACAATTTAGCTGACACCTGAACGGATTATTTAGGATCTCCAAGGTCATTCATTTCTACCCATGCCATGTCCGCCTTTCCACTGTTCCCTGGTCGGCACCACTTCCTCAGCTCCCTTCCCAAGCATATATTGCTGCTATCCTCTGTGAACATAGCCACAGGCACCTAGGCTTTGCCGATTGGTGAATATGGGGTCTTTTTTTTCTGTGATGCCCCTCTTACCATTTGTCCATCATTTATTCATGTGTTACATTACTTTTTGATTATTCATTTCCAGATATATCCCACATGCATCCACCCCTGAGGAGCGAGCCACATCTTGCGAAACTTGTTGGGTGTTATAGATGTCATGTATACTCATGTACTTTAAATGTAATGCAATCTTTAACTATGTGCAATATTGTATCGGCTTTGCCTTTGTATGTTACTTTTTTATGTGTGACTATTTCTGTAATAAATACTTTACTAAATTTAAATTTGTAAATTTTTTCGGCCAATTGTGCACACCTCATTCAAAGTCCTAAGGGCGACATCCATGTTTCTATTGTATTATTAGGGATGGAGGTGTGTTACTGGTGACACCAGACTTTTCTTTTATTTAGGACATGACAGAGGTCACTGCTCTCAATGACAGGGAGCAGTGTATCCCTGACACATCACTAGGCAGAACAGGGAACTGCCTTGTTTACATAGGCAGTTCCCTGTTCTGCCTCTCCTCGCCGGGTTCGCGGGACACCGGCAGACATCGACCCTGCCAGGCCTGCGGGCATGCCCCCGCGGTGCGTGGCAAGTGAGCGCCCGCTGTGCGGCTATGACGGAGGGACCTACGGGTGTGCCCTTTTGCCCACCCGTGCCATGGTGCAATCAGTTAAATACCACCAAAAGAAAGCTCTATTTGTGTGAAAAAAATGATAAAAATTTAATTTGGGTACAGTGTAGCATGACCGCGCAATTGTCATTCAAAATGCGTCAGTACTGAAAGCTGAAAATTGCCCTGGGCAGGACGGGGGTGAAAATGCCCAGTAGGCAAGTGGTTAAGCAACCAGAAAAATATCCACTTTACCATTGTTTTTCCTGTATTTAACTTGTATATTGTCTCTTCAGCTTTGCATTTGTACAGCTTCTGCAAACCTATATATATTTAGTGCGCAGAGCCTACCTGTCTCAGAGAAACATGAATACTATCCTACTGCAAAAACTTTGTAGCCATTTGTTCTTAGCATATTTGAATGCACTACTGTTGTGGACTCCCTCCTTGCTGACCAAGCACCTAATAAAATGATGTTAGTGAAATACACTACAATACATTTGGTATGCAATTTGGCTCACATTGCCCAGGAAGGTTATGTGTGAAAAAAATATAAATTACAAGTTGGTGTTTACTTTGTCTGTAGTATTAATGGTATGTTTTCAGTGTTTCATGAAAGGTATAAAGACATACAGGCATATCCCGCTTTAAGTACACTCACTTTACATACACTCGCGAGTACGGACATACCCACGAGTGACTCTCAAGCTAAAGCTGCAGCTGAGTAATCCGTGCACGGATAGTTCAGATTCCCCGCTACTTGGAAACACACTCCCTGACCCCCCCCCTACTACAGTTCCTGACCCCCCTCTACAGCCCCTGACACCCCCACTACAGCCCCTGACACCCTAGAAGTGAAAAAAAGGTATTGCTTCACTTTATGTACATTTTTGTTTTGCATACATGCTCTGGTCCCATTGTGTACTTAAAAGTGCGGTATGCCTGTATATATTTTAACCACATAAAAATAACCATTGTGCAATAGAATTGTTATATATATGTAATCTAGATGCTTCTGTCAGGTCTTAGTGTAATGAAAGTTCTTACCAAGTAATGGCAGTTTACAACTACTTTAGACCTTAAGGTGATACTAAAGTCTTTTGTTTAAAAATAAAAAACATATTATACTTATCTGCTCTGTGTACTGGTTTGCAAAAAGCAGCCCAGATCCTCTTCTTTTCGGGTCCCTCACCCGCGCTCCTGGCCCCTCCTTCCTGCCCCCACAGCAAGCAGCTTGCTATGGGGGTACCCGGGCCGAGTTGCTGCTCTGTGTGTGAATTCAGACACGGATCTGTGGCCACCTCTCGCTCCTCATTGGCTCACTCACTTTGATTGACAGCAGTGGGAGCAAATGGCGCCACGTTGGTGTCTGAGCCAATGAGGTGAGGGAGCCTGGACAGCCGAGCCTCTTATGCAACATCGCTGGATCGAGATGGGGCTCAGGTAAGTATTAGAATAGCTAGATTAGCTAGTTCATAGCTAATAGAATACTTTTAAAAGAATAGCAGTGTCACATAAAGATTATTTTTCTCAACATTACACTAACCTTTGACTTGAACACAATGTAGATTTCACTTCCATAGATAATCTAATGAATGAAGCATACGCTGCAAAGAGGAATACAAATAATAAAATGGAAAGGAATGCCACCAAAATGGCCTTGGATACAGTTTTTAAAATATTACTGACATTTTCTGTTTGACCAGTCACTATTTATGAATATCATTATGTAGCGCTACCCTTGTAGGGGCTACTGGTATAAACTAGTTCTTCCCAAAAGTACAAAAGCTGACCACCACCACAAGCCCCAGTCCATTCACACCAACTCCAATAACACAGTCTTTTCAAGATGTATTGCTTGAAGAACTTTAACAGGAGAGGGGTTAGGGCATGGGATACTACAAAACGATTAACACATACCAATCAGAAGGCAATCTTCTCCTTAAGTACCTGTGGTTGTTGGACAATCTAATGCCTCACAGCTGGGGACCATGAGGCAATGTTTGAGCAGTCCAAGACCCCACAGCTGAAGACCATGAGGCAAGTCTCTTTGCCATCTGGTTTGCCTTGCACAGATGCACAACTGCTGGTACCCAGTACAATCTCCGGAACACTGCATAGTCACAGTCTCAGTTTAGGGTCTTTACTCACAAGTCCCCAGGGCAAATGCCACCTTCCGGCTTTCTCTGGACATAGTCCTTCTCCAGTCCAGATCCCCTGTGGTGAGGTCCTGTAATCAGCTTCTAGTAAGATCCATCCAGACACTCATCCCTGGCACTGCCACGGCCTCTATAATAGCAGTTGTGCAGTTCATGGGCTGCCTGAGAGCAGAAGCCCCTCTGTCTCTGCAACCCAGCTCTCCAGTGATTCAGACTATTTATCACCCTGCCAGCCCCCTTCTAGACATTCCTCTCCAGAGATTGACTGAGGCATGATACATTTCCATATTGATGATTTGCAATTACATTTCTTAACCCTGTGTAAAAGCAGGAGTGTACCAAGTGTCCTTCTGCTGTGTATCAGTTTATTCATTCTTCTGTTGTGTGTCAGTTAATTCATTGCCATCATAAGTGTATGGATCTTTTCTAAGCATATATATTTTTCAAATATATCTAATTTTGCTTGCTTTCTGTAAATGTAATTGTTCCTGAAACTTTGAACAAATGATTGGAGATGTTTGTATTCTTTATTTTGCATTTCCATCACAAAACAAGGATGCAATACAACATGACAGACTTGAAAATGGTTATTGACTGTCAACCATTGCAAGAACTTGGTTACGGGTTTTAAACCAATTACAACCTAATGTGTGAGAATTTGGCTTTGTGAGACATTTCAAATACATTTAAAAAGACCAAATGTAACCTTAAAGTGATACTACAGGCAAAATAAAAAATGGTGCATATGATGTAGTCTGTCACTAGTATTAACACAGCAGTCCTGGTTGTTCATAAACATATCAAAGAAAATGCATATCTCCCAGAGGAAGTCACGAGGTGTGACGAAACCGGTAGGAGGAGTCTGGCTTACTGTTGCACAAGGAACTAGGAAGTGCTGTGGATAAAATAGGACAGGGGAAATGCCATACGCCAGGACTGCAGACTGGAATATAGGTGACCATTTCACCCTTTTACACCAGCACAGCTCAATGCGGTTTTTAAATATATTAAATATGAGTGTAATGTGATGAGTTTTTAGTTGCCATTAAATCTTTTTAAACAGAATTACACTATTGCACGCCTCTATTATTCCCTGTATGCATATGAGGTGATCTTTGAAAATACCAGACGGAAGTTGTGGCTTTACAGATCAGCATTCTTACCAAGAGGTGGAGTGAATATGGGATCTGCGTTTACCATTAACTAGCCACTATATGGATGATGACCATCTAAGCTGTTACCATTTACTACAGGCTTGTTTTTAAAGCTCTTAAGGTGAGGCATACCTGAAGGGGGAGAGTGCACATTGCATGAAGACACCAATTGTTTTACCTTTTTTCTTTGATATGTTTATGGACTTTTTCTTGCTTATCAATATTGAGGACTGTGTATAACACACACTGAGCACTTGTACTTTTTTCATCTGCTAATGAGCACCTGCACTATTACCATATTTAGAGTTTTAGTATATTGCATAATTCTTAGTGCCGCACATTGGGTATATATATGTTTACATTGTCACATTTTGAGAAAGTGGTGAGTGCTGGCAGCTATTTTATAGTATTTTTTATTTATTTTTCTGGGCTTTTGGATTTTTTTGTTTTTTGAGTTTTAAGTTTTGGCAGCTCACAAGGTTTATACAAATATAAGTCCTGGTTGTTCCCCTGTAAACTTTTATTGCCAAAAATTACTATTTTTACATATGTGCACAAAATGAAAAAAGAGCTCTAGAGTTGAACTAGTTAAAGCAGTAGTAAACGCAAATTTTTTTTTTAATGGGCCTTCTGCAGCTTTGTACCATAATGTGCTAGTATGCACCACATACCTTTTCAAATGAAGCCCTCCAGCACTGAGCTGTCATCGCTCCTGGTGCTTCCATCTTCGCCTAGTCTTCTTTCCGGGTTTGCACTCTCTGGCCGTTTGAATAGCTGGGCCGCAAAGATATAGGCCATTTCCAAGGGACCTACAGGTAAGCTTACCTGTAGGGCAGTTTAACTTTAGAGTTTACTTCTGCTTTAACTGTAATCCAATTATTTCCAATGCTTTGCCTGTGAAGTGCATTGGTAAATGATATAACAGTGGGAATCTTGTTTTGAGCTTTTTGGTATATTCCTAGGTTTTAAAGCTAATATTTTGGCAACTATGGGGACATGAAAGAGGAGGGCTGCATCCAACCAGTCTCATCTGGAGGTGCAGTGAAATATGAGGGGGGCATAATGTCAACAGACTATTATTGTATCCTCTCCTCTCTTAATTGCCTACATTTCTACATGGCTGCAATGAAAATCACATGTATTAGGCCAGCATTTCTCTAACTTTTTTCTAGTCACGCCACCTTTTAAAAGTATGCAAAATTCTAAGACACCCCAGTTTTGATCTTACACACTCCTTCGCACCACATGGAGGAGTTCCCCCTCCACATAAGATTACACCCATCACTTAAGAGTCAGCCCCCTTTACATCACTGTCCCCCCATTACATCACTTCCTTCAAACTAGATTTGCCTCCATCCCATTAGAATCCCCCTTCCCACTGGAGTTCCCCCATCATTTTTTAGTCCCCCTCATCAAAACAGAGTCCTGTCATCATAATAGAGTCCCTCCCCATCACAACAGAGCCCTTACATCACAATAGAGAGCCCTCCCCCCGTCACAGCAGAGCCCCCTTCTTCACAACATAGTCCCCATTTCACAAATAGCAATGAATGATGCCATGCATCCTGATCTGCCCCCATGCACCATAGAAACAACAAATGCAGTGCGATGGAAAGGGGCAAGGAACTGTGTAGCCATGCAGACTTGGCACCTCCGAGGCTGTGCACTGCCCCCCAGCCACTCTACTTCCTGATACCAATGTCACTGGTTCTGGGGTGGTGTGACACTGAAATCTGGGGGGGGGGACCCTCCCCCCAGCACCCCCTTAAATCCGGCCCTGATAAAGAGTGGCACAAATGGAATCTACAGGACAATAAAAGGGTGCTGTTGTAGAGGGGGAAGGTGAATCAGGAGGAAGTAGGTAGTGTTAGCAACAGAACACATGGTAATAGGTGGAATAAGGAAGAAGAAAGGGACAGAGAAAGGAGATGGAAAAGATATGCATCTAGGGGGCAGGAATATGTCAAAAGTAAAGCAACAAGAGTGTCATGGTTATGCAATAGAGTTTTGTCTGTCAGCTTACCTGTCTCCATGTGTTCATCTCTAAAGACCAGCTGACTCTCACCTGACTGCTTTTATAAACTCTCCTCTAGCATGGCTCCACCCCAGCTCCTATCAGAGAACTCTATATTAACCTCTGCACTGCAGGCCAGCCTTGCTGATCAACCTTTGTGTGTTTTGGCTTCCTGTTTCCTGCCTGCCGTGTGCTCTACGTTTGTTTCTGTTACCGACCTTGGCATGTTCTCAACTATTTCTGTCTGCTCGTGACGCTGACCTTTGGAGTGTCCCCAATTATCCCTGTTGCCTGTGACCCTGAACCTTGGCGTGAACTCTGTTGTCCTTGTCTGCTTGTGGCCCTGACCTTGGCTTATTCCCTTACTATCCCTATCCTCCTGTTGCCTACTGTGGGTGTAAGCTGGGGGGACCCTGGGGATCACGACCTGGAGCTAGTTGCCAGGGCCGCCATCAGGGGGGCATTACACCTGTAAGGGGCCCGAATGTTCCCAGGGGCCCGGCCGCCCCTCGTTCTCAGCTCGCGGCTGAGAGGAGAGAAAACACTTTCATTTCAGCAGTTTCTCCCCTGCTTTCATGTGGCGGCTGGAGAGAGGAGAGAATATGGTCACATGATAATCTAACCCACCAGCAGACTTGCAGTTCGGTGCAGCTGTCATTCAGCCGGGCCCCCTCCTCCTATCACGTGTCCCTGTGGCGATCTCTCCTGCCCCTGATCTTCGGTGGAGTCTGTCCCCAGCCTGCCAGTGACCGTCTCAGCCATGATGGTGAGTGGTGGAGGGGAGGGCGGGGGAATGGATTGGCACCTGTGCAGGGCATAGTGCTGGCTGTGGGGCCCGGGGGGCTCTGCGACGAGGGTAACAGTATGTGTTTTGTTCTCTCTTTGTAGCAGGAAGGCCTGGATGACGGACCCAACTTCCTGTCAGAGGAAGACAAAGCGGTAAGTGGCCACATACCCTTCTCATGTCTGTGTGACACCTCTCAGGGAATGGATGTGCCTATGTATGGCAGACATCATGGGCAGCGCCAGTATACAGATGTGCAGCTCATAGATACTCCCCATAGCATACACTACTTCCCATCCATTCATCCCCCTGGCATAGTCTGTGTCTTATTCACTGACCCCCCGTCATAGACTGCCCCCTATTCACTGACCCCCCCCTCGTCATAGACTTCCCCATATTCTCTGACCCCCCCCTGTCAGACTGCCCCCTATTCACTGACCTCCCATCATAGACTGCCCCCTATTCACTGACCCCCCCTCATCATAGACTGCCCCTATTCACTGACCCCCCATCATAGACCGCCCCCTATTCACTGACCCCCCTCATCATAGACTGCCCCCTAGTCACTGACCCCCCCTCGTCATAGACTGCCCCCTATTCACTGACCCCCCTCATCATAGACTGCCCCCTATTCACTGACCCCCCCCGTCAGACTGCCCCCTATTCACTGCCCCCCATCATAGACCGCCCCTATTCACTGACCCCCCCTCGTCATAGACTGCCCCCTAGTCACTGACCCCCCTCATCATAGACTGCCCCCTATTCACTGACCCCCCTGTCATAGACTGCCAGGGCCGCCATTAGGGGGGTACAGGCAGCACCCCCCAGTTCTCAACTCACTGCAGGAGAGGGAAGAGGAGGTGAGATGACACTTTGACTTTTTCGCCCCCCAGTTCTCTGCCTCAGGGGGCCCATGCCTGAAGCTGTGTAAGGGGCCCCAAAATTTCTGATGGCGGGCCCGCCAGTTGCAGCCCAGTCCATCCTCCCCACTAGAGGCTCTGGTGAACACCTGCTGGCTCTTAGACTCCACGCCCCAGGGAATCTTACGCTCTTACCCCGGTGGGATCCGTGTTGGTGTTTCAGCGCCCCTGCCTTCCTTACCACCCTGACTCCCATCCGCAGCAGTCAGCTGTAGGGTTCATTATCTCGCGGTGCACTCCTGATCCCAACGGTGTACATCTGTCACCTAGCCTCAAGGTGACCTGACAGTTTGATCAGCCATGTACCCGGCTGACGTGGCGCTTCCCGCAGCTGATCCATTGCAGGGCATAGTTCGCAGACTCGAGACCCAGGAATCTAATCAGACTCAGGTGATGTGATTCCTTCAAGATCTGGCTTCCCGCTTTGAGCAGCTCCAGGCCTCCTTGGGAAACCCGAACCTGCACCCTCAAGTACAATCAACAGCTGCACCTTTGCACCAGTCGCAGCCACACATTCATATTTACTGCCAGCTCCGTCCCGTTTCTCTGGGGACTCCAAGGCCTGCAGGGGCTTCCTCAGCCAATGCACCATTCATTTTGAGCTCCAGACTCAAAACATTCTGTCTGATTGGGCTAAGGTAGCCTATATCATGTTCCTCCTCTCTGGTGAAGCTTTAGCTTGGGCTGCCCCCCTGTGGGAGAAGAATGACCCGGTGGTTTCCAGCCTGTCCGACTTCTTGAAGCTTTTTCGTAACATCTTTGAGGAGCCAGCTCAGGATTCTTCAGCGACTAGTGCCCTTTTAACGCCTTCGCCAAGAATATTGTTCAGTGGGACAATATGCGCTTCAGTTCCATATCCTCACAGCTGAATTGAGCTGGAACAATGAGGCCCTGGTCGCAACCTTTTTACATGGCCTCTCTGACCGAGTGAAGGACGAATTAGCAGGAAGAGCCATCCCCGCCGGTCTGGACGATGTAATTTCCTTGTGCAATCAGATTGACATTCGTTTCCAGGAGAGGTCCCTAGAAAAAAGATGCCAGCACCCCCTAGGTCCTAGTCAGCCAGAACTCTTCCCCGTCGCCCTGTGGAGCATCCTCTGCCTGCTGAGGAACCTATGCAGCTGGGCCAGACCAGACTAATCCCCGAAGAACGTGCTAGACGCAGAACTCTGGGCTTGTGTCTTTATCGTGGGGGCACGGGTCATTTTCGTGACTCCTGCTCGCTTCGTCTGGGAAACGCTCGGGTCTAATACATTTAGGAGGTGGAGTATTGGACCCAGAAACATCACCTTCTCGTCTTCTTCTTCCGGTGTTCCTCTATGTAGGCCATTCTACCCAATCGGTCCTAGCATATCTGGACTCCAGGGCTGCCGGCAATTTTATGGACTGGAGAACTGCTTCTTCTATGAAGTTTACCCTTTCCCCCCTCGCTACACCACTGGTAGTCTCGGCAATTGATGGCACTGTGCTCCCAGGGGGCCCTATCCATTTCCAGATGCTACCTATTAGGATGTCGGTAGGGATACTCCACCAGGAGTGAATTTCCTTCCTCATTCTACCAAAGGCCTCTATACCCATTGTATTGGGCCTTCCTTGGCTACAGATCCACTCTCCACATGTGGACTGGGTCTCTATACAGATCCTGGCTTGGGGTCCTTCGTGTTTCTCGTCCTGTCTTCTCAAGGTGGCCCCCAAGGAGAGACTTCCCATTGCTACCACATCCGTATCTTCTGATCTACCCGCAGCATACAGCGATTACCGGGATGTCTTCTGTAAGAAGTCTGCTGAGGTGCTTCCTCCCCACAGATCTTTTGACTGTGCCATTGACCTTGTCCCTGCAGCAACTCTGCCCAGGGGTCGTACCTACCCTCTGTCCATTCCAGAGACCCAGGCCATGTCTGAGTATGTCGCCGAGAATCTGGAGAGAGGTTTCATCCGGAAATCCTTGTCGCCTGCAGGAGCAGGGTTCTTTTTCATTGCTAAAAAGGATGGTACCCTCAGACCCTTCATCGACTATCGAGGGTTAAACGCAGTGACTATCAAAAACCGATACCCCTTACCTCTAATATCTGAGCTATTCGACAGGTTGAAGGGGGCTTCCATTTTCACCAAGTTGGATCTCAGAGGTGCATACAATCTCATTAGAATACGGGAAGGTGACGAATGGAAGACTGCGTTTAACACTAGGGACGGGCATTACGAATACCTGGTTATGCCTTTTGGTTTGTGTAATGCTCCAGCTGTGTTCCAGAACTTTGTCAATGAAATATTCAGGGATCTACTGTACCAGTTTGTTGTCATCTATCTGGATGACATTCTCATCTTTTCCGAAAATCTGCTTGCTCACAGAAACCATGTCCGCAGCGTACTTCAACGCCTTAGAGAGAATAATCTCTATGCAAATGTTCCTTTGAATGTTCTGAGGTCCTGTTTCTGGGATGTTTTGTTTCTTGTTTGGGTCTTCGCATGGATCCCGGAAAGGTCTCGGCCATTACCAACTGGCCCCTTCCTGCTAGCCTCAAGGCCACACAGCGCTTTCTTGGCTTCACTAATTATTATAGGCAGTTCATAAGGAATTACTCTTCCATTGCCACCCCTATTATCGCTTTAACTAAGAAGGGTGCGAAGGCCAAAGACTGGCCTCCTGAGGCTGTCTCTGCGTTTCACGATCTGAAACAGGCCTTTGTTTCTGGACCTCTCTTGAGGAGACCAAATCCTGGGGACCCATTTGTTATTGAAGTAGACGCTTCTTCGATGGGGGTGGGAGCTGTGCTTCTTCAGTTCTTTGAGAAGAGACGTCAACCATGTGCGTTCTTCTCCAAAAAATTTTCTCAAGTAGAGAGAAATTATGCCATTGGTGATCGGGAACTTCTCGCAATTAAATTGACATTGGAAGAGTGACGTCATCTCTTGAAGGGTTCCCCTTACTCCATTACGATCTTTACTGATCACAGGAATCTACAATACCTACAGAATGCTAAACGTCTGAACCCCAGACAGGCCAGGTGGAGTCTCTTCTTTTCTCGTTTTAAATTCACGATTATGTACAAACCTGGTTCCTGCAATTGTCGGGCTGATGCGCTCTCTAGGTCATTTGACACTGTGGACGAGGAGCCCACCCCTGATCCTGAGCCGAGCATTCCGACCTCATGCATTGTTGCCCATTCTACCACCCTGGAATCAAAAATTCCTCCTGGCAAGACCTTTGTTCCCACAGAGCTAAGAGAAAAGATCCTTAGTTGGGGACATGATTCCAAGGTAGCAGGTCATGCTGGGTTCCTCCGATCCTTCCTGCTCATCAGTCGTCTCTACTGGTGGCCTAATCTCCGCTCCTATGTTAAAGATTACGTAAAGCCTTGTCATGTCTGTGCTCAGTCTAAATCTTCCACACAAGCCCCTGCTGGTCTTCTCATGCCCTTGCCCAATCCTAAGAAACTCTGGTCTCACATCGCCATGGATTTTATCACCGATCTTCCACTGTTGGAGAATAATACGGCCATTTGGGTGGTAATCGATTGGTTCTCCAGGATGGCTCATTTTGTTCCTCTTCCTGGTCTTCCTGCCCCTGCCTTGATTCCCATTTTTGTACAAGAGATTTTCCGTCTTCATGGTGTTCATTCCCATGTCGTTTCGGACAGGGGTGTTCAGTTTACGTCCCGTTTTTGGAGAGCCTTTTGCAAATCCCTCGACATTACCTTGGATTTTACCTCTTCTTACCATCCCCAATCCAATGGCCAGACTGAGAGGGTTAATCAGGAGTTGGAGGTCTTTCTCCGTACCTTGGTCTCGGCTCATCATGATGATTGGGCATCACTACTCCCGTGGCCAGAATTCTCCCACAATAATCATGTCAACGTTAGTTCTCAGAAAACACCCTTTGTCACTGTTTATGGAAGACATCCTCAACTCCCTCTTCCTATGACCTGTTCTTCTGACATTCCAGCCTTGGCTACTGTTCAGGAATCATTCCATTCCATGTGGGCTGACGTTCATGATTCCCTCCAGAAAGCTGCCAACAAATTCAAGAGTTTTGCTGACAGTCGCAGGCATAAACCGCCTTCTCTTCAGCCAGGAGACAAAGTCTGGCTCTCCAGTAGGAACATCAAACTCCGGGTTCTTTCTCTCAAATTTGCCCCAAGATTCATTGGTCCGTACACCATAACTTCTAAACTGAATCCAGTTTGTTTCAAACTCCAGATTCCCAAAAGCCTCAAAATCTCTAACTCCTTCCATGTTGCCCTTCTGAAGCCTTTAGTCCTCAATAAGTTCTCTCGTCCTCTCTGTACCGCAGCGCCGGTCTCTGAGGATAATCAGGAGTACGAGGTTAGCCAAATTTTGGATTCCCGACTCTGTAGAGGCATTCTCCAGTACCTCGTGCATTGGAAGGGGTTTGGTTCTGAGGAGAGGTCGAGGATCAAGGCTTCTGAGGTCTTTGCACCTCGTCTGTTGAGGAAGTTTCATTTGAAGTTCCCCTCTAAACCTGGTCCCAGGCGGGGAAGGGGGAGGCCTCGTAAGAGGGGGGGTACTGTCATGGTTATGCAATAGAGTTTTGTCTGTCAGCTTACCTGTCTCCATGTGTTCATCTCTAAAGACCAGCTGACTCTCACCTGACTGCTTTTATAAACTCTCCTCTAGCATGGCTCCACCCCAGCTCCTATCAGAGAACTCTATAATAACCTCTGCCTTGCTGATCAACCTTTATGTGTTTTGGCTTCCTGTTTCTGCCTGCCGTGTGCTCTACGTTTTGTTTCTGTTACCGACCTTGGCATGTCCCCGACTATACCTGTTTGCCTGTGACCCTGAACCTTGGCGTGAACTCTGTTGTCCCTGTCTGCTTGTGGCCCTGACCTTGGCTTATTCCCTTACTATCCCTATCCTCCTGTTGCCTACTGTGGGTGTGAGCTGGGGGACCCTGGGGCTCGCGACCTGGAGCCAGTTGTAGCCCAGTCCATCCTCACCACTAGAGGCTCTGGTGAACACCTGCTGGCTCTTAGACTCCGTGCCCCAGGAAATCTTACGCTCTAACCCCAGTGGGATCCGTGTTGGTGTTCCAATGGCCCTGCCTTCCTTACCAGCCTGACTCCCATCCACAGCAGTCAGCCGTAGGGTCCACTACCTCGCGGTGCACTGCTGATCCCAACGGTGTGCATCTGTCACCTAGCCTCAAAGTGACCTGACAAGGAGTATCCCTTGATAAAAAAAAAAGGTGGGGGTTCTGTGGGGGTAGTGTTCTGTTAAATGTCCAAATAATCCATGGAATGTAAAAATATAACCCAGTAAAACCAGATTCTTGGAATGTATGCATTAACAGCGTTAATTAAATAATTAAGTATTAAAATAACCACTTGACGACCGCCCTGCACGACGATATACGTCTGCAGATCGGCATGGGCAGGCAAAAGGGCGTACATTTACGTCCTTGCCTTCCCGCGGGTAGGGGGGTCCGATTGGACCCCCCCCCGTGCCAGCGGCAGTCGCCTTTGGTCTGGCAGCGATCAGAGATGAGGGGGAGGCCATCCGATCGTGGCCCCCCCCTCGCGATCGCTCCCAGCCAATGAGATTCTTTCCCTGCCTCTGTTTCCGTTCTGGCGCCAAGGAGAGAAGACTGAAATGTGAGTGCACCAAACACACACACACACAGTAGAACATGCCAGGCACACATTACACCCCCCTTTACCCCCCGATCACCCCTCCCCCCCTGTCACACTGACACCAAGCAGTTTTTTTTTTTTTTTGATTACTGCATGGTGTCAGTTTGTGACAGTTACTGTGTTAGGGCAGTTAGTATTAGCCCCCTTTAGGTCTAGGGTACCCTCCTAACCCCCCTAATAAAGTTTTAACCCCTTGATCACCCCCTGTCGCCATTGTCACTAAGCAATCATTTTTCTGATCGCTGTAATAGTGTCACTGGTGACGCTAGTTAGGGACGTAAATATTTAGGTTCGCCGTCAGCGTTTTATAGCGACAGGGACCCCCATATACTATCTAATAAATGTTTTAACCCCTTGATTGCCCCCTAGTTAACCCTTTCACCACTGATCACCGTATAACCGTTACGGGTGACGCTGGTTAGTTCGTTTATTTTTTATAGTGTCAGGGAACCCGCCGTTTATTACCGAATAAAGGTTTAGCCCCCTGATCACCTGGCGGTGATATGCGTCGCCCCAGGCAGCGTCAGATTAGCGCCAGTACCGCTAACACCCACGCACGCAGCATACGCCTCCCTTAGTGGTATAGTATGTGAACGGATCAATATCTGATCCGATCAGATCTATACTACCGTCCCCAGCAGTTTAGGGTTCCCAAAAACGCAGTGTTAGCGGGATCAGCCCAGATACCTGCTAGCACCTGCGTTTTGCCCGTCCGCCCAGCCCACCCAAGTGCAGTATCGATTGATCACTGTCACTTACAAAACACTAAACGCATAACTGCAGCGTTCGCAGAGTCAGGCCTGATCCCTGCGATCGCTAACAGTTTTTTTGGTAGCGTTTTGGTGAACTGGCAAGCACCAGCCCCAGGCAGCGTCAGGTTAGCGCCAGTACCGCTAACACCCACGCACGCAGCATACGCCTCCCTTAGTGGTATAGTATCTGAATGGATCAATATCTGATCCAATCAGATCTGTACTAGCGTCCCCAGCAGTTTAAGGTTCCCAAAAACGCAGTGTTAGCGGGATCAGCCCAGATACCTGCTAGCACCTGCATTTTGCCCCTCCGCCCGGGCCCAGCCCAGCCCACCCAAGTGCAGTATCGATCGATCACTGTCGCTTACAAAACACTAAACGCATAACTGCAGCGTTCGCAGAGTCAGGCCTGATCCCTGCGATCGCTAACAGTTTTTTTGGTAGCGTTTTGGTGAACTGGCAAGCACCAGTGGCCTAGTACACCCTGGTCGTAGTCAAACCAGCACTGCAGTAACACTTGGTGACGTGGCGAGTCCCATAAGTGCAGTTCAAGCTGGTGAGGTGGCAAGCACAACTAGTGTCCCGCTGCCACCAAGAAGAAGACAAACACAGGCCCGTCGTGCCCATAGTGCCCTTCCTGCTGCATTCGCCAATCTTAATTGGGAACCCACCACTTCTGCAGCGCCCGTACTTCCCCCATTCACATCCCCAACCAAATGCAGTCGGCTGCATGAGAGGCATTTTTATGTCCTCCCGCGTACCCCTACCCAGCGAACCCCCTCAAAAAAGATGTCGTGTCTGCAGCAAGCGCGGATATAGGCGTGACACCCGCTATTATTGTCCCTCCTGTCCTGACAATCCTGGTCTTTGCATCGGTGAATGTTTTGAACGCTACCATTCACTAGTTGAGTATTAGCGTAGGGTACAGCATTGCACAGACTAGGCACACTTTCACAGAGTCTCCCAAGATGCCATCCATTTTGAGAGACCCGAACCTGGAACCGGTTACAGTTATAAAAGTTAGTTACAAAAAAAAGTGTAAAAAAAAAAAAAATATATAAAATTAAAAAAAATAGTTGTCGTTTTATTGTTCTCTCTCTCTCTATTCTCTCTCTATTGTTCTGCTCTTTTTTACTGTATTCTATTCTGCAATGTTTTATTGTTATTATGTTTTATCATGTTTGCTTTTCAGGTATGCAATTTTTTATACTTTACCGTTTACTGTGTTTTATTGTTAACCATTTTTTTGTCTTCAGGTACGCCATTCACAACTTTGAGTGGTTATACCAGATTGATGCCTGCAGGTTTAGGTATCATCTTGGTATCATTCTTTTCAGCCAGCGGTCGGCTTTCATGTAAAAGCAATCCTAGTGGCTAATTAGCCTCTAGACTGCTTTTACAAGCAGTGGGAGGGAATGCCCCCCCCCCACCGTCTTCCGTGTTTTTCTCTGGCTCTCCTGTCTCAACAGGGAACCTGAGAATGCAGCCGGTGATTCAGCCAGCTGACCATAGAGCTGATCAGAGACCAGAGTGACTCCAAACATCTCTATGGCCTAAGAAACCGGAAGCTACAAGCATTTCATGACTTAGATTTTGACGGAATGTAAACAGCGCCATTGGGAAATTGGGAAAGCATTTTATCACACCGATCTTGGTGTGGTCAGATGCTTTGAGGGCAGAGGAGAGATCTAGGGTCTAATAGACCCCAATTTTTTCAAAAAAGAGTACCTGTCACTACCTATTGCTATCATAGGGGATATTTACATTCCCTGAGATAACAATAAAAATGATAAAAAAAAAAAAAAAAAATGAAAGGAACAGTTTAAAAATAAGATAAAAAAGCAAAAAAATAATAAAGAAAAAAAAAAAAAAAAAAAAAAAAAAAAAAGCACCCCTGTCCCCCCCCTGCTCTCGCGCAAAGGCGAACGCAAGCGTCGGTCTGACGTCAAATGTAAACAGCAATTGCACCATGCATGTGAGGTGTCACCGCGAACGTCAGATGGAGGGAAGTAATTTTAGCAGTAGACCTCCTCTGTAAATCTAAAGTGGTAACCTGTAAAGGCTTTTAAAGGCTTTTAAAAATGTATTTAGTTTGTCGCCACTGTTTGTGCACAATTTTAAAGCATGTCATGTTTGGTATCCATGTACTCGGCCTAAGATCATCTTTTTTATTTCATCAAACATTTGGGCAATATAGTGTGTTTTAGTGCATTAAAATTTAAAAAAGTGTGTTTTTTTCCCCAAAAAATGCGTTTGAAAAATCGCTGCACAAATACTGTGTGAAAAAAAAAATGAAACACCCACCATTTTAATCTGTAGGGCATTTGCTTTAAAAAAATATATAATGTTTGGGGGTTCAAAGTAATTTTCTTGCAAAAAAAAATAATTTTTTCATGTAAACAAAAAGTGCCAGAAAGGGCTTTGTCTTCAAGTGGTTAGAAGAGTGGATGATGTGTGACATAAGCTTCTAAATGTTGTGCATAAAATGCCAGGACAGTTCAAACCCCCCCAAATGACCCCATTTTGGAAAGTAGACACCCCAAGCTATTTGCTGAGAGTCATGTCGAGTCCATGGAATATTTTATATTGTGACACAAGTTGCGGGAAAGAGACAAATTTTTTTTTTTTTTTTTGCTTAAAGTTGTCACTAAATGATATATTGCTCAACCATGCCATGGGAATATGTGAAATTACACCCCAAAATACATTCTGTTGCTTCTCCTGAGTACGGGGATACCACATGTGTGAGACTTTTTGGGAGCCTAGCCGCATACGGGACCCCGAAAACCAAGCACCGCCTTCAGGCTTTCTAAGGGCGTAAATTTTTGATTTCACTCTTCACTGCCTATCACAGTTTCGGAGGCCATGGAATGCCCAGGTGGCACACCCCCCCCTCCCCCCAAATGACCCCATTTTGGAAAGTAGACACCCCAAGCTATTTTCTGAGAGGTATAGTGAGTATTTTGCAGACCTCACTTTTTGTCACAAAGTTTTGAAAATTGAAAAAAGAAAAAAAATGTTTTTTCTTGTCTTTCGTCATTTTCAAAAACAAATGAGAGCTGCAAAATACTCACCATGCCTCTCAGCAAATAGCTTGGGGTGTCTACTTTCCAAAATGGGGTCATTTGGGGGGGGGTTTGTGCCACCTGGGCATTCCATGGCCTCCGAAACTGTGATAGGCAGTGAAGAGTGAAATAAAAAATTTACACCCTTAGAAATCCTGAAGGCGGTGATTGGTTTTCGGGGCCCCGTATGCGGCTAGGCTCCCAAAAAGTCCCACACGTGTGGTATCCCCATATTCAGGAGAAGCAGCTAAATGTATTTTAGGGGGGAATTCCACATATGCCCATGGCCTGTGTGAGCAACTTTGTGCAAAAAAAAAAAAAAAAAATTTGTCACTTTCCCGCAACTTGTGTCAAAATATAAAATATTCCATGGACTCAACATTCCTCTCAGCAAATAGCTTGGGGTGTCTACTTTCCAAAATGGGGTCATTTGGGGGGGGGGGGTTGTGCCATCTGGGCATTTTATGGCCTTCAAAACTGTGATAGGTAGTGAGGAGTGAAATCAAAAATTTACGCCCTTAGAAATCCTGAAGGCGGTGATTGGTTTTCGGGGCCCGGTACGCGGCTAGGCTCCCAAAAAGTCCCATATATGTGGTATCCCCGTACTCAGGAGAAGCAGCTGAATGTATTTTGGGGTGCAATTCCACACAGGCCCATGGCCTGTGTGAGCAATATATCATTTAGTGACAACTTTTTGTAAATTTTTTTTTTTTTTGTCATTATTTAATCACTTGGGACAAAAAAAATAAATATTCAATGGGTTCAACATGCCTCTCAGCAATTTCCTTGGGGTGTCTACTTTCCAAAATGGGGTCATTTGGGGGGGGTTTGTACTGCCCTGCCATTTTAGCACCTCAAGAAATGACATAGGCAGTCATAAACTAAAAGCTGTGTAAATTGCAGAAAATGTACCCTAGTTTGTAGACGCTATAACTTTTGCGCAAACCAATAAATATACGCCTATTGACTTTTTTTTTACCAAAGACATGTGGCCGAATACATTTTGGCCTAAATGTATAACTAAAATTGAGTTTATTGGATTTTTTTATAACAAACAGTAGAAAATATCATTTTTTTTCAAAATTTTTGGTCTTTTTCCGTTTATAGCGCAAAAAATAAAACCGGCAGAGGTGAGCAAATGCCATCAAAAGAAAGCTCTATTTGTGGGAAGAAAAGGACGCACATTTAGTTTGGGTACAGCATTGCATGACCGCGCAATTAGCAGTTAAAGCGACGCAGTGCCAAATTGGAAAAGGCCCTCTGGTCCTTAGGCAGCATAATGGTACGGGGCTTAAGTGGTTAATTAAGGGTGGCGTCTTGTATTACCTCACTGACAGAGGGGTGAATTAAGAAGCATTGCTTTTGGGTTATTTCCTAAAGAAATGGCCATGAATCAGTGAGTAATCAAGATAACAGCTTTGCAAAATGAGTCTAGCAAGGCACATTCCAAAAAAATATGGAAAAGTGTACCTTTAGGTTTGTGGCATCACCAGCAGGTGGACTTGTAATAAGTCTGGTGGGATAGAGTGACTGTCCATGATGGCACTGAACACTATCAGAAAACGAGGGGACAGCTGGGGTCCAAGCATCTTCAAGTATTGTATTGTGAATCCATCAGGTCCAGGAGTTTTTCCTGGAGTTATTATGTATCTCCTCTCCTCCTCAGTAAAATGAAGTAGGATATTGACTTGAAGTTAGTCGAGATGTCATGACTAGGGATGGGCCGAACGGACCCCTGTTCGGTTCACACCAGAACTTTTGAACACCATGAAAGTTCAGACCCGGATATCAAACCCCATTAAAGTCAATGGGACCCAAACGTCAAAAATCAAAAGTGCCTATTTGAAGGCTTATATGCAAGTCATTTGGCATACAATGGTTATAGGGGTCCGGGTCCTGCTCTGGGGGACATGTATCAATAAAAAAAAAAAGTTTGTGAAAAACTTCTTTTTAAATGAGCAGTGTTTTTTTGATTTTTAAAGTGAAAGCATAAAAATGAAGAATTACTTCCAGTATAGTTCCTGGGGGGTCCCCTTAGTCTACCTGTAAAGTGGCAGATCTGTACATGTCTAGAATCTGCTGCAGCAATAGTTGCATTTATAAAGCCCCAAAAAAATGACATTTTCCCTGCTAGCTGCCTTTATTTTGCTCAGCAACAGCTGGGGAGCCAATGTGTATGATGAGGCCACAATGTAGTGCACTGGGAACAAGATTAGAGATTTTTTGGATACATTCTGGTGTCACTTTTATTTTGGATAGAAGTAACGAGTGCGTAAAAATTGATCTTTGGGTGTCGGTAACCTTATAGAGATAATCTTGATGAAAGCAAGAATTGGCCTTGCTGTAAAAAATTGCAATGATATGCACCTGTCAAACAGGTGCAGAAAAATTGGTCTTTGGGTGTCAGTGGTGCCCTCCCACCGTAACCCTATAGAGGTACTCTTGATGAAAGCAAGAATTGGCCTTGCTGTAGAAATTGCAATGATGTGCACCTGTCAAACAGGTGCAGAAAAACTGGTCTTTGGGTGTTTGTGGCGCCTTCCCACCGTAACCCTATAGAGGTGTTCTTGATGAAGGCAAAAAAAATTGCAATGATATGCACCTGTTAAACAGGTGCAGAAAAATTGGTCTTTGGGTGTTAATTGTGTCTATAAAACTTATACCAAAAACATTCTTCCAGATGAAATTATTGAACACACCAAAGCTAGGCAGCCTCGAAGTCCTGCAGAGATTCCACGTCCCAAAAAGACTTAATCAGTGACATCGGCATCAGGGGCTTCATAGCTGGTAATACAGGACTGATTCATTTTTATAAAAGTCAAACGGTCCACAGAGTCTGTGGACAGACGTATTCTATGATCAGTAACAAAACCTCCTGCAGCACTGAATGCCCATTCTGAAAGCACGCTGGATGCATTGCAGCCCAACAACTCAATAGCATACTGGGCAAATTCTGGCCAATGGTCTATTCTCATGACCCAGTAAGTCAGTGTACCATCAGCTGGAAAGTTCTCCATTTCTGTTTCGTCCACCATGTGATGCAGATGCTGCCGATGGGATGTGGAACGTCAGGAAATGTTCCATCCGCTGGTAATATCTGTCATTTGGCATGCAGTACTGAGGTCCACCAGCAGGTGTCTCCTGGCAGTTTGGAACTGTCAGGAGAGCTTTTCCCTGCTGATGTTATGTCATCTTTGGGCCGCAGTACTGGCGTCCGCCAGCGGATGGATCCTGGCAGTGTGGAGCAGACAGTACCTCCTACGATCAGGTGTCACTTGAGGCCAATCACAGGCCTATAAATACCCGGCAAGCACTCACATGTTTGCCTTGGTTTCTTCATTGCGCCCTGACCTGCTAGCTTGTGATCTGATCCTGATTCTGAACCTGTTCCTGTGCCCTGAACCTGTGACCTGAACCTGTGACCCGTGTTTCTGATCCTGTCTCCCTGTCCCGATCCTTAGCCTGTCCCACCTGTTACCTTGCATCCCTGCCTGCAGTCTGAGCCATCCATCCTCTCCCTGTCCAGTGTTCCATACCCCATCTGCTGATCTCCCTGTGTATGACCTTGGCCTGGCTTAAGTTTATGTCTCTGGAACATCCCCTGTCCATCTGCTGATCTGATGTGTATGACCCTGGCCTGGCTATTGTTTATGACCCTGGTATTTCCCATTTATTGTACTTATCTGTCTGTTTTTATTTGTGGGTCTGTCTGTGGTTGGTTATTGCACTGTGTCATATTGGAGGTGGTTATACTATATTATTCACTTACTTTAATAAATTATTATATTTTCACGTTTATATGTTTTGGTGTCTTCTGTCGCAGATCACACGGTTCTGGTCACACCTGTTCATGACAGTAAACCAAGGCCATCTCTGACCAGAAGTGACTGCGCAGAGGAACCATTGTAGTGCTGTTACTGCTACTAAAATGCAATCACAAACAGTTGTTCTCCTTGCCTCACTGGTGTTGGAGGATAACAATTACTGTTGTCTGGTATTGAAAGAGTAGGCCAGGGATCAGCTCCTGGAGTGTATCCGTCTGGCCCATTCTCTGGTTGATCAGGGTAGATTACTGTTTAAAAACGTTCAGCCCCTGATACAGGTGTATGCTGAGCTAGCCTTGTCTAGCAGTCCTAAAGGAAGTGACGATTTTTCTCCCCCCTTCAGTAGTGATCAGGTGGAGTCTCTGGTATAGCTGTTTGAGGATGATGCTGTATACTTTCTGGAGCATTATTCAGCTTGTCCTAAACAGGAGCTAGTGGATTGTATAGATTCGGTGCAGTCCCTGGTTAGATAGGCAGTATGTGAACCGACGTTTGTTCAACCTGTACTACAGGCATGGTCAGACTTATTATTTCCAGCCTCAGTCAGCTCTTCACAACCCGGACCTGCTATTAGACACCTGCCTGCCCAGGAGTCTTTTTCCCCTTCACCCATGGCAACCTCCGTTTCAGCCCAATATACCCTGCTTCCCACCAAATATCAATACCCTGTCTCTACCCGCTGCACTTATCCTGCCTTTAACCCGCCTTCCTCTTCTCTGCTACCTACAACTTCCCCACAAGAACTTCCTCTGGCCACTGTTCCCTCTTCCTTGTCATATCCCAGCCTTTCTCTTCAGTACACCTCACTTCCTACCTACAGTCCTGCAGTCACCTACAGATCTCCAGCAGTTAAGCCAAAGAAGAAACGGAAGTTCTTTCCAACCCAAAGGATCCTGCCAGGAACCCAACCTGCCTCCACACCAACCAACCTGCTCCAGTCTGCTTGCATGCCAGCTGAACCTGATAACCCATCTGATTCTGCCAAATCTCTGCCTGCTATCCAGACAGTGTCTCAGCCTGATGTGTTCCTGTCTGCTGCCCAGCCTGATGTGTTCCTGTCTGCTGCCCAGCCTGATGTGCCACCGTCTGCTGCCCAGCCTGATGTGCCACCATCTGCTGCCCAGCCTGAGGTGCTCCTGTCCGCTGCCCAGCCTGAGGTGCTCCTGTCCGCTGCCCAGCCTGAGGTGCTCCTGTCCGCTGCCCAGCCTGTTGTACCAATGCCTGTGCCCGCTGTCCAGTTTGAGGTCCCAGTGCCTGCTGCTCAGCCTGATATCCCAGTGTCCATGTTCCAGTCTGACGCTCCAGTGAGTACTGCCCAGTCCGATGTACCTGTTGTTCAGCCTGTTGTGCCAGTACCTGCTGTTCTGCCTGTTGTGCCAGCCTCTGTACCTGCTGCCCAGTCTGAAATTCCAGTACCGGCTGCCCAATGAGAGCTGCAGAGCTGGAGGTGTGCCTCTGTGTGTCTGTGTAAATGAAGGAACACGCGGCAGCTTCAGCTGCCCACAGTTAAAATGGTTGCAGCCAGACTCAGTGGAGGCACTGGAGGGAGATTTCTGCAGCATAATTGGCAAGTACAGAATCAAAGTATATATAAAATAATATGCAAAGTGGTTGAAGAGAAGCTTCAGAATGGCAAAGATGTTTTTATTACAGATTATGTGAGCAGACTGCAGTTCCTTTTTAACCACTTAAGCCCCGGACCTTTGGCTGCCTAAAGACCAGAGGACTTTTTACAATTTTGCACTGCACTGCTTTAAGTGGTAAATGCGCGGTCATGCAATGTTGTACCCAACAAAATTTGCGTCCTTTTTTTCCACAAATAGAGCTTTCTTTTGATGGTATTTGATTGCCTCTGCGATTTTTATTTTTTGCGATATAAATGAAAAATTATATTTTCTACTTTTTGTTATAAGAAAAATCCAATAAACTCAATTTTAGTCATACATTTAGGCCAAAATGTATTCAGCCACATGTCTTTGGTAAAAAAAAATGTCAATAAGCGTATATTTATTGGTTTGCGCAAAAGTTATAACGTCTACAAACTAGGGTACATTTTCTGGAATTTACACAGCTTTTAGTTCATGACTGCTTATCTCATTTCTTGAGGTGCTAAAATGGCAGGGCAGTACAAACCCCCCCAAATGACCCTATTTTGGAAAGTAGACACCCCAAGGAAATTGCTGAGAGGCATGTTGAGCCCATTGAATATTTAATTTTTTTGTCCCAAGTGATTGAATAATGACAAAAAAAAAAAAATATTTACAAAAAGTTGTCACTAAATGATATATTGCTCAGACATGCCATGGGCATATGTGGAATTGCACCCCAAAATACATTCTGCTGCTTCTCCTGAGTACGGGGATACCACATGTGTGGGACTTTTTGGGAGCCTAGCTGCGTACGGGGCCCCCGAAAACCAATCACCGCCTTCAGGATTTCTAAGGGCGTAAATTTTTGATTTCACTCCTCACTACCTATCACAGTTTCGAAGGCCATAAAATGCCAAGATAGCACAAACCCCCCCAAATGACCCCGTTTTGGAAAGTAGACACCTCAAGCTATTTGCTGAGATGCATGGTGAGTATTTTGCAGCTCTCATTTGTTTTTGAAAATAAAGTAAAGAAGAATGTATTTTTTTTTTCTTTTTACAATTTTCAAAACTTTGTGACAAAAAGCGAGGTCTGCAAAATACTCACCATACTTCTCAGAAAATAGCTTAAGGTGTCTACTTTCCAAAATGGGGTGATTTGGGGGGGGGGTTTGTGTCATCTGGGCATTCCATGGCCGCCGAAACTGTGATAGGCAGTGAGGAGTGAAATCAAAAATTTACACCCTTAGAAAGCCTGAAGGCGGTGCTTGGTTTTCGGGGGTTCCGTATGCGGCTAGGCTTCCAAAACGTCTCACACATGTGGTATCCCCGTACTCAGGAGAAACAACAGAATGTATTTTGGGGTGTGATTTCACATATGCCCATGGCATGTTTGAGCAATTATCATTTAGTGACAACTTTGTGCAAAAAAAAAAAAAATGGTGTTTTTCACGCAACTTGTGTCAAAATATAAAATATTCCATGGACTCGACTTGCCTCTCAGCAAATAGCTTGGGTTGTCTGCTTTCCAAAATTGGGTCATTTGGGAGGGGGGGTTGAACTGTCCTGACATTTTATGGGCCAGGACTATTGGCAACTAGGTACGGCGCCAACAACTGGTCGTTGAGGTCCACTCCTCCCATATTTTGGTTATATTCGTGGATACAGGGGGGTTTCTCCACAACACCAGTCGCCGTAGGAATTTGGACCGGCATGTCTGTATGAAGGGAGGAAAGAACGAAAACATTCTTATTATCCCTCCACTTCACAGTGAGCAAGTTATTACACTTCAAGCAGGCTCTCTCCCCCAGCCTAAGACGGGAATCTACAAGCCTCTGGGGTAAGCCGTGGCGATTAAATCGCACAGTGCCACATGTGCCAATCTGCTGATCAAACAAGTGACTAAAAAGTGTCACGCTCGTGTAATAATTGTCCACATACAAATGGTATCCCTTTCCAAATAAGGTGACACCAAGTCCCACACAATCTTGCCAGCACTCCCAATGTAATCTGGGCAGTTCGGCGGCTCTACGTGACTATGTCTTCCCTCGTAAACCATAAAACTACATGTATAGCATGTGGCCCTGTCACAGAGCTTATACATCCTGACCCCGTATCTGGCACGCTTGCTGGGAAGATACTGTTTGTATGACAAGCGGCCAGAAAACTTAATCAGGGACTCATCAACGCAGACAACTTGATGGAGAGTAAACAAGTCTGCAAAATGTTGGTTGAAGTGGTTTACAAGGGGCCGAATTTTGTAGAGCCGATCATATCCAGGGTCTCCACGAGGACGACAGAGTTCATTTTTGTTGAAATGCATGAACCGCAAAATCTGCTTGTATCCTGCCCTGGCCATGGAGGCAGAGAACACGGGCATATGGTGAATTGGGTCAGTGGACCAATATGACCGCAACATACTCATTTTAACTATGCCCATGTCGAGGGATAGGCCCAGAAAGATCTTAAATTCGGAAACTGTAATTGGTTTCCAATCTCTGGCAAGGGATGACTGGGGATTAGCGGCTATGTATTGACCAGCATACAAATTGCTTTGGTCTACAATAGATCTATAGAGATCTTCCGTGAAAAACAGCAAATAAAAATCAAGTGACGTAAAATCAACTGTTTCCACCTGAATGCCAGGTTGGCCAGTGAATGGGGCAAATACGGGTGCTGCCGAAGTGGTGGGTTCCCAATTAGGATTGGCGAATGCAGCAGGAAGGGTACTATGGGCTCGACGGGCCTGTCTTTGTCTTCTTGGTGGCAGTGGGACACTACTTGTGCTTGCCACCTAGCCAGCTTGAACTGCACTTATGGGACTCGCCACGTCACCAAGTGTTACTGCAGTGCTGGATGTACGACCAGGGTGTACTAGGCCGCTGGTGCTTGCCAGTTCACCAGAAGGATGAGCGGCACTAGTACTTCTCTGCTCCATAGGAGAGCCCTGTGGTTCTTGCATCTCAACAGCAGAAGAAGATCGGGGGCTGGTACGCCTGACCTTGGCAGGGACCACAACTCTGTTGTCGGAGTTATCTGTCATGGAGCCGCTGTCGTCTACAGGATCGTATTCTGAGCCTGAATATGACAGATGAGTGACTTCATCTTCACTATCTGTCATGCTCAGAAACGTGTAGGCCCCTTCACTACTGTACCTTCGATTTGCCATTTTGGGCTCTAAATTTACAGGTACAGTAGTGACACTCACAGGTAAAAAAGCTCCCAGGCTGTCAGCAACTGTATCAAACGCTACCAAAAAACTGTTAGTGATCGCAGGGATCAGGCCTGACTCTGCGAACGCTGCAGTTATGTGTTTAGTGTTTTGTAAGTGACAGTGATCGATCGATACTGTACTTGGGTGGGCTGGGCTGGGCGGAGGGGCTAAAAGCAGGTGCTAGCAGGTATCTGGGCTGATCCCGCTAACACTACATTTTTGGGAACCCTAAACTGCTGGGGATGCTAGTAAAGATCTGATCAGATCAGATATTGATTTGTTCAGATACTATACCACTAAGGGAGGTGTATGCTGCGTGCGTGGGTGTTAGCGGTACTGGCACTAATCTGACGCTGTCTGGGGCGACGCAGACCCTATCTGACACTAAAACCTAACTGATATCACCCGCCGGGTGATCAGGAGGTTAAACCTTTTTTTGGTAATAAACGGCGGTTATAAAAAACAAACTAACTAACCAGCGTCACCCGTAACACTTATACAGTGATCACTGGTGAAAGGGTTAACTAGGGGGCAATCAGGGGGTTAAAACCTTTATTAGGTAGTATATGGGGGTACCTGACGCTATAAAAAGCTGACAGTGAACCTAAATACTTACCTGGCTAACTAGCATCACCTGTGACACTAATACGGCGATCAGAAAAAAGATTGCTTAGTGACAATGGCGACAAGCGAAGAAGGGGTTAACTGGGGGGTGATCAAGGGGTTAAATCTTTATTAGGGGGGTTAGGGGGGTACCCTAGACCTAAAGGGGCCTACCACTAACTGCCCTACCACTTATAACAGTCACAATTGACACCAATGCAGTAATCAGTAAATAAAAAAAAAAAAAGAAACTGCCATTGGTGTCACTGTGACAGGGGGTGACAGGGGGTGCAGGGGGGGTGATCGGGGTGTGATCAGGGGGGTTTTATGTGCCTATGTGTGCTAGTGTCAGTGTAGTGTTGGTGCAAACTCACTGTGATGTCTTCTCTCCTCAGGCGCCAGAACGAAAAGACTGCACGAGGCGATATGACATCACCTCCTCTGCTTCCGTTTACATTACAGAAGCAGACAAAGCTTCTCATTCGCCAGGAGCGATCAGTGGCCTCCCCCTCAGCACGGATCGTTTCTGGAACGATGACGACCGCCTCAGGCCCCCCGCCTGAGGGCGGGGAGTAACAAGCCCATATGTTAAACTGCCTGCCTTTGCCATTCTGCCGCAGTATATCTGTGTGAGGGGGTCGGCAAGTGGTTAAAGATTCTGAGGCCACATGGAAAAAGGTGTTATGGTCAGATAAGACTAAAATTGAATTATTTGGCCTCAACACCAAACAATATGTCTGGCGGAAATCCAATACAGCTCACCAGCCAAATAACACCATTCCTACAGTAAACCATGGAGGTGATAATATCCTGTTATGGGGGTGGTTCTCTGCAGCAGGGACTGGAGCACTTGTCAGGATAAAAGGAAAAATGGATGGGGCAAAAGACCATCAAATTCTTGAGTAAAATCTGCTGCCTTCTTCTAGAAAGTTGTCAATGTGAAGATGTTATGATTACCTTCCAACATAACAATGACCCAAAGCACAAAGCAAAAATGACCACACAGTGGTTGAAGGAGAAAAGGGTGAATGTTCTTGCATGGCCTAGTCAGAGCCCAGATTTAAAGCGGAGTTCCAGCTGTTTTTTCAGTTTATTAAAAGTCAGCAGCTACAAAAAGTGTAGCTGCTGACTTTTAATAAACACATACTTACCTGTCCCATGATCCAGCAATGCGGCCACCCGAAGCCTTGGTTCTCTCCTCCGCCTCTCCTCTGCGCCGGCATCACTAGTGTGGGCACCCGGCTGTGACAGCTTGCGGCTTCAAAATCGGGTGAGCACTGCGCATGGCTGGGTCACGCTGTGCTGTCCTGAATGGCCGGACAATCTTCTGGGTCCTGTGACATGTCCCAGAAGATTTCAGGGAGGGAAGAGGAATCACATAGGCGGCGCAGGTGGAAGTGGGAGCTGGGTACCTGTCAAAACTAGGTACCCACTCCTCCCCTCAAAAAAATTACATGCCAAACGTGGCATGTCAGGGGTTTAGGACTCCTTAAAGCGGAAGTTCCATTTTTGGCTGGAACTCCACTTTAAACCCCATTGAAAATCTGTGGGATGATTTGAAGATTGCAGTCCACAGACGGTCACCATCAAATTTACCTGAACTTGAGTAGTTCTGCAAAGAAGAGTGGGCAAATATTGCAAAGTCTAGAGACAGTAGAGACATCCCAACAGACTAAAGGCCGTAATTAAAGCAAAAGGTGGTCCAACAAAATACAGACACAAGGGGGGGGGGGGTGACCTGTCGTCATTTCAGGCTGCAAAGCAGCAAGATGTGATTATTTTAGAGGGGGGGGTGATTGTTTTCTATACCCACTGCAGGATCAGTGGCATTCACAGAGGACAACTAATTATGTCTCTAGTTGTTTATCATTGGATTGGTTGTGTTTATTTTCCAACTTGTATATCTGTTGGAAGAGAAAATTGGTATTTTCCTCTCTAGTCTTTTTTGGCCCTGTGCCCGTGTTTGACAACTATGCCTCTAATGTAGCATTTGTGCATAGCCAAGTGTTTGAGGTGAAATAAAGATCTAATTCGTTGACTATGTAGGCCCTGACCTGAGGGGACTGGAGTAAAGATTTGTTGTATCTCTGCTAGAATTAATTTGGTCGATTTTTCTCTATTAAGAACTGAATAGTAATCAGAGCATGATCAGAATAGGCAGTAGAGCTAATATTGGCTTAGGTAATCTAGTCAGGAGTACCTGCCATACATGGCTGGATAGAATGTAAAGTCTTGTTCACAAGGATTCAGGATCCACCAAGCATCAAATAGTTGATGGTCATTGAGGGTTTTTTTCTTGTTTATTGCGTTTGTGGGCTTAAAGTGGGAAATTATAATCCCCTCCCAGGAGCAATGTCCCTTCAGAGATCCTATCTAGTCTGCCCAAGAGGTTGGCCAAGATGTCTATTTGATATCAATTTGGAAAGTAGATGTATGCCAGTGTGAAGATTTGCAAGTGGATATGGCCCTTGAGAAAGAGAATTCTATAAGTCTGAGACCGAAAATTGCTGAGTTGATTCTTCTGCTGCTACTTTGGGGGGGGGGGGGGGTACAGGACACAACAGTGTGTGGGGGGGGGGAAGGACACAACAGTGTGGGGGGTGATGTGAAGGGGAAGGGCACACTGCATTGGGGGGTACTGGACACTACTGTGGGGGGGAGGGGGCAGGGGACACTACAGTGTGTGGGGGGGGGTGATGTGAAGGGGCAGAGGACACTGCATGGGGGGGTACAGAACACTAGTGTGGGAAGAGGGGCCAGAGGACACTGCTATGGGGGGAGGAGGACACTACAATGGAGAGACCAGAGGTAAATTGGTGCCATTGTTGGCTGCTGCCCGCTCAGTTCTGAGCTGATTCTCCTGCTGGCACAGCCCTACTATATGCAAAAATGTCATCTTGAGAGTAGAGCGGGTGGGAGATTGCTGTCACCGAGGATCAATAAAGTGGTCATGTAAAGTCATATGGCAAGGTACTGAGTGTCCCCTTTGGGTAGTTCTTTGGAGACATAAAGATTTAGGTCCCTAAGGCAGTAATTAGTGTAGGTAAGACTGTAACTGTTCGTGAGCCTGGGAGTTCAACCAGAAAACATCTCTACATTAGCATGGTTCAATGACACCCCCATTTGGAGATTAATATAATATGCTGGGCACCCCCCCCCCGAAGCTGTCAGATGCACCTTGGGAGTAAACTCACATTCAGTTGCAAGACTCTATTGACCCTTTTTCTCCACCCTACAGAAATGTCATACAAAAACAAACAACTGCCATGCTCATGCTATAATGCACCAAAATGTAAACTGTCTATGGGCCATGTGTGTGGGGTTGATGATAATGATGATAGGAAATCCAGAGCCCAGTAACACCAGTAGCCAAAGACAGATGAAATACAGTTTATTCCAACAATGAAGCAAGACAACATAAAGTGGCCGAACAGTGGGGAAGCACAGGTCATTGGAGACAGCGTGACTGGAACACAGGGAACAGCTGATCCTCCGACAGGAAGGTGAACAAACAGGAAGTGAAGCCGGTTGCCAGGACTACATGTTTCAGGGCACGCCCCTTTGTCAAATCCTGGCCTGGCAACCAGCAGAAGCATTATATAGGCATGTTATTAAAAGGCTTGTTTAAAAAAAAAAACGCATGTTGAAAAAAACAGCACTCCCTCTGCTGGAAGACTGGTTAGGATAACCACTGAAATGCAACATACATGCTTGCTATGGGGGCACCCGAGCCAATCTGCAGCTCTGTGTGTCCATTCAGACACGGAGCCATGGTTCAGCCCTGCCTCCTCTTTTTCCTGATAGGCTAACTGACTGACAGCAGCGGGAGCCAGTGGTGCCGCTTCTGTTTCTCAGCCAATCAGGAGGGAGAGTTCCAGATGCCCGAGGCACTCGTGCACATTGCTGGATAGAGATGGGGCTCAGGTAAGAGTTAGGCCCCTTTCACACTGGGGCGGTAGGGGGCGTCGGCGGTAAAACAACGCTATATTTAGCGCTGTTTTACCGCGGTATTCGGCCGATAGCGGTGCGGTTTTAAACCCCTGCTGGCGGCCGAAAAAGGGTTAAAACCCATCGTATAGCGCGGCTATAGCCGCGGTATTACCGCGGTATAGCCGCGCTGTCCCATTGATTTCAAGTTTAGGAGCGGTGAATACGCTCCAAAGAAGCGGCTGACAGGAGATTTTTTCTTCTCCTGCCAGCGCACCGCTTCAGTGTGAAAGCCCTTGGGCTTTCACACTGAACAAACAGCGGAGGCTGTTTAGGGGCGGTTTGCAGGTGCTATTTTTAGCGCAATAACGCCTGAAAACCGCCCCAGTGTGAAAGGGGTCTTAGGGGAGCTGAGGGGGGCTGCTACACACAGAAGGTTTTTTATCTTAATGTATAGAATGCATTAAAATAAAAAAAAAACCTTCTGCCTTTACAACCACTTTAAGAAAAGTTCTTTCCTCAATTACACTGCTTGTAACAATCTGTGAATGAGGGAGAATCTGGTCAGTCATAGGATTTTCTCCCCCCATCCTCAAATCATGTTCTTAGCAGTGTAATCAATGAATCAAATTTTCTCAAAAGAGGAGGAAGAGGAACAAATCTCTTAAAAAAACGTTGATAGTCCATTTCAGATATGAGGCTGCTGCGTTTTAATAATGCTGGGTAGATTTTTTCCTTTTTACATAGCCTAAAAAGCCTACAATATTCAGAAGAGGTAGAAAACATGATGACAAGAAAACTGAGACGGGAATTGAAATGCTGTCATATACAGTACAAAATATAACATGAGGATATAGAGAGTACCAACATCCTATAATCTTTTTTTGGAGCAAGATCTTTTACAAGTCAGTTTTTATTTATTGCATGTAAAACATACCTAGCTTTACAGAAAAAGTTGCCTTCATATTGGGTACAACTGCAAACAGATCAGTAAGCAATAAAAAAAATGTCTCCATTGTTGCTGGAACTGTCATATGTTCATAATATTTCTGTATAAATAAAAATGAAACAAATTAATATAAAAGAGATCAAAGAAACCTACATTTCAGTAAAGTAGTAGACATGTGAGTAGGCCCATTATATTTTACCTGTCCCATTCCACATTCCACGCTAACCAAACATATTAAAAAAGATTATGCCACAGACATTGGAGGATAATAATCAGCATCTAATGTACTGTATATGGCCAGCCCCTAAGCGACTGTAACCAGGTAATTCAGTATGTAAAACTTGTAATTAAAAAGATATATATCTTTTTCGCTATGCTTTATTGAATATGAAGTAAAAACAAACACTCAAAATAAATCAACAAATAACCAACAAACATTATTTTGAACAATATTTCTGTATACATAAAAATAAAACAAATTAATATAAAAGAGATCAAAGAAACCTACATTTCAGTAAAGTAGTAGACATGTGAGTAGGCCCATTATATTTTACCTGTCCCATTCCACATTCCACGCTAACCACACATATTAAAAAAGATTATACCACAGACATTGGAGGATAATAATCAGCATCTAATGTACTGTATATGACCGGCCCCTAAGCGACTGTAACCAGGTAATTCAGTATGTAAAACTTGTTATTAAAAAAGATATATATCTTTTTCGCTATGCTTTATTGAATATGAAGTAAAAACAAACACTCAAAATAATCAACAAATAACAAACAACCATATTATTTTCAACAATTATATAGGAAAGATTTGTTAGGTATGTTTCTTTACATATACAAAAGCACAGTGTTTCATAAATAGTTTCTATACAAATCACAAAGCAGCTTAAATCTCATATAAGACCCCTTTCACACTGGGGCCTTGACCACGATAGCGCTAAAGCGCAGCTCGTTTTAGCGGCACATTTCATCCGCTAGCACTGCTCTTTTAACCCCAAAGAAGGGGTTAAAAAATCCCGTGTTGCGGCGCTTCAGAAGCGCTTATCAGGATCTCCAGAAGTGCTGCCCATACATTGCAATGGGCAGGGGCGTTTTGGGAGCGCTGTATACAGTGCTCCCAAACAGCCCCAAAGATGCTGCTTGCAGGACTTTTCCAAACGTCTCGCAAGCGCACCACCCAGGTGTGAAAGCACCCATTGTAATGAATGGGAGGCAGTTTTCAGGTGCTTTACAGGTGCTATCTCTAGAGCTAAAACACCTGAAAACTGCCTCAGTGTGAAAGGGGTCTAAGTTGTTAACAAATTAACCACGTCAATACCAGACACTTTCAACCTCTTCCTGCCTATTTTTAGATTTCAGCGCTGTCACTTTAAATGACAGTTACTCAGTCATGCAACACTGTACCCAAATAAAATTGTTATCATTTTTTGAGACAGATAGAACTTTCTTTTGGTGGTGTTAATCCTTTGCTAGGCCCTGTGCTCCACTTTTAAACTCAGCTGGCAGGACCATTTTGCAATTTTTCCATTTATTTTTTATTTTTCCCTTACAGCTTTCAGAGTTTGTAAAAGACCCCTAAGCCATATGTTTACTGAAAGCACATGACCTGTAGAATATAAATAAGGTGCTACTGCTACTGATTTTTATGGCACAATGATATTTGTGCAAATGTTCATCAAAACAAAATTTTCGCTATAAATATACTAAAATCATTATTAGCAAATACAAACACAACAAATTTTACAAAATTTCTACTAAATATAAAAGCTAACCTATGTGGAGTTAATAAATAACAAATATTTGTAAATTTTATTTTGCCCCTTTTTACGAAATGGTGAAAATCGAACATACACAAAAATGTAAATATCCAAATTTCTCTAAAAATCTGGAGGTTTACATTTTTCACTAACAGCTTTCAGAGTTTGTTAAAGACCCCTCAAACCATATATTTTCTGAAAGCACATGACCTGTAGAATAAAAAGAAGGTGCTACTGATTTTTAAGGCCCTGCGATATTTGCGCAAATGTTTACTGAAACAATATATTTGCAAAAAATACTATAAAATCATTATTAGCAGATATAAACACAGCAAATCTTACTAAATTCCTTCTAAAGTCCTATTAAATATAAAAGCTTAACCTGTATTACGTTAATAAATAACAAATATTTGTACGTTTTAAATTGCGCCTTTTTGAAAAATGGGGAAAATTGAATGTACGCTAAAATGTAAATAACCAAATTTCTCAAAAAATCTGAAGGTTTTAATTTTTCCCTTACAGCTTTCAGAGTTTGTAAAATACCAAATTTCTCTAAAAATCTGAAGGTTTTCATTTTTCACTTACAGATTTCAGAGTTTTTTTAAGGACCCCCAAACCATATATTTTCTGAAACCATAGGACCATTAGAATAAAAGGAAGGTGCTAATGATTTTTAAGGCCCCGTGATAGTTGTGCAAATATTTACCCAATCCATATTTTCGCTAAAAATGCATTAAAATCATTATTAGCAGATACAAACAGAGCAAACTTTACTAAATTCCTGCTAAACGCCTTCTAAATATAACATTAAATAATATTAATATTTGTAAATTTTAAATTGCGCCTTTTTTGAGAAATGGTGAACATCGGGCATATGCAAAAATTTCTCAAAAAATCTGGCCGTTTTACCTTTTCACTCAAACAGCTTTCACAGTTTGTAAAAGACCCCCCCACCCACTATATATTTACTAATAGCACATGGCCAGTAGAATAAAAAGAAGGTGCTACTGATTTTTGAAGCCCTGCAATATTTGCGCAAATGTTTATCAAAACAATATTTTCACTAAAAATACACCAAAATCATTATCATACATTGCAAAACTTACCGAATTCCTGCTAAGTTCCTACTAAATATAAAAGTTAAAACTGTGTTGAGTTAAAAAATAACAAATATTTGCACATTTTAAATTGGTTACCATTTTTCCCTTACAGCTTTCAGAATTTGTAAACGACCCCTCAAACCATAGATTTTCTGAAAGCACGATATAAAATAATAACTATAGAATAAAAAAAATGTGCTACTGATTTTTTTAGGCCCCCCGCAATAGTTCATCAAATTCCAATTTTATAAAGATACACTAAAATATTTATCAGTGGATACATACATGGCAAATTTACAAAATGCCTGCTAAATTGTTACTAAATCATCACATGTGGCATACTAAAGTGTATTCCCTTGGAGGGCCATGTTTACCTGCATGGGGATGCATAGGTGTTCCGTGCATCTCCATGCAGGCAGTTCCATTTTATGATAATCGAGATGCAACGGCTGCACAGGCATAGCCGCTGCTCCCAATCTGACATCCGTGTGGGTGTGGATGCACGACCCCGAATGCAGACAGTGTGAGCTCAGGGAAAAAAATGTGCTACTGATTTTTTTAGGCCCCCGCAATAGTTCATCAAATTCCAATTTTATTAAAGATACACTAAAATATTTATCAGTGGATACATACATGGCAAATTTACAAAATGCCTGCTAAATTGTTACTAAATCATCACATGTGGCATACTAAAGTGTATTCCCTTGGAGGGCCATGTTTACCTGCATGGGGATGCATAGGTGTTCCATGCATCTCCATGCAGGCAGTTCCATTTTATGATAATTGAGATGCAACGGCTGCACAGGCATAGCCGCTGCTCCCAATCTGACATCCGTGTGGGTGTGGATGCACGACCCCGAATGCAGACAGTGTGAGCTCAGGGAAAAAAATGTGCTACTGATTTTTTAAGGCCCCCGCAATAGTTCATCAAATTCCAATTTTATTAAAGATACACTAAAATATTTATCAGTGGATACATACATGGCAAATTTACAAAATGCCTGCTAAATTGTTACTAAATCATCACATGTGGCATACTAAAGTGTATTCCCTTGGAGGGCCATGTTTACCTGCATGGGGATGCATAGGTGTTCCGTGCATCTCCATGCAGGCAGTCCCATTTTATGATAATCGAGATGCAACGGCAGCACAGGCATAGCCGCTGCTCCCAATCTGACATCCGTGTGGGTGTGGATGCACGACCCCGATTGCAGACAGTGTGAGCTCAGGGACATACACCTGGACCTACATGGATGTCAAATTGGGAACAGCAGTTATGTTTGCATGGTTGCTACATTCCAAATTACATCAATTTGACTACCTGCATAGGGATGCACAAAACACCTGTGCATCCCTGTACAGATAAACAGAGCCTTGCAGGGGTGTACACTGTGTATGCCCTGTGTGAAGAAGGCCATTAGGCCCCTTCCACTTGAGCAGACCAATCGGGTCTGCCTGTTTTGCAGGCAGACCTGATTGGACCACCCATCAGAGGCGGCTCTCTAATTAGGCGAATTAGGCAGTAGCCACAGGCCTCGCAGTCACAGGGGCCTCGCACAGCTGGCTAGTTTACCTAATTAGAGAGCCGCCTCTTCCAGCAGCAGAGATCTCCGCCATCACACAATCCCAAGTCCCTTCGCTCTGCTACAGGGAGAGATACAGGCTGCGAGTGAGACGTGTGATCGGAGCTCACGTACATCTCCGGATCACAGACAGGGAGAGCGGCTCAGTGAGCCTGCTCTGACAGATCTCCCCCCCCCCTGCTGCCTGCACAGCCAGACAGAAGAGGAGAGAGAGCTTCTGCTCCTCCTCCTCCCGCCCTCTCCTCCTGTGTCTGCCCCGCACACTCTCCTCGGCGGTGTTCTCTGTTCTGCCTCAGAGAAGGGGATGTGTGGGTGGGAAGATTCAAGCTGGAGCTCAGCAAACAGAAAAGGAAAAGGAGAGTCTGATCCATCCATCCAGTCCTTCCTGCCTCCCAGTGAGTACACTGATGTAGGGGATGCTCTTCCTTCCCTTCTTCCTCCATCCCCCTCGCTTGCTTGCTTTCTTTTCTTTCCATTCTTTTTGTCTTTCTTTCAATTCTTTTTGTCTTTCTTTCTTTCCATTCTTTTTGTCTTTCTTTCCACTCTTTTTGTCTTTCTTTCTTTCCATTTTTTTTGTCTATCTTTCTTTCCATTCTTTTTGTCTGTCTTTCTTTCTTTTTGTCTTTTTGTCTCTCTTTCTTTCTTTTTGTCTGTCTTTCTTTTTGTCTTTTTGTCTGTCTTTCTTTCTTTTTCTCTTTTTGTCTGTCTTTCTTTCTTTTTGTCTGTCTTTCTTTTTCTCTTTTTGTCTGTCTTTCTTTCTTTTTCTCTTTTTGTCTGTCTTTCTTTCTTTTTCTCTTTTTGTCTGTCTTTCTTTCTTTTTGTCTTTTTGTCTGTCTTTCTTTTTGTCTGTCTGTCTTTCTTTCTTTTTGTTTTTTTTGTCTGTCTTTCTTTTGTTTGTCTTTCTTTTTGTCTGTCTGTCTGTCTTTCTTTTTGTCTGTCTGTCTGTCTGTCTTTCTTTTTGTCTGTCTTTCTTTTTGTCTGTCTTTCTTTTTGTCTGTCTTTCTCTCTTTTTGTCTTTTTGTCTGTCTTTCTTTCTTTTTGTCTTTTTGTCTGTCTTTCTTTTTGTCTGTCTTTCTTTTTGTCTGCCTGTCTTTCTTTTTGTCTATCTTTCTTTCTTTTTGTCTGTTTTTCTTTCTTTTTGTTTTTTTGTCTTTCTTTCTTTTTGTTTTTTTTGTCTGACTTTCTTTTGTTTGTCTTTCTTTTTGTCTGTCTGTCTGTCTTTCTTTTTGTCTGTCTTTCTTTTTGTCTTTTTGTCCGTCTTTCTTTCTTTTTGCCTTTTTATCTGTCTTTCTTTTTGTTTTTTTGTCTTTCTTTCTTTTTGTTTTTTCGTCTTTCTTTCTTTTTGTTTTTTTATCTGTCTTTCTTTTTGTTTTTTCATCTTTCTTTCTTTCTTTCTTTCTTTCTTTCTTTCTTTCTTTCTTTCTTTCTTTCTTTCTTTCTTTCTTTCTTTCTTTCTTTCCCCATCCCCCTTTATTTATTTCTTTGTGACAGCCTACCAGAATAGGTAGGATCTGTGAGAGCAGCTTCCCTGTGCAGCTCTGCTTGAAGAAAATATATCTTTATTATGCCCACTTACCTACCCCCTGTACTGTCCACTCCCCTATACTGTACCCTCCTAATACAGTTCATTTTCATCCCTTGAATTATTTTTCACATTATGGGAGTGAGTGGGGCCTCATGTCTAAGTTTTGCCTAAGGCCTCACAAAGTCTAGAGCCACCTCTGCCACCCATTGTTCTCTTTGGAGAGGTGGATGTGAATGGACATGTGTCCATTTACACCCACCTGCATTTGATCCGATCCAGTCCGCCAAAAACAGACGGATGGGGGTCTGTGCCCCATCCATCTAGCAGATCGGATCAGATGACAGACAGATGGAAACAGACAGGTGGCTCGTTTCTATCTGACCGCCCCATAGAGAACAGCGGGCTGTGTCTGTGTCAGCTCTGTTTCAGCAGAGTAGATACAGACCTGTCATCTGTGTGCTCAGTGGGAATCAGCGGACAGATTCTCTGCTGAGCAGACAGATCTGCTTGCTGAAGTCCGCTCCATGTGAAAGGGGCCTTACTATGTCTTTGTTTTGTTTTTTTAATATTTTTTTACTTTTCCATTTTTTTACAATTATATTAAATTTTTAATTTTTTTGTGCAATATCACAGACAGAGGAAGGAACTGAAGACAGTACCTTTATCTGCAGCGCATTACATGTATGAATAAGGAGTCTGTATAGAGACTCCTTATTCATTTATAAACTGACACATAGTAAACTCGATTACTATGCTCAGTCATCAGTGGAAACAGGAGCGATCTGTAGCGAAGGCTGCCTAGGTCCATTTTACTACAGGAAGGGGGCCGGTAAACACATGTTTACCAAGCCCCCCAGCCTGACCTGCCACCGCAAAGCAACCCCCCCCGGCTCTAGCCTGACAGCTTGTGAGGGAGTGCCGGACAGAAGCTGCAGGTGACGAAAGGGGAAGGAGGGATGCGATACTGCCCAAAGCAGAGGCAGATCGGAGATGCAGGGGCCATTGTAGGGGTGATCAGAGTGGCGGGGGGGACATAGTGTGATCCCCTCTATGCCCTGCAGCACCTGAAGCCGGTGGGAGTGGCAGGGGAAGGAAGCCGGCTTCTCGTAGGTCTTTGTGGGGGGGTCGGATCAGTGTGGAGGGGGGGATTGGTGAAGGGGGGGATATAAAAGGAGGGGGGGAACTTTTTATAGGAATAGGAGCGGCGGGAGGTGGAGAGGCTGAAGACAGGGAAGCGGCGGCATGGGGAAGGGGGTCACATTTGAACTGAATAACTCTGATCAGCGGGTTGTAATGTGCTGATCATAACTATAGGATTGCGTTGCATACTAGCTCATTGTGCCTTTGCCTTACAGGTTTTTTTTTTTTCATTTTCGGGTATACAACCACTTTAAGGGGGTAAATCCTTCCGGGGCTGAAGTGGTTAAAGATAATTTGTCCTATATTTACTAGTGTTAGTAGCCTTTATCACAAAGGTTGTTTTTTATAGGCTACTTGGTGCAGAGCCCCTTTTGGACAACCACGGTCTAATGTTTGTGTTTTTCTTTCCTTTTTTTTGGTTGTTTTCTGTCTCCTTGTTGGTACCCCTGAAGGGGGTGTTCTGGAACTGTAAGTTTTTTGTTTTTTTTTATATTTCTTGATAGACTTAATAAAAATATTGTGGAAAAAAAATTATGTATGTAGTTTTCTGACCACCTATTACATTTAGGAAGGCGCTGGAGCATAAGGACAGTAAACACCCCAAGGTATTTTTTAAGAGGAATGGTAAGTCTTTTGAAGACATCATTTTATTGGCACAAGTTTCTGGAAAATGCGGAAAGAAAATTTTTTTTTTTTTTTTACACAAAGTTGTCAATTTATTATGATATTTCTGACATCAAGCATGGGCATACCTAGATTTTCACCCCAAAACACCCCTGTTGCATCAGAGGGGGGCGGGGTCACCCGACCCCACATATTAAGGGGAACTCCGCGCCAAAATTTAAAAAGAAATGGTGTGGGGTTCCCCCCAAAAATCCATACCAGACCCTTCAGGTCTGGTATGGATTTTAAGGGGAACTCCACACCAAAATTAAAAGAAAAATGGCTTTGGGTTCCCCCAAAAATCCACACCAGACCCTTATCCAAGCACGCAACCTGGCAGGCCGCAGGAAAAGAGAGGGGACGAGAGAGCGCCCCCCCTCCTGAACCGTAGCAGGCCACATGCCCTCAACATGGGGAGGATGTCCCCATGTTGATGGGGACAAGGGCCTTTTTCTATCAGGGCACTCAACTCGCGTTTGAATGCAACTGTTGGATCTGATGACAGAGGACAATAAGTATCCACATCTGAAAGGATTCTTTCCATTTCATTATTGTAGGAATTTTTGTCCAAAATAACTATAGCTCCGCCTTTGTCAGCGGGGCGTATAATTATATCCTTCCTACTACATAGAGTCTCTATTCCTACTCTGATGTTCTGCTGAGCCCGTACTGATCTTAATTTTAATTTAGTCAAGTCGTTCAGCACCAAATCCCGAAAAATGCTGACATTGGGCGCTGAACTACCAGGCGGGTTGAACAATGAAGTTTTTACTTCAACGGCGGTGGAGATCTCTGTCTCGCTGGTTGTGACAGTCTCACTGCTGGTGCCTAGAGGCACATTTTTTTGGCATACACGTTGATCACGTTTGATCCTGTGCATTTATATCTGGATGACTTGTAGTGCACTTGTCATTTATATGCACCTTATATGCAATTTACATTTATATGCATTTTTTGCGCAATCTGGCGCAATGTATTTTTATTTAAATTTTCATTAAACGTCCCTGGCTATCTGCACTACTGGAGTCCTTTCTCTCTTTTTTATGGTCCATCCTTACCTGAACATTGTTTACCTGGTCCTTCCTGGAACCATTTCCTTTTCCTGGAGCATCTCCTACTGTTGATGAGAAGCCAACATTGAGAGTAATCCATAGGACATCGGTTGCGGTTTCAAGAAGATACCAACGTTGATCTACTGAGCCTGTTTTGACCCCCCTGAGTAAGGGCGGTCGCAGGCTTTCTGGTAAGCCTTCACTCCTCTCCGGTGGTGGGTGTCACTATCGATTAACATCGCTGGATTGATTCTGCACTAACTACACATTTGGAACTTTTTTTCACCACATATTTATTATTATTGGACTTTTTTTTCACTTCTCTTTTTTTCACTATTTAATTGTTATTATTATAATGGATTCTTTGAGCACGGTCATGTACGGACAAATATTTACACATTGACGGTTTATTCACAATATGGATTGTTTATAATTATTTTATTTTTTGTCATCAATTTTTAGTAATATTAATTTTATTGCTATTCACTTTGTTTTCTGTCCAGCGCTGCACTGATTATTATCTATGAAAAATGCGTAGCTCGGGATAGTTAGAACATTGAAAGTGTAAATTTAAACACACCTTATTGGAACTATTGTACAAACAGATATAAACGGAACAAAATTAGAACAAACATAATATTCCCTCATCACAATCAGCCTAGATAAAAAAAAAAAAGGTGTTTTCTCATTAGATATGTAGGTGTTATAAATTTCAGGTGTGTCTTTTATACCAGACCATCCATGTTTTCCATCGCAGATCTGCCACATGGTATCGGTTTTGTGTGGAGGCAAACATCATTTCATATGCGGCATGAGTGTGGGTAGTCATTATTACTTCTTGTATAGTAGGAGCCACCTGTTTTTTCCAATGACGAGTTAGTACTAATCTGGTACTTAGCAGGATATGGGTGGCTATTGTCCTAAACTCTACTGGGATTTTCTCAATGTTTAGGGATAGAAGAGCCAGATCGGGAGATAAATTAACATGGATTTTTAGGATTTGTTTGAGCAGATGAAACACTGTTTTCCAGTATTGGGTTATCTCTGGGTATGACCATAAAATATGGTACGGAGTTCCTACTTGCCCACAATTCCTCCAGCATAGGGCAGAGGAGTGTGGGGCGAATTTTGCGATCCTATATGGGGTCAAGTACCATCTTAACTATATTTTTTGGGTTAATTCCCAAAGATTTACACTTCTTGTAGCCGCATAAGTCTTTCTGAGAGCCTTTTGCCATTGTAAGAGAACCCCATCTCCCTTTCCCAGGCCATCATAGCAGACGTTTTAGTATACACCTCTTTGTTATTGAACATCTTATAGAACAGAGATATACCTTTGATTCTAGTGTTTGTAGTAGAGTAGAATTGATTTATGTTCCAAGGTAGGGTTATTACAGTCTTTGGGAACGAACAAAGGAAGTGGGTGATTTGTAGGTAGGTATAATAGTCATGAGAGGTAAAGTCAAATTCTATTTGAAGGGATCGGAAGGTTTTTGGGGAAGGTCCCACCATTATGTCTTCGAGATCCTTGATTCCTTTTGTAACCCATTTTCCTATGTTCAGGTCAGGTATAGCAACAGTCAGACTTTGTATGGGTATAGATACTGTTGAGTTCTTGGTATGTTGGAAACGGTAGGATATAAGTGTATCCCAGGCTCTCAGGGATGCTACAACTGTAGGAGATAGCTTTGCATTTTGTGGGGAGCAATGTCGATTTATGAAAAGTAAATGATGTAGGTTATACTTGTATATTTGGGAGCTTTCTAATTCTGGCCATCTATTATTTTTTAACGTAGGGAACCATGCCTTGAATTGTGTTAATATGGTGGCTACATAATAGTCTTTCAGGTGGACCATCCCTATTCCACCTACACTTCTGGTCGTGACTAGTTGTGAGAAGGCACACCTTGCTCTCTTACCTTGCCATATATATCTATTGAGCTTTGACTGGGCAGTAGTGAAAAAGGATTTAGGAACAGGTATCGGGAGTGTTCTAAATAGGTAAATTAGTTGGGGAAGGATAGTCATTTTAAAGGCCACTAATCTACCAGTCCAGGAGAGTTCTACTTTAGCTAAAGCTTGGAGTTTCGACTTCAGTTTGTCTATAAATGGGGTATAATTAGCCTTGTATAGATCTTCTGTTTTGGACGTCAGAGTGGTGCCTAGGTATTTTATCCCTACATTCTCCCAGGTATACAGATATGCTTTGGCTAGTCTTTGTTGTGTTGCTTGAGGGACATTTAGACCAAGTATGTATAATTTGGATTCATTCACCTTATAATAGGACATATGACTGAACATTTGTAACGTATGGTGAACCGAAGCCAGGGAATTCTCCACATCTGTGAGCATTACAGTTTTTCTCCATTGTTTTGGCTCATTTCTTGAAACAGAAATGACATTCTCAAAACAACATGGACAAATCTCCAAACCACTTGGCAATTGTTCACAACTGAATTGAATTTCTCATTCATTTCATCAAAATTGCAAATGTCTCAGTGCATGTCTCAATGTCTCAGTACATCTTTCAAATGATTAAGTACAAGTAGCCTACATTTAGCACAATTTCCAAGTGAATAGATCTTGTTGATCTAAACTGATTGTCAATTCTCAGTCTAATGGTTTTTCTCTCCAAAACGTGTCAGCATCATTTCATTGTTTAAGTCATCACATGCACAATAGTCTGTTCAATTGTCAAAATTATTCAGGAACATAATACCATGAATACCATATATGAATCTCTTGGAACATTTGATAAAATGATTACAGCAATTGACAGTCAGGTGCAACTAGAACTTGACTAACAAAGGAGGAGTTAGAGTTGGTCTCAGATGACCAATCAAACAGTATGTTTAGTTACCTGACAGGTGCTGTCCATGATTGTAAATGCTGCCAAACATGTATATATAGAGCTTGACCATGCAGGACCAGTACAATTTCTGAACATGGAGGCACCTGGCCAAGTAAATGAACAAGGGAAACTGCCTGCTCGAGGAAGAGGAAGAAGAAGAGGAAGAGGAGTAAGGGTGAGTGGTGGTGGAATAGGGGGAAGAGGCCGAAGAGCACAAAGACACTATGCTGTCCTTGATGAAATTCGGGCCACAATTATAGATCATGTCATCAACCATGGCCTCACAATGGCGGAGGAAGGTCGCCGAGTGCAGCCTAATATGCCTCGCTCTACAGTCTTCTCTATCATCCAAATCTTTCGCAGGGAAAACAGGTATGTAGTCAGTCAATGATGGAATTATATAATGTATAGGACAGGACACTGTGCATAGAGCAACAAATATGTTTATTTACTCATTTACGTATTCATTTAGTGTGTGTGTGTGTGTGATAGGCCTACAGTATTACAGTATCTTACCTCAGTGGGATGTTACGTATGATGCTAACAATGACAAGAAAAATATTGTAGAAAATAAACTATGGAATAGTATGGAATAGTTTATTTTCTACAATATTGATGATACAGTTTACAGTAATATTCCAGTCACTGTGCAGTGATGCATTGGAATTGTGGTAAAGTTACTGTAAGTAAAACAACAATACGATTACATTGGTAACTCATTCTGTACGGAATACACAAGGTATAAATTACAAATGGAGTGTTGTCCTTTGAATTCTATGTCTAGGATTGGACGACAACCTGGCATGGGTGGCCGAGGAAAACTTCTCAATGAACAACAAGAACAAGAGATCTGTAACAGGGTGTTTGCAAATAATGCCATCACAATGAGACAAATCCGCACTGCAAGACAATGCCATATTCCAAAATGTCAACTCTATAAGCATCTCCACAATAGCCCGCATATTGAAGAAGCATCAGATGACAATGAAGCAAATTTACAGGGTACCATTTGAGAGGAAATCTGACAGAGTGAAAGAGCTGCTGTACCAGTATGTACATGTAAGTCAGTCACTGGTTGTCCATCAAGATAACCTTTTTACAATTACCATAAGCAGTGGATCCCGAAATGTATTGGTTTCAGTACCCACTTTACCTGATTTCTGAATCTAGGTAATCCAGGTATGAAAGTATTTGATTTACGTATCTGATTTATAAACATTTTGTCTAAAAACTGCAGCTTACTGTATGATGCAATTATCATTATAATCCTTATTTTCTTATTTTGAAGAATATAACATATAATACAGTAAAAAAAAGGGTCAAAGAGCTGCCTCCCATGTAAATCTATCTAAGTTTTACTGTAACATTTCAGTAAGTCTACTCATTGATAATTTTTCCCCTCCCCTTTCTGTCAAATACCCCCTGTAGTACCTCTGCATAGGGTACATGTAACCCAGGTTTGGAACCACTGGAATACTGGCCAGTAATATATTGAACTTGTGTAGAACATAGAACATTCCTATGTAACTGTCTGTAACTGTAGTGTATGACTCTTCTGTTTGACTGATTTGATGTTTTCTTTTTTTACTCTATTTTTGAGAATAATGGCATTGCAAGGAAACGAGACCTCTCACATACTCGTGTATGTGGATGAGGCTGGCTTCAACCTGGCCAAGGGCCGAAGAAGTGGCCATAATTTTATTGGCCACCGGGCCACGGTGGATGTCCCAGGCCAGCGAGGGGGCAATATAACTATGTGTGCTGCCATTTCTGAGAATGGTGTGGCCACTCACATCCCCAGTCTTGGCCCATAGAATACACAGAAGCTCCTCATCTTCTTGGACCGCCTTTATTTGGATTTGATCCTTGAAAATAAGAGAGGTCTCATAGGGCCTCACCTACCACAATATATAATTGTATGGGACTATGTGAATTTCCACAGTGGCCTGCTTAGCAGGGCCTGGTTCACTGTTCATCCAAGGATGGATATGGTGTTCCTACCACCTTACTCTCCTTTCCTCAACCCTATTGAGGAGTTTTTCTCCGCTTGGAGGTGGAGAGTGTATGAGCATCGGGCTCAAGATCAGAGGTCCCTGATCTTGAGAATCTGTGGCCAGACAGACAGTAGCGTGTGGATGGGCAGGAGGGTGAGGATGGTGGCCAGTGAAGAGATGTTACAGTAGTTGTGAAACTCCAGCTTTATTTACAGCATTGTAGGCTAAATGTAATTTTCCTTGTTTTATGTTTGTGTGTTTATATTTCCGTATATTATGCTGTATACATTTTCTTTTTACTCTGATGTATGGAAGTTACTTTGTGTGTGAATGATAATGGTTACAATACTGTAAAGTAATTTTTCCTTGGCAGTATGAGTGCAATGTGTGATGTCAAACCTTGGAGGCTACTCTTACCCTAAAATCTTTTCTTTTTTTTCAGTTTTATACACAATTGTATTCAGTTAGCTAGACAAAAACTGTACAGTAACCATTGTCAATGAAGGACTGGGCTAAGACTGAAAGGTGGACATGAGGGATATTTCAATGTTCCTCTGCCTTAGAGACAAAACATCTAAACATTTTGACTTGCAGTGCTTACACAATGCCAAAGGGACGAAGCATTTTGGGGGCACTGACTATTTGAATGAGAAAGAAATTTATTTTTGACACATGAGTGAACTGTTTTGGGAAAGATATGAGCTTTTGAATGTGAACCATGGTGTTGTGCTGAACCATCCAGGTTATTTTGGCAAAAGCACCAAGAGAGTTGAGAACGCCTGGTCTGTTTCAAGAAATGAGCCAAAGCAATTGAGAAGAATCTTTGCCATTTTGGTAGCACTGACTCTTTATATGGGAAAGGAATATGGTTTTGAAGCATGAGTGAGCAGTTTTGGGAGAGATGTGAGCTTTTGCACATGAGTTATAGTGCTGTGCTGAACTGTAAGACTGTTTTGCCAAATGAACTTAGAGTTTTGAGAATGTCATTTCTGTTTCAAGAAATGAGCCAAAACAATGGAGAAAAACTGTAAAATAACATCATCAGTGAATAGGCTGATGGTATGTGAGGATTTGTGCATTTTAAACCCTGATATGAGGGGGTGGTTACGAATGTAACATGCCAGAGGCTCCATTAGCAAATTAAATATTAACGGAGAGAGGGAACAGCCCTGATGAGTCCCATTCGTAATGTTAAACGGGGTTGAGAGGACTCCAGATGTGAATACCTGGGCAGTGGGGTTGGTATAAAGGGCCATTATTGCAGAAAAAATCGTGCCTGTGAAGCCAAAAGCAGCAAGCACCCTAGCCAGATATCCCCAGTGTATGCGATCAAACGCCTTCTCCACATCTAAAGCCAGGAGCAGAGAAGGTGTTCCCATCATGTTTGCGTTGTGAATAATATTTATTAGTCGCCTAGTGGCGTCTAAAGTTTGGCGCCCCTTAGTGAATCCAGATTGATCAGGATGAATAAGGCTAGGGAGTATATCTGTTAATCTATGTGCTATGAGTTTTGCATATAATTTCAGGTCATTATTAAGAAGTGAAATTGGCCAGAAATTCTGCAGGGCGGATGGGTCTTTCCCCACCTTCAGTACAGTTATTATCAGTGCCTTTAGCATCTCTGACGGGAAGGAGGAAGAGGCAACAGCATCATTGAATAAGCGAAGTAGATGGGGTGCTAAGATCTGTTTAAATGTTTTATAATATTCCCCTATAAATCCGTTCGGGCCCGGGGACTTATTGGGTGGTAGTGATGCTATAGCCGTGCAAATTTCCAAGATAGTAAAGGGCTGATTTAATTGCTGAAGCTGTTCTGCCGTTAGCTGAGGAAGGGACAATTTGGCCAAGAAATTGGTTATCTGTTTGTTGATGAGGTCGGGGGTCAGTCTTCAGATTATAAAGGGATCCATAGTAATCACTGAAAGCATCCGCAATGTCTTTTGGATGGTGTTGTTTATGTTTAGTGGTGGGGTAGATTATATATGGAATTCTGGCTTTATATCTACACCCCCACAGGCGTTGGGCGAGAAGCTTCCCCGCCTTGTTGCCGTTGGCAGCGGTAGTACTTTTGAATGACTTTTTTTCCTTTAGAAATGTAATTTTGCTCTCAGACTGTTATAAACACAGGAAACAGGCATACTATAGACATCCCCCAGGTAGGAAATTTAAAGGAATATTTCACTTTTATTGTTTCACTGTAAGCATTATTAAAATCACTGCTCCCGAAAAAACGGCCGTTTTTAAAACTTTTTTTTGCATTGATACATGTCCCCTGGGGCAGGACCCAGGCCCCCAAACACTTTTTATGACAATAACTTGCATATTAACCTTTAAAATTAGCACTTTAGATTTCTCCCATAGACTTATAAAGGGTGTCCTGCGGCTTTTCGAATTTGCCTCGAACACCCCAAATTATTCAAGCGAACAGCCAATGTTCGAGCCGAACTCATGTTCAACTCGAACAGATAGCCCACCCTAATGTCTAAGCATACCGATTCTTTTTGGTAGGCTATACGCCAAAGTATATTGTTACAAAGCTGTATTTATTTCAGCTTAAATTAATTGTGCTGTAACTAAAGGGGTATAAGGTCTCCAAGGCAATATGTTATGTTAGTTTAATTTTTTTCACCTTTTCCAAAGTCTTCAGGCCAGTTAAGTGGTGCCACTGGGTCCTTTTCGCATCTTTTCTGGGCTGGATTATCCTTTATGATACAGGTACAGGTGCTCATGTGTTTATGTCAGCTTATATCTGTGCACAATTACAGTGTCATTCAACCCAAAAACTAAGGCCTTCTTATTTATTTTCTTTTTTTTTTCTGACAGGCTGTAGGAAAGTTCAAAAACAGTTATGTTTTCTAAAACGAACTAGCCCAGAGTCGGGCTTTACCTCCTGCAATAATTCTGGCTCATTTGGAGAACAATTAATTGAGCCATTTGGTACCTGTGAAAAATTACAGCAAAGTTGGTTTTACTGGCAGGAATTTTCCGTTTCATCTGAATACCATGACCTTTCACATGGGAACCGATTAGTAGAAGAGGAAGTTTCTGTGGACACGAGAGGACAGGAGAGAGGCCCCCCTTGAATAATCTGGCATCTATGGCTTTTCTCTATTCCACTTAATTTTCATTACCTTCTATCATTTTTTTATTGTTACACACAGTGACTTTTCCCACTGTGTCACAAATTTGAATTTTCTGACATCTTTATTAATACAACACTGTATCACATAGCTTTTGATACAATTGATTTGTATGGTTTGTGATGGGTCAATTTGCCTGTTGAACCATTATTGTGGTTATGTATATGACATAGGACATATAATTTGTAATTTTGCTCACTGTGTGTCGTTCTATATAAATAATGATTGTACAAAACATTTTGCCATTTGAGGTGGAAATATAAAAGGATTCATCAGTTAAGGCTTCTACTTCCTAATGAACTGCCCTTACTAACTGCATGTCAAGTAAAATGATCTGCCTAGTGTCTAATCATTCAATAATTAATGATCAGATTCTAGCATGTACAGTCTGCCTTAATCCTTATAATACCACAGGGAGTGATATAGCTTCAAGGATTATGAAGATAATTGATAATAACTATAGAGTGGGGAAAGACTAATGCCGCGTACACACGATCGCACATTCCGACAGCAAAATCCATGTTTTTTTTCCGATGGATGTTGGCTCACACTTGTCTTGCATACACATGGTCCCACAATGTTTTAGGAAATTTCGAATGTCAAGAACGCGGTGACGTACGACGGCACTAGAAAAGGGAAGTTCACTACCAAGTGCGCCACCCTTTGGGCTCCTTCTGCTAATCTCATGTTAGTAGAAGTTTGGTGAGAGAAGATTTGCGCTTTTCAGCCTTGTGCTTTTCAGATCGTTACTGCTCTTCAGTTTGTGCTTGTGGGTTTGTATCTGTTCTTCAGTCCGTGTAGTCAGTTTGCATTTGTTTGTCAGTGCATATTATTATTATTATAGTACGTATTGGATTTTCAGTGTGTTCTTGTCAGCTCGTTTCTGATTTTTAGCTCGCTCTTCTCAGGCCTTTCTGTTTTTCAGTGCTTTCTGTTTTTATTTATAATCAATATTTTATTAAACTTTTATCACATTCCAATCTTAAATACATTGCAAAACCTTTCATCCTGCTCACATAATATATAAACATAATATATAAACACACTTTCTGTTGGGTATTTCCGCCCCCCCCCCCCCAAAAAAAAAAAAAATCTTGGATGCATACATAATTAAATGTCTATATATTATATTTCCCCCTTAATCCCCCCCTCTTCCCCCCTCCCTCTCATCACCTCCGGAGTTGTCTGCATTCCAAATCTGTGTGCTCACATATTTCACTTTTACCAGATCACCCAGTTTACTACAGGTGAAACAAAAAAAAAAAAACCCCACACAACACCCCACATCAAATTTTCCAGAGTCAACCAAAATTCCAAAAATACACTCCCCACTACCGTTGCTTATAACCTTTAAAACCCAATCCTTCTCTAGTTACCCCTGTGATTCTATTTTCATTCCTTTCCTTGTGTTCACACTATTTCAACATTCCAAATTTTCCTTTTCTTTCCCCCATTCCCAGTGTGCCTTGTGATCATCTTATTTCTTCATTCCCCTTTACCCTTTCTTTCCCCAACCTCCATATATTATATACCCCCTCCCTCTACCCCCCCCCCTTATTTCAATTACAATATTCTCTATCCCCCTTGTGACCAAAAAAAAAAAAAATATTACAAGTGTACAAGTGTTCACCCCCATCTTCTTATATGAGTATCAAACTCAAACTCGGGCTTAGCCCGAAGGAGAGAGAAAAAAAAAAAAAAAAAGGGACAAGAAGGCGAGAGTTCCAAGAAAACGGGGCAAAAGATAAAAAAAAAAAAAAAAAAAAAAAAAACACCAACCCCACCCAACTCAGACCCCTCCCCCAACTCCTCTCCAGTCCCCAATATATGGACAAGTCCATGCCTTGCCTCAATCCCCCTTCACCAATCTCATCCCGGGCATCCCCCACTAATATCTTTGATCCCTTTTCTCCCATTTCAATCCGAGCGACCCTTTTCTATCCAGTTACTTTCCTCTTGTTTATACTATCTCAGTTGATTGTTGTTTCCAGGTTTTCCATATTTCATCAAATTCCTCTTGTCTATCCTTGATCCTGTATACCCATTCTTCCGCCTCCATTATTTTATCTACTTCTTTTTTCCATTCTAACATTGTTGGGCATCTAAGATTTTTCCTTGGTACCAGTGCCTTTGCCGCATTCAACAAATGGGGGATAATACTCTTTTTGTAAACTTTGTTTGGCGTTGGCATCCCATGGAACAGGAAGTGCAATGCTGAGAATTCTATATGTTTTACCGTTATCCTCCTGATCCAAGGGGCCACCGCCTCCCAAAATTTTTTAATTTTCGGGCAAGTCCACCATATGTGGAGATATGTGCCACTCTCCTCACATCCCCTCCAACAGCGTGCTTCTCCCTTTGGGAACATTTGTGCTATGCGGACAGGGGTACGGTACCATCTGGCCAGGAATTTATATGCCATCTCCTGAGTATGTGAGCTTATTGAGGAGGTATGGGTTGTTTTAAACATTCTCTTTACCTGTAAAGTTGAGAACCTCCCTCCTAATTCTCTCTCCCACTCCTTGATAAAATAAGGAGTTGTAGTACTATTAATGTTAATTATTAACTTATACATCTTGGACAATAGATGTTTAACTTCTGGACTTTTCAGGTTCCAAGATTCAAAGACAGTGAGGGTATTCAGAGGTCTAATCAGGGACTTCCTTTTATTATAAAAATCTGTAATTTGGAAATATCTCCACATAGACATCGGAATATCCCCCCAATCCTCTACCAGATCCTTTAAGGGGATCAATTTGCCCGATGGAGCTATCCTCGCACAGGTTACCCCTCCTTCTCTTCCCCACCCTTCTAAGTTCTTCTTATCCTCCCCTGGTTGAAACCAAGGAAACCCCTCAAGTGGAGCTAGTGGGGAAATCATAGGTGCAATTTTACCTTGAGCATTTACCTTATCCCATACTGATAATGTTGTTTTGGTTATAGGTGACGTCCATTCCGACAATCCCCTATTCGCAGTTGGAATCCAGGGTGCCCCTTCTAGATCTCTACCAGCTATTGTTTTTTCCAGGTTTACCCATATCTTATTTGCAGAGTCATGGCGCCAGTTTAAGATTCTAACCAGCGCCATGGCTTTATAATATAAATTCAAGTCTGGCAGTCCTAGCCCTCCCTCCTCTTTATGTCTCCTAAGTATATCATAAGATATTCTTGGATGTTTGACCCCCCATACAAATTTCGTGAGGGCCCTTCTTACCCGCCTGAAGAAAATTTGTGGAAGTGTTATAGGGATGGTGTATAGTATATAAATAATTCTCGGTAGGACATTCATTTTTATTGCATTCACTCTTTCAAACCAAGTCATCAGATGCCCTTTCCAACTTTTCAGATCTCTCTGTATATTTGTTAACAGCGTGCCATAATTGAGCTCATATAACTTTTTTAAGTTCGCTGTTATATTTATCCCCAAATATCTCAGAGAGTCCGTGTTCCAAATAAAAGGAAAGCCATCTTGTATGACCTTCCTGATCTTGGGGGGGACATGGCTTGGCATCAGAGTTGATTTTTCAGGGTTTATCCTAAAATTAGATAGGGCTCCAAACCTCTCTATTTCCCCCATCAATTCCTTTAAGGATTCCTGTGGTTTAGATAAATAAAATAAAAGGTCATCCGCATAGGCCGATACCTTATGTTCAACTGCCCTGATACGGATCCCATTAATCCCTCCATTCCTCCTTATTTTGCACAAGAAGGGTTCAAGGATCAAGGCAAATAACAGGGGTGATAATGGACACCCCTGTCTAGTCCCATTCCGGATCTCAAAGCTCTCCGATAACCCTCCATTTACCTTGACCCTTGCTCTGGGGTTATTATATAATGCCAAGACCCATCCCCTCATACGTTCTCCCAGGCCCACCATCCTCAGAACCTCCGACAAAAAGACCCAACCAACCCTATCAAATGCTTTTTCAGCATCCATAGAGATCAATACCCTTGGGATTCGCTTTGGTCCATTTTGAGCCCAGTGCAATATCTGTAAGGCACAAATTGTATTATCTCTGGTTTCCCGTCCTTTTATAAATCCCGTTTGGTCTAGTTGTATTATTGTTGCTATATGATCTTGCATCCTAAGAGCCAGGATTTTGGATAAGATCTTCGTGTCGGAGTTCAAGAGGGAGATGGGCCTATAATTGGCACACACCTGAGGGTCCTTCCCCTCCTTCGGGAGGACTGTCACATGTGCCATCAAAGCTTCTGTTGACAATGGACTAGAAGTTTTTATAGAATTGAGGTAGTCACAGAATGGTTGGGCCAGTTCCAGGAGAAACTTTTTATAATATATATTCGTAAAACCGTCAGGGCCCGGGCTTTTCCCCAATGCTAGACCTCCCACCACTTTTCCCAACTCCTCCACTGTAATTGGTTGTTCCATTTCCTCCTGGGCTGCAGTTGAAATTACTGGTAGTTCTGAAGTCCTTAGGTATTCCCTAATCTCCTGCCTCACTCCTTCCCCCCCTCTTCTCCTCTTTTGTCCCCCTCTATATTATATAGGGATCTGTAATACCTTTGGAATTCTGCTGCTATTTTATGGTAGTCAATAACCTGTTTATAACCTACTATTAATTTATGAACGTGCCTTGATTCCTGTTGTTTTTTTAACTGTCTCGCAAGCAGTTTTCCCCCCTTGCTACCTTGTTCATAAAAGCGATGCGCAAAGTATCTTTGCTTGTTTTTAACTTTCAGATCTAAACACTTGGTTAACTTAAGCCTCAGCTCCAGCAGCTTATTGTCATCCTCCGAATCCCGACTGTTTTTATGTTTTATCTCATTTCTATGTATCTCCTCTAAGATATCCGTGATTTCCTTTTGTTTTTCTTTCTTAAGGCGTGACCCCTGCGCAATCATCTCCCCCCTAATAACCACTTTATGTGCTTCCCACACTACTTGATTGGACATCTCATCTGTTTTATTGATCTCAAAATACGATATCAGACCCCCCTTCAGGGTTTCAAAGGCCCTTTTATCATCCAAAATAGATTAATTTAGTCGCCAGTTCCTTTCTTTTTTGCCTACACCACCCATTTGTAAGCTCAAAGCGACTGGAGCATGATCTGATATTGTAATTGAACCAATTACTGAGGATTTCACAAGATGTAAATCAAATTGATCCACCAATAATAGATCAATCCGTGAATAGGTATTATGTATTCTTGAATAGTAACTGTAATCCCTTTCACGGCCATGCAAAATCCTCCAGCTATCTACCAAATGTAGAGCTCTAAAACTCTTTTTTAAGTGTCTCTGAGCTCTAAAAGATAGTACTGTCTTACCGGATGAAGTGTCCATTTCGGGGTCTAGAGTGAGATTAAAATCACCTCCCACTATCAGTATACCTTCCCTCAACTTTTCTAGTTTTTTCATTGTTTTTGATATAAAATCTACTGTGCCATTATTAGGGGCATAAATTGCTGCGAACGTATAATATTGATTCTGTATTCTTCCTTTTACACACAAAAAACGCCCTTCCAAGTCCCTCTCCACTTCTTCAAGTAAGAAAGGAATTGTTCTATTAATTGCTATTGTAACACCTCTAGCTCCGCGGATAGGTGAGGTCGAATGGAACCATTGATTAAATGGAAAACCTGGTAATCTGGGGGTCGATCCTACTGTGAAGTGCGTCTCCTGGAGGAATATAACATCTACCTTCTGGCTACGCAGTTCACACCAGAGGCGCCCCCTCTTATTTGGTGCTCCTAAGCCCCTTACATTATACGATACTATCTTCAATTCTGTCATTCAATCTATTCATATACCGCCCCCTGTACCTGTCTCCACGATGTTCCGGGAAGATATATCCCCACTCTGGAAGTAAGAGAATGAACGATGCCCGGGATGGATGAAACACACTGCGTAAAATGAAGAAGAGCGAGGAAAGGAAGATAGAGAAAAAAAAAAAAAACCCAACCCCCCAGACCCCCCCCCAAGCCCTCCCCCAACAGACACACATACACATACACACCTTATATTTCCTATCATCTCCCCTAGTTGGTGGTTCAATCTCCCTATAGATATATCTCCCCTCCCTGAGATTGTCCTCCCTTCTGCCAAACTGCAGAAAAATTAGTCCCCCTTTTGGGACTTTCCTATCGGGGCAAAGATGATTCACGGTATGGATTAGGGAAATCCGGTTTCTCCCTGGGCCCCAAGAGCAGGAGGAGCCGTTTACACCATAAATAATATTAATTCTAAGGACAAGAGACAGACATATAACTAGGTCTCTACTTGCAGGTTGCAAAGATTATCCCAGCTCAGGGGTCCAGTGAGAAGAGGGAGACAGGGGGAGAGGGAGGGAAGAGAAAGACCAGACAGAGGAAACCCCCCCCCACCAATCCCCCCGCCCCTCCTCACCACCCCCCCCCCCACCCCATCACCAAATCACCACTCCTTTATTCATAGTCCTATAATCATATTTGTCCATCTCTATTATTCTTCCTTCCTCTGCTTCTACTTGGGACTTGGTTCCACTGTTCCGGGCGTGGCAAAGGAGCTCTGGAGCTATTCAATCTCCAATCTGGGAAATCAACCGGCGGTAAACCCAAAACTTCTGTAAATTTTTTTAATCGTCCTTAGTTCTCAGAACTGCAGATTTTCCCTCTCGGGAAGCCTTTACACAAAAGGGGAATCCCCATCTATATTTCACTTCTGCCACTCGCATAGCTTCCAATAGAGGTCTAACTGTGCGGCGTTGCATTAATGTCCGATATGATAAATCCGCATAAAGAGAGATCTGGTGCCCTTCATATACTATCCTTGGATTTTTGCGTGCTGCATTCATAATTGCCTCTTTCCAAGCAAATTTATGCAGTTTACATATAATATCTCTGGGCCTGTCCATACTCTGGTTGGTGAGAGACGTTGTACGGTGCACTCTATCTATTTCAATAACCTCTGGAGCTTGTGCGCCCAGTATTTGACGGAACAACTCAGTCACCACTTGTACTAGATCTGCAGCCCCATTTCTCTCATTTAAACCCCTTATGCGGATATTCTGCCTGCGTGTTCTATTTTCTTGATCATCAGTTTGATCTAGTAGTGAATTTAGTTTTTCCTCATATTCCTTTATTACTTCTTGAGTATCCACCACCGCTTGCTTGATATCATCCTGGGTCATCTCAATTTCTTCCACTCTGCGTCCCAAAGCTACTGACCTCTTCAACCATTTGTTTACAGGACGATTCCACCATAGAGATAAGTAATTGTATATCATTTTTAGTGGGCAGAGCTCTCAAGTGCTCTCTAAATTCCTTGTCCAGGTTTATCCTCACTATTTCAGGCTGATATGTTTCTTGCTCTGCATTGGGGGATCGGGTCATGGGGGTCGTAGGGGTCCATTGCTGTTTCTGTGCTTCTATGTTACTATTAATAGCTTCCATTTCTCCTCCGTGCAGCTCACTCCAACCTCCACCCTCCCCAGCCTTCTCCCCCGACACAGTTCTGGGTTCCAATCCCCCGTTTCCCCTTGTATCTTGTCCACCCCGTCCTCCTTCCAACTTTTGACCATCTATGTGGTTCTCATTATAACTCAGTCCCACCACTTCATGGTTGCCTTGCTCATAACATACCCCACTCTCGGCCCTCTCCGCTCCCCCCTCAGCCAGATCTCCCATCCTCCTTAGGCTCCGCTGACCCTTCATTGGTGTCTCCTCACCTTGTTTCTGGCTGCTTCGAGCGTCTGTTACCACAGACCTCACCCCTCCATGTCCTGACAACCTCCGTTCAGCCTTGCTTTGTTTCGTGTTCTGCGGTGACAGGTAGGCTTTCATGCTGCTAGACTGTGCCTTCCCCTTTCCACAGGGGGGTAATGCATTGCGTCTTCGGGCCGACATCTCTTAGCTTAGTGGGGAAGTCTCGTAGGGGGGAGGGGTTGCTCTTCAGTGCCGGTGCTCTCCACTTCCCGTCCCTCCATGCTGGCATCTCTGGCTGCTCTCTCCCGGCTCTTTCTCTCCTTCAGATGAGGCTGGAAAAGGGGATAGAGAAGCTACCACCAGGGCATCTCTGTATCCGCTACCTGGGCCGGCGTCTCCGGTGGCTTTTCCCCCCGGCTGAAAGCGATAAGCTGTGAGCAGAGAGGAAGGAGCTATCGTTAGAGCTCACCGCTCCTCGTCTCTCTCAGAGCCCGGGAACCTCCGCACGCTCACGCAGCGCGCCCTCTCTCCATACCACGCCCCCTCAGTCCTTTCTGTTAGTTCGTTCTGATCAGCCGACCGTTTTGAAGCCATGTTGCGGTTACGTACTCATCGTAGAGTTCGTGCTGTGTGGGGGCTTGGTGTTGGGGTTCTTGCTTTGACCCAAGCCCAGTCCATGAATAGGGTAGGGAGGAGTTCATGGATAAAGAATTGGTTGCTCCAGTGTGACCAGTTCTCTCACATGCCTTTGTTGCCAAAGATCCGTGAGAATAATCCTGACGATTTCAGGAATTGTCTCTGGATGACGGACCCTGTTTTTCACCATTTGTTGGCTTTGCTGTCCCCTTTGTATTATGACACTTCTTACCTGTCCAGTGGGCTGCCAATAGTGTAAGTAAGGAGGGGCTGTCCAAAGTAACACACATTATGCATGCATTCAGCTCTCAATTAAGTGGAGAGAGTTACCTGTCCAAAACACCCCCCCCCTAACATTTTTACAATGGGCCATCAGAGGGGGTGAGGAATCTGATAAGTGGACCTTATATTTTTGTCTTTAAATACTCCTTCAAATAAATGTTAATACTGATTTTGGCCAAGAATGTTTGTGTCTAATCTGTTTGCAATGTTTATGTGCAAAATGACTAATTGTTTTTTTCTTGTTTGACTCCACAGTTTCCTTCAATGTCACAGGAATGGCTGACTGTGGCATCCCAGTTTGCCCAGCAGTGGGACTTTCCCAACTGCAGAGGGACAATAGATAGGAAGCATGTCCACATCGTCCCACCTCCCAACTCGGGGCCATACTATTATAACTATAAGAGGTTTAATAGTATTGTTTTGTTGGCGGTGGTGTCCGCGACATATGAGTTCCTGTATGTGGACGTGGGGAAGAATGGTCGGATGTCAGATGGTGGAGTCATCGCCCAGACTGAATTTTACAGACGGCTCCAGAATGGTGGCTTGGGATTGCCACCTGCTGAGAATATGGAAGGACTCCTGTTCGTCTTTGTAGCTGATGAAGCATTTGGTCTGGGTGAACACCTGATGCGGCCGTTCCCGATGAGGACCCTAACCCCGGAGCAGAGGGTTTTTAACTACTGGCTGGCCAGAGCCAGAAGAGTGGTGGAAAATGCCTTTGGAACAATGGCCAGCCGGTTCCGCCTATTCCTCACTGCAATAAACATGGCGGAATATAAAATCAATCATATTGTTATGGCATGCTGCATATTGCATAACTTTTTAAGAAAAAATGCATCAGTTGGAACTTAGGCCGGCGTATTACCGGATACAACAACCCTGACAGCTCTTGAAGCTGGCTGCCCTGGCTTGCCCCCCCAAAGCACCCGTGAAGTTTGTGAAAAGTATCTAGAGTACTTTGCGGGTAGGGGGCCATTGATATGCAACAAAATGTTTAACAAACATGTGAAAAATAATTTTTTATTTAAATGAAAATAATATTTACTTTTATTTACTGCTTGTGTTTCTTTTAGCTGGCTCCTAGGCTATCCAATGGGCTTTTCTTTTTTCCCTTTTTGTTCAATATTGCAAATGTAATGTTTTGGATACATGAGGTGACAATCTCTTCTTCAGCAAACTATTATGTTGTGGGTCTGCTACACACACACACCTTGTTTTTGTTGTTAATGTATGTAATGCATTACTGATAAAAATATTCATAATTTTTAGCACCATGACTGAAATTTGTGGAGTCACGAAAATGGCCTGATTGTGGCAAATTATAAAGCACTGTGGGAGTTTTTTACTAAAGGAAATTCCACTTTGCACTCCAAGTGCACTGCAAAAGTGCACTAGAAACTGCACTGAAAGTGCACTTGCAGTGCAAAGTGGATTTGTCTTTAGTAAATAACCCCCATTGTCACTGTAAACAACAACTTATTACAAAAACTGCTTTTGAGCATTGAAATAAGAAACCACACATTGTTGAGTAGAAAACATTTTACTCAAAGCACATTCACATGTGCGTTAGAAAAGGGTTTTTGAACAAACCAACATCTTTGTTGTATAACATTTTTTTGTCACATTAGAAATAGCCTTTTTTTGGTTAAACAGGCATGTTTCTAAACATAACATACACAACTCAGGAACTTACAAAGTTCAACTTTGATAAAGTGAAGGCAATATCAGACATTATGAAAATATATGTGTCACTGGCGCAAAACCTATCCTATCAAAAATAGTGTAAGTGGTATTTATAGCTGCTGCATCCAAAAAATGTTTTTCAGAGAAAAATTAAATTAAAAGTGCTATGTGAGTGGATGTGCTGCTCCCATCTGTGCTCTCTATATTACCTGTGTATGTGCTATCTTAATAGCCTAATTTGGTTCACCATCCACCTAACAGGTTATATCTCATTTATACAATAATCATATGTTTGTATAATTCATCACATGTGAACAACAACTTAATCCAAATACTTTAAATCATATAAAAAGTCCAGTGACATGTGTCACATAATGATAGACTCTTCTTCATATGTGTTGCAAATCATCCGTTATAATTGCCGTGGGCGGCGTGCTCTTGTGTGTGGTATCAGATTAAAGTGACTTAGTGCTTCACCACCACCTGTGAGATTTGCCACTCACCAGATTAATCTTTAAAACTGCACCTTTGGTTCATTAACAGGGATAACCACTCCACTCAAAGGAAAACTTTCTAGGTGGATGGTGAACCAAATTAGGCTATTAAGATAGCACATACACAGGTAATATAGAGAGCACAGATGGGAGCAGCGCATCCACTCACATAGCACTTTTAATTTAATTTTTCTCTGAAAAACATTTTTTGGATGCAGCAGCTATAAATACCACTTACACTATTTTTGATAGGATAGGTTTTGCGCCAGTGACACATATATTTTCACAATTTTTTATCTATATATATTTATATATATATAATTTTTTTCACGGGCAGCATAACATGGAGGTTTTCTCATTTCTAGCTAATCGCAAGTTAGATCTGGGCGAACTTTTCCACAATTATGATAACACCACAGCACTCAGCTTGGAGCAAAACTTTAAACACTTAAAGAATGCCATGGACAAGCAAATCAGAATATGGTGGGACATCCACACATTGGATCAATATAGAGAGGCTAAAATCACCCCAAGAAGGCTCAGATGGGACTTAGGCCCCAATGATGGAATAATAGATGAAAATCTATCCAGAACTTGGTTTGATTTTTTCAATGGTTGTGAAAATAAATTGTTAGAAATCATAATTGAAAGAAGGAGAACCAAATTGAAAAAGATTGAATCCACCATTGGCACCATTAGGGATAACATGATACCACATGTAGAAACAAATGAGTATAAAACTAGAGTGGCAAAACTACAAGAGTTTTTAACTAAATTGGATAATGAAGTAAAGAACAAAAAAGTTAAGAAATATCAAAGGGACAAAAAAGATTATGTAGAAGGGAAAGTATATAGGTGGCAGGAGGAGGAAACACCCACCAACTCTGCAAACACATCCCTGAATGAGGAGGTGAACATCAGGGATGTAGATGCAGACAAAGGAACCAATGACACACCAGGTACCCCAAAGGCAAATCTAATAAGAAGAGAAATTGGGAAGTCAGCACACACCCCAACTACCAATCAGAGAAAGGTGAATAAAAAACCCGAACACGAAAATCGAACGATGAATCCACCCACCTACCCTCCTCCTTTGGGTCAATATTCCAGGCCTTGGAGAGGAGGGTACAGGGGTAGAGGAAGGGGATATTATTCAAATTATAATCCCAACTATGGCCCACCTATGTGGCAGGGGGAATGGCGGGACTGGAGAGAACCGTACAAACCACCCATGCCAGTATTCCAAACCAACAGGGGGAGTTGGAGCAGGAACCCCCAAGAACCTGGAGAAAGTACAAACCAAAGAGAAAAAGAGGCTGTAGAGGGAGAGGCAAAAAGGAAAAGAGAAAACTAGGGGAGGGTATTTTTAATTTAACAGATGTAACCTTTACCCAGGAAGAACTATTAGTATTAGACAGTGGAATTAAATATGCACCTAAGGCAACTTTCAATCAATTTGAAGCTTTTATTGATTTACAAAAGTTTATCAGAAAACTAAGTTTAAAGAAATATTTTTTGGAAAAAGAAGAATCACAACATCAACATACCGATACGGTATACAAACATAGCAAGCTGAGGAACAAATCCACGTTCAACCCCAGGTCTACCACTAACCAACACATAGAGGTGTTCAAAAGGCTAGTGGAAAAGGAGATAAGAAACATTAAACCAACAAAAAGTAGTAAGGATAGAATATGGCAGGGATTAAGGAAACTAGAAAAAAGGAAAAACATAGTAATACGACCGGCCGATAAGGGGGGGGGTGTAGTGATCCTAACAAAAGAAGACTATTATAAAGAGTTGGAAAGATTAGTCAAGGATCCAAGTACCTACCAACCCCTCAAAAAGAATCCAAACAGAGAGTTAAAAAAGAAATTAAAAGAATACCTAGACAAGGGTATAGCGGATAAAATCCTGAACAAAAAAGAAGGAAGATACTTATTGACAGAGGCCCCAAGAATACCAGTGATATACCAAGTCCCCAAAATCCACAAAAGTAAAACTAAGCCACCAGGGAGACCCATAATCAGTGGCATTGAGTCAATACATTCTAGGTTGGGAGAGTACCTAGACGTATTCCTCCAACCTATAGCAGGAGAAGGGAAGTCATTTCTTAAAGACAGTAAAGATGTTATTAACAATTTAAAAAACCTAAAGGTAGACAACTCCACACTATTGGTAACACTAGATGTGGAATCGTTGTACACCAACATTAAACAAACCGATGCCCTGGCAGCAGTAGCATGGGGAATGAAAAACCTATCGGACCTAAAATTAAAACAAAGGAGGTTTATTTTGGAGGGATTAAGAATGGCCATGGGGAATAATTTTTTCTGGCACGACCATAAATACTATAGACAAATTAAAGGGGTAGGCATGGGGAACAAGTATGCACCGAGTGTGGCCAACATCTTCCTGAGTAAATGGGAGGAGGAAGAAATTTACGGAAGATGCTGGCCACATTTGCTGCTATACAAACGCTACATTGACGATATCCTGATAATATGGAAGGGAAGCCACGAAGAGTTGGAACAGTTCATTCAGCATATTGGTGGCAACCAGTATGACATAAAATTCACTGCTACAGTACATCAACAAACAATTAATTTCTTGGACTTAGAAATATACAAAAATAAAAACACACTTGGGACCAGAACACACTTCAAAGAAACGGACCGGAATGGGTACATACCAATGGGGAGCTGTCACCACCCCCAGTGGAAAATATCCATTCCAAAGAGCCAGTTTATCAGGATTAGACGGAATTGTGACCAAATGGAGGACTATTTCCGACAGACGAATATCCTGATAGACAGGTTCATAGAAAAAGGTTATAAAAGGAGTATACTGGAGAACACACGTGAAAAAGTGGCTAACATTGATAGGGAAGCAATTCTCAGTAACAAAACAAAGAAAAACAACCAGGATGACAATATACCATTTATCACGGGTTTTAATACTCAATATAAGGAATTAGAAGATATTATAAAGAACAACTGGCCCATCATCAGTAGCGACCCACAACTGAGCAAAGTACTACCCCGAAAACCAACATTTATATATAGAAAAGCAAGAAGGATCAGGGACAAAATAGTCAAAAATGTGCCAGACCCCCCCAAAAGTTTGTCAAATTTTTTTAATCAGAAGGGATTTTATAGATGCGGAAAGTGCAAAGCCTGTAGATCCACCAATAAGAAAGACAGAAAAATAACAGACTTTAGGTCAAATACCAACAAGCAGACATATAAAATAGAAAAGTTGATAACCTGTAGTAGTACACATGTCACCTACGTACTGGAGTGCAGTTGTGGACTACAGTACGTAGGCAGAACAACTAGAGCTTTGTCAATTAGAATAGGCGAACATGTCAGAAATATTAAAAAAGGATTTAAACACCATAGTGTATCTAAACATTTTAGGGACATACATGGCAGAAACCCCCAACATTTAAAATTTTATGGGATAGACAGAATAGAACGCAACTGGAGGAACACCAACATGAGAAGGGAGGTTTCAAAGAACGAAACCCACTGGATATTCAAAATGGACACGATGAGGCCACAGGGGTTGAACGTGGAACTAGACATCAACTGTTTTTTGGAAAATTATTAAAAACAATTTACATTCTATATCAGATTTTCACATTTTTAGCAATTTCATTTTTATTTTTATTTTATTTTATTTTTATTTTATTCTTATATTTATTTTTATTTCTATATTTATTTTTATTTTTATTTTTATTTATTTTTTATTTTTATTTTTATTTTTATTTTTATTTTTATTTTTATTTATCTTTTTATTTTTATTTTTATTTTTATTTTATTTTTATTTTTATTTTTTTTATTATATTTTTCATATTTTTTTTAATTTTTTGTCATTTTTTCTTTATTTTTCATTTTTTTCTTTTTTTCTTTTTTTCTTTTTTTCTTTATTTTATTTTATTTATTATTTTTTATTATATAATTTTTATTTTTATTTTTATTTTTATTTTTATTTTATTTTATTTTATATTTCATTTTTTATTTTAATTTTATTATTTATTATTTTTTATTTTCATTTTTATATTTTATATTTTAATTTTTATTTTTGAATTTAATTTCATTTTCTGGATAGTTGCTATGTAAAAAATTATTTTAAAAAGGGTAAGGATTTGCTGTTCCATATTACAGATCTAGCGGTAATCAATTATGGAATAACAATGTGCATAAAAAGTTTTTTTAGTTAAAGCACATAAAGGCCAACAAAGGCCATGTATCTATGTATTTTTTAACATGTGAGAGCCTCTCCAGCAGATACGGACGGGTTAGTTTATAACCATTCATATACAACTAATATAACAATAGGTAATTTGGAATGAGTATTAACAATGGTAGAGGGGGGAAACAGCGGGTGCAATGAACAATCACGGAATGGGCGAATTGCCCATAAGCAAAATGGTGCTAAGAGAAAGAAAGCCCCAATAGAACGGAACTAAGGGAATTCCCACATCCAAGATGGCGGCAAAACAATTTCCGCCCGCACACAACATAAATAGAATGAGAACCAATCACACAGCAGCTTCCTGATGACGCAAATTTGATTGCGAAACGCGTAGAGGCTGCTGGGAGATTACCGTACCCACGTGACCGGGAACGAACGGGGTTTGGAGAGGACGCGAACGCAAACAGGGGGGAACGTAAGCGGCAACGGAGACCATCTAGCACACACCAGACGAACCGGGCTGCAGTGCCTACCCGTCCTTAACTGCGGGAAAAGCTCGGTGCCGGCCTAATGGCACTTGGAAATGTGAGTGCAAAGTGTTTTTTATGTATGGAATAAAGGTTTTAAACGTTATTGCGCGATGATGGTTTTTTATCCGTTTGCATGAGGAACATTGAGGACCTGGTATAGATATTGGAGAAAGTTTTCCTTTGAGTGGAGTGGTTATCCCTGTTAATGAACCAAAGGTGCAGTTTTAAAGATTAATCTGGTGAGTGGCAAATCTCACAGGTGGTGGTGAAGCACTAAGTCACTTTAATCTGATACCACACACAAGAGCACGCCGCCCACGGCAATTATAACGGATGATTTGCAACACATATGAAGAAGAGTCTATCATTATGTGACACATGTCACTGGACTTTTTATATGATTTAAAGTATTTGGATTAAGTTGTTGTTCACATGTGATGAATTATACAAACATATGATTATTGTATAAATGAGATATAACCTGTTAGGTGGATGGTGAACCAAATTAGGCTATTAAGATAGCACATACACAGGTAATATAGAGAGCACAGATGGGAGCAGCGCATCCACTCACATAGCACTTTTAATATCAGACATTAGTATGTCCAAACTGTGTTGATCTTGCCTTCATCAGATGGGGTGATGTCACCCCTGTAAAAGCCAAATTTTTAAGATGCACACAAGTTGGGATTCAAAATGGGGATTTCCCTCCTGATCCCATGCCTAATGTCAACATGTGCTACCTCCCATCATGGGGGATCAATGGACGTGTTTTGGGAGTGCAACCCCTTCCTTTCACCTACTTGAGTTGCGAGGAAGGGGTTGCACCCACAAAACACGTACATTGATATCCCATGATGGCAGATAGCACATGTTGACACACCGTGTGCATCTTCAAAAATTGGGTTTTAAAATCCTTAAAAACTTGTTTTTAAAAGCAAAAATACACGATAAAACGGTACAATTTTTGTGTGTTTTATATTCTGCCTAAAACATCAATGATGTTCTTCATTTTCTGTTGAATATCATTGATGTTTTCCTTTATATTTTCTAAATCACGATTGCACACCATAATCTCCCCAATGAGGATCTGGGCACTTTCACTTGAGAAATGAGATTCTTCTTCCACAAAATCCACACCACCTAAAAATAAATAAAAAAACGCACCATGTATTATAAATATGCAGGCATCCATCTATTACCTGAAGCTGTGGTCTCAGACACTCACCTGTTGTGGTGACTATTTCGCCCACTTCATAAATGTCTCCCTCCTCATCCTCTGCTTGTGGTTTTGGGATTTCCCCTTCTTTAGGAGCCGTGGGGTCCCTGGTGTCCTCTGATGTCCCGAGTCTTTTCTCCCCTATGTGAATAAAAAAAAGGTATACTTAGCACACAGATATTTGAGGCCAGAAATAGGAATATGAAACATTGCTTGGTAAGTGTCGTCCAATTGTCTGTTTTGGCAGAGTTCCAAGCTGAAGAAATTTTTAGTTCCTTTCTAAAGCTGGAATACTTCCCTTTTTTGTACAAGTTTCACACATGGAGACACCCCTATAGTATTCACTGGAGCACCTGTGTGGGACACCCTAAAAAGTTTGTTCTGGTGTCCCACACTATTGCTTCTGCGTCCAGATGTGTAAACAGCTGCTGAGTGTCCTCTCCTTACACTGAATCAATTTTCCATTTCATTCTAGTTACAAACCCATCTAGACAACAAACTTCTTATAATACAAATAGGCCTGAACAAATGTAGTTAACCTGCATCTGCCCAAAACAGCTTATAAGTGGGCAAACGAATTATGTTTCCTACGACTGATTACTGTGCCCATGAACATGAAAGTTGCCATTTTAAACTGCACAACAGTAAAGAAAAGCACATGGAGCAGCATGCAAGTAATAATAATAGGAACACACGACAACTACTTACTTTTTTGAAGAACTCTCTTGATCCTTCTATACTGATCCTGCTCCCTCAATTTCAGGTTTGACCAGCGTTTCCTCAATTGATCCGTCATACCCCAAAATTCCTGTGCAGGCTTTTCACAACTTTAGCCGTGATCTTGGCCTTTCTCACATTTGGGTTTAGGTAAGGTCCATACTTCCCATCATAGTCGGCCCTCTTCAAGATGTCCACCATCTCCACCATCTCTACAAGGGACATATTTGAGGCTTTAAATCTCCTCTGGGATCGGGACGTTCGTGGCTCTGGGCTTTCGTCGTTGCTGCTCTCCTCTGCATGCACCTGCTGTGTCTCCACCATGTGCTTTCCCACTGCGCCGAAAGACAAGGGGCGGGGAATATACTAGAAAGAACGTCAGGGGCGGGCGGAGTTTCACGCATGCGCAGTGTATATAAAGTGTAACACACATGCGTTGTACGTACGATGTGTGAGCGGAGGATGGAGTAGCGGACACGACGATCGTTACAACGAAGGTACAATTTTAACTTGGTGCATCAGTGGCCTATACTGCTTATAGATTGAGGCCTATATTGGGTCAAGATTAGGAGAGTTTCGCCTGACATGAGCACATATAATCATGAGCGTACTAAGGTCCAGAAATCCATGAGATCATGACATTAATGTCCCCAGGCTGTGGTACCATGAGAGGCTTCATTTTCTGGCAGACCAGACCGAAGTCTGGGAATCCCTCTCAACCCTACCTTCTACGCTTCCTTCCACCTCAGCTGAGGCTTCTGATGCCCACCCTGGGCCTTCCAGCCAGGAAGAAGTGGAGGAGCCCAGCTTGATCCAGGTATAGCATTGTTCAACATATTTCTTGTCGTAAAATAAATTATGTGAAATAGATGTTATTATTGATCACTAATTGCTGATTTAATAAAGTGTTTTATATATCAATAGACAGTAGTAGCCAAAAAGGTTTGGGACAAGAATGAAAAATGCTGGGCTATGAATGATAGTCTTTTCTATTTATTAACATTCAATTTGCAACAGTTATGAGCTGAAAATTGTGTGTGATTGATGAACAATAAACTAAAACTATGTCCCGTTTTTATACACATGAAAGCCTCAGCCAGGAGGAGGCTGTGGAATGTGGCAGCCAGGAGGAGGCTGGGGAATGTGGCAGCCAGGAGGTGGCGGGGAAAGTGGCAGCCAGGAGGTGGGCCAGCCCGGAGAGGTCCCTCCCCTCCGCCTTCCAACCAAAATGGCCAGGAAGGGGAGTAACGTGGAGGAGGCAGCGCTCAGGCTGATTAGGGAGGCTAATGAGACTTCAAAGCCACCCCCACTCTCCAAGAGGTCTTTGCATGCATGACTGCATACAAAATGCAGCAAATGGAGGAGTGCCAACGCCTCTTGTGTGAGGAACTTATGGTGATCACCCAAAATAAGGAGTTGAGGGGCCAACTCACAACCAAAACACACCTGTGTGAGTTGGACCATCCTCCTCCTCCTCCTCCACCTCCAACACCACAGCCACAGCTGGGAAGGAAGCATGTAAGGAAGACAAAAAAAGTGATGGCCTGGGTTCAGTCTGGTTTGGCAAAAGATGCAGGCTGTTGTATGACCACATCCTGGGGACATAGATGTCATCTGCTTCTGTTCCTGATCTCTTGGAGTCCTGGACAGGATTGTGCTTACTATTATATGGACTCCTCTGGCCACCAATTTTGGGTGTAAGATAGTTGATGTGTGCCCTGGGGTACAAAGGCTTCGCCAATTTCAGCAGTTTCTCCAGCGTTGCCTTCCTCTGTATTTGGTTATGAACCATAATAAAGGTCTATTTTTTTCAGAAATACTTGCCTATGTGTTTTAGTTCAAAAAGGACAGTTTGTTTGTGAGTAGGCAGATACGTTTCAAAAATACAATGTCAAATTAACAAGGGACACCAACACCAACCAACCTCCTTGAGGTTAAAAAATACAAGATAATAATGGTGTTGTGGTAACTTGACACACAAAATGATAAATAATATTATGGAGATCACTATCAAAAACAAAAAAAAAATAGGAGATCTTGATTAAAAAAAAAATTATATATATATATATATATATATATATATATATATATATATATATATATATATATATTATTCAGGAGATCATGAGAAATAATAAAGAAATCAGTTTTAGAGAACTCTGTGTGAATATCAGCAGCAAAACAACTTCATTATTCTAGCATTATAAAGAAGAAGAGAATGCGCTAAAAGATTTAAAAAATTTGCAGCATGACGAATGTGCTATCTTCATTACGAACGCTAGTTTTACCAGACTGAGCGCTTCCGTTTCATAATTTATTCTGAGCATGCGTGGCACTTTGTGCGTCGGAATTGTCTACACACGATCAGAATTTACGTGAACAGATTTTGTTGTCAGAAAATTTGAGATCCAGATCACAAATTTTGTGTGTCGCAAATTCCGATGGAAAAAGTCCGATGGAGCCTACACACGGCCGGAATTTCCGACAACAAGCTCCGATCGCACCGTGTGTATGGGGCATAAGACTAAAAAATGTTTGCTGTTTATGTATCACTGGAGACATTTCCCTTCATTTGCTTTCCTAGAGTCACAAAAGGAAGCTAAAGGAAATCCTCCTAAGTGAGAGGATTTCACCTCTTAGACAGTTATCACTAGAACAGTTATACCTGCTGGAATATTTCCCCTTACCTCTTGTTCTGGTGAAGACTCTAAACTCTAAATTTTTCCTCATTTGTTGGTGACAGCTTGTCTCCTGTATAGTGGGGTTAAAGAGGAAGTAAACCCTGCTGTTTTTTTTTTAACTTCCTCTTTTTTCCCCTGCAAATTAAAAGCATAATCGGCTAGTATGCATCACATACCAGCCGATTATGTGACACTTACCTGCAAACAAAGCCTGCGATGTCCGTGATGTCCCCACTGGTGGCCGCATCCATCTTCACCCCCTTTCATGTGCGCGGAGCCTCCAGTCACAGCACAAGCCCCTTAGAAACGGCACGATCGTGCCCTTTCTTCAGTGCGTATGGGCTGATGATGTTGGCGCAAGCATATATGGTAAATATCTCCTAAACTGTGCAGGTTTAGAAGATATTTCCAGTACCTACAGGTAAGCCTTATTATAGGCTTACCTGTAGGTAAAAGTGGTGTAAGTAGGTTTACAACCACTTTAATCTCCTCAGCAATATAAACCAATAAACTCAATATAAACAGAGGGTCTAACCTATCCCCACTATCCAAAACCTGGTTATACACTATAAATTGTTCAAAATCCTATTATCTATGATCTGACAACATTTGGCCTTGGTAATATGTTTGGTAATCTGTGAGTTAGTGGGGCTTACTGTATAATGTTTAAAACAATCCTGAAGTGGTAATAACTGGTCCATCCACCAGCACTTGGGAGTGAACCTATACTCAAATTCTAACCTAAAGCATAATAGCAGTGAAGGCTGTTTATGGTTAACATTTTAATAACATTTTTTAATAAAAATCCAGTTAAAACTTTAAAGTTTGGGTTAGAGTGTTAAGAGGCTAGTACCTCTACCAAGAAAGAAAAATCTCTTTTTAGACAACACAGATGGAAATAATCAACAGACAGGTTACATAGTTACTATTCAGTTCAACCAACAGAGAAAACAAAAAAGAAAACCAACACACTCAAATAGAAAACCTCCATAGACACAATCCTATACCCATCGTTGATCCAGGGGAAGGCAAAAACCCCTATAAAGCAGGATCCAATTTGCTCCAGCAGGGGCGAAAAAATCCTTTCTTATTCCCCAAAGATGCAATCAGATTTTCCCTGGATCAACTTTACCTATAAATATTAGTATCCAGTTTTATTATGTGTATTCAGGAAAGATTCCAGGCCTTTCCTAAAACAATCTACTGAGCTAGCCAGAACCAGCTCTTGAAGAAGTCTATTTCTCATTTGCACAGTTCTTACTGTGAAGAAGCTTTTCCATATTTGGAGATTAAATGTACAGATGTAAAGAGTTATCCTTTGTCCTCTGTGATGACCTTAAAAGGATAGTTTACCTTTACAAAAAAAACTGCCTATGCAGGTAAGGGATTTTTGTAAAATAAAACAAACTGTGCAGCTCTGACTAAAAATTCATAATACCCTTGCTATAAGTGTAGGCCATTTACATACTATATGAAGCTTGACTGGAATACTCCCAGGACATTGCTAAGTGCTCCCAGACATTGCTAAGTGAGGCCTAGTCGTCACTGCTCACCTCCACCATCACAGGAGTGAGCTCCTTCTCTGATTCAAACCCCCTCACATACTCTTTCTCTCCCCTGATGCAGTAGCGCTGAGCTCAGCATTTGAGAGCTCACTCCTGTGATGGTGGAGGTGAGCAGTGATGACTAGCCTCACTTAGCAACATCCTGGGAGTACTTATCAACATCCTGGGAGTACTTAGCAAAGGTCTTACTAAAAAAGGGGGAGGGGTATGCCTATATATCAAGAATAATGTACAAGTGAATGTGAGAGATGACATCACTAAGGGTGGTAGGGAGGAGGTGGAATCCTTATGGGTAGAGCTCCAAAGGGATGAAGCTAAGGGAAAATAATACTGGGAGTATGCTATAGGCCCCCTAACCTGAGGGAGGAAGGGGAGACCGATCTCCTATCACAATTTGGATTAGCAGCAAAGATGGGAAGTGTTATCATAAGGGGGAATTTTAACTATCCAGAGATAGACTGGGAGGAGGCAAAAGGCTCGCCATTTCCTAAACGTCTTGCAGGACAATTTTATGGGTCAGATGGTATACGCACCAACTAGAAATAAAGCGTTACTCGATCTACTGATTACCAACAATACAGACCTGATCACGGATGTGGAAATACAGGGCAATTTAGGTAACAGCGATCACAAGTCAATTGGCTTCAGTATAAATCACACAAATAGGAAACATAAGGGGAATACAAAGACACTGAATTTCAAAAGCGCCAACTTCCCTAAACTATGAACATTGCTAGAAGGCATAAATTGGGATAAAATATTAGGAACAAAGAACACGGAAGAGTGATGGGTTTGCTTTAAGAGCATATTAAATAAGGGCATTAGCCAATGCATCCCATTGGGTAATAAATTTAAAAGAGCGAACAAAAGTCCTGGATGGCTTAACTCCAATGAAAAAATGCATATAAAAGCAAAGGAGAAGGCCTTCAAAAAATACAAAGTTGAGGGATCATCATTAGCATTCAGACTTTATAAAGAATGCAACAAGAAATGTAAGGGTGCAATAAGGATGGCTAAGATAGAACATGAAAGACACATAGTGGAGGAGAGCAAAAAAAATCCCAAGAAATTCTTTAAGTATGTAAACAGTAAAAAAGGGAGGACAGACCATATTGGCCCCATAAAGAATGAGGAAGGAAATCTGGTTACAAAGGATGGGGAGATGGCTAAGGTATTGAATTTATTCTTCTCCTCAGTCTTCACGAAGGAATCAGGGGGCTTCAGTAACCAAAACAGCAGTGTTTATCCTCATGACACATCAGAGGAAGCACCTCCATTGTTAACAGAGGACAAAATTAAAATTAGACTTGGGAAATTTAACATTAATAAATCACCGGGACCAGATGGCTTGCACCCGAGGGTACTTAGGGAACTCAGTCAAGTAATTGCCAGACCATTGTTCCTAATTTTTACTGATAGTCTACTGACTGGAATGGCACCAGCTGATTGGAGAAAAGCCAATGTAGCACCAATATTTAAAAAGGGCCCAAAATACATCCCTGGGAATTACAGACCAGTTAGCCTGATATCAATAGTATGTAAACTCTTGGAGGGGATGTCATATAACAGATAAGATCAGAACTGTGTGGACTGCAACAGAGTGAACCAGACATAAATAGGTGAAAGTAAGTTTATTAAGGTAAATGCATATACATTTGAACACACCACAAATACAAACAGAGTGATCAAACCAAACAACCAAACAGTGATAATTAACCAACCAGCATATGTAGCAAATGGGAGAACCAGAATCTTAGTCAAGCCAGGCCAGGGTCATAAACAGGAGATCAGTAGATGGGGGCCAGGAGTAAACAGACAGGGAACAAGATGGAAGGGATCAGGCTGCAGGGCAAGATCCAGGGATACAGGAACAGATATAACAGGTTCAGGATACGGAATACAGGAATCAGGCATCAGGCATCAGGTAAACAGGCTGCAGGTCAGGGCACAAGGAAAATACCAAGGCAAGATGAGTGTGCACTTGCCGGGTATTTATACAATAGCTGCTAACGAGGTCAGGTGAAGCTTGATTGCAGAAGGTAATACCTGCTCCACATTGCCAGGATCCCTCCGCTGGTGGACGCCAGTACTGCAGTCAAAAGATGACATGATACCAGCAGGGAAAAGCTCTTCTGACAGCTCTAAACTGCCAGGAGACACCTGCTGGTGGGCCTCTGTACTGCACGCCAAATGATTGATATTACCAGTGGAGAGAACCTTTCCTGACAGGGGAGGATAAGGGACTATATACAAGATTTTAGTAATGAGAAGCAGTAATCAGCATGGATTCATGAAGAATCATTCTTGCCAAACCAATTGTTAGGTACCTGGTAGTAGAGCCTGACTTGTAGGAGAAGACCTCTCATACAACGCTGGTTCAGGAGCCACTGGAGTGGGGACAGTGGTCTCCTGAGTACAGTGGGGTAGGAGTGCCTGTTGAGCTGAGTCTCTGATGCTGAAGTGATGAGAGATCCCACAGGGATGGCTGGACTGCAGATCAGGTGAGACTGGAGGCAGCAAACTGGAACACTTGGAGATGCAGAGGTCTCTGGAGCTGAGGCTGAAGGTGCAACAGCAAGGACTAAACAGGAACAAGCAGGGTCAGACGGTCCGGGTCAGCAAGGATATGAGACAGGCAAAAACAGCAGGCAGAGGCAGAGTCGGTAGGCAGGCAGAGATCGGCAATGGTATCGGGCAGGTAGTAGAAGAATAGTCGGACAGGCCGGGTCGGATTGGAGCAGGACGGATGGTCAGACAAGCCGGGTCAGATAGGTAGCAAGCAATCAGGTTCAAATACAAGGATCACGAAGCTGAGACGAAGCAGCAATGTGCCAGAGGCACAGGGGGACTTTTATGTGCACTTTGGCGCCAAGCCGGCGCTATCGCGAACGCGCACACGCCCGTACGCGCGCACGTGCACACGCGCGCGCGCACAAGTGCCGCGTACCCGCGCACGCCCTAGCGCCGCGTCGACGCCCGGGAACAACAGGGATTTGCTGAACAGCGTGTAACGGAGCGCGCCGGCGCATAGGCGTACGCCGGCGCCCCGGTTCGGTGCCAATGGTACCCTGACATTGCCCCCCCCAAGGGCAACCTCCGGGTGCCCAAAAGCCTTTTCTTTTCTGGATGGTTAGAAAAATAGGCTCGCACTAAACGCCTAGCATGCACATTACTATCTGGTTCCCATGAATTACTTTCTGGGCCGTAGCCCCTCCACTTAATTAGGAACTGGATCTGCCCTTGTCTTTTCTTGCAATCAAGGATAGCCTCGACCTCAAATTCCTCGTTGCCATCAATCACAATAGGTTCAGGAGGTCTAGTTCCTCTATCGGGGAAGGGATCAGGTACAGCAGGTTTGAGCAATGACACATGAAACACGGGGTGTATTTTAAGAGAGTCAGGCAAAGTTAGTTCATACGAAACTTCATTGATCTTTCTTTTAACCGGAAATGGTCCCATAAATCTAGGTGCCAACTTCTTAGAAGGACATGCTAGTTTGATATTACTTGTAGATAGCTATACCTGATCGCCAAGCTGAAGCTTCAATTCCCCTCTTCTCTTCCGGTCAAAGATCCTCTTGCTGTCCGCCTGAGCCTTGGATACTGCTTCCTGCAACATCTGGTTGTTATGATTGATGAAGTCTACCGTACTCTGTACTGCCGGGACTGAGGACTCTGGAAGGAAATCGGGTAGAAAGGTTAGATGGAAACCATAATTAGCGAAAAAGGGGGATTGACCGGTGGCTGAATGTTTGGCATTGTTGTAGGCAAATTCTGCCAAAGGCAGCAAGGATACCCAATCATCTTGGGAGAAAGAAGTAAAACATCTGATATACTGCTCAAGAGTCTGATTGGTCCTCTCCGTCTGACCATTGGTCTGAGGGTGATAGGCCGAAGACAAGGCCAGTTTAATTTTTAAAGACTCACACAGGGCTCTCCAGAAACGTGAGGTAAATTGTACCCCTCTGTCAGAGGTTATGTTTACAGGGATTCCGTGAAGTCTAATGATTTCCTTAATGAAGATGTGAGCCGTTTCAATAGCTGACGGAGTTCCTTTTAATGGAAGAAAATGGGCCATCTTGGTAAAACGGTCTACTACCACGAAGATAGCAGAACACCCCTCAGAACATGGAAGCTCTACAACAAAGTCCATTGATATAATCTTCCAGGGCCTATCGGGTACTGGTAAAGGTTTTAACAGGCCCCAAGCTCGACTCCTGGAAGTCTTATTCTGGGTACAGATAGGGCAAGATTTGACATACTTCTCACAAAAGTCCTTTAAATTGGGCCACCAAAAGGTACGCTGTACCAATTCCAGGGTTTTACGAACCCCAAAGTGACCTGCCAGTGGGTGATCGTGCAGGAGTGCCAAGACCTTGACCCGAACCTCCTCAGGAACAAAAATTTGGCTACCTTTCCAGAACAGTCCGTCCTTGCTACTTAAGGTAAACCCTGTGGGTCTGGCTGATTCAGAAGATGCTTCCTTAATCTGAGAGAGAAGATCAGTTTGTATGAGCAAAAAATTGTTTGCAGGTAAAATGGTGTCCGGAGCAGATAAGTCCCTTGGGTTGTCATGCATTCGTGATAATGCGTCTGGTTTGATATTTCTTGAACCTGGCCGATGCGTAATGTGGAAGGAAAAGCGTGAGAAAAACAGCGCCCAACGGGCTTGACGGGGTTTTAGTCTTTTAGCAGATCGTAAATATTCTAAATTCTTGTGATCAGTATAAATTAGCACTGGATGCACAGCCCCCTCCAGCAGGTACCTCCACTCCTCTAATGCAGTCTTGATGGCAAGAAGCTCCCGATCACCGACATCATAGTTTCTCTCCGCCGAGGAGAGTTTTCGGAAGAAGAACCCTACGGGGTGCATAACATCCTTATTGCCCTTTCGTTGCGAGAGTATCGCACCGACCGCTATCTCCAAAGCGTCCACTTCTAAAATGAATGGCAAGGATGGTTCAGGGTGACTGAGAATAGGTGCTGAGGTAAAAAGTCTCTTGAGGTTCTCAAAAGCCTCTTGGGCTAGATGATTCCAGGAAAAACGGGTATTCTGTTTGGTCAGTTGTGTGATTGGTGCGATTATTGCAGAGAAAGCCTTGATAAACTTCCTGTAAAAGTTTGCGAACCCAATGAATCGCTGAACCCCTTTCTTGTCCAGGGGTACCGGCCAGTCCAGAACGGCAGAAACCTTCTGTGGGTCCATCTTGATGCCAGTTGAGGAGATAATCAAGCCCAAGAATTGGATGCTCTGTTGTTCAAACTCGCATTTCTCCGCCTTTGCATAAAGTCTGTGTAAGCGGAGACGATCCAACACTTGGCAAACATGTTTCCGATGGAGCTCTAGGGATTCTGAAAAGATCAAAATATTGTCTAGATATGCGATCACGAAGAGATCTAAAAAGTCTCTAAGCACATCATTAATTAGGTGTTGAAAGGTCGCAGGGGCATTGCAGAGTCCAAAAGGCATGACTAAATATTCATAATGCCCGAATCGGGTCCGAAAAGCTGTTTTCCACTCATGCCCAGCCCGAATGCGGATCAGATTATAGGCCCCTCTTAGATCAAGCTTAGAAAAAATGACGGCAGTCCTTAATTTCTGGAACAGTTCAGGTATCAAGGGTAGAGGATAACGATTTTTGACTGTGATTTTATTCAATTCTCGGTAGTCAATACACGGGCGGAGAGATTTGTCCTTCTTAGTAACAAAGAATATTCCCGCACCTGCTGGAGAATTAGAATGGCGAATGAATCCTTTGGCCAAGTTTTCATCTATATATGCTTTCAACACTTCTTGTTCCTTCTCAGATAGGGGAAAGATGCGTCCAAAGGGAATTTCGGATCCTGGCAGCAATTCGATGGGGCAATCGTAGGGACGATGAGGTGGAAGAGAATCTGCCCCCTTTTTGCTGAAGACATCAATGTAGTCATGATAGTGTTTGGGAATGACCTGACAATTTGTCTGGTCGGAGTCCAGGCAAAGCAGGGTAGCTTGGGGATCCGAATCTTTCGCCAAACAGTGTTCCTGGCAGTAGGATGACAGAAATTTTACTTCTCCTGATGCCCAGTGGATGTGTGGATTGTGGGCTTGTAGCCAGGGAATGCCCAGGATAATGGGAAACATAGGGGAGGTGATGGCGTCAAGGATCAGCAATTCCTTGTGTTGAGAAGAAGTTGTGGCGGATAATGGCAGGGTCTCTTGTGTCACTTGTCCGGATCTAATACGGGAGCCATCGGCAAGAAAGACAGAAAGTCCATGGGCTTTAGTCCGTAAAGGGATGTTGTGCTGATTGGCAAAGTTTAAGTCTATAAAGCAGCTGCTTCCCCCGGAGTGTCCTTTCTTGAAGCTGTAACGAGAGAGGAATGGCAAGGTGGGTAGGATTTGTAGATAAAGCAGAGAGACTGGTAAGTATAGGAGATGAACACTTACTTATTCTGACTGGGCAATTATGGACATAATGCCCGGTTCCTCCACAGTAAAGACACAGATTTAATTGTCGACGTCGGGCACGTTCTTCGGGAGACAGGGCAGGTCGCATCAGACCTAACTGCATTGGTTCAGAGGTATCTGGTGTGGCATTGACTGAATTTGGACTGGGCACAGGTAAGTAGCGTGATGCAGGAATCGGGGCTCGTGGTGTCATCCAGGTCGGGCGGTTTGGCTGAACTGATCGTTCAGATCGGCGTTCTCGGAGGCGACGATCGATCTGAATGGTTAGGGTGATCAAGGCCTCCAAGGTATCTGGAACACCAACTCGAGCAAGTTTATCTTTTAAACTTTCAGACAGTCCAATGAGGAACTGATGATGCAGAGCCGTGTCATTCCACTGGGTGTCCGCGCTCCAACGTCTGAATTCAGTAACATAGTCCTCCGCAGGTCTGCGGCCTTCTTGGAGCGCGAGCAGAGCAGATTCGGCTGTGGCAGTCTGTTGAGGATCCTCATATAATTGTGCCATGGCTTGGAAGAAAGCGGATAAGGTTTGAGTTAGAGTAGAGTCCCCTTCGAGTAAACGATGTGCCCAGATCTGTGGTTCCCCTTGTAGGAGGGAAATTACAAATCCAACTTTAGTGGCTTCCAGCGAAAAGGTTCTGGGCTGTAAGGCAAAAAAGAGCTGGCAAGCATTGCGGAAACCCCGAAACTTAGCCCGGTCTCCGGAGAACCTTTCAGGAATGGGGACCCGTGGTTCAGGCGGGAGCATTACCACTGAAGGCCCTGGAACAGTCTGTGTTGGGGCAGCAGCTGAAGAGGAGGTTGAAGGGTTAGACCCTGCAAGATTCTGAACTTGTCCCTCCAGTCTGTTATAGTTGTCCTGAAGGGCTTGCACTGCTTGGGTGAGAGCTGCCAGGTGTGTGCATATCTCCTTCAATGGAGAGGTATCTCCTGCAGGCTCAGACATGGCTGCTTCGTACTGTTAGGTACCTGGTAGTAGAGCCTGACTTGTAGGAGAAGACCTCTCATACAACGCTGGTTCAGGAGCCACTGGTGTGGGGACAGTGGTCTCCTGAGCACAGTGGGGTAGGAGTGCCTGTTGAGCTGAGTCTCTGATGCTGAAGTGATGAGAGATCCCACAGGGATGGCTGGACTGCAGATCAGGTGAGACTGGAGGCAGCAAACTGGAACACTTGGAGATGCAGAGGTCTCTGGAGCTGAGGCTGAAGGTGCAACAGCAAGGACTAAACAGGAACAAGCAGGGTCAGACGGTCCGGGTCAGCAAGGATATGAGACAGGCAAAAACAGCAGGCAGAGGCAGAGTCGGTAGGCAGGCAGAGATCGGCAACGGTATCGGGCAGGTAGTAGAAGAATAGTCGGACAGGCCGGGTCGGATTGGAGCAGGACGGATGGTCAGACAAGCCGGGTCAGATAGGTAGCAAGCAATCAGGTTCAAATACAAGGATCACGAAGCTGAGACGAAGCAGCAATGTGCCAGAGGCACAGGGGGACTTTTATGTGCACTTTGGCGCCAAGCCGGCGCTATCGCGAACGCGCGCACGCCCGTACGTGCACACGCGCGTGCGCACAAGCGCCGCGTACCCGCGCGCGCCCTAGCGCCGCGCCGATGCCCGGGAACAACAGGGATTTGCTGAACAGCGCGTAACGGAGCGCGCCGGCGCATAGGCGTACGCCGACGCCCCGGTTCGGTGCCAATGGTACCCTGACACCAATCTATTAACCTTCTATGAGGAGGTGAGTTGCTATCTAGATAAAGAAAGGCCTGTAGACGTGGTGTATCTGGATTTTGCAAAAGCATTTGACACAGTTCCCCATAAACGTTTACTGTACAAAATAAGGTCTGTTGGCATGGACCATAGGGTGAGTACATGGATTGAAAACTGGCTACAAGGACGAGTACAGAGGGTGGTGATAAATGGGGAGTATTGTCAGGGGTGGGTAGTGGGGTCCCCCAGGGTTCTGTGCTTGGACCAATCCTATTTAATAAGTTCATAAACAACCTGGAGGATGGGGTAAACAGTTCAAACTCTGTATTTGCAGACGATACTAAGCTAAGCAGGGCAATAACTTCTCCGCAGGATGTGGAAACCTTACAAAAAGATCTGAACAAATTAATGGGGTGGGCAACTACATGACAAATGAGGTTCAATGTAGAAAAAATGTAAAATAATGCATTTGGGTGGCAAAATATGAATGCATGCTATACACTGGGGGGAGAACCTCTGGGGGAATCTAGGATGGAAAAAGACCTGGGGGTCCTAGTAGATGATAGGCTCAGCAATGGCATGCAATGCCAAGCTGCTGCTAACAAAGCAAACAGAATATTGGCATGCATTAAAAAGGGGATCAACTCCAGAGATAAAACAATAAATCTCCTGCTCTACAAGACTCTGGTCCAGCCACACCTAGAGTATGCTGTCCAGTTCTGGGCACCAGTCCTCAGGAAGGATGTACTGGAAATGGAGCGAGTACAAAGAAGGGCAACAAAGCTAATAAAGTGTCTGGAGAATATTAGTTATGAGGAATGGTTGCGAGCACTGATCTTATTCTCTCTGGAGAAGAGACGCTTGAGAGGGGATACGATTTCAATATACAAATACCATACTGGTGACCCCACAATAGGGATAAAACCATAGGTGTGCACAGCCTATTTCATTAGGGTGTGCACCCCAAAGCTCAAACACACACTAACGATCACTTACAATGTTCATTTAGAAAGTGAAGGGGCCAGTAAATTACATATTTACTGGCCCCTTCCCGCACTCACCCTAAAACATCCCCTTAGCAATAGCCGGTGGGAGAGGAGAGAAGGGAAGCTGGCAGCACTGTGGGGGGAAGGTGGGGGGCAGGGCAGTAGGGGGAATTCTGTGCTGCACAGGGTGATTAGGGTGTGCCTGGGCACACCCGGCACACCCTGTTCGCACACCTATGGATAAAACTTTTTTGCAGAAGGGAGTTTAACAAGATTTGTGGCCACTCATTAAAATTAGAAGAAAAAAGTTTTAACCGTAAACTACGTAGGGGGTTCTTTACTGTAAGAGCGGCAAGGATGTGGAATTCCCTTCCACAGGCGGTGGTCTCAGCGGGGGGCATTGATAGTTTCAAGAAACTGTTAGATAAGCATCTGAACGACTGCAACATACAGGGATATACAATGTAATACTGACATATAATCACACACATAGGTTGGACTTGATGGACTTGTGTCTTTTTTCAACCTCACCAACTATGTATGTAACTTTGTAACTAATGATTTGTACAGGGGCAAAATTATCTCTCTCTCTCTCTCTGGAGTCTTTACCTCTCTTAATAAAAGAAGGATTTTGCTTGCTTTGGAAACTGCTGCTTGGCATTGCGTGTTATTATTAAGCTTATGATCTATGAGATCCTTCTCCACTATTGATTACCCCGGTTGTACTCCCACAGTATGTATGATGCGTGCATATTTTTAGCCCCCAAGTGCACAACTTTACGTTTATCGACATTAAATCTCATTTGCCACACAGTTGCCCAATTAAACAGTGCATTGTGATCAGCTTGTAAGTTGGAGACATCCTGTAAGGATGTTATTTCATTGCATAGCTTGGTTTTATCTGCAAAGGCTGAAATGGTACTTTTAATCCCAAACTCTATTGTTTGCGAATATATTAAACAAGTTGAAAAGGCAGAAGGTGTTTTATCTTAATGCATACTATGCATTAAGATAAAACACCTTCTGTGTGCAGCAGCCTCCCCAGCACCCCTAATTACTTACCTGAGCCCCATCTCTCTCCAGCGATGTCCACGAGTGTCTTACCTGCCCGGGACTCTCCTCCTGATTGGCTGAGCCACAGCAGCTGCGCCATTGGCTCCTGTGGCTGTCAATCAAAGTCAGTTAGCCAATCAGAAGAGGGAAGGGGCGGGGCCAGGGCTGGGCCAGGTCGGGGCTCCGTGTCTGAATGGACACAGCGAGCTCTGACTTGGCTCGGGTGCCCTCATAGCAAGCTGCTTGCTGTAGGGGCACTTGACAGGAGGGAGGGGCCAGGAGCAGCGAAGAGGGACCCGAGAATAGGAGGATCCAGGCTGCTCTGTGCAAAACCAACTGCACAGAGGAGGTAAGTATAAAATGTTTTTTTTTTTTTAAATGAGACTTTACAATCACTTTAAAAAGCAAGGGTCCCAACACTGAGCCTTGGGGTACACCACTAATAACCTTAGACCATTCAGAATATGAATCATTAATTGCTACTCTCTGAATATGGTCTTTTAGGCAGTTTTCTATCCATTTACCAATTGATTTTGGTAATTTACCAAGCCTGTAGTTTTTACCTTACATATGTGTGGGGAACTGTGTCAAACGCTTTTGCAAAATCCAAATATACAACCTCCACAGCCACTCCTTTGTCTAAGGTTTTGCTTATCTCCTCATTAAAAAAATCTGATTTGTTTGACAACTTCTGTCTCTCATGAATCCATGCTGTGTATTGCTTAAAATGTTTTTTTTTCTAGCAAACACTCATCTATGTGGTCTTTTAATAAACTCTCCAGTATCTTCCCAAGTATAGAAGTTAAACTAAAAGGTCTATAGTTACTTGGTAAAGACTTTGACCCCTTTTAAGTATAAGCACCACATTGACCTTACACCAATACAGTGGTACTATGCCAGTCATTAAAGTTAAACTAAAAATTAGAAACAATGGCTTTGAAATGACAGAGCTCAATTCTTTTAGGACACGTGGATGTATGCCATCCTGTCCAGGTGCCTTATTCAACTTTATTATGTCTAAATATTTCTGGACCATATCAACTTTGAGCCATTGTGGATCATTTAAACACTGGTTAAAGCCACTGCTTGTGTCAACTATTGCTTAGAGTTCCCTCACTTTCTATGTGGATATCGGAACAGGATGCACAGGGAAAATCTCCCTTGCAGCAGTACAAACAGTAAGCATAAAAAATGGCAGATTTTCCACCATTTTCTAATTATCATTTAAAAGTTTTGGTTACTTCAATTTGCCTCTGTAATCATCAATGTGAGCTAAATATAACAGTGTATCATATGTAATTTTGGTCATATATGTTTATTATATCATCTTGTTTTGAAATATTATATTGTTTTATATTTAAATTTACTTGGATATTAGGGAATTACACTTACCAAAACAGTGGGAATACAGACATTGTCACAGGTATTCAGCAGAAACCAAGTAAAAGCTTCCAATGTATCTTTGCTGCTGGTAGATGGTGCAGTGAATGCATTATTTTGAACAGTGAAGTCACTTTGACAGTTCCTTGCTAATCTTGAAAGAAAATGATCAACATTACTAAATCATTTTTATTGTGTAATATTTATCCCTTAAATGGGATTTTTCATATCAACGAAGGCTTAGGCTACATGCACATGGGAACATTTGCATGTGCAGTGTGAGAATGCTGCGTATGTTTGGTTCCCAGGATGTCCTGAGTGGCATACCATCACCCATAGAAATGAATTGTTGAAGGTGACTGTATGCAACTTTGTGCAGATTAGCAAAAAGTAGCACATGGGCACTAACGTGATGTTCAAGCTCAGGTAGTGAGCGGTTAGGCATCTGTGGGCATGTGCTGCTTTACATCATTAGTGGCACAAAGCTGCGTACAGCCGCCTTCCATTCGTGCCTGCTTGCAACTCCAGGACATCTTGGGCACCAAAATTACACAGTCTGTTTACACTGTATGGGCAAATGCACCCATGTGCATGTAGCCCCAAAACTGAACCATCGCTTCATTGTAGAACTAATGAGAGGTCCCATTTCTGCTCCCCCTTGTAAGCAACAGAGAGCATCTGAGGCTGTTTTAATGAAAGAGTTAAGAATCCTTACACAATAAATTGTGTAAATAATGTTTTTAATTATCCAATTATGTGCAGATGAAATAAGTAAAATGGAGTTTGCATTTCACATGACTAGAAAATTGAAGTTGAAGGATTTGTCTATTTTTTCCCAATACCATAAATAAATAAACAATATTATCATATTTTAAGGTGAATAATGTATGTAAAGCATACAATAAATGAATTATAACTAGCCTGCAACGCTACAGGTTTCCTTTATCACGGTCCCACAGCAGGACCCTTTCACATGTTTTGCGGCGGGACCCCTTCCTGCATAATTGCCAACTTTTCAGGGACACCTTTTTTTAGGCGGAGAATGTATCTTAACCACTCCAGCCCCGGAAGATTTGGCTGCTCAATGACCAGACCATTTTTTGCGATTCGGCACTGCGTCACTTTAACTGACAAGTACACGGACGTGTGACGCTGTACCCAAACAAACTTGACGTCCTTTTTTTCCCACAAATAGAGCTTTCTTTTGGTGGTATTTGATTATCTCTGCGTTTTTTATTTTTTGTGCTATAAACAAAAAAAGAGCGACAATTTTGAAAAAAACACAATATTTTGTACTTTTTGCTATAATAAATATCCCCAATTTTTTTTAATAAAAGCTAATTTTTTCCTCAGTTTAGGCCGATATGTATTCTTCTACATATTTTTGGTAATAAAAATCGCAATAAGCGTATATTGATTGCTTTGCGCAAAAGTTATAACGTTATACAAAATAGGGGATAGATTTATGGCATTTTTATTATTATTTTTTTTTATTAGTAATGGCGGCGACCTGCGATTTTTATCGGGACTGCAACATTATGGCGGACACATCGGACACTTTTGACACATTTTTGAAACCATTGACAATTATACAGCGATCAGTGCTATAAAATGTACTGATTACTGTGTAAATGTCACTGGCAGGGAAGAGGTTAACACTAGGGGGCGATCAAGGGGTTAACTGTGTTCCCTGACTGTGTGTTCTAACTGTGGGGGGAGGGGACTGACTATAGGGCATGACAGATCGTGGTTCCTAGCTATTAGGAACTCATGATCTGCCTCTCCTTTTCTCACAGAACAGGGATTTGTGTGTTTACACACACACTTCCTTGTTCTGCCTCTCGTGCCCGCGATCGCACAACCGCTGACCATGAGCATCGGCACCCCCGCAATGCAGCGCGCGCGCCTGCTATCCCGCTTAAAGGAGCCGATGTACAGCTACGACAGTTTGTGGGATCGTGCCGACCTGCCGCAGCATAATGACGGCGGCTGGTCGGTAAGTGGTTAATTAGGAGTGGGCCATTTAAAATTTACATGGTTCTACAAGAACAATCTAATGCTATACCCCTTTGCACATCTCTACACCCCCCCCCCCCCGGAATGCCTCCATATCCCTCAGAATGCCTCTATACCCCCTGCACATCTCTGTACCTCCAAAATAACCCCTATCACACCTCTGTACCCCCAGCACACCTCTGTACCCCTTCGGACATCACTGCACCTCCTACACACACCTCTGCACCTCCCAGCATCCTCTGTACCCCCCAGCACACCTCTGTACCCCCACACACCTCTGCACCTCCTAGAATCCTCTTTATCCCCCAGTATGCCTACATACACCCAGTAAGCCTATGTAATCTCCAGCACACTTCTGCTGCCCCCACACACACAGACACATATCTCTGCACCTACCAGCATTCTCTGTATTCCCCAGAACACCTTTAACACCCCCCAGCACATCTATGTACTCTGCCTCACTCCCCAGACATCTGTAGCCCCCCTACACACACACACACAACTCTTCACCTCTCAGCAACCTCTGTATCCCTCCAGCACACCATTGTACACCGCAGCAAGCGAAGTTGGCACCCTGCACACCCCTAAGGCCCCTTTCACAAGGGGCAGACCCCTCAGCGGGATCCACTTGCTCAGTGGAGGATCTCTCCGCTGATTCCAGCTGAGCAAAAGGATCAGAAGGTACATATCCACTCCACTGATGCAGAGCAGACATGGACACAGCCCGCTGCTATCCATGTAACTGCCACCCGATCCGATGGACGGATGGAGAACTTTTACCGGACAGGATCGGATCGGATAGCTCCATAAAGCACTATAAATGGACCAATCAGGTTACTTGATATCAAAGAAAAAAACCCAAAAATAAATAGAAAACCTGCGCTAAGTGCAAAAATAAAAAATAATCAATAATGATAAAAAACGTGATATGGGTCCTGCTGCTGAACACTATAACCCCGATATAAGGCAAAAACTAGTTGTAGATAATAATCAGTGCAGCGCTGGACAGAAAACGAAGTGAATAGCAATAAAATTAATATTACTAAAAATTGATGACAAAAAATAAAATAATTATAAACAATCCATATTGTGAATAAACCGTCAATGTGTAAATATTTGTCCGTACATGACCGTGCTCAAAAAATCCATTATAATAATAACAATTAAATAGTGAAAAAAAGAGAAGTGAAAAAAAGTCCAATAATAATAAATATGTGGTGAAAAAAAGTTCCAAATGTGTGATTAGTGCAGAATCAATCCAGCGATGTTAATCGATAGTGACACCCACCACCGGAGAGGAGTGAAGGCTTACCAGAAAGCCTGCGACCGCCCTTACTCAGGGGGGTCAAAACAGGCTCAGTAGATCAACGTTGGTATCTTGTTGAAACCGCAACCGATGTCCTATGGATTACTCTCAATGTTGGCTTCTCATCAACAGTAGGAGATGCTCCAGGAAAAGGAAATGGTTCCAGGAAGGACCAGGTAAACAATGTTCAGGTAAAGATGGACCATAAAAAAGAGAGAAGGGACTCCAGTAGTGCAGATAGCCAGGGACGTTTAATGAAAATTTAAATAAAAGTACATTGCGCCAGATTGCGCAAAAAATGCATATAAATGTAAATTACATATAAGGTGCATATAAATGACAAGTGCACTACAAGTCATCCAGATATAAATGCACAGGATCAAACGTGATCAACGTGTATGCCAAAAAAATGTGCCTCTAGGCACCAGCAGTGAGACTGTCACAACCAGCGAGACAGAAATCTCCACCGCCGTTGAAGTTAAAACCGCGCATGCGCAATGCGAACTCACGTTGCGCGGTTTTAACTTCAACGGCGGTGGAGATTTCTGTCTCGCTGGTAGTGACAGTCTCACTGCTGGTGCCTAGAGGCACATTTTTTTGGCATACACGTTGATCACGTTTGATCCTGTGCATTTATATCTGGATGACTTGTAGTGCACTTGTCATTTATATGCACCTTATATGTAATTTACATTTATATGCATTTTTTGCGCAATCTGGCGCAATGTACTTTTATTTAAATTTTCATTAAACGTCCCTGGCTATCTGCACTACTGGAGTCCCTTCTCTCTTTTTTATGGTCCATCTTTACCTGAACATTGTTTACCTGGTCCTTCCTGGAACCATTTCCTTTTCCTGGAGCATCTCCTACTGTTGATGAGAAGCCAACATTGAGAGTAATCCATAGGACATCGGTTGCGGTTTCAACAAGATACCAACGTTGATCTACTGAGCCTGTTTTGACCCCCCTGAGTAAGGGCGGTCGCAGGCTTTCTGGTAAGCCTTCACTCCTCTCCGGTGGTGGGTGTCACTATCGATTAACATCGCTGGATTGATTCTGCACTAATCACACATTTGGAACTTTTTTTCACCACATATTTATTATTATTGGACTTTTTTTCACTTCTCTTTTTTTCACTATTTAATTGTTATTATTATAATGGATTTTTTGAGCACGGTCATGTACGGACAAATATTTACACATTGACGGTTTATTCACAATATGGATTGTTTATAATTATTTTATTTTTTGTCATCAATTTTTAGTAATATTAATTTTATTGCTATTCACTTCGTTTTCTGTCCAGCGCTGCACTGATTATTATCTACAACTAGGTTACTTGATATAAACTAAAAATAATACAAAATTACTGCGCTACCCTCTAACACAAAGCTGCAGTTCTAATTCTTAGGTATCGAATAAAATAGACAAAATATATAAAGGAACCGCGCTAGACATAAATGATAATTAAATAATTGAAAATCATAAAGTGATCAAAATAATAAACTCAAATTGTGGAAAATCAAAAAAATGTATTATGAACCACATAAGTGTATTATATTGTTGTAGCAATTAAAAACATAATAAAATAAGGAAACCAAAAAACACACAGTCCGTGAAAAAGGTGACTTCCGTTATCCACAGTCCTTATTATACTATATTCCACCCATAGTGACTGAAGACTTTAAAGACATCTTGTGAAAAAATCCACCACCTATGAAGGTATATGATTACCAGAGATAGGTTGTAATGAAGCCTTATGCCAGAAATCCGCTCAATGGGGACATCACCATCTGTCTCAGCATGGAGGAAAGATCACCCGGGATACATCAGTATTGATTAGCTCAGTAATGGAGACCCAAGGAGATAAAAAATATATCCACCATAGTGTAAATCCGTTTGACCAGTTTATTAATAGATAAGGTAACACACTTACCAAAAGAAACAGTTAAAATAGCATGTAAAAAATCAGCCGGCCGGCCTGCATACACCCGTTCGTTATGGAGTGGAAACGATGACGTCAGCGCGTCTGCCTTCCGACGTACGTTTCGTCCTATTGGACGTTGTCATTGATATAAACTCTCCCAACAAACACACACACTTTCCTAACACTTTCCTAACACACACAACAGTGTATTTCCAGCACAGTCAGATCACACCATGGCCACTTACCTGCACATTGATCAGCAGCTCTGTGGTGCCCAAAGCATCTCCCCCTGCACCTCAGTTCACTTCAGCTGCAGTTCACTATGCAGTGGAGGGGGGCAAGAGGAGGTGATCGTCAGCACTGTGGTGTCCGTGGGATGTCCCTCCGGCTAGCAGCTCACTTCCCTCTATACAGTGGAGAGGGGAGGGACCTCCAACCTGGGCAGGCAACAGATTTAGTACACAAGTGAGTTTCTCTGCTGGTACACTGAAACCAATACCTGCCCAGGTCAGAGGTCCTTCCCCTCTCCACTGTATAGAGGGAAGTGGACTGCTAGCCAGAGGAACATTCCGTGGACGCCACAGAGCTGCCTCCCTAACCCCCTCCCGCCCCCCCTCCACTGCATAGTGAACTGCCAGCCCACGGTAAAGGGGGAGATGCCAGGTCTCGGGGCCCCCCACAGTGGTGGAATGCCAGGGCCCAGTCTCCGCTGATGTTTTATATCAGACTATACAAATAACACCTTGCTGATTTTTCTATTTCAATAATGGAAAAGCTTGCCTAAAACCAGGATGTGTCTGCATATAATTAAAAGTGGCTTAAAATCCTTTAAAAATAATTCATCCCACTACCTAATGCATACCTCCCAACTTTTTGAGGTGGGAATGAAGGACACCTATCAGCAAAAGTATGCAGGCATAGCACAGACCCCTTGTCACTCCCCCTTAAAAAAGAATTGTACAAAAAATTAAAGATTGGTTCAACCCACAAGTGCTTTATTTACCAATACTCTTCCTTTATATTGGCTTTTAGAATTTACAAATGCAGCAATTTAGAAATCAGATGAAAGGTTTAGCACTGGAAAACACTTTTTGATAGATAAAAAGTGTATTTTATATACATCTATATAGATCAGACCAAAATGAGAGACAAATGAGGAAGAATGAGGAACAGAGGGACATTGCTCCAAATCAGGGACAGTCCCTCAAAATCAGGGACAGTTGGGAGCTATGCCTAATGGACCTGTAATTTTTTTTTGTTCATGAAACTGTTTCTACTGTGTTTTCTGTCTCCTTGTATCATGCTCTGTTAGCTTCTAAATCATCCCCTCCCTTTTTCCCCTTCACTTTCCTTTGTTTGGTACATGTTAGTTGCATTCAAATACACTGCTCTTTACACAAGACAAATCCAATAGTCCATAGTCCCTCATCCATCTCTGAAGCAAACAAAAGAGGGTGGAACCACAGAGAAGCACAAAGAACAAACATAGCCACCCTCTAACAGGCAGGGTCAGGACAAGAGGTGGGCAGGAGGGGAGGCTGCCCTGGGTGCAACGGCTTACTGTGTGGATGGGGCACTGTGTGGTGAGCTCATTCTGATACAAGGCTGACAGGAGTAGTGACAGCAGCATCACTACTCCTGCCAGCACAGTGCTGGAAGTGGCCAGGAGAGAGCTGAGAGGAGATGTGGGCTGTGTACTCTCTCTCCCTCCTCCTTCCTGCCAGTGCAATGCTCCTATATTAACAAGCCAGCAGCTGTGTGTACAGGATGCCAGTGCTACACTGGCAAGATAGAGGAGGAAGAGAGAGTACACAGCCCGCACAGCCGAGGGCTAGATGGGGCAAGGAGAGTTTCCTCTCCTCCTGCAGCTCCTCCCTGTCAATTTGGAGTTCTTGTAGTCTTTTACACGTGGCTGCCAACTTCTGCATACAGGAGAATTGTCAGACTGGAACAGTGCAGGGTTTGTTTTCCTGCATCTTTCTTCTTACACCCCCGGGCATTCTTACTCCCACACAGATAGCAGAAATTGCAGGTAGGGGGTCTGTATGAAAACCCTGAAAAGTCCCGATTGATCAGTGCACCTGTATATAGAAGCTGGCAGCATGGGCGTCCGCAGAACTTTTTTCAGGGGGGAGCATCATTTTAAGGTCACCCATGCTCCGCTCCTTTTCAACTGTCATTGTCACGGTCAGAGACTGCAGACATAGTACAGATACATTACACCCCCATATATTCAGATTACACACAGATACAATACACCTCCATACACCCAGATACATTACATCCCCATACACCCAGATACATTAAACGCTGATACACCCAGATACATTACACCCCCATACACACAGATACATTACACTCCTATACACCCAGATACATTACACCCCCATACACCCAGGTACATTACACGCCCAGATACATTACACCTCCATACACACAGATACATTACACCCCCATACATCCAGATACATTACACCTCCATACACCCAGATACATTACACCCCCATACACCCAGATACATTAAACCCCAATACACCCAGATACATTACACCCCAATACACACAGATACATTACACTCCCATACATTACACACACAATCATTAGTATGGAGAACTCCCCTCCAATCGATTTCTATATTGCAAGCTTCAGATGACATTAGAGAGAATTATATGAATTAATAACCCCAGAAAAGGCAGATGGAAGGCTTCAACAACAGCTGCACATGCCAAGCAGCTCAGATGAGGCTGGGGCCCCATGCGGTGGGTGTTCTTGGGACCCCTATCTAGAAGGGAGTGCTGGGCCTCTCACACATGTCCAGGCAGAGCACACACAGCCGGCAGACTGAGCCAAGGAGGAGAAGAGGAAGGGAGATAAATCATCAGTGATCTGGTTGGGCTGGCTGACAAATAGCAGACGCTGTCCAGACAGCAGGTGAAAGGTAACAGGCAAGCTGTGGGAGAGCTTTGTATTCCCTGCCTCTGGCCGCGCTGCATCCCCTCAGCTCAGGGGCTGCAAACACCATCACTTCCTGACACTCCATGTTGTGTATGTGACTCCCGGCCCTGGGACATGCAGTGCGGCACCCCCGACTGATTGTGCGCACTTGCCTATAGGTAGCACCAGCCCTGCCGGGGGGGCACTTGACCCCCCTTGCCCCTACCTGCGGACACCCATGGCTGGCAGCACTATTCTCTGGAGATTACTGGTATGAATGGCTTTGAATACCTTCAAACCCAATAATTATGTATGAATGGGTTTGAAGACAAAAATAAAGCCATTCATATGAATGTAGAAAGCTGAAGTGATCAATGGAGAATCACCACTATACTCATATCAGGGATCAGAACTATGAATGGATTTGCTTGCAAACACAAATACATTCATAAATGTAAAAAAAAAAAAAAAAGTTTTATATAAACATAAAATATACATTTTTCACCTTTAGGGTACATTCACACCAGTGGCTGCATTAGGATGCAGTGGGTAGTTAGCAATGGAATGACAGCAGTGCCAATGCACGAGTTGTAACACATTACACTGTTGACTTTTTTTTTTAAACAAACTTTACTGAAATGTCACACAGATGCATTTCATTAAGTTCTATTGGCTGCAGAGAGATGTGTGGCAGTGAATTGCCTTGCACTGTGCTGCACTGAAAAATGTAGTGCATGCATTTTAAGTGTAAATTTTATGGTGGGACTGTACTGGAATAGTCAACCAACACAGCCCCTTTGCACCTGGTGTGAATCTACCCTCACAAATAGGGATGAGCTTTCAGTTCTGGTCGAACATGAGTTCAACTCGAACATTGACTGTTCGTCCGTTGAAATCCGAACATTATGGGCCATTCGCGGCAAATTCGAGTGGTGCGTAGCGGCCCATAATGCACTGCGGGTGTGCAGTGCATTGCTGTGTGATGATTAGCCAAACCATGCACCATGACTTGCATGCTTTGGCCAATCACAGCACCCTCAGTTAAGATAGCCATAATTGGCCAAAGGCAGGGTGACTTTTGCCAATCATGGCTCAGGGGGACTAAGTCCACGCCCCACACTATATAAGGCTGCCTGCACGTTGGCCCCGTGTAGTGTGTCGTTGGCGTGGACAGAGCGAGAGTGTAATTTAAAAATTTAAATTGAGCAGGCAGGTTATTCAGTTAGCTGCAGTGTATTTAATATATATATATATATATATATATACATATATATATATATATATATATACAGTCAGTCTCGTATATATATATATATATATATATATATATATCCACTGTATCCAGTTTAGCTAGATCTGACTGCAGTCTGTTCCTGGTGTACGCTTTCTAATATACTTCAGGCAGGCAGGTGATTCAGTTAGCTGCAATGTATTTAATATATATATATGCAGTCAGTCTCGTATATATATATATATCCACTGCATACAGTTTAGCTATATCTCACTGCAGGCCGTTCCTGGTGTACTCTTTCTAATATACTTCAGGCGGAGTACACAGTATACAGTACTGTGCACCCATAGTGCAGTTGCTAACTACTTTCCTGGTGGTCAATACAGTACACCCATAGTTATTATTACACTCCTGTTGGTGTACACAGTACCGTGCACCCATAGTGCAGTTGCTACTACTGTCCTGGTGGTGTACACAATACATACAGTGTACCCATAGTTGTTATTACACTTCTGTTGGTGTACACAGTACCATGCACCCCTAGTGCAGTTTCTACTACTTTCCTGGTGGTGTACACAATACATACAGTGCACCCATAGCTGTTATTAAACTTCTGTTGGTGTACACAGTACCGAGCACCCCTAGTGCAGTTTCTACTACTTTCCTGGTGGTGTACACAATACATACAGTGCACCCATAGTTGTTATTAAACTTCTGTTGGTGTACACAGTGCCGTGCACCCCTAGTGCAGTTGCTACTATTTACCTGGTGGTGTACACAATACCTACAGTGTACCCATAGTTGTTATTACACTTCTGTTGGTGTACACAGTACCGTGCACCCCTAGTGCAGTTTCTACTACTTTCCTGGTGGTGTACACAATACATACAGTGTACCCATAGTTGTTATTACACTTCTGTTGGTGTAAACAGTACCGTGCACCCCTAATGCAGTTGCTACTACTTTCCTGGTGGTGTACACAATACATACAGTGTACCCATAGTTGTTATTACACTTCTGTTGGTGTAAACAGTACCGTGCATCCCTAATGCAGTTGCTACTACTTTCCTGGTGGTATACACAATACATACAGTGCACCCATAGTTCTTATTAAACTTCTGTTGGTGTACACAGTAGTGCACCCCTAGTGCAGTTGCTACTACTTTCCTGGTGGTGTACACAATACATACAGTGCACCCATAGTTGCTATTAGACTTCTGGTGGTGTACACAATACCGTTCACCCCTAGTGCAGTTGCTACTACTTTTCTGGTGGTGTACACAGTACACAATATAGTGTAGTGTGGTTTTGCTAAACAAAATTTACAGCATGTCCGGAAGGCCACCAAGGAGAGGCAGACACTCATAGGCCACTAAAAGAGGCCAAGCAGGCTCTGTGTCAACAGTCGACAGTGCTGGTCGTGGACACGGTGCATCCTCAGCATGTGGCCGCGGGGCTCGCTTGTCCTTTTTTCCTGCAGCTGGCCATGTTATTGAGCCACAACATGCAGAAGAGTTGGTGGAATGGATAACAAAGCCCTCCTCATCCTTGTCATCCTCTGCCACCCAGGCTCAGAGTAGTTTGTCTGCCAATGCAGCTGCCAAAGCAGCCTATTCCTTCGGCTCCATGTCAACAGTCACTCCTTCCCTAGCCCCACCATCATGCACGGAGGAGTCCCCCGAACTATTCTACCACAGTGTCGGGGACATGCTGCAGGAGGATGCGCAGCGATTTGAAGGCTCCGATGATGGTACCCAGGTTGAGGAAGGGAGTAACGTGAGCCTAGAGAGAGGGGGTGCCCAAGAAGGTCAAGAAACTGGCAGTCATGTTCCCCCAGCTGCAGCATACTGCCACGTTTGCTCCAGTGACGAGGAGGGAGGGGATGATGAGGTCACTGACTCTACTTGGGTGCTTGATAGAAGAGAGGAGGAAGAGGAGGAGGAGGAGGAGGCACATCTCCAACGAGGCAGGATGCCCTCCAGGGGGCAGCTTAAGGGCAGCCACCCTATTGCATCACACCGCAGAGTTAAGCAGGTGCAGGGCGCTGCTGACTCCTCACATATTTTGAAAAGTTCTTTGGTGTGGGCTTTTTTGATACGTGTTCAGCAGATCGCACTGTTGCTGTTTGCAACATATGTCTGAAGCGTATCAAACATAGCCAAAACAGCAGCCGCTTGGGCACCACATACTTGACCAGACATATGACGACCTCCCATGCAGTCCGTTGGCAACAACACTTAAAAGGCCCACATCAAAGAACAAGGCGGACCTCTCCTTGCTACTCATCAGCTCGGATCTCCAACCCCACTATACCTCCAGTCTTCTCAGAAACCTGCACTGAGAGGAATGAAGGTATAGAAATAGGTGCTACAAGTACTTACGGTCAATCTACTAGTGGTACACCAGCATCGGATTTTAGCAGGCAAATTTCCCTACCCCAGTTGCTAAACCATTGAAAGAAATTCGGTCCCAGCCATCCACATGCTCAGCGTCTGAATGCTAGCTTGACCAAATTGCTAGCACTGCAACTGCTGTCTTTCCAGCTGGTAGACTCTGCCCCTTTCGTGAATTTGTGGAATGTGCGGTACCTCAGTGGCAGGTTCCCAAACGCCATTTCTTTTCACGGAAGGCCATTCCGGCTCTTTACCAGCATGTGGAAGGCAATAGCTTGGCCTCGTTGGACAGGGTGGTCAGCAGTAAGGTGCATATTACTGCTGACTCATGGTCCAGCAGGCATGGACAGGGACGTTACCTTTCTTTCATGGTGCACTGGGTAATTCTGCTGGCAGCTGGGAAGGATGCAGGACAGGATTCAGTATTGTTGGAGCTTGTTCTGCCACCACGCCTCCAAAATGCTAGTGGTGATTCTGCCACAGCTCTCTCCTCCACCCCCTCCTCTTCTTCTTCCTCTATGGCCTCTTCCTCTGCAGATTTCTCCTCTGAACCAGCGGTGTTCCGTAGGCGTTCAAGTGGCTACGCAAGCACTCAGGCAAAAAGATGCTATATGGTGCTTGAGTTGGTCTGCTTAGGGGACAGGAGCCACACTGGGGCAGAGATTCTGTCAGCTCTGCAGGGGCAGGCTCAGAGGTGGTTGATGCCACGCCAGCTTCAGCCAGGAATGGTTGTATGCGACAATGGCATTAACCTCCTCTCCGCCCTCTGACAGGGACACTTTACCCATGTTCCCTGTTTGGCTCACGTCCTGAATTTGGTGGTGCAGCAGGTACCTGGGCTTACAGGATCTCCTGAGGCAGGCCAGGAAAGTCTGTGGTCATTTCCGCTGGTCATATAATGCCAGTACTCGGCTGGCTGACATTCAAAGAGAATGCAACCTACCCAAGAACCGCCTCATTTGTGACATGCCCACCAGGTGGAACTCAACGTTGGCAATGCTGCAGTGGCTGCACACACAGCAGAGGGCCATCAATGAGTACCTGTGTGAGTATGGCACCAGGACAGGGTCAGGGGAGCTTGGCTTTTTTTTGCCATGCCAGTGGCTACTGATCAAGGATGCATGCACTGTCCTGTCACCATTTGAGGAGGCCACGAGGATGGTGAACAGTGAAAGTGCATGCATCAGTGATACTGTCCCTCTTGTCTGTTGGAGCACACGCTTTGTGGAATAATGGACAGGGCACTTGAGGCAGAACAGCGGGAGGAAGAGGTGGAGGATAACACTCAGCATCAGCAGCAGTCTTCAAGGGATCGTTTGCAGTCCCCAGAAACCCATGGAGTTGTATGTGGCTGGGAGGAGGTGGGGCCTTAGGCAGTGGTGGTGGTGCCACAACACTGCAACCCCTCACAGATACTCTTGTTGAGTGCAGGAACGAGCCTTACTGTGAAATATTTGATCAAAAATTGTATTTACACAACCCTGTTAAACAGGGGCAGGAAAATTGGGCTTTAGGCAGTGGTGGTGGTGCCACAACACTGCAACCCCTCACAGATACTCTTTTTGAGTGCAAGAACGAGCCCTGCTGTGAAATATTTGATCAAAAATTGTGATCATGTGATCCTTAGTGACCCAGAGGACTCAGGATCGAATGCCTCTGCAAACCAACGCTGCATGGCCTCCCTGATCCTGAAAAGGCTGCGAAATTACCCTAGGATTTGTGGTATCAAAGAGAGGGATCATTACTGGCTGGCAACCCTTCTTGATCCACGTTACAAGGGTAAGGTTGCAGAACTTATCCAGCCTTTGCAGAGGGAGCAGAGGATGAAACATCTTCGGGAGGCCTTGCAGAAAGGTTTGTGCAATGCGTTTCCAGAGCCTGGGAGGTTACAATTTCCTGGTGCTGGACAACGTGTTGCTGAGGCTTCATTAAAGTCACAGAAAGAGCAGTGGAGAAGGTGGCCGTCTGACCGATGCCTTCAGGCAATTCTTCAGTCCTCAGTGCCCAGGTCTGATTGGTTCCAGCAACCATCACCAGCATCTGAATTCCATGGTGCAGTAATCTCTAGGGGCAAGATCAGACTTGGAGACCTTTCCACCAGAACATCCAAATGAGATACTGGGTCTTGAGGCTGGACCACTGGCCAGAACTTGCTCAATATGCAATTGAGCTACTGGCCTGTCCTGCATCCAGCGTTCTTTCTGAACGCACATTCAGTGCTGCTGGAGGCTTTGTAACTGATCACAGAGTGCGACTGTCCACAGACTCTGTTGATCGGCTTACATTCATAAAAACGAACCAGTCTTGGATCGCCAGCTACCAAGCACCTGATGCTGATGTAACCGATTGATTTTTCGATGGATGTGGGATCCCTTGAAGACTGCATATGCTGAGTGACTATCCTATTATGCTGAGTGACTATCCTATTCCTCCTCAATCTTGATGATGATAGCTTCTAGGAATATTTTTGGTTTAGGGCACCACCACCACTGCCTAAGGCCCAATTTTTCTGCCCCTGTTTAATAGGGGCGTGTAATTACAATTTTTGAACAAATATTTCACAGCAGGGCACGTTCCTGCGCTCAACAAGAGTATCTGTGAGGGGTTGCAGTGTTGTGGCACCACCACCACTGCCTAAGACCCAATTTTTCTGCCCCTGTTTAACAGGGGCATGTAATTACAATTTTTGATCAAATATTTCACAGCAGGGCCTGTTCCTGCACTCAACAAAAGTATCTGTGAGGCTTTACAGTGTTGTGCCACGACCACCACCACCGCCTAAGGCCCAATTTTTCTGCCCCTGTTCAACAGGGGCACGTAATTACAATTCTTGATATAATATTTCACAGCAGGGCCTGTTCCTGCACTCAACAAAAGTATCTGTGAGGCTTTACAGTGTTGTGCCACCACCACCACCACCACTGCATAAGGCCCAATTTTTCTGCCCCTGTTTAACAGGGGCGCGTAATTACAATTCTTGATATAATATTTCACAGCAGGGCCTGTTCCAGCGCCCACCAAGAGTAACTGTGAGGGCTTACAGTGTTCTGGTACCACCAACGCCTAAGGTCCAAATTTACACAGAATGTATAGGGCAGGCTGTATAGTATATACAGGCGGTCCCCTACTTTCAAACATCCGACTTACAAATGATTCTTACTTAGAAATGGAGGAAGACAACAGGAAGTAAAAGGAAATCTACCCCTAGGAAGGGAAATTCACTCCTGTAAGAGTTAATATGGGAACAAGGTGTCTCCACTGATGCTTTATCACCAATCCTTGTTTCCCTAATAACCCCAAATTTTCTAAATCCAATTGTCATTGGGACAGAAAGTGAGGTGAAATCTTCTGAACAGGGGCACAGACAGCAAAACAAATGTTACGGGGGTGATGATAACCCTTCCCTATGTTATCCAAAAAGCTTAAAAATAGATTTTTTGGCTGGAGCTACACCTACAAAATGTACCTGTTCCAAATTACAAACAGATTCAACTTAACAATAAACCTACAGTTTCTATCTTGTTTGTAACCCGGGGACCGCCTGTATACTGCTGCTGTTCAGACCGAAAATTTGCATGAACGTTAGAACCCCATTGACGTCTATGGGACTCGAACGCTCGAAATCAAAAGTGCTCATTTTAAAGGCTAATTTGCATGGTATTGTCCTAAAAAGGGTTTGGGGACCCGGGTCCTGCCCCAGGGGACATGTATCAATGCAAAAAAAAGTTTTAAAAATAACCATTTTTTCAGGAGCAGTGATTTTAATGATGCTTAAAGTAAAAAAAAAAAAAAAAAAAAAAGTGAAATATTCCTTTAAATATCATACCTGGGGGGTGTCTATAGTATGCCTGTAAAGTGGCGCGTGTTTCCCGTGCTTAGAACAGTCCCTGTACAAAATGACATTTTTAAAGGAAAAAAAGTCATTTAAAACTGCTTGCGGCTTTAATGTAATGTCGGGTCCTGGCAATATAGATGAAAATCAGTGAGACAAATGGCATGGGTACCCCCAGTCCATTACCAGTCCCTTTGGGTCTTGTATGAATATTAAGGGAAACCCCACACCCAAATTAAAAAAAGAAAAGGTGTGGGGCCCCCAGGCCCTATATACTCTGAACAGCAGTATACAGACGGTTCAAACAAGACAGGGACTGTAGGTTTGTTGTTAAGTAGAATCTGTTTGTAATTTTGAACTGGTACATTTTTAACGTGTTTAGCTCCAGCCAAAAAATCTATTTTAAGCTTTTTGGAAAACATAGGGAAGGGTTATCACCCCTGTGACATTTGTTTTGCTGTCTGTGCTCCTCTTCAGAAGATTTCACCTCACTTTTTGTCCCAATGACAAATGTTTTTTGAAAATGTGGGGTTTTTAGTGAAACAAGGATTGGTGATAAAGCATCGGTGTAAAGGAGAAAAGTTTTTCTCATATTAACTCTAATGCCGCATACACACGGTCGGACTTTTCAGCTACAAAAGTCTGACAGCCCGTCCGACAGACTTTCGACGGACTTTTGGCGGACTTTCAGCAGACTTTCTAATGACCGGACTTGCCTACACACGATCACACCAAAGTCCGACGGATTCGTACGTGATGACGTACACCGGACTAAAATAAAGAAGTTGATAGCCAGTAGCCAATAGCTGCCCTAGCGTGGGTATTTGTTCGTCGGACTAGCATACAGACGAGCGGATTTCTGGGTTCGGCGGAGTTATGTCGTAAAGATTTGAAGCATGTTCCAAATCTAAAGTCCGTCAGATTTGCGACTGGAAAAGTCCGCTGAAGGTCCGGTGAAGCCCACACACGATCGGATTGTCCGCCGGATTTGGTCCGTCGGCGTCCGTCGGACAAGTCCGGTCGAAAAGTCCGACCGTGTGTACGTGGCATTACAGGAGAGAATTTCCCTTCCTAGGGGTAGATTTCTTCTCACTTCATGTTGTCTCCTTCCGTTTGCAAGTAGGAGTCGTTTGTAAGTTGGATGTTTGAAAGTAGGGGCCTGCCCTATATACTCAGCAGAAATTTGGGCCTTAGGGGTTGTTGTGGCCACAACACTGTAAGCCCTCACAGGGCCCTGCTGTGAAATATTAGATCAAGAATTGTAATTACATACCCCTGTTGGACAGGGGCAGAAAAATTGGGGCTTTGGTGGTGGTGGTGGTGCTAGTGCCACAACACTGTAAGTCTTCACAGTTACTCTTGGTGGGCTCAGAAACGGGCCCTGCTGTGAAATATTAGATCAAGAATTCTAATTACATGTCCCTGTTGAACAGGGGCTGAAAAATTGGGCCTTAGGTACTGGTGCTGGTGCCACAAAACTGCAACCCCTCACAGATACTCTAGTTGGAGCGCAGGAACTAGCCCTGCTGCAAAGAATTGCATCAAAAATTGTAATTACACGCCCCTGTTAAACAGGGGCTGAAAAATTGGGCCTTAGGTACTGGTGCTGGTGCCACAAAACTGCAACCCCTCACAGATACTCTAGTTGGAGCGCAGGAACTAGCGCTGCTGGAAAGAATTGCATCAAAAATTGTAATTACACGCCCCTGTTAAACAGGGGCTGAAAAATTGGGCCTTAGGCACTGGTGGCGGCGCCCAGAACCAAAAATGTTCTTACAAGCTATCAGCATGATCATTGAGGAGGAAGAGGATAATTACTCAGCATAACAGGATAGTTACTCAGCATCAGCATAGGCAGTCTTTAAAGGGATCTGACATTTCAAAAAAAAATTATTTGGTTACATCAGCATCAGGTGCTTGGTAACTGGTGGTGATCCAAGACTGAATCATTTTTATGAAGGTCAGTCAAACAACAGAGTCGGTGGACAGACGCACCCTGTGATCGGTTACAAAGCCTCCAGCAGCACTGAATGTGCGTTCCGAAAGAACGCTGGATGCAGGACAGGCCAGTAGCTCAACTGCATACTGTGCAAGCTCTGGCCAGTGATCCATCCTCAAGACCCAGTAACCCAAAGGATTTTCGGTGGGAAAGGTGTCCAAGTCAGATCTTGCCCCTAGGTATTCCTGCACCATGTAAAACAGACGCTGGTGATGGTTGCTGGAACCGATCATACCTTGGGGCTGTGGACTAAAAAATTGTCTGAACGCATCGGTCAGACGGCCACCTTCTCCACCGCTCCTTCTTTGACTGACCAAAGCCTCAGCAACATGTTGTCCAGAAACAGGAGTTTGTAACCTCCCAGTCTCTGGGAATGCATTGCACAGACCTTTCTGCAAGGCCTCCCGAAGATGTTTCATCCTCTGCTCCCTCTGCGATGGCAAGATAAGGTCCGCAACATTACCCTTGTAACATGGATCAAGGAGGGTTGCCAGCCAGTATTGTTCCTTCTCCTGGATACCACGTGTCACGGAACGTCCCACACTCCGCTTGAGTGCTTCCGTCATATACCACTTCCTAAGTTCTGGAACATGAGTCCAATGGATCTGGCTATAGGAACCCCCAAGAACTAGACAACACCAGTCTTGGAGTACATCAGAACTGTTTATTATGAATCAAAGTTACAAGACTTTATATGCCGTTGGAACCTCCTCTAACAATACAACTGTAACCTAATTAACATAATTAACATGAGCTAATTAATTAAAAAATTTACCCAGACCAGATGACAGACTTGTGGGCACCGAGCTTCACAGTAGTATAAACACAATAGCTGCAGCTCCAATAGGAGTCGTCCCGTCTCCTACATTGTATAGAGGACAATGTGATCAGCTCCTTCAATTAACATAAACACAGGTAGTTGGAATTGATGACACCAGCATCTCCTCACAGGATGTGTCCCAACAGTATGAATCAGTCTTATCAGCAGGGGGCTGCTGGAGGAATCCCCCCTCTCTCTTCAGGGACACAAATCTACAGTAAGGAGTCCCCAACAGAATCAAACAACATACAATATATACATATATACACGACGGAGTCCAATTAGTACAGTTCAGACTGGATTTCTAATTCACTTCACAAAGAGTATTGTTCCATTGAAAATCCAGGGCCCATAATCAAAAGGCAACAGGCTTGCATTCAGTCCTCTCCAACAGCCTCTGTCCCGGCTAGGTTTGTCACATTTCTCCCCTTTCGGCAGGAGACTAACACAGGAGAAGACCCCAGACGGGTTGACTCCGAAGTTAGTCCATAGTTCCAGTCCTCTACTGCCTGTACCCACACAGTACCCCAAACAAATTGTTCCAAACAGAGTATTACTCACCCAGCCATCCTCTGCCTCTCTCAGAGAACATATCCCCCACTGGGGAGAGGCCCGGACTGGCCCTTCTCCCTGGAGTCCTTTCTGCCGCTGGAGAGAAGACAGGGGGACTGGGCTCACTCCATCCTGCTGTTGGGGATCTGGGCCGACTGCCCAGCATCCCTGGGGTATACAGGTGGGGACTGAAGCCCCATCCACCGACACCAGATCAAGCTGCAGTTGTGAGGTGATGACTGCATTCTCTCCTTGGATCCTGATCTGCAGCTCGCGATAGACTGCCACTTCCTCACCTTGGGCCTCCACAATTGCTGCAGATGTGGGGCAGAGGTCTTGGACCCTCTGTCCGGTTGCCAGCACTTCTGCTGGGGGTTTGCCAGGTGATTCCTCCTCTACAGAAAAGTCTATTAAATCCCCAGTCTCTTGAATTGGTAAAAGTGTGGGACAGAGGTCTTGGACCCTCTGTTCAGTTACCAGATCTTCAGCTGGAGAAGTTTGTTTTAACTCCATAGATGCTGCTAGCAGAAAATCACATGTCCCTGTCAGTGTTGTGGGAGAAAGGCCGACTACCTCTTCTCTCAAGAAGGCCGAAGCCACTGTTGGTGCTGGGCAGAACACAGTGAACTTTGGCCCTGATAGCAGCTCTTCTGCTGGAGGCTCATCAGGTTGTTCTTCCTCAGCAGAAAAGTCTATCAAATGCCATGTCTCTGCAACTGATGTCTGGGGATAGAGGTTCACCATCTCCTGTCCATGGAACCCAGAAGATGCTATCATTTCTGGACAGAGATTAGCAGAGCTCTGCCCTGTTGTCAGCACTTCAGGTTTGGGGACGGCAATCTCCGGATTTTCCACTGCCGATTCTCTGGCATGCTGCTGAACTTGTTCTAGCAGTTTCCTGTATGCCCTTTCCAGATGCTGTTCCTTCCTTAGCAAATGGTCCAGATCAGGTTTGAGCTCTGAGACCCCTGCAAGACCGAGCATAGCCTCTCTATATTCTCGCAGGTCCTCAAGGTCAGGTTCCCCTTCATCACCAAACATAAAATGATCTGTAAGGCTTTCCCACAGCAATCCAGGGCCTCCAAAGTCATATCCCTCCGGAGAGCATTCTGTTGTCTCCCCTAAATATCCCTCCTCTGCGTGCCATTGCAGAGCCCGATAACGATTGTCCAGCTCTATCTCCTGCTGGACCAGCCTGTCCAACTCAGTCACCCATTGCTCCTGGGGCCGCTCTCCCAGGAATGCCATCCGCAATGCCCGTTGGTCACTGGCCCGTTGCTCTTGGGTTGGAAAGCACTTGCCCTGTTTTATACTAGCGAGCTGAAGGGCTCCAATCCAGAGCTTCACCCGAATCAGCTGCCTGAGCTCCAGGTATTCATCCTCAGACACCGTTCTTGTGTATGTTGAAAGGATGATCCGCAGCAGCCCCAAGAACTCTGATGCCAGGTCCATATCTCCGCTGGGGTGACTGACGTCTGCTATGCTGATCTTGGATCCAGTTGGAGGTTTGGATGTCCCAGACTGCAGGAAGCTTTCCCGCTGCTTGCCACCAATGTCACGGAACGTCCCACACTCCGCTTGAGTGCTTCCGTCATATACCACTTCCTAAGTTCTGGAACACGAGTCCAATGGATCTGGCTATAGGAACCCCCAAGAACTAGACAACACCAGTCTTGGAGTACATCAGAACTGTTTATTATGAATCAAAGTTACAAGACTTTATATGCCGTTGGAACCTCCTCTAACAATACAACTGTAACCTAATTAACATAATTAACATGAGCTAATTAACTAAAAAATTTACCCAGACCAGAAGACAGACTTGTGGGCACCGAGCTTCACACAGTAGTATAAACACAATAGCTGCAGCTCCAATAGGAGTCGTCCCGTCTCCTACATTGTATAGAGGACAATGTGATCAGCTCCTTCAATTAACATAAACACAGGTAGTCGGAATTGATGACACCAGCATCTCCTCACAGGATGTGTCCCAACAGTATGAATCAGTCTTATCAGCAGGGGGCTGCTGGAGGAATCCCCCCTCTCTCTTCAGGGACACAAATCTACAGTAATGCCCCGTACACACGGTCGGACTTTGTTCGGACATTCCGACAACAAAATCCTAGGATTTTTTCCGACGGATGTTGGCTCATACTTGTCTTGCATACACACGGTCACAAAAAGTTGTCGGAAAATCCGAACGTTCTGAACGCGGTGACGTAAAACACGTACGTCGGGACTATAAACGGGGCAGTGGCCAATAGCTTTCATCTCTTTATTTATTCTGAGCATGCGTGGCACTTTGTCCGTCGGATTTGTGTACACACGATCGGAATTTCCGACAACGGATTTTGTTGTCGGAAAATTTTATATCCTGCTCTCAAACTTTGTGTGTCGGAAAATCCGATGGAAAATGTCTGATGGAGCCCACACACGGTCGGAATTTCCGACAACAAGGTACTATCACACATTTTCCGTCGGAAAATCCGACCGTGTGTACGGGGCATAAGGAGTCCCCAACAGAATCAAACAACATACAATATATACATATATACACGACGGAGTCCGATTAGTACAGTTCAGACTGGATTTCTAATTCACTTCACAAAGAGTATTGTTCCATTGAAAATCCAGGGCCCATAATCAAAAGGCAACAGGCTTGCATTCAGTCCTCTCCAACAGCCTCTGTCCCGGCTAGGTTTGTCACACCACAAATACCAGGATCCTTCCGCAGGCTTTGGATCAGGGAGGCCATACAGCGTAGGTTTGCTGAGGCATTTGGTCCGGAGTCCTCTGGGTCACTAAGGACGACATGATCCGCAGCCACCTCCTCCCAGCCACGTACAAGTCCATGTGTTTCTTGGGACTGTAAATGATCCCTTAAAGACTGCTGCTGATGCTGAGTGCCAGGCTCCACCTCCATACTGACACAATCCTCCTCCTCCTCGTCCTCTTCCTGTGTGATCGGCGGGCACGCAGGAACACTGTCTGGATAGAGGGGGCCTTGAGAGCTAAGGAAGTCCTCCTCTTCCTGCCTCTGTTCTGCCTCAAGTGCCCTGTCCATTATTCCATGCAGCGTGTGCTCCAACAGGTGGACAAGGGGGACAGTGTCACTGATGCATGCACTGTCACTGCTCACCATCCTCGTGGCCTCCTCAAATGGTGACAGGACAGTGCATGCATCCCTGACCATGGCCCACTGGTGTGGGGAAAAAAATACAAGCTCCCCTGACCCTGTCCTGGTGCCATAGTCGCACAGGTACTCATTGATGGCCCTCTGCTGCGTGTGCAGCCGTTGCAGCATGGCCAACGTTGAGTTCCACCTGGTGGGCATGTCACAGATTAGGCGGTTCTTGGGCAGGTTAAATTCCTTTTGGAGGTCTGCCAGCCAAGCACTGGCATTATATGACCGGCGGAAATGCACACAGACTTTCCTTGCCTGACTCAGGACATCCTGTAAGCCTGGGTACCTGCCCAAGAACCGCTGTACCACCAAGTTAAGGACGTGAGCCAAACAGGGCACATGGGTCATTTGTCCCTGTCGGAGGGTGGAGAGGAGGTTGGTGCCAATGTCGCAAACCACCATTCCTGCCTTAAGTTGGTGTGGCGTCAACCACCTCTGAACCTGCCCCTGCAGAGCTGACAGAACCTCTGCCCCAGTGTGGCTCCTGTCCCCCAAGCACACCAGCTCAAGCACCGCATGGCATATTTTGGCCTGCGTACTTGTGTAGCCCCTTGAATGCCTACGGAGCACCGCTGGTTCCCAGGACAAAGCACAGGAAGAGGCCATGGAGGAAGAAGAAGAGGTGGGGGTGGAGGAGAGAGGTGTGTCAGAATCACTAGTAGTGGCATTTTGGAGGCGTGGTGGCGGAACAACCTCCAACACTACTGCACCTTGTCTTGCATCCTTCCCAGCTGCCAGAAGAGTCACCCAATGCGCTGTGAAACTTAGGTAATGTCCCTATCCATGCCTGCTGGACCATGAGTCAGCGGTAATATGCACCTTACCGCTGACAGCCCTGTCCAGCGAGGCCAAGACATTGCCTTCCACATGCTGGTAGAGAGCCGGAATCGCCTTCCGTGAGAAAAAGTGGCGTTTGGGAACCTGCCACTGAGGAACCGCACATTCCACAAACTCACAGAAGGGGGCAGAGTCTACCAACTGAAAAGGTAGCAGTTGAAGTGCTAGCAATTTTGCCAAGCTAGCATTCAACCGCTGGGCATGTGGATGGCTGGGAGCGAACTTCTTTTTGCGGTGCAGCAGCAGGGGCAGGGAAATTTGCCTGGTACAATCTGACATTGGTGTACCGATAGCAGATTGCCCGCAAGTACTTGGCTGTGACACACCTAATTCTACACCTTCATTCCTCTCAGTGCAGGTCTCAGAGAGGACTGAAGATATAGTGGGGTTGGAGATCCCAGCTGATGAGGAGTAAGGAGAGGTCCTCTTTGTTTTTTGGTGTGGGTCTTTTAGGTACGCTTGCCAACGAACTGCATGGCAGGTCAACATATGTCTGGTCAAGCATGTGGTGCCCAAGCGGGAGATGTTTTGGCCATGCAAGATACGCTTGAGACATATGTTGCAAATAGCAGCGGTGCCATCTGATGCACTCTTCTCAAAAAAGGCCCACACCAAAGAACTTTTGGAATAACACGCAGAGACAGCAGCACCCTGCACATGCGGAGCTCTGAGGTGTGATGCAGTCAGTGTGCTGCCCTTAGGCTGGCCCCTGGAGGGCATCCTGCCTCGTCTGTGATGTGCCTCTTCCTCCTCTCTCCTATCAGGCACCCACGTTGAGTCAGTGACCTCATCATCCCCTCCCTCCTCATCACTGGAGCAAACCTGGCAGTATGCTGCAGCAGGGGGAACATGACTGCCAGATTGCTGTCCTTCTTGGGCACCCCCTCTGTCTGCTCACGTTACTGCCTTCATCTAGCTCAGTATCATCATCAGAGCCTACTAAACACCTGGCATCCTCCTGGAGCATGTACCCAACACTGTGGTCAAACAGTTCGAGGGACTCCTCAGGAGGACATGGTGGGGCTAGGGAAGGAGTCACTGATGCCATTGAGCCGAGGGAAGAGGCAGCGTTGGCAGCTGCTTTGCCAGACAAAGTACCCTGAGCATGGGTGAGAGAGGATGAGGAGGATGATGACGGCTTGGTCATCCACTCTACCAAGTCTTCCGCAGGTTTCCCCAGCGGAGCCCCCCTTACATCAGGTTTCCCCAGCGGAGCCCCCCCTTACATCAGAGGTCCCCAGTGGAGCCCCCCTTACATCAGATGTCCCCAGCAGAGCCCCCCCCTACATCAGATGTCCCCAGCGGTGCCCCCCTTACATCAGGTGTCTCCAGCAGAACCCCCTTACATCAGATGTCACCAGCGGAGCCCCCCCTTACATCAGATGTCCCCAGCGGAGCCCCCCTTACATCAGATGACCCCAGCAGAGCCCCCCTTACATCAGATGTCACCAGCAGAGCCCCCTTACATCAGATGTTCCCAGCGGAGCCCCCCTTACATCAGATGTCCCCAGCGGAGCCCCCATTACATCAGATGTCCCCAGTGGTGCCCCCCTTACATCAGATGTCCCCAGTGGTCCCCCCCTTACATCAGATGTCCCCAGCGGTGCCCCCCTTACATCAGGTGTCCCAAACGGTGCCCCCCTTACATCAGATGTTCCCAGCGGAGCCCCCCTTACATCAGGTGTCCCCAGCGGAGCTCCCTTACATCAGGTGTCCCCAGCGGAGCCCCCCTTACATCAGATGTCCTCAGCGGAGCCCCCCCTTACATCAGATGTCCCCAGTGGAGCCCCCCTTACATCAGATGTCCCCAGCGGTGCTCCCGTCAGTATAATGGCATGGCTGCGCAAATGGGCGTACCTGTACGTCCCCTTTAAATTGATGTCCGCCGGTGGCCCGCGGTCGTGGCACGGAGAGGCAGAATAGGGAGATGCCTATGTAAACAAGCCATTTCCCTGTTCTGCTTAGCAACATGACAGGGATCTACTGCTCCCAGTGATCGGGACCAGTGATCTCTGTCATGTTCTAGTGAGCCCATGCCCCCTACAGTTAGAACACAGTGAGGGAACACAGTTAACCCCTTGATCGCCCCTCTAGTGTTTAACCCCTTCCCTGCCAGTGTCATTTACACAGTAATCAGTGCATTTTTATATGCGATTTTACTGATCGCTGTATTAATGTCCCTGGTCCCAAAATAGTGTCAAAAGTGCAAACCATCAATATACGTTTATTGCGATTTTTTTTACCAAAAATATGTAGAAGAATACATATCGGCCTAAACTGAGGAAGAAATTAATTTTTTTATATATTTTTTGGGGATATTTATTATAGCAAAATGTAAAAAATATTGCTTTTTTCAGAATTGTTGCTCTTATTTTGTTTATAGCGCAAAAAAAAAATGCAAAGGTGATCAAATACCACCAAAAGAAAGCTCTATTTGTGGGGAGAAGAAGGACGTCAATTTTGTTTGGGTGCAACGTCGCACGACCGCGCAATTTTCAGTTAAAGCGATGCAGTGTCGTATCGCAAAAAGTGCTCTGGTCAGGAAGGGGGTAAATCCTTCCGGGGCTGAAGTGGTTAAAATATAGCTTAGCTGTAAGGTATGTCTGGATAATCCCTCACTTGCAGGCATTATGAAAACCTTCCAAAGTATTTGCAAGCAGCTGTCCATATCTTGTTACACTTCTGATTCCATCTCTGTTTGCAGATTTTTTCTAGAAACAAAGAAAATTAATACAAAATCAAAATAATCTTTCCCAGTAGAAAAAAAATAAACAATTTTCATAGCAGAACTTTGTCTTTATTAATGTTTCTCACATTAAGAGTTTTCTTAAAAAACTGGATAGAATAGTTTGGGGTTGATTTACTAAAGAGTTTACACTTTGCAAGTGCAGTTGCTCACCGCAAGGAAATTTTCTCCAGAGCTTAGTAAATGAAGGGAAGTTCCGCTGACTTCAATCATCCAATCATGTGAAGGCAAAAATGCTGTTTCTTTTTATTCTCCTTGTATGTGATTGGGTATTCTTTGCAAAGTGAAGATACCTCATTTATTAAGCTCTGGAGCAAATGCCCTTGCAGAGTAAAACTGCACTTGAAAAGTGCACAGTTTATTTGGTAAATCAGCCTCCTTATTTTGCAAATGTGAACAGAATATATATATATTTAGTTTTTCGCAGATAAACAAACAGGAAAAGGTATAAAACTCACAGTGACTACATGCATATCGCCAAAACATACAGTGATGCGCAAGTGCAAAAATATACACAATTGGAAATTAGTAGCATGAGTATCAGTGTCAGATTACAATGGATTTTCACATTTGTCTGTCTATGTTTTTCAAGAATCATCAAAGAATAGACAGGTTAGAGAGTTGACAGCCAATAAGCGTTCAAAGGTGTAATTTCGTTGGACCAATACCTTCACTTCTGAGATATTATCAGATTTATAATTCTTCTGGTTTCTAAGGACTAAAGTGCGAGCAGTCAATAATACATGGCATATGACATGTTTAAAGTTGGAGGGAATTTTTCAATACCAATGTGGAGTAATGCAAGTGCAGGTTCAGGCTTTGTTACACATCCAGCAAGGGAGGATATCAATTGGGAGACCTGGTTCCAAAAGCTTTTTAAAATAGTGCAAACCCCAAAAGGTGTGTAAAAGATGGCCTGTCTGCCCACAGTTTCGCCAACAGAAAGTGGAGGTATCAGGAAATATTTTAGCTAATAGGTGGGGGGGTGTATTGCCATCTTTTGTAGATTCTGAGCATCATTTCCCAAAGGCTAGTGCAGTGGGAGGCCTTGGAAATCACCCGAAAGGCTGACTGTCCTTGTCCCATAGTGAATCAGGGATAAAGCGATAATTCTCCCACTTAAAACTCTGGTCCGGCCGCACCTGGAATATGCTGTCCAGTTCTGGGCACCAGTCCTCAGGAAGGATGTACTAGAAATGGAGCAAGTACAAAGAAGGGCAACAAAACTAATAAAGGGTCTGGAGGACATTAGTTATGAAGAAAGGTTGTGAGCACTGAACATATTTTCTATGGAGACTTGAGAGGAGATATGATTTCAATTTACAAATACCATACTGGTGACCCCACAATAGGGATAAAACTTTTTTGCAGAAGGGAGTTTAACAAGACACGTGACCACTCATTAAAATTAGAAGAAAAGAGGTTTAACCCTAAAGTACGTAGAGGGTTCTTTACTGTAATAGCGGCAAGGATGTGGAATTCCTTTCCACAGGTGGGGGGCATCTATAGTTTCAAAAAACTATTAGATAAGTGTGACAGACCTAGCCAGAACAGAGGCTGTTGGAGAGGACTGTATGCAAGCCTGTTGCCTTTTGATTATGGGCCCTGGATTTTCAATGGAACAATACTCTTTTGTGAGATGAATGAGAAATCCAGGCTGAACTGTACTAATCGGACTCAGTCATGTATATATGTATATATTGTATGGGGACTCCTTACTGTAGATTTGTGTCCCTGAAGAGGGAGGGGGGATTCCTCAAGCAGCCCCCTGCTGATAAGACTGATTCATTCTGTTAGGACACATCCTGTGAGGAGATGCTGGTGTCATCAACCTGTGTTTATGTTAATTGAGAGAGCTGATCACATTAGCCACCAGCACTGGCTAGGAGACGAATGGTCTAGGCTGAGGAGGGGGTAGATTGTTGTTTGTATTGTTAATTGTAATTAGCTCCAGTTATTGTGTTTATATTAATGTGTGAAGCTCGGTGCCCACAAGTCTGTCATCTGGTCTGGGTACATTTTGTAGTAAATTAGCTCATGTTAATTAGGTTAGCTTTGAGTCATCCCTGCTGTATAAATGTCTGTGAGATCTCAAATAAAGAGTTAGTTCTGATGTACTCTAAGACTGGTGTTGTCTAGTTCTTGGGGTTCCTATAGCCAGATCCATTGGACTCGTGTTCCAGAACTTAGGAAGCGGTATATGACGGAAGCACTCAAGCGGAGTGTGGGACGTTTCGTGACATTGGTGGCAAGCAGCGGGAAAGCTTCCTGCAGTCTGGGAAATTTAAACCTCCACCTGGATCCAAGATCAGGATAGCAGACTTCAGTCACCCCAGCGGAGATATGGACCTGGCATCAGAATTCCCGGGGCTGCTGCGAATCATCCTTTCAACATATACCAGGACTGTGTCTGAGGATGAATACCTGGAGCTTAGGCAGCAAATTCGGGTGGAGCTCTGGATTGCAGCCCTCCGTCTCGCTGGTATAAAACAGGGCAAGTGCTTTCCAACCCAAGAGCAACGGGCCAGTGACCAACGGGCATTGCGGATGGCATTCCTGGGAGAGCAGCCCCAGGAGCAATGGGTGACTGAGTTGGACAGGTTGGTCCAGCAGGAGATAGAGCTGGACAATCGTTATCGGGCTCTGCAATGGCACGCAAAGGAGGGATATTTAGGGGAGACGACAGAATGCTCTCCAGAGGGATATGACTTTGGCGGCCCTGGATTGCTGTGGGAGAACCTTACAGATCTTTTTATGTTTGGCAATGAAGGGGAACCTGACCTTGAGGACCTGAGAGAATATAGAGAGTCTATGCTCGGTCTTGCAGGGGTCTCAGAGCTCAAACCTGATCTGGACCATTTGCTAAGGAAGGAACAGCATCTGGAAAGGGCATACAGGAAACTGCTAGAACAAGTTCAGCAGCATGCCAGAGAATCGGCAGTGGAAAATCCGGAGATTGCCGTCCCCAAACTTGAAGTGCTGACAACAGGGCAGAGCTCTGCTAACCTCTGCCCAGAAATGATAGCATCTTCTGGGTTCCATGGACAGGAGATGGTGAACCTCTATCCCCAGACATCAGTTGCAGAGACATGGGATTTGATAGACTTTTCTGCTGAGGAAAAACAACCTGATGAGCCTCCAGCAGAAGAGCTGCTATCAGGGCCAAAGTTCACTGTGTTCTGCCCAGCACCAACAGTGGCTTCGGCCTTCTTGAGAGAAGAGGTAGTCGGCCTTTCTCCCACAACACTGACAGGGACATGTGATTTTCTGCCAGCAGCATCTATGGAGTTAAAACAAACTTCTCCAGCTGAAGATCTGGTAACTGAACAGAGGGTCCAAGACCTCTGTCCCACACTATTACCAATTCCAGAGACTGGGGATTTAATAGACGTTTCTGTAGAGGAGGAACCACCTGGTAAACCCCCAGCAGAAGTGCTGGCAACCGGACAGAGGGTCCAAGACCTCTGCCCCACACCTGCAGCAATTGTGGAGGCCCAAGGTGAGGAGGTGGCAGTCTATCGCGAGCTGCAGATCAGGATCCAAGGAGAGAATGCAGTCATCACCTCACAACTACAGCTAGATCTGGTGTCGGTTGATGGGGCTTCAGTCCCCACCTGTATACCCCAGGGATGCTGGGCAGTCGGCCCAGATCCCCAACAGCAGGATGGAGTGAGCCCAGTCCCCCTGTCTTCTCTCCAGCGGCAGAAAGGACTCCAGGGAGAAGGGTCAGTCCGGGCCTCTCCCCAGCGGCGGATATGTTCTCTGAGAGAGGCAGAGGATGGCTGGGTGAGTAATACTCTGTTTGGAATAATTTGTTTGAGGTACTGTGTGGGTACAGGCAGTAGAGGACTGGAACTATGGACTAACTTCGGAGTCAACCCGTCTGGGGTCTCCTCCTGTGTTAGTCTCCTGCCGAAAGGGGAGAAATGTGACAGACCTAGCCAGAACAGAGGTTGTTGGAGAGGACTGTATGCAAGCCTGTTGCCTTTTGATTATGGGCCCTGGATTTTCAATGGAACAATACTCTTTGTGAGATGAATGAGAAATCCAGGCTGAACTGTACTAATCGGACTCAGTCATGTATATATGTATATATTGTATGGGGACTCCTTACTGTAGATTTGTGTCCCTGAAGAGGGAGGGGGGATTCCTCCAGCAGCCCCCTGCTGATAAGACTGATTCATTCTGTTGGGACACATCCTGTGAGGAGATGCTGGTGTCATCAACCTGTGTTTATGTTAATTGAGAGAGCTGATCACATTAGCCACCAGCACTGGCTAGGAGACGAATGGTCTAGGCTGAGGAGGGGGTAGATTGTTGTTTGTATTGTTAATTGTAATTAGCTCCAGTTATTGTGTTTATATTAATGTGTGAAGCTCGGTGCCCACAAGTCTGTCATCTGGTCTGGGTACATTTTGTAGTAAATTAGCTCATGTTAATTAGGTTAGCTTTGAGTCATCCCTGCTGTAAAAAATGTCTGTGAGATCTCAAATAAAGAGTTAGTTCTGATGTACTCCAAGACTGGTGTTGTCTAGTTCTTGGGGTTCCTATAGCCAGATCCATTGGACTCGTGTTCCAGAACTTAGGAAGCGGTATATGACGGAAGCACTCAAGCGGAGTGTGGGATGTTCCATGACAATAAGCACCTGAACAACCGCAGCATACAGGAATATACAATGTAATACTGACATAAAATCACACGAATAGGTTGGACTTGATGAACTTGTGTCTTTTTTCAACCTCACCTACTATGTAACTATGTAACTATGTAATGTGGAGTTTAGGTCCAATTCTCATTTTATGAGGGTTGCTGATTTGCGAAAGGTCTGCTTCTCTTGTATAAGGTTGTAGAGGAGCGAGATACCTTTGGTATTGGGTTTTGGGAAAGTGTAAAATTGCCATATGTTAAGAGGGAGATGTAGGTCCGGAATAGTGTAAGTGCCCAGAAAATGCAATATACAAGCACTTGGGAAGTGCATATTTCTTGGAAGTCGTACTCGGTTATTAGTCGCTCAACACTTTTTGGCCTATAATTGATTAGGAAATCTTGTATGGTAGTGATGCCATAGGTTGGGAAGGCTTAATTGGATATGGTATTCCACCCTTGAGGTGTTGGACATGCAGTGTATTTGTAAGAACCTCCAAGCTTGTATGGATACTTGTATAGAGGGGGAGTATTCCCAGGTGTCCTATGGTTTCCAGAGATCGCTGATGAGGAAGGCTTTCAGATCGTTTGTTGGAGCTAGGGATTTCTCCACCTCTATCCAAAGTGGTCCATCCATTATCATTGCAAAACCACCACCTAAGTTGGTCTAGTCTGACTGCCTATGTAATCACAGACATCTACTAAGCCAGCTCCTTCTGCTTGTTTGTGTGAGATGAGGTTGGAACGTGAGCATCTCGCTCTCTTACCTCTCCAGATGAATTTCCACATGAGTCTTGACAGGGTTTGAAGGTAATGGGAGGGAATGGGCATAGGTAGGGCACGAAATATGTAGAGGATTTAGGGGAGTATTGTCATCTTAAATGCCGCTATTCTGCCTAGCCAGGAAAGTTCTCTTTTCTAGATCTCTGTAAGTTGGGTTTCTATTTTAGCAATGAAAGGTTGGATGTTAGTGCTTGCTAAGGAGGAGTTTGTGGTTGTTAGTTTTATACCCAGATACCGTATGTCATGTTTGCTCCATGTATAAGGGGGAATTTGCTGAAGCTTTAGCCTAGTGGTCCTTTCTATTCCCAAATCTAGAATAAAAGATTTTGTGAAATTGACCTTGTAGTAAAATATATTGACGAAGTCTGTTACGATCTTGTGGACATGCGGGAGAGATGTGATCGTATCCGTCAGGAGGAGAATCACATCATCCGCGAATAGGTTGATTACATGCGTATTAGAGTCAAACTGGAATCCTTTGATTAGTGGGTGTGCGTGAATCACCTCAGCTAGGGGTTCTATTATTAGGTTAAAAATTAATGGGGAGAGGGGGCACTCTTGTCGAGTCCCATTGGAAATACTGAGGGTTTTAAACAAAAGGCCAGATGTAAATACCTGAGCGGTTGGGCAAGAGTATAGAGTTAATATGGCATTGAGTATGGGGCCATGAAATCCAAACTTGGATAGAGCCATCATCATGTACCCCCAGTGAACCCTATCGAGCTCCTTCTCTGCATCTATGGAGAGTAGCAGAGAAGGTGTTCGGGTTTTTTCAGCATAATGAATAGTATTTACAATCCGTCTTGTGACGTCTGAGGTCTGCCTCCCCTTCACAAATAACATCTGATCACGTTGTATGAGAAAGGGGATGATGTTTATTAGGCGCTTAGCTAGTAGCTTAGCTTAGACTTTCACATCAGAGTTTAGGATCGATACCAGCCTGAAGTTGGCTGGCGTATTTGGGTCTTTTACTGGCTTGGGTAATGTGACTTTGTAGGCTCTCAGCATCTCAGGGGGGAAGGAAGAGGATGTTGCAGCTTTGGTAAAGACTTGTTGCATATATGGGGAAAGGACATTATTGAATGCTTTAAAATATACATTGGAGAAGCCATCAGGGCCAGGAGATTTGCGATTTGGCAGTTTGCGGATGACTGACTCTATCTCGGTTGTTGTGAACAGGGCATTTAGTTCCTGAATGTGTGTGTCTGAGAAGGTAGGAAGATTCAGCCCTTGTAAGAATTGTTGTATGTTCTCAGTATTCGGTTGGGGTGTAAAGGAGTCATTCTGTAAGTTATAGAGTGCTCCATAGTAATCAGCGAACTGATCCTCGATTTCTTGTGGGTTAATGATTTTATGGTGAAGGGATAGGTGGATGGTGCTTTAATTCTGTTTACTAGGTATTTACCAGCTCTATTCGCGGTGGCATAGGAATTGTAAGCATCTGAGATGTCTATCATACTGTTGAGAAAGAAGTTCTCTCAAGCTCTCTCTGAGTGTGGAGAGGGTGTTTGTGAGTGATAGACTAGGTGATGTCTTATTGCGGGATGCCAACGTGTGGATTTCAGAAATCAGGAAGTTGAGTTTTGCAGTGTTGCATGTTTTCTCTCTAGCTCCTAGTTATATGAGTATGCCTCTCATGAATGTATTTGTGCATTCCATAATTTGTACTGGTCTTCTACTGAGTCTTTGTTGTTGCTAAAAAAATCCCTGAGATGCTGAGAGACCACTGGGGCGGTATGAGGTTCTTGTAGGAGTCTAATATTGCAGCGCCTGATAGGGGAGAAAGGGAGGGCATCCTTTTCTGCAATCGATAGGGAAATCGCAGCATGGTCAGACCACATGATGTCATGAATGTGAGCGGTATAGGATCTCTGTATCATCAATTTGCACAACTTTGATGTCTCCATGTCCAATATTTTGTTTATTTATATATGTATTTTTCTAGATAGTTACTCAATAAAATTTCTACTTTTTCTATAGTGTGTGTTGGTAGTGCCTTAAAAATCCCACCCCCAGGGGTTCCTCTCTATTTGAATGTGAGTGGAAGACACCTTTTGAGCAACCATTGGTCCGTCGGGAACATGTCAATATGAAAGTACAAGCAATGCCTGTGAGAGAAGTAGGTGTAGTCCCTCTAATTAGCATGGTGACATCTCCAGGCGTCAAACAGTTCCTCTGCATGGAGCAGGTGGCGTGAGGTTGTATTTTGAGGTGGTTTTTTGGCTGTGGTGTGCATTTTTTGAGTCAACAATTAAGTTGAATCTTCACATTTGAGGAGGTTCCCATATTTTACAGAGGATTCACGCTTTAGTAATTTTCGTAGGAAATTAAGTTGATGAGAGTTTGGTGCATAAACTGCCACTAGTGTGTAAGGCAGTTAATGGTACAGGTGAATATAATGTATCTACCTCCATCATCCAACTCTTTGAGTTGGAAGGAAAGTGAGTTTCTCAATGCTAGTAGTACCTAGCTAGGAAGCTAGGAAAATATGTGGATAGTCCCTATGTCATTGAGGGGCTGTATCAGGTTGGAAGTGGGTTTCCTGCACACACAGGATATCTGTTTTATGGTTGGTGGCCTCTTTAAGTGTAGGTGTGTGATGGCATATTGAGAGTACTCACTGTATATACGAGGTTCCCTCCAGGCCGGAGCTGATTTCTTTGGCTTGGTTTTAAGTGCCTTGGTGCCAGCAGGCTTGAAAATCCTCAGGTGGGGTACTTCTGGTCAGCCTAGGTGTAACACGATGGTCGTGCAGATTTCAGCAGAAGCATGCATGTTGAATAGAGCACCTCTTTGTGTATTAAACAAGGAGTAAGAAGAACAACACAAGAACAAAGTTAATGGCAAGAACAGGAATGAAACCATAAGAAAAAGGATCATTTGACGGATCTGTGAGCAATGTGAACTGCTTGAGGGAGTTGGGGGAAACAGGAAGAAACACGATGGTCTTCCGGGACCGGAGAGAGAACTGGATGATTTCAAACGTCTTTATCAGGAGCCTCCATTGGTGTGCTTGTTGTTGGAGTGCTTGGATGATACCACCTGCCATGAATCTTGGTGTGTCAGCAGTTGCAAAGCATGTGTAGAGATAGGCACTTGATCGGGGATAATGCCCCACTGGCGCAAAGCAGTCATGCCTTCTTTCATGGTGATTGAAGACATGATCCCTCTCACGAGGTCCACGTACCTGAGGTGAGAGTGGGGAGGCCTCCCTTGCACCTCGGGTCCTTGAAGGCTCTGGAGATGGAGACAGAGACTTGGTGTACACCGAGTGGTACGAGTGCCAGGGGTGCAGAGCATCATGCAAGCCTTAGTCCAAGATTCGAGCCGAGGTCAAGTTCAGTTTGGCAACAAAGTATAAAAGTGTTAATCAGAAGAAGAATGGTCGAGATCCAAGCCGGGGTCGGTTCCAATCTGGCAGCTGAGTACAAAAGGGCAAAGAAGTAGAATGGTCAAGGTACAAATCCGAGGTCAATGGCAAGCAGCAATCAAGAGTAGTCAAATAGGTTTCCAGGTCACAACAAGGTCAGACAGATCACACACTGGCACAGGAACAAGGGGGGACTGAAGATAATCCAGCAATTTGGCAGTGTCTGGGCTGGGCTTATATAGGGAAGTTTGAGGTCACTTCCTGTGCGCCTCCTGGGCATTTCCCTGCCTTTTTCCATCAGGTTGAGATCACTTCCTGTGCACCTCCTGGGCATTTTCCCGCTTTTTTTCCATCAGGCTGAGGTCACTTCCTGTGCGCCTCCTGGGCATTTTCCTGCCTTTTTCCATCAGGTCTTCTGCGCAGGTGCGGTTTGGCACACCGAGGCGTCTTTGTCGAAAGCTGATTGTGCTGAGGGGTACCACAGAAAACGGCTGTTTTGCTTGGTGAGTTGTGTGAATTTATTGACAAGAAGCCTTTGATGAAACTTCTATAAAAAATATAAACTAACCTCTGGACGCTCTTACGGTACGAGGGTACTGGCCATTCAAGAACTACAGTTACTTTCTGGGGGTCCATGGATATGCCAGAAGTCTAAATAATGAGGCCAAGAAATTGCATGGTATCTTTCTCAAACTCACATTTTTCAAGCTTGGCGTAGAGTTTATGGGCTCGGTGGCGAAAAAGGACTGTCGCATATGGATGTGATGTGCCTCGAGGGAAGGTGAAAAAACAAGGATGTCATCTAAGTACACTATCATGAAGAGGTCAAGAAAATCCTGAAAGATGTCGTTCACCAAGTGTTGGAAAGTTGCTGGGGCGTTACACAGCCCAAATGGCATGACCATATACTCAAAATGGCTAAACCTAGTACGAAAGGCCGTTTTCCATTCATCACCCTCTCTTATCCATATTAAATTGTAGGCCCCCCGTAGGTCCAATTTTGAGAAGACCTTGGCGGTGCGGAACCTCTGAACGAGCTCAGGGACTAAAGGCAACGGGTATCGATTCTTGATTGTGATACTGTTCAATTCTCTGTAGTCGATACATGGTCTTAAAGAATGGTCCTTGTTTTCCACAAAGAAGAGGTAGAGGGCCAGATGAACCCTTTCCTAAGATTGTCATCAATGTATTTTCGGAGGACTTCTAATTGAGGCTCAGAGAGTGGGAAGATCCTCCCAAATGGTATTGCAGAATCAGGAAGAAGCTCAATGGGGCAATCATATGGCCGGTCAGGCGGAAGGGATTCAGCCCCCTTCTTGTCGAAGACGTCCAGGAAGTCTCTGTAAACCTGGGGGAGAAGAGTGTTGTCATCTGTGGAAAGGGGGTTGAACCGTCAAACAGGCTTGTTGTGGGAAACAGTGGTGTAAGCAATAGGGTGAGCCGAAAGACACAACTACAGTGGACCAATCAATCTGTGGACAGTGAACCAATCAACCCAATCAAAATAACCGGAAAAATGGAGGAAGAAATCACGTCCAACCGAAAATATTCCAGATGGTTTGCTTCGGTGGTGGCCAATATGAGGGTGGTCTCATGGGTTATTGGACCCGAGGTTGGTGTGGAGCTATCTGACAGATGAACGGTAAGTGGCTGGGGCTTCTTGCATAGTGGGACTCCATACTTTTTGGAGAAGTGGATGTCAATAAAGCAGCTGAAAGCCCCAGAGTCAATAATGGCTGCTACTCAGATTATCCTCCCGGTATCTGCAAAGAGAGGCAGAGAGTGAGATGCGAGTATTTAACAACGTACGGTGAAACAAATGGGGGTTTGATCCACTTACTCGGCCTAATGGGACATCCCTGAAGAAAGTGACCCGCTCCACCACAATACAGGCATAGATTGTTCAGGCGACGGCGTTGTCACTCTTCAGGTGTGAGGGGTGCACAAACTAAGCCGAGTTGCATCAGTTCTGTGTCATGAATTGGGGTTGATGCATGGGTCTCAGGGGTTCTCAGGTGTGGAACCATGGGTACTCGTGAGAGCATCCATGTGGGACGGGCCATACCGGATCGTTCCCTGCGACGTTCTCTGGGTCTGTTATCAAGCTGTATAGCCAACTGAACTGTAGGTTCCAATGTATCAGGGAGCCCCACTCTTGCTAATTCGTCTTTGAGGGGCTCGGACAGGCCTAAGCGAAACTGATGGCGCAAGGCAGCGTTATTCCATGCAGTGTCTGCAGCCCACTTGCAGAATTCTGTTACGTAGTCCTCAACAGGGCAATTCCCCTGTTGTCGAGAGGTGAACACTGTTTCAGCCGTGGTGGTTCGTTGTGGGTCATCATAGAGCATTGCCATGGCATCAAAGAAAGAAGACAGTGAGTGCAGTATAGGACTCTCCCTTTCCAATAGCTGATGAGCCCATTCCTGAGGTTCTTCTGTAAGTAAGGCTACTACAAGCCCGACCTTTGTATCCTCTGAAGAGAAGGCCCTAGGCTGTAAGTATAGCCGACAGGCATTCCTGAAAGCCTGGAACTTGTGGCGAACCCCTGAAACGTGTTCCAGCATAGGAACCCATGGTTCAGCAGCTGGAGTAGAGATGGGCTGCTCCATAGCCATAACAGGTGGTTCTACAGGGCTCAGAACTGAGATATTGGCCATTGCAGTCAGTCAACCTTCCAGTTGAAAGTACCCCTCTTGTGTGGACGTCAAGGCCTGAGACACAGAGGCCACTTGTTGGCACAGGGCCTCGAAGGCGGAAGCACTCCCCTCAGTCTCAGACATGGCTGGATTATTCTGTCACGAGGGCCACGTACCTGAGGTGAGACCGAAGTAGTGGGGAGGCCTCCCTTGCACCTCGGGTCCTTGAAGGCTCTGGAGATTGAGACAGAGACTTGGTGGACACGGAGTGGCACGGGTGCCAGGGGTGCGGAGCACCATGCAAGCCTTAGTCCGAGATCCGAGCCGAGGTCAAGTCCAGTTTGGCAACAAAGTATAAAAGGGTTAATAAGAAGAAGAATGGTCGAGATCCAAGCCGGGGTCGGTTCTAATCTGGCTGCTGAGTACAAAAGAAGTAGAATGGTCAAGGTACAAATCCGAGGTCAATGGCAAGCAGCAATCACGAGTAGTCAAATAGGTTTCCAGGTCACAAGTTCAGACAGATCACACACTAGCACAGGAACAAGGGGGGACTGAAGATAATCCAGCAATTTGGCAGTGTCTGGGCTGAGCTTATATAGGGAAGTTTGAGGTCACTTCCTGTGCGCCTCCTGGGCATTTTCCTTCCTTTTTCCATCAGGTCTTCTGCGCAGGTGCGGTTTGGCGCACTTAGGCGTCTTTGGCGCATGCTCTGTTGGCACGGATTTCCTCTTGCGGCAATGCACTATTGGTGCATGTGTAGTAAGCCCTGGACTCTTACAATCCCATTGTAGGTTAAGGATAGTGTCATGGGGTACTTCCACTTGTATGGAACCTTGTGGTTCCTCGAGGCCTTGGTAACAGTTGCCAAGTTGCAGCGGCAGTGCAGAGTATGCCTGGACAAGTCAGGGAGCAGCTGCTGTATGTTTAAATACCGAGGTGGTGCATTGTCAGGCCTCCGAGATGCATGTAGGATTTGTTCTTTCATGTGGTAAAAGTGTATCAAAACATCCCTGGGTATCTCTGCAGGAAGGAACGAGGGCTTGGGTACCCTATGGATCCTATCTATTATGAGATCCTGGGCAGTCAGGGATGGTACCAGTGTGGAAAACAAAGCTTGGGCATATTGTTGAAGCTGGATGGTTGGAACATTTTCTGGGGACGCCTCAAATTTTGAGGTTGTTCCTTCTCGATCTGCCCTCCAAGTCTGCTATTTCATCTTTCATCCGGGCTACTTCTTCACTCTGAGCTGTGTGTGCATCTACTAGGGTATTGAAAGAAGAAGTATATTGCCCATTTTTTGTTCAATGTGGTCTACTCTGCTTCTGACGGCCTGGACCTCTGCTTGGCACTGATTGATGCCTGCTAATATATCAGATTGCAGGGATGCCCTTAGTTACAGTAACATTTATTTAAGGGTGGTATCGGATATTGGTTGGTCTGATGTTGGAAAGGCTGCAATGGGATCGGTTGTGAGGGAGGAGGTAGCAGCATTGTTAGTGTGGGGGCCGCTTACCTCCATGTTGGGATCACTTTGCTGCCTGTTTGGGGAAGCCATGCATGGTCTTCACTTAGAAGAGCTCCTTATAGAGGGGCTTGATGCTCCCAAGGAGGACCCATTCTGCGTAGTGGCCTTGTGGTGCTTTCTGGGAAGCCCCATGCCCTCTGGATGTAGCTGCGGCCTTGTTATCCGGCCATTGTGTCTGGGCACCGCCGCCATTTTGTTGTAGCCCTGCTCTATCAATCCTGTCCCTAGACAGTGAGGCTCTGTCTCTATCCTCACTCACACTCCAGGTTTGCCCAAATGCCTTTTATGAGGTCTCCCTGTCAAGATGGCCGCCACAGATCTCACAGAATGTCAACATCGAATCCAACAACCGCCTTCTCAAAGATGGCTGATGGATCCTACCAGGGGACACAGTTCCCCTTTTTTAACTCCTTTCCACCTGGAGAAGCAGCACAATGTCAACTACAGCCCGCACCTTCCTACAGTGAGGGTTTATATCCCCTGTCAGTTAATACTGTCTGCGTTCCTGCTCTTCATTTGCCCTGGTGACCATTGTCACCACCAGTACTGAAAGTGACAGGAAATATACAATTTTCGGTTGTTATCAAAACAGAAATATAGGTAAAAGCTTCCAATGGCGACACTAGTCTAATGAAAATTTGCGTAAACTGCATTTTTCTCAATTTGAAGAGATTTGTTCTCACTTCCTGTTGTGCATACAGAAAGTTGAGGAAAATCCTCCCAGGGGGACACAGATACAACATAAAAATCCACCAGGAGTTGTAACCATTTCCATTTACTAGTCCAAAGATGTGATGGCTGCAGTAGTTTTCAGTTTTTTCAGCCTAAGAACATTGTTAGCAAGGACAGGAAATACCTGTTGATCTTGCCAGAAATGCAGTGCCCTTGCCACTTTCTGTAAGCTGAACTGAAAGCAAAAACAAAAGCAAAAATCGTATCTCTTGCGTAAACTACTTAATCCTGAGGAGGGGGTTCCAGCACCTCTAAAGTCCCATCCTGTATGGCATGTTGTTTTCAAATCCCATTACCCTACATCGGGGGTACTGAATTAAAATTCACGGACGTCCGGTCAATAGAATTTTCTTCCAGCAGAAGTCCGAATCTCATGTCTGTGCTATGATTTAGATCACATCATAGCCTCCTGTACACATCACAGTCCCCCCACCCTTTAGGTCCTGATCACCCTGGCCCTCATGGTAAAATGCAGGGTTCTACTGGGTGGACACCTGTTGTGCCGTGTACATACGAGCAGACTTTTCAGCATCAAAAGAAATGATCTTTCTGACGGACTTTCGACGGACTTCCGACGGACTTTTGAACGAACGGACTTGCCTACACATGATCACACCAAAGTCCGACAGCCTAGTACGCGGTCACATACACCAGGTCCGACGAGACTATAAAAAGGAAGTATAATAGCTCATGCACCACCCGTTGGGCCCCTTCTGCTAATTTCGTGTTTATCTTGTTATGTGAGAGAAGATTCGTTCTTTTTCAGACTGTTTTTTCAGATCGTTTAACTGTTGTTCAGTTTGTGCTTGTGAAGTTTGTATCTGCTTTTCAGTGCGTGTAGTCAGTTCACATTGATTTATCAGTGTGTTCTTGTCCACTCGTTGCTGATTTTCAGCTCGCTCTTCACAGGCCTTGCTGTTCTTCAGTGCGTTCTGTTATGTGCGTTCTGACCAGCCGACCGTTATGAAGCCATGTTGCGTGTCTGTACTCGTCGTAGAGCTTGTGCATTGTATGTGCTTGGTGCTGTAGTTCATTCTTCACCCCAAGCCCATTCCATAAACAGGGCGAGGAGGAGTTCATGGACGAAGAATTGGTTGCTCCAGCGTGACCAATTCTCTCACGTGCCTTTGCTCCGTGAGATCCGTGAGAATAATCCTGAGGATTTCAGGAACTTTCTCAGGATGATGGACCCCGTTTTTCAGAGGAGGGGCGGAGAATATTCGTGAAAAAGAACGTCAGGGGAGGGCAACGCAGGCGGAGTTTCACGCATGCACAGTGTATATAAGGCTAACCCGCATGTGCCGTACATACATTCTGTGCGCGGAGCAAGTGAAGTTACGAGCGTCCAAAACAAAGGTAAATTTTATTTACTTTGTAGCGGCCTGTACTGCTTTTAAAGAGTGATACTTATGTTTGGGATAAGATTATGTGAGTTTAGGCTGACATTAGTGTTTTTGTCTTGTGTATTGTCTTACAGCAAAACTGAATAACAAGTTTAAGGACCCTGAATTTCTGATACAATTTATTGAGAAGTACAGGGAGATGAGGAATCTGTGGGAGGTCAAACACCCTCAATATTACATTAAACCAGTAAGGAAGTCAACGCTGAAGAGACTTCTGGCATTTGTGCAGACTTTCATCCCAGAAGCAACCGTGGAGATTTTGGAAAAGAAAATTGGGATCTTGCAAAATATGTATAGGAGGGAGCATAACAAGATCCAGACTTCCCTGAGATCAGGAGCATCAGCAGATGATGTGTATGTACCCAGGCTGTGGTACTTCGATAAACTATGTTTTCTTGATGACCAGACTGAAGCCAGGGAATCACTTTCAACCCTTCCCTTCACCCTTCCCTCCACCCTTCCCTGCACCCTTCCCTCCACCCTTTCCTCCACCCCAGCGGAGGCTGATGAGGACCAACCTGGGACTTCCATCCTGGAAGAACCGGATGCGACCATCTGGAGTCAGGTATATTATTTTTAGACATATTTAGTGTCCTAATATTAATGATGTTAACTAGATGTTCTAATTGCTTACCTAATAAGGATTTTAACCAAAAAATTATGTCTACATATCAATTGACAGTAGTGGCCAAAAATGTTTGTCACCAGCTTGAAAAAATGCTGGTGTCAGAATGATACTCTTTTATATGTATTAACATTGAATTTGCAAGTCATGAGCTGAAAATTGCGTGTGATTGATGAACCAAAAACTAAAGCTATGTCCCTTTTTTATACACAGGATGAGCTCAGCAAGGAGGAAGGTATGGAAAGTGGCAGGCAGGAGGAGGCCGGGCCCAGTGACAGCCAGGAGGAGGCAGGGGTTAGTGTGAGCCAGGAGGTGGCCGGGCCCAGCAGGAGCCTCACACGATCGCAGGTGCCTCCCCTCCGCCTTCATACAAAAAGGCCCAGAAAGGGAACGGTGACAGAGGAGGCATCACTGCGCCTCGTGAGAGAAGCTACAAATTTCCTCAAGAGCCGCCTCAAAGCTGAAGAGGCCTATGGCTCCTATATAGCCAGCAGGTTGCTCGAAATGGAGAAGGGCCAACGCCTCCTGTGTGAAAAACTTTTTTTTTGTCCTTCACAAGGGGCTGAAGGGCGAGTTAACTGTCAACACCCAAATAAATGAGCAAGCCCCTCCTCCTCCTCCTGCCACAAGTCAACCACCAGAGCCACAGCCTCCAAGGAAGGCTGCAGGGCAGCGTGGAGGGAAGGCTGCAATGAAGAGAAGAAAGTGATGACCTGGCTTCAGTCTGGTCTGACAGAAGATGCAGGCTGGTGTAGTACCACAGCCTGGGGACATATATGTCATCTGCTGCTGCTCTTGATCTCTGGGATTCCTCTGGGATTGTGCTTCCTATTATATGGACTCCTCAAGATCCCAATTTTCTTTTCCACAGACTTGATGTGTGCCCTGGGGCCAAAAGGCTTCACAAATTCCAAAAGTTTCTCCAGCATTGACTTCATTGTTATTTTGTTAACCAGAATAAACGGATATTTTATTTTCAGAAAATACTTGCCTATGTGTTTTTATTAAAATACATTTTTAAAAGACAATGTCAAATTAACAAGGGACAACAACCTCCTTGAGGTTCAAAAAAAAAAAAAAAATATCTAATGTTCTTGTGGTAACTTTACACCAAAAAAAAAATTAAAAAAAAGGTTCTTGTGGTAACTTTACAACAAAAAAATATGTATATATATATATATATATATATATATATATATATATGGAGATCACTATAAAATAATTTTGGAACAATCCTAAAAAAAGATCTTGATGAAATAAAAAATAATAAAAGATGACTCCAAAAAACAAATGTGTAAACATTAGTATGGAGATCGGGCTTTTAAAAAATACAATATCATTCATGAGATCAAAGAGAAATAATCCAGAAATCAGTTTTGTGAGAACTCTGTGTGAATATGAGCAGCAAAACAACTTCGTTCTTCTAGCATTGTAAAAAAGACAATTAATGCGCTGCATTCAACGATCACAGAATTTTCAGCGCGAGGAATGTGCTAGCTCCAATACGAACACTAGTTTTACCAGACCGAGCGCTTCCATGCCGTACTTGCTTCTGAGCATGCATCGTTTTTTTGTCCGTCGGACTAGCATACAGACGACCGGATTTCTCGATAGGCACTGGGTTCGGCGGAGTTACAGCGTAAAGATTTGAAGCATTTTCCAAATCTAAAGTCCGTCAGACAGAAAAAGTCAGCTGAAGGTCCAATGAAGCCCACACACGGTCGGATTGTCCATCGGATTCGGTCCGTCGGACCATTCCAGTCGAAAAGTCCGCTTGTGTGTACGCGGCATTGGTGTAAGGTCTAGGAAGTGGTGGTGCAATGGATATTTAAGTGTGTCACACCATGTTTTTTTTTTTCTTTCAACTTTATTGAAATGTCATAATTACATTTCATAATTTTTTATGCACTACAGTTCAGTTGTGGTGCATAAAAAAACTATACACTAAGCATTCAGGTGAGCTCCAGTGAGCTGCCAAAAAATGCACACAGTATGCAATTTTTTGCACTGCACTGCTCAGCACCCAGGGCACTGGTGCAGTGTGAACAGGGCACCTAGAAAACAATTATTTTCTAATGCCCTTGCAGTGTACATTTAGGAGATATTTTCAGTACATATAGGTAAGCCTTATTATAGGCTTACCTATATGTAAAAATATGTCATAATTCAATGAACTACAAATGCACTGATCAACACACTTGTAGTCCATTCACTCTTCCTCCAGCTTTCTAACTGGACGCCTGTATAGAAATATGGGCAGAAAGCTGGAGGGAGAGTGTGCAGGAGCCTGACATTGCACCTACAATCCACTGATTTTGGATGTGATGCTTTACAGGCTCTTGTAGGAAAAAATAATAAATGCCCATTGTTTTTCTGCAAAAATATGTGCTTTTTATTTTTTCCTTAAAAGTGAACTTAGCCTTTAGTGATGAATTTTGAGGTTTAAAATGATTGTAAAGAGTTTTTTTTTAATGACATATGTTATACTTACCTGCTCTGTGCAATGGTTTTGCCATTTGAACCTATCCTTTGATTAAAGTGTTTATAACCCCAAAAACGACTATTACTGGCAGCCCTTCTACTTTATCTGGCAATAATGCCGCTCGGCATCCCCCACTGTAGCCTTGGATCATAGCAGCAGAGGGGCCGGGAGTCACATGAAAAAGGTATTTAGAGGCATCTTTTTAACCACTTCAGCCCCGGACCATTATGCTGCCTAAGGACCAGAGGTCTTTTTCCAATTTGGCACTGCGTCGCTTTAACTGCTAATTGCGCGGTTATGCAATGCTGTACCCAAACGAAATTTGCGTCCTTTTCTTCCCACAAATAGAGCTTTCTTTTGATGGTATTTGATCACCTCTGCGGTTTTTATTTTTTGCGCTATAAATGGAAAAAGACCGAAAATTTTGAAAAAAAATGATATTTTCTACTTTTTGTTATAAAAAAAAATCCAATAAACTCAATTTTAGTCATACATTTAGGTCAAAATGTATTCGGCCACATGTCTTTGGTAAAAAAATGTCAATAAGCGTATATTTATTGGTTTGCGCAAAAGTTATAGCATCTACAAACTACGGTACATTTTCTGGAATTTACACAGCTTTTAGTTTATGACCGCCTATGTCATTTCTTGAGGTGCTAAAATGGCAGGGCAGTACACCCCCCCCCCCCAAATGACCCCATTTTGGAAAGTAGACACCCCAAGGAAATTGCTGAGAGGCATGTTGAACGCCTTCAGGATTTCTAAGGACGTAAATTTTTGATTTCACTCCTCACTACCTATCACAGTTTTGAAGGCCATAAAATGCCCAGATGGCACAACCCCCCCCCCCCCAAATGACCCCATTTTGGAAAGTAGACACCCCAAGCTATTTGCTGAGAGGCATGTTGAGTCCATGGAATATTTTATATTTTGACACAAGTTGCGGGAAAGTGATACATTTTTTTTTTTTTTGCACAAAGTTGTCACTAAATGATATATTGCTCACACAGGCCATGGGCATATGTGGAATTGCACCCCAAAATACGTTTAGCTGCTTCTCCTGAGTATGGGGATACCACATGTGTGGGACTTTTTGGGAGCCTAGCCGCGTACGGGGCCCCGAAAACCAATCACCGCCTTCAGGATTTCTAAGGGTGTAAATTTTTGATTTCACTCTTCACTGCCTATCACAGTTTCGGAGGCCATGGAATGCCCAGGTGGCACAAACCCCCCCAAATGACCCCATTTTGGAAAGTAGACACCCCAAGCTATTTTCTGAGGGGCATGGTGAGTATTTTGCAGCTCTCATTTGTTTTTGAAAATGAAGGAAGACAAGAAAAAACATTTTTTTTTTTCTTTTTTCAATTTTCAAAACTTTGTGACAAAAAGTGAGGTCTGCAAAATACTCACTATACCTCTCAGCAAATAGCTTGGGGTGTCTACTTTCCAAAATGGGGTCATTTGGGGGGGGGGGTTTGTGCCACCTGGGCATTCCATGGCCTCCGAAACTGTGATAGGCAGTGAAGAGTGAAATCAAAAATTTACGCCCTTAGAAAGCCTGAAGGCGGTGCTTGGTTTTCGGGGTCCCGTACGCGGCTAGGCTCCCAAAAAGTCTCACACATGTGGTATCCCCGTACTCAGGAGAAGCAGCAGAATGTATTTTGGGGTGTAATTTCACATATTCCCATGGCATGTTTGAGCAATATATCATTTAGTGACAACTTTGTGCAAAAAAAACAAACAAAATTTGTCTCTTTCAACTCTCGCAACTTGTGTCACAATATAAAATATTCCATGGACTCGACATGACTCTCAGCAAATAGCTTGGGGTGTCTACTTTCCAAAATGGGGTCATTTGGGGGGGTTTTGAACTGTCCTGGCATTTTATGCACAACATTTAGAAGCTTATGTCACACATCACCCACTCTTCTAACACCTCGAAGACAAAGCCCTTTCTGACACTTTTTGTTTACATGAAAAAATTATTTTTTTTTGCAAGAAAATTACTTTGAACCCCCAAACATTATATATTTTTTTAAAGCAAATGCCCTACAGATTAAAATGGTGGGTGTTTCTTTTTTTTTTTCACACAGTATTTGCGCAGCGATTTTTCAAACGCATTTTTTGGGGGAAAAACACACTTTTTTCAATTTTAATGCACTAAAACACACTATATTGTCCAAATGTTTGATGAAATAAAAAAGATGATCTTAGGCTGAGTACATGGATACCAAACATGACATGCTTTACAATTGCGCACAAACGTGCAGTGGCAACAAAATGAATACATTTTTAAAAGCCTTTAAAAGCCTTTACAGGTTACCACTTTAGATTTACAGAGGAGGTCTACTGCTAAAATTACTGCCCTCGATCTGACCTTCGCGGTGATACCTCACATGCATGGTGCAATTGCTGTTTACGTTTGATGACAGACCGCCGCTTGCGTTCGCCTCAGCGCGAGAGCAGGGGGCGACAGGGTTGCTTTTTTTTTTTTTTTTTTTTTTTTTTTTTTTTTTTGCTTTTTTATCTTATTTTTAAACTGTTCCTTTCATTTTTTTTTTTTAAATAATTTTTATTGTTATCTCAGGGAATGTAGATATCCCCTATGATAGCAATAGGTAATAACAGGTACTCTTTTTTTAAAAAATTGGGGTCTATTAGACCCTAGATCTCTCCTCTGCCCTCAAAGCATCTGACCACACCAAGATCAGTGTGATAAAATGCTTTCCCAATTTCCCAATGGCGCTGTTTACATCCGGCGAAATCTAAGTCATGAAATGCTCATAGCTTCCAGTTTCTTAGGCCATAGAGATGTTTGGAGCCACTCTGGTCTCTGATCAGGTCTATGGTCAGCTGGCTGAATCACCGGCTGCATTCTCAGGTTCCTTGTTGAGACAGGAGAGCCAGAGAAAAACACGGAAGACGGTGGGGGGGGCATTCCCTCCCACGGCTTGTAAAAGCAGTCTAGAGGCTAATTAGTCGCTAGGATTGCTTTTAAATTAAAGCCGACCGCTGGCTGAAAAGAATGATACCAAGATGATACCTAAACCTGCAGGCATCATTCTGGTATAACCACTCAAAGTCGTGAATGGCGTACCTGAAGACAAAAAAATGGTTAACAATAAAACACAGTAAACGGTAAAGTATAAAAAATTGCATACCTGAAAAACAAACGTGATAAAACATAACAACAATAAAACATTGCAGAATAGAATACAGTAAAAAAGAGCAGAACAATAGAGAGAGAGAATAGAGAGAGAGAATAGAGAGAGAACAATAAAACGACAACTATTTTTTTTAATTTTATATATATATATATATATATATATTTTTTTTTTTACACTTTTTTTGTAACTAACTTTTATAACTGTAACCGGTTCCAGGTTCGGGTCTCTCAAAATGCGATGGCATCTTGGGAGACCCTGTGAAAGTGTGCCTAGTCTGTACAATGCTGTACGCTACGCTAATACTCAACTAGTGTATGGTAGCGTTCAAAACATTCACCAATGCAAAGACCAGGATTGTCAGGACAGGAGGGACAATAATAGCGGGTGTCACGCCTATATCTGCGCTTGCTGCAGACACAACATCTTTTTGGGGAGGTTCGTTGGGTAGGGGTACTCGGGAGGACATAAAGAAAATGCCTCTCATGCAGCCGACTACATTTGGTTGGGGATGTGAATGGGGGAAGTACGGGTGCTGCAGAAGCGGTGGGTTCCCAATTATTAGGATTGGCGAATGCAGCAGGAAGGGCACTATGGGCACGATGGGCCTGTGTTTGTCTTCTTGGTGGCAGCGGGACACTACTTGCCACCTCACCAGCTTGAACTGCACTTATGGAACTCGCCACGTCACCAGGTGTTACTGCAGTGCTGGTTTGACTACGACTGGGGTGTACTAGGCCGCTGGCGCTTGCTAGTTCATCAAAACGCTACCAAAAAAACTGTTAGCGATCACAGGGATCAGGCCTGACTGGCGATCGGGGGTGTAATGTATGCCTGGCATGTTCTACTGTGTGTGTAGTGTTTGTGCACTCACATAGATGTCTTCTCTCCTCGGCGCCGGAACGGAAAATACCGAGCCGAGGAGAGATGACATCATTTCCTTTGCTGCTGTTTAGCATACAGCAGCAAAGGAAGATTCTCATTGGCCGGCGGCGATCGCGAGGGGGGGGCCATGAACGGATGGCCTCCCCCTCACCTCCGATCGCCGGGGGACAAAAGAGGACCGCCTCGGGCACCGGGGGGGTGTCCGATCGGACCCCCACCCGCGGGAGGCAGATCACGTGTATGTACGTGATTCTGCCTGCCCGTGCTGCCTTGCCGACGTACATCGGCGTGAGGCGGTCCTCAAGTGGTTAAAAACACTTGGAGAGTCAGTTATTCCAGATAAAGGAGAGAGGCTGCCAGGATATTTTTAAAGTTTTTTTATTACAAATAGTGGCAGGAGGGGGGGCAGAGACAGAGACACAGACATGGGAGCTGACAGGCAAGGAGGGAGGGAGTGAGGAGGACAGAGGAGAGCTGCGGATGATGGAGGGACGTAAGCTGGCCACGGTGGACAGGGCTCAGCAGCCCTGATTATCGTGGTCAGCTGACAGAGGGGGACACAGGAAGTGGCATTATCAGCCAGGTTTTTTACAGTTTAGAGAGGGTCAGATTAGACAGTACAAGCACTGTGCTGTTTAATCTGCTATAAGGGAACAGGATCTCTTTTTTGTTTTTTAGGGTTACAAACGCTTTAAATGATTGTGAACGATCACCTTGTAAAACAACCCATTCAATTTAAAATAGAAATGAAAGGCAAAACATTTTTGTATAGCTATAAAAAAACATTATAAATACCTTTTTTCCTTTTTTTTAAATGATTACATTCACTCTGTTCCCAGTTGTATACGAGTTGGGGGGAGGAGAAGCAGCAGCATACTGAGCTTGCCAGTGAATGGCTGTGCAGTGGGGGAGTGTCAGGACAAGTCTGGTCATTGGAGAAGAGTACACCGAGTTCCCAGCATAGAACTGACCAAGTTGTGCTCTCCTGCTTAGTGTGGTCAGTTTTTAATAGGAAAGCAGAGGGACTGGCAGGAACACTAGGGATTTCACATAAAGGATACAATACAAAGAGAACAGGATACTTTCTCATACAAGTACATGGTACAGCAGGCAAATATCAGTAATATGAAGCGTCGGGGTAACAAACGCTATAATTACGCATTACTAAAAAGTATCTGATTTTCCAGCCTGAAACTGAAATTAGTTACATTGAATTTGTCTTTTGAAGGAATGTACTTTTTGCAGCTACATATGGAAACAAAAAAAAATTAAACCATCTATAACTTTCAATACTGATGATGTTCAATGTACCCTGTTTGTAACTCACCCTCCTTAGTGATGTTAAAGGGAGATCTGCACAGGATTCCAGCATTTTACTTATCAGCCTCTCTATTTCACTATATTGTACTGGTGTACTGAGATGATGCTTCCTTTATGGAGAAATTGTGAAAAATAATTATAATTTGATCCCATGAATTAAATTTAAAAAATAAAAAAAAACGAAAATGTTGATAACACAAACCAATTTTGAAAACTCTAATTCAGCAATGCCCTGCTATCATACTACTTTCTAGTAACTTTTTTAACAATATATTATCAATCCTTTGTAGTCTACAAACATGTCTCAACTTAACACAACTCCAGCCAAACAAATTTTTTTTTTTTGGAGGAAGGGTTCGAGCAAGTCTGTTTTTTATTGCCATCTATGTCCCTATAGGAGAGCCCGGAACAGCAGCATGCAATGCCTAGGTGCAGGGCGTGCATGACTTTGGGAGCAGTAGGGTTAACCAAGCTGGTAGGAGGGGTTGGAGTTAGCTGAGGGGGAGGTATTAAGGGAAGCCTTAAATGGGTAATCCCGCCCTGGGGGAGTAACAGAAGAGTGGAGGAAAGTTCAGAGCAGCATGGCAGAGATGGAGGAAATGATGGAGCAGCTGAAGGCAGAAGCGGCTGTGAGAGGGGCGGCCTGGCTACAGGACACGATCGCGGAGGCCATCCAGAGAGCGGGGCCAGCTCCGAGCGGGGGTGAGATCAGCACCAGCAGGGCGCGGCGTTCACGGCCACCCGAGCGGTTCTCCCCTGAACAGCGGAGGACGGATCAGCGGCAGCCTAGGGGTCCGGCCGGACTCCCGGTGGGCCCACCGGCTAAGCGAATGGCGGGAGGAACAAGCGGAGGAGCGAGGGGGTCCTCAGCACAGCGGCCTGGAAGTGGAGAGGCCCGGGGAGCAGCGGTGCGGCCTAGGACCAGAGCGGAGGCGAGCGCAAGCCCCGCCCCCAGAAAAAGTATGGAGGAAGCACGGAGAGGAGCACATGGAGGGAGGCCTGGGCCTGCAGTTTTCGCGGCAGGGCATCACAGGAGGAGTGATCGGGGTCGGCCTGTTAGGGCAGCTAACCCGAACATCAGCAGGGCTGAGGCACAGTACGACGGCCCGGGAAAAGCGAAGCAGAAGTCGGATGGCCGGAGAGATGCGCTGAGGCGGGGACAGCAAGGCCAAGCTCCAGCGGCAGCCACGGTGTCCAGGCCGGGTGGGCCCTCATCATCAGAAGAGGAGGTGGAGGAGCGCCATACAGCCCAAGAGTGGTCCGAGTCAGAGGAGGAGCCAAACCCGCCGTCCAGGAACACATCAGCGGTGGACACCAGAGGGTCGGCTGATGAGGTTACGCCTGTGCAGCCGGGTGAGTCACATTTCACACCATTTAATCGTGTTATACCTAGTACGGGGCCCAGTGGGGTAGGTACGAGCGGGGTTCATAGTGTAGAGGGATCGGAGGGAGGCAGGGAGTCCTCTGGTCTACTGGGTTTCCTGGCAGGTATAAAGGAGCTGGTGAAAAGATTTGAGACTCCCGCAGGACCGGTGGCATCCTGGATACCGCCGGTCGGGGGTGCTGGGGCATCAGGAATAGCGGCAGTGGGCACGGGAGCGGTGGCAGCACCCGTGGCGGTTGTACCGGTGAATGAGAGCACGCAAGGGACGGCAAAAACGGCGGCGGTGGTTGAGGCTGCGGGTAGGCAAGACATAACCAGGTTGGCTGACGCCGCAAAATGGGAAGTATATGTGTGCTATGAGGGACCGTTAGGGTCGCATTTGAAACAGGAGGTGCGTGAGAAGTTGTGGAAAGGTGAGTACGTGGAGATTTTTTCGCTGCTACCGTTGGAGAAATTCAACCTGGATAGGGTGAAGCCAGATGACTCCAAAAAGGAGGATGAAGAGAAGAGGAGGTACCGCTTGATACCGAGAACGTTTGCCAACTGGTTGCAGGCGTTTGCGATTATGGCAAGCGTCATCGGGGAAAAGCAACCTGAGCATTGCTCGGCTCTTTTCTGTTACCAGGATGCGATTGGAGAAGCGTATAGGGTCTATGGGGGTACAGCATGGCTAAGGTACGATGAGCAGTTTCGGCAGCGGAGGGCAGTGCGGCCGGCATTACGGTGGGACCATAAGGACATCAGCTTATGGATGAGATTGATGACTACGGCGAGGGCCTCCAATCAGTTTTTTTTCAAGGGGGGACCGGCGCCCTTCGGCACAGGGACAGTCGGTCGGAAACAAGAAGGGGTTGTGCTGGCAATACAACACAGGGAGCTGCAAGTTTGGCGCCAATTGTAAGTATAAACACGAGTGTTCAGGATGCGGGGGGTCTCACCCAGGATCTAGATGTTTTAAGCAGGGCAAGGGCCGTCCAGGAGAGGCTGCAAGCAAAAGGGAGGACCCCGGTGAGAGTGGAAAAGATGCGACCATTTCTAAGTAGGTATCCTGACAAGAAAGCTGCGCAATTGTTGGAGGAAGGTTTTTCGGTGGGTTTCAGGATCCCATGCTCATTAACGGTTATCCCCCCAGTGTCACGCAATTTAAAGTCTGCAATGCAACATCCGGAAGTAGTTAGGGAAAAACTGGGGAAGGAGGTTGCATTGGGGCGCATGGGCGGTCCATTCCCGGAGGCGCCATTTAAAGATTTGGTGGTTTCGCCTCTGGGGGTGGTTCCCAAAAAGGAACCGGGCAAATTCAGGCTTATTCACCACCTCTCCTTCCCTAGAGGGGGGTCCGTTAATGATGCCATAGATCAAGGGGAGTGTTCGGTGACTTACACTTCATTCGATGCGGCAGTGGGATGGGTACGGCGATATGGGAAAGGGGCCTTGATGGCTAAAGCGGATGTGGAATCCGCTTTTAGGCTGTTGCCGGTACACCCCGAGAGTTTTCGGTTATTGGGGTGTCATTGGGACAATGAATTCTATGTGGACCAATGCCTACCCATGGGTTGCTCGATATCGTGTGCGATATTTGAGCAATTCAGCTCATTTGTGGAATGGGTGGTACGAGAGGTGTCGGGGGTGAATTCTATAATTCATTACCTCGATGATTTTCTCTGTATGGGTCCGGCTTCTTCGCGCATCTGCGCTGTGCTCCTGGCCACACTGGAACACATTGCAGAAAAATTTGGCATTCCATTGGCTGCTGATAAAACGGAGGGACCTTGCACGGTCATCACGTTTTTGGGCATTGTCCTGGATTCGGAGGCGATGGAATGCAGGCTGCCGGACGATAAATTAGAAGACCTTAAAAGGGAAATAGCAGGGCTTTTGGGATTGCGTAAAGTACAGCTGCGGACGCTGCAATCGGTCCTGGGCAAGCTTAATTTTGCATGCCGCATATTACCCATGGGGAGGGTGTTCAGTCGCCGGCTGGCGGCTAGCACGAGTGGAATCAAATCGCCAAAACATTTTGTGCGTCTAACCGAAGCGCACAGGGCAGATTTGAGGGTGTGGCATTCCTTTTTAGAGTCTTTTAATGGTAGGGCGTTTTGGATGTCGGGTCCAGTCAGCAATTTTGACTTGGAACTGTTCACGGACGCAGCGGGTTCCACGGGTTTTGGGGCATTTTTTCAGGGCCAGTGGAGCGCTGGGCCTTGGCCTCAGTCCTGGGTTGAGGCAGGATTCACAAAGAATTTGGTGCTACTGGAATTGTTTCCAGTAGTACTGGCAGTGGAACTATGGGGTGCATCATTCAGGGATCTGAAGGTGCGATTCCATGGCGACAATATGGGGGTAGTGCAGGTGATTAACAGGAGTACGGCGTCCTCGCCGCCAGTGATTAAGCTGCTGCGGCATTTGGTCTTGCGCTGTCTGCAACTAAATGTGTTTGTGCATGCTGTACATTTACCGGGGGTGGAAAATGTCATCGCTGATGCGTTGTCTCGCTTCCAGTGGGACAGGTTCCGGGAGTTGGCGCCGGATGCGGAACAACAAGGGGTACCCTGTCCCGAATGGCTGTGGGAGATAGCATTTGCACCATAGCAGGATGGATAAAGAAGTCGGTGAGTAGGGCGACATGGGCAGCATACACGAAGGTATGGAAGGAATGGAGTGAGTTTGCAGATAGTGTGGGGGAGGATCCAGCTGGTCAGGACATGCGTTTGCTGGTACTGTACTATATATCGAGAAAAATGGAGGAAGGTGTGTCCGCATCAATGGTTAACAAGAGGGTAGCTGGTTTAGCGTTTCTTTTTAAGCTACAAGGTAGGCCAGATTGGACAAAGGATTTTTGGATAAGGCAGGCACTGAAGGGTTATAGGAAGTCGATTTCTCGACGAGATGCCAGGAGGCCAGTGACGTTTGAAATCCTGCAGGGGATAGTAAATCAGTTGTTTCAGGTGTGTACGTCCAGTTATGAAGTTGTGTTGTTTACGGCAGCCTTTTTATTGGCATTTTTTGGGGCATTTCGGATAGGGGAACTGGTCAGCCCTTCTAAAACCACACCAGGGGGGTGGATGTATCAGGAGATGTCATGGGGTGATGAGGGTTTGAAGTTGTGGCTACGGTGCTCAAAGACTGATCAACTAGGTAGGGGGAGAAGGGTTGAGGTGTATCCAATTGCGGGATCACTATTATGCCCGGTAACAGGGGTCAGGGAATTTTTGAAGGTCCGTCCTGCGATAATGGGCCCCTTGTTGCTCCATAAGGGGGGTGAGTTCTTGTCTAGATTTCAGTTTGTAACGGTTTTTAATAAATGTATTAAGGGGTTGGGGCTGGCAGAGAAGGGTTTTTCGTCTCACTCCTTTAGGATTGGGGCCGCTACGGAGGCAGCCAGAAATGGTATGGACGTGGAAGCAGTGAAGCGAATTGGGAGGTGGGAATCTAATAGGTTCCGATCATACGTGCGCCCACATATGGTGGTAAACTTGTAGTAGGTTATAGGGGCTTGCGGTTTTGGTAAATGGGGGTAACAAGCAAATGTGGAACAAAACCGGGGCTCACGGTATGGTGTTTTTTCTTTTGTGTTCTTCTATTTTCAGGTGCAGTGCCGGGGATGGTATGGATAATGGGCCATTCCTATGTGGCTTGGGGGGCTCGGAGAGGGGACGCCCGCAAGGAGGGTAGGCAATTGGGTTTTAGCAAAAGGGAGGCCTGTGTTAAGGGGTTGGGGATCCCAGGCATGTTGTGGGGTAGATTGGTGCCGGAAGTGCATCGCTATGCACAAAGGGACAGTCCCCCGGACGTATTAGTCATCCATGTAGGAGGCAACGATTTGGGCTTAAGAGCCTTGGGGGCATGAGGCCTACAAGACGGCATACAGAGAGCACTCCGGGTGTGGAGGGGCACCCATGATTAAGGTGTTATTCCTGGGTGCTGTGGCGGGCGTTGGTCTGTGCAAAAGAAGGAAAATTACTAAAGTAAGAGTTGGTTTGGCAGAAAAAGTTGATATGGGTCCTTATGGTGGTTCCCGGTTAACGGAGGTTAGCCGGGAAGTGATAATGGGGCACTGCGGTCATTGGTTAGTCTCTGTGCCAGCTTGTCGGCTTGAGGCCTATGGTATATATTTGATGGGGCCGCAGTGCAAGTGTGTTATGGACATGTTTTGATTATTAAGAGATTGCGCAGACCAACGCTTGAGATATTCAATTGCAGTTAATGTAAATATGTTTATATTTCTAATTAAAAGATTTATTTGTTTAAATAAAGTAGGCTGCTAAGGCCTTTTATTACTCCAATCTTGGTGTGGTCTTAGTTATTGGGGTAATGGGGTAAAAGATGGGGGTAAGAGGGTATGTTAAGCATATCTGTTATCCAACAGTCAAGGAGAGCCCGGAACAGCAGCATGCAATGCCTAGGTGCAGGGCGTGCATGACTTTGGGAGCAGTAGGGTTAACCAAGCTGGTAGGAGGGGTTGGAGTTAGCTGAGGGGGAGGTATTAAGGGAAGCCTTAAATGGGTAATCCCGCCCTGGGGGAGTAACAGAAGAGTGGAGGAAAGTTCCCGCCCACCCTCCCCTTTTTATCGGTGAAGGGAATTTGCGTTTGGAGGATGGTGTTTTATTCTCTTACAGGTTGAAGACGAGGAGAGATCCTGGTAGAGCGGGCGTTGGTCTGTGCAAAAGAAGGAAAATTACTAAAGTAAGAGTTGGTTTGGCAGAAAAAGTTGATATGGGTCCTTATGGTGGTTCCCGGTTAACGGAGGTTAGCCGGGAAGTGATAATGGGGCACTGCGGTCATTGGTTAGTCTCTGTGCCAGCTTGTCGGCTTGAGGCCTATGGTATATATTTGATGGGGCCGCAGTGCAAGTGTGTTATGGACATGTTTTGATTATTAAGAGATTGCGCAGACCAACGCTTGAGATATTCAATTGCAGTTAATGTAAATATGTTTATATTTCTAATTAAAAGATTTATTTGTTTAAATAAAGTAGGCTGCTAAGGCCTTTTATTACTCCAATCTTGGTGTGGTCTTAGTTATTGGGGTAATGGGGTAAAAGATGGGGGTAAGAGGGTATGTTAAGCATATCTGTTATCCAACAGTCATGCACAAAAAAGGTCTTACAGAGACACAAACTCCAACATCTATTACTGCACAGACAGGAGCTTACATGACCAGTGACTTCCAAAGCTACATAAAGCAATAACATCTACACAGTATACAAGACAACATATACACTAGTTTCCATATTTATATATTATATACAGTATATTTCAAGTCAGTGATATTTATTAATTTTTAAGTAAAGATAAAGAGAAAAGAAACATTTGTCACATACATATGTCCATGGATTTTTTTCAGCAGGAACTTGGGGGAACGCAGTTCCAGCACCTACAGAACTGAATGGCAAGGGGTGCTGGGGTGTGCTGGAGAGTCTATTGATGCTGGCTGTTAAGGAATCTATTTTTGCTGGAGGAAGGAGGTCTACTGTTGCTGGGGAGGACTTCTGTTGCTTTTGGGGATCTATTGTTGCTGGGTGTGGGTCTTATGTTGCAGGGGGGTCAATTATTGCTGGGGGGAATCTACTGTTGGGGGAGGGGTCTTTGTAGCTGGCTGCTGGTGGGTCTATTAATGCTGGCTGCTGGGGAATCTATTGTTGCTGGATGGAATCTTGTTTTTCAGGGGTGTCTATTGTTGCTGATAGGGGATCTATTGTTGCTGGGTTGGGTCTTATGTTGCAGGGGGTCATTCGTTACTGGGTGGGATCTACTGTTGAGGGAGGTGTCTAATGTTGCTGGCTGCTGAAGGGTCAGTTGATTCTGGCTGTTGGATATGCATTGTTGCTGGAGGGGATCTGTCTATCGCTGGGCTGTCTATTGTTGCTAGATGTATTTAATTGCCTTTCTTGTTATCATTAACAAACTCCATATAAAATACTTGGTTCTGTATTCTCTAAAAGGGGCAGTACTGGGAGGTGGGTAAAGGTTGGGCCCAAGGAACGGTGCTTGGAGGTGGGTAGGGGGCAGGGTCAAGGGGTGACTCGGAAGGCGGGGGGGGGGGTTCCTGCACCTTCCCTCTGAGAAAAAAAGTCAAATTTCTATAGTCTTATCACAAACAATTAATGCAATGAGAAAGGAAGAAGATAAAAAAAGGAAAGGTAAGGGATTGTGGGGTATTTATCATGAGGCAAAAAAATTCAAACATGCCCAAACATGTAAAGCATCCCACAGTTTCTGGAAATCATCTATTATAATATTTAACCGGTTCAATACCGGGCATTTTCACCCCCTTCCTTCCCAGACCAATTTTTAGTTTTCAGCGCTGTTGCACTTTAAACGACAATTGCGCGGTCGTGCGACGTTGTACCCAAACAAAATTGACGTCCTTTTTTCCCCACAAATAGAGCTTTCTTTTGGTGGTATTTGATCACCTCTGCGGTTTTTATTTTTTGCGCTATAAACAAAAGAAGAGCGACAATTTTGAAAAAAACACAATATTTTTTACTTTTTGCTATAATAAATATCCCAATTAAAAAAAAAAAAAAAATGTTTTCCTCAGTTTCAGCCGATATGTATTCTTCTACATATTTTTGGTAAAAAAAAAACGCAATAAGCGTATATTGATTGGTTTGCGCATAAGTTGTAGCGTCTATAATTATTTTTTTTTTTTACTAGTAATAGCGGCGATCGCGATTTTTTTTCGTGACTGCGACATTATGGCGGACACATCGGACACTTTTGACACATTTTTGGGACCATTCACATTTATACAGCGATCAATGCTATAAAATTGCAGCCACTGCTGCCACAACACTGCAACACCTCACAGATGCTATAGTTGGAGCGCAGAATGAGCCCTGCTGCAAAGTATTGCAGCAAAAAATTTTAATTATACGCCCCTGTTAAACAGGGGCTGAAAAATTGGGCCTTGGGCACTGCTGCCACAACACTGCAACCCCTCACAGTTGCCATAGTTGGAGCACAGGAATGAGCCCTGCTGCAAAGTATTGCATGAAAAATTGTAATTACACGCCCCTGTTAAACAGGGGCAGAAAAATTGGGCCTTGGCCACTGGTGGCGGTGCCCAGAACCAAAAATGTTCTTACAAGCTATCAGCATGAAAATTGAGGAGGAAGAGGATTGTCACTCAGCATAACAGGATAGTCACTCAGCATCAGCATAGGCAGTCTTGAAGGGATCTCACATTAAAAAAAAAATCAATCGGTTACATCAGCATCAGGTGCTTGGTAGCTGGTGATCCAAGACTGATTCATTTTTATGAAGGTCAGCCGATCGACTGATTCAGTGGACAGGCGCACCCTGTGATCGGTTACAAAGCCTCCAGCAGCACTGAATGTGCGTTCCAAAAGAACGCTGGATGCAGGACAGGCCAGTAGCTCAATTGCATACTGTGCAAGCTCTGGCCAGTGATCCATCCTCAAGACCCAGTTACCCAGAGGATTTTCGGTGGGAAAGGTGTCCAAGTCTGATCTTGCCCCTAGGTAATCCTGCATCATGTGAATCAGATGCTGGCGATGGTTGCTGGAACCGATCAGACCTTGGGACTGCGGACTAAAAGATTGTTTGAGTGCATCGGTCAGACAGCCACCTTCTCCTTCTGTGACTGACCGAAGCCCCAGCAACACGTTGTCCAGGAGGACCAGGAAATTGTAACCTCCCAGGCTCTGGAAACACATTGCACAAACCTTTCTTCAAGGCCTCCCGAAGATGTTTCATCCTCTGCTCCCTCTGTGACAGCAAGATAAGGTCCGCAACCTTACCCTTGTAACCTGGATCAAGGAAGGTTGCCAGCCAGTAATCATCCCTCCCCTTGATACCACTAATACGAGGATCCTTCCGCAGGCTTTGCAGGATCAGGGAGGCCATGCAGTGTAGGTTTGCTGAGGCATTCGGTCCAGAGTCCTCTGGGTTACTAAGGACGACATGATCCGCAGCCACCACCTCCCAGCCACGTACAAGTCCATGGGTTTCTTCGGACTGTAAATGATCCCTTGAAGACTGCTGCTGATGCTTAGTGCCAGGCTCCACCTCCATGCTGACACAATCCGCCTCCTCCTCTTCCTGCATGATCGTCGGGCACACAGAAACACTGTCTGGATAAAGGGGGCCTTGAGAGGTAAGGAAGTCCTCCTCTTCCTCCCTCTGTTCTGCCTCAAGTGCCCTGTCCATTATTCCACGCAGCGTGTGCTCCAACAGGTGGACAAGAGGGACAGTGTCACTGATGCATGCACTGTCACTGCTCACCATCCTCGTGGCCTCCTCAAATGGTGACAGGACAGTGGATGCATCCCTGATCATAGCCCACTGGCGTGGGGAAAAAAAAACCAAGGTCCCCTAACCCTGTCCTGGTGCCATAGTCACATAGGTACTCATTGATGGCCCTCTGCTGCGTGTGCAGCCGCTGCAGCATGGCCAACATTGAGTTCCACCTGGTGGGCATGTCACAGATTAGGCGGTTCTTGGGCAGGTTAAATTCCTTTTGGAGGTCAGCGAGCCAAGCCCTGGCATTATATGACCTGCGGAAATGCACACAGACTTTCCTGGCCTGCCTCAGGACATCGTGTAAGCCCGGATACCTGCCCAAAAACCGCTGCACCACCAAGTTAAGGATGTGAGCCAGACAGGGCACATGGGTCAGTTGTCCCTGTCGGAGGGCAGAGAGGAGGTTGGTGCCATTGTCACAAACCACCATACCTGGCTTAAGCTGGCATGGCGTCAACCACCTATGAACCTGCCCCTGCAGAGCTGACAGAATCTCTGCCCCAGTGTGGCTCCTGTCCCCCAAGCACACCAGCTCAAGCACCGCATGGCATCTTTTTGCCTACGTGCTTGCGTAGCCCCTTGAACCGCTGGTTCCGAGGACAAATCAGCACAGGAAGAGGTCATGGAGGAAGATGAAGAGGAGGGGGTGGAGGAGAGAAGTGTGGCAGAATCACCACTAGTAGAATTTTGGAGGCGTGGTGGCAGAACAACCTCCAACACTACTGCACCCTGTCCTGCATCCTTCCCAGCTGCCAGAAGAGTCACCCAGTGCGCGATGAAAGATAGGAAATGTCCCTGTGCATGCCTGCTGGACCATGAGTCAGCGGTAATATGCACCTTACCGCTGACCGCCCTGTCCAGCGAGGCCAAAGACATTGCCTTCCACATGCCGGTAGAGAGCTGGAATCACCTTCCGCAAGAAAAAGTGGCGTTTGGGAACCTGCCACTGAGGAACCGCACAATCCACAAATTCACGGAAGGGGGCAGAATCTACCAACTGAAAAGGCAGCAGTTGAAGTGCTAGCAATTTAGCCAAGCTAGTATTCAACCACTGGGCATGTGGATGGCTGGGAGCGAACTTCTTTCGGTAATGCAGCAGCTGGGGCAGGGAAATTTGCCTGGTACAAGATGACGTTGGTGTACCGATAGCAGATTGCCCGCAAGTACTTGGCTGTGACACACCTAATTCTACACCTTCATTCCTCTCAGTGCAGGTTTCAGAGAGGACTGAAGGTATAGTGGGGTTGGAGATCCCAGCTGATGAGGAGCAAGGAGAGGTTCGCTTTGTTCTTTGGTGTGGGTCTTTTAGGTATGATTACCAACGAACTGTATGGCAGGTCGACATACGTCTGGTTAAGCATGTGGTGCCCAAGCGGAATATTGTTTTGGCCACGCGAGATACGCTTGAGATATATGTTGCAAATAGCAGCGGTGGGATCTGATGCACTCATCTCAAAAAAGCCCACACCAAAGAACTTTTGGAATAACGCACAGAGACAGCAGCGCCCTGCACATGCGGAGCTCTGCGGTGTGATGCAGTCGGTGTGCTGCCCTTAAGCTGGCCCCTGGAGGGCATTCTGCCTCATTGGAGATGTGCCTCCTCCTCCTCCTATCAGGCACCCATGTGGAGTCAGTGACCTCATCATCCCCTCCTTCATCACTGGAGCAAACCTGGCAGTATGCTGCAGCTGGGGGAACATGACTGCCAGATTGCTGTCCTTCTTGGGCACCCCCTCTCTCTGGGCTCACGCTACTGCCTTCCTGTAGCTGGGTACCATCATCGGAGTCTTCAAAACGCTGAGCATCCACCTGGAGTATGTACCCAGCACTGTGGTCAAACAGTTCGGAGGACTCCTCAGGAGGACATGGTGGGGCTAAGGAAGGAGTGACTGATGCCATTGAGCCAAGGGAAGAGGCCGCTTTGGCAGCTGCTTTGCCATCTCCACGACCAGCACTGTTGCCTCTAGACACAGAGCCTGCTTGCCCTCTTTTATTGGCTTGTGACTGTCTGCCTCTCCTTGTTGGCCTTCCAGACATACTAATGGCCTGCAGTGAGATGTAGCTGCACAAAGCTGGGATGTGTGTATATATATATATATATATATATATATATATATATATATATATACTGATACTGCAGCTAGCAGAATCAACTGCCTGCCTGTAGTATTATTAGTATGAGAACACCAGCAATTGTCTTCAGGTAGCTTTAGGTGAACACTGTGCAGAGGACGCACTACACTAACTGTAAATACTGCAGCTGCCTGCCTGTAGTATTAATAGGATCAGAACAACAGCAATTGTCTTCAGGTAGCTTTTGGTGAACACTGTGCAGAGGACACAGTACACTAACTGTAAATACTGCAGCTGCCTGCCTGTGGTACTAATAGTATCAGAAGAACACCACCAATTTTCTTCAGGTAGCTTGAGGTGCACACTGTGCAGAGGACACAGCACACTAACTGTAAATACTGCAGCTGCCTGCCTGTGGTATTAATAGGATCAGAACAACAGCAATTGTCTTCAGGTAGCTTTAGGTGAACACTGTGCAGAGGACGCACTACACTAACTGTAAATACTGCAGCTGCCTGCCTGTGGTATTAATAGGATCAGAACAACATCAATTTTCTTCAGGTAGCTTTTGGTGCACACTGTGCAGAGGACACAGTACACTAACTGTAAATATTGCAGCTGCCTGCCTGTGGTACTAATAGTATCAGAAGAACACCACCAATTTTCTTCAGGTAGCTTTAGGTGCACGCTGTGCAGAGGACACAGCACACTAACTGTAAATACTGCAGCTGCCTGCCTGTGGTATTAATAGGATCAGAACAACAGCAATTGTCTTCAGGTAGCTTTAGGTGAACACTGTGCAGAGGACGCACTACACTAACTGTAAATACTGCAGCTGCCTGCCTGTGGTACTAATAGTATCAGAAGAACACCACCAATTTTCTTCAGGTAGCTTGAGGTGCACACTGTGCAGAGGACACAGTACACTAACTGTAAATATTGCAGCTGCCTGCCTGTGGTACTAATAGTATCAGAAGAACAGCAATTGTCTTCAGGTAGCTTTAGGTGCACACTGTGCAGAGGACGCACTACACCAACTGTAAATACTGCAGCTGCCTGCCTGTGGTACTAATAGGATCAGAAGAACACCACTAATTTTCTTCAGGTAGCTTTAGGTGCACAGGACACAGTACACTAACTGTAAATACTGCAGCTGCCTGCCTGTGGTATTAATAGGATCAGAACAACAGAAATTGTCTTCAGGTACCTTTAGGTGCACACTGTGCAGAGGACGCACTACACTAACTGTAAATACTGCAGATGCCTGCCTGTGGTATTAATAGGTCCCGAACAACAGCAATTGTCTTCAGATAGCTTTAGGTGCACACTGTGCAGAGGACGCAGTACACTAACTGTAAATACTGCAGCTGCCTGCCTTTGGTACTAATAGTATCAGAAGAACACCACCAATTTTCTTCAGGTAGCTTGAGGTGCACACTGTGCAGAGGACACAGCACACTAACCGTAAATACTGCAGCTGCCTGCCTGTGGTATTAATAGGATCAGAACAACAGCAATTGTCTTCAGGTAGCTTTAGGTGAACACTGTGCAGAGGACGCACTACACTAACTGTAAATACTGCAGCTGCCTGCCTGTGGTATTAATAGGATCAGAACAACATCAATTTTCTTCAGGTAGCTTTTGGTGCACACTGTGCAGAGGACACAGTACACTAACTGTAAATATTGCAGCTGCCTGCCTGTGGTACTAATAGTATCAGAAGAACACCACCAATTTTCTTCAGGTAGCTTTAGGTGCACGCTGTGCAGAGGACACAGCACACTAACTGTAAATACTGCAGCTGCCTGCCTGTGGTATTAATAGGATCAGAACAACAGCAATTGTCTTCAGGTAGCTTTAGGTGAACACTGTGCAGAGGACGCACTACACTAACTGTAAATACTGCAGCTGCCTGCCTGTGGTACTAATAGTATCAGAAGAACACCACCAATTTTCTTCAGGTAGCTTGAGGTGCACACTGTGCAGAGGACACAGTACACTAACTGTAAATATTGCAGCTGCCTGCCTGTGGTACTAATAGTATCAGAAGAACAGCAATTGTCTTCAGGTAGCTTTAGGTGCACACTGTGCAGAGGACGCACTACACCAACTGTAAATACTGCAGCTGCCTGCCTGTGGTACTAATAGGATCAGAAGAACACCACTAATTTTCTTCAGGTAGCTTTAGGTGCACACTGTGCAGAGGACACAGTACACTAACTGTAAATACTGCAGCTGCCTGCCTGTGGTATTAATAGGATCAGAACAACAGAAATTGTCTTCAAGTACCTTTAGGTGCACACTGTGCAGAGGACGCACTACACTAACTGTAAATACTGCAGATGCCTGCCTGTGGTATTAATAGGTCCCGAACAACAGCAATTGTCTTCAGATAGCTTTAGGTGCACACTGTGCAGAGGACGCAGTACACTAACTGTAAATACTGCAGCTGCCTGCCTGTGGTACTAATAGTATCAGAAGAACACCACCAATTTTCTTCAGGTAGCTTGAGGTGCACACTGTGCAGAGGACACAGCACACTAACTGTAAATACTGCAGCTGCCTGCCTGTGGTATTAATAGGATCAGAACAACAGCAATTGTCTTCAGGTAGCTTTAGGTGAACACTGTGCAGAGGACGCACTACACTAACTGTAAATACTGCAGCTGCCTGCCTGTGGTATTAATAGGATCAGAACAACATCAATTTTCTTCAGGTAGCTTTTGGTGCACACTGTGCAGAGGACACAGTACACTAACTGTAAATATTGCAGCTGCCTGCCTGTGGTACTAATAGTATCAGAAGAACACCACCAATTTTCTTCAGGTAGCTTTAGGTGCACGCTGTGCAGAGGACACAGCACACTAACTGTAAATACTGCAGCTGCCTGCCTGTGGTATTAATAGGATCAGAACAACAGCAATTGTCTTCAGGTAGCTTTAGGTGAACACTGTGCAGAGGACGCACTACACTAACTGTAAATACTGCAGCTGCCTGCCTGTGGTATTAATAGGATCAGAACAGCATCAATTTTCTTCAGGTAGCTTTTGGTGCACACTGTGCAGAGGACACAGTACACTAACTGTAAATATTGCAGCTGCCTGCCTGTGGTACTAATAGTATCAGAAGAACAGCAATTGTCTTCAGGTAGCTTTAGGTGCACACTGTGCAGAGGACGCACTACACCAACTGTAAATACTGCAGCTGCCTGCCTGTGGTACTAATAGGATCAGAAGAACACCACTAATTTTCTTCAGGTAGCTTTAGGTGCACACTGTGCAGAGGACACAGTACACTAACTGTAAATACTGCAGCTGCCTGCCTGTGGTATTAATAGGATCAGAACAACAGAAATTGTCTTCAGGTACCTTTAGGTGCACACTGTGCAGAGGACGCACTACACTAACTGTAAATACTGCAGATGCCTGCCTGTGGTATTAATAGGTCCCGAACAACAGCAATTGTCTTCAGATAGCTTTAGGTTCACACTGTGCAGAGGACGCAGTACACTAACTGTAAATACTGCAGCTGCCTGCCTGTGGTACTAATAGTATCAGAAGAACACCACCAATTTTCTTCAGGTAGCTTGAGGTGCACACTGTGCAGAGGACACAGTACACTAACTGTAAATATTGCAGCTGCCTGCCTGTGGTACTAATAGTATCAGAAGAACACCACCAATTTTCTTCAGGTAGCTTTAGGTGCACGCTGTGCAGAGGACACAGCACACTAACTGTAAATACTGCAGCTGCCTGCCTGTGGTATTAATAGGATCAGAACAACAGCAATTGTCTTCAGGTAGCTTTAGGTGCACACTGTGCAGAGGACGCACTACACTAACTGTAAATACTGCAGCTGCTTGCCTGTGGTACTAATAGGATCAGAACAACATCAATTGTCTTCAGGTAGCTTTAAGTGCACACTGTGCAGAGGACGCACTACACTAACTGTAAATATTGCAGATGCCTGCCTGTGGTATTAATAGGATCCGAACAACAGCAATTGTCTTCAGGTAGCTTTAGGTGCACACTGTGCAGAGGACGCACTACACCAACTGTAAATACTGCAGCTGCCTGCCTGTGGTACTAATAGGATCAGAAGAACACCACTAATTTTCTTCAGGTAGCTTTAGGTGCACACTGTGCAGAGGACACAGTACACTAACTGTAAATACTGCAGCTGCCTGCCTGTGGTATTAATAGGATCAGAACAACAGAAATTGTCTTCAGGTACCTTTAGGTGCACACTGTGCAGAGGACGCACTACACTAACTGTAAATACTGCAGATGCCTGCCTGTGGTATTAATAGGTCCCGAACAACAGCAATTGTCTTCAGGTAGCTTTAGGTGCACACTGTGCAGAGGACGCACTACACCAACTGTAAATACTGCAGCTGCCTGCCTGTGGTACTAATAGGATCAGAAGAACACCACCAATTTTCTTCAGGTAGCTTTAGGTGCACACTGTGCAGAGGACGCACTACACTAACTGTAAATACTGTAGCTGCCTGCCTGTGGTACTAATAGGATCAGAAGAACACCAGCAATTTTCTTCAGGTAGCTGTAAATACTGTAAAAACACCTGCCTGCCTGTCAGTAGGAAGAGAATAACAGGAACGGATCTAGCTAAACTGAATACAGTGTGTGTATATATATATATATATATATATATATATATATATATATATATATATATATATATATATATATATATATATATATATACACACAACACCTAGGATGCATATATATACACAATACACTGTAAGTGCAGCTCACTGACTCGCCTGCCTACTCTATCTAACTTAAATGACACTGTCTCTCTGTCTATCTCTCCGCCGCCGCAACACACTACACAAGGCCGCCATGCAGGTGGCCTTATATAGTGTGGGGCGTGTACTAAACCCCCTGAGCCATAATTGGCCAAAGCCACCCTGGCTTTGGCCAATTATGGCTCTCTGTACAGACGGCGCAGTGATTGGCCAAGCATGCGAGTCATAGTGCATGCTTGGCCAATCATCAACAAGCAATGAACTGCGATGCCGCAGTGAATTATGGGCCGTGACGCGCCACTCTTATTTGGCGCGAACGGCACATAACTTTCGCAATTCGACGAACGTTCGAACATGCGATGTTCGAGTTGAAGATGGGTTTGACTCGAACTCAAAGCTCATCCCTAATAGAGAGGATGTTTTCAATAAAGAGATTAGGGAAGTAGGACAAATGGATGAATAATTACTATTACAACAGAGGAGAAAAGAAAGTTTTTTCCTTTATTACTGCTTCTTAAAGAGGGACTCTGTTTTAACTAATATTTTGTCTGATAACCTAGCTATTCTTTTCAGAAAAGTCCAAAACTTGTGGAATAAATTAGCCCCTAATGTGCTGGCTCCCCCAATAGGGTTTCTCTGTTTGGGGGATTAAAAGGTTGTACCCCTGCAATAAATGTGACATTTGCAAGGTTAATGGCACACAGTGTTGTAAAGTGGAGTCCTTCTTTTTTAATCATAGTCAGCAGCGGCCCGTCCATTAGGGGCGCACGGGCGCCGCCCCCCCATCCATGTGTCCTGCCCCATAATCTACATGCAGGGCGCTGGAAGCATGGATTCCAATGGGGGGGTTTGAAGCACGTGATTAGAAACAGAGGCTCTAATAGGCTTCAAAAAAGGGTGGGCTCGGGGCACAGAGCACTGTGCTCCAAGCCCACCCAGTTGTGTGACAATAGCGAATGAATATTCGCTATTGTCACACTGATTCTCCTCCTGGCCACTCAGGAAGCGGGTTTTGAGACCCGTCACCGGTCGGCTGAAAGGACAGGGGATCATATTGGATGCCTAGGGAGAGGAGATGCATGGTGGAAGCGGCAGTGATGCAGAGGAGGAGGAGACACCTCCCGTCACCCATAGGAGTGCTGCCCGTCCCCAACCTAGATGGGGTAAGTGCGGGGCTGGATAACCGACCGAGAGACCCCCCAGGAGGGGGAAAAGAGGGGATTTTATGCCGTCCCCCCCACCCCAAAAAAACACACCAGCAGCCACTGATTACAGTGAAAAGAGGTACGACATTAAATACATTTGTTTCCTGTCATTCAGATCATGTAGTGTATCTTTTGCAGTGTCCATGTGGTCCTACCATGTACGTAGGACCACATGGACAATGTAAGTATGTTTGAGAGAGCAGTATAAAATTAGAAATAGATTTAATGGGCTGCCCTTCACATGGCAAAGTAGGCATGTTGCAGTTTGAACTTTTTTTACTGTGTGCTTTGCTGTGTTTTCACGCAACAAAATGCGTGTTTGTTTCTGCATTTGGGGTGCTGCTAACAATTAATGGAACCGAAAGTACAACTAGTTCATTTCAGTTTGCCATACACCAGGGGTATGCAATTAGCTGACCTTCAGCTGTTGCAGAACTACAGGTCCCATGAGGCATAGCAAGACTCTGACAGCCACAAGCATGACACCCAGAGGCAGAAGCATGATGGGACTTGTAGTTTTGCAACAGCTGGAAGTCCGGCTAATTGCATATCCCTGCCATACACAATACAATCTGATTGTACAATTTCTGTACAATCTCCCTTAGATTTACCAAAACTATATAATGAGAGGACCCACCTATCTATCCAATCATTCTCTATCCAATCAGGTATGCCGTTGCACTACATAGTTGATGGTACATTTAAAGGAGATTGTACAATCAGATTGTATAGTGTATGGTGAGCTTTACAGACTTTTCAGGTTGCCATACACCAGGGATATACAGTTAGCGGACCTCCAGCTGTTGCAGAACTACAAGTCCCATGAGGCATAGCAAGACTCTGACAGCCACAAGCATGAAACCCAGAGGCATGATGGGACTTGTAGTTTTGCAAACAGCTGGAAGTCCGCTAATTGCATATCCCTGCCATACACTATACAATCTGATTGTACAATCTCCTTTTGATTTACCAAAACTATATAATAAGAGGACACACCTATCTATCCAGTCATTCTGTATCCAATCAGGTATGCCCTTGCACTACATAGTTGATGGTACATTTAAAGGAGATTGTACAATCAGATTGTATAGTGTATGGTGAGCTTTACAGACTTACAGGGACACACTTTTCCTGTTTTCAGTACTACAGCTCTGCTCCACATAGGCTGTTGTGTGGTTGCTTAGCTTCTGCCCACCCTGCCAAATGAATGATCGATGCAAGAAAAAGGTAAGACCCTGTCTATGTATTCAGTGAGAATGGTGTTTAGAGAATGGTGTTCATTGACATTGGTTGTATTTGAGTACAGAGGTGGGAGAAGTCTTCGTGGGGGGGGGGGGGGGGGGCAGATGCAGGGTGTGTGTTAATGAGGTCAGCTGCTGAACACCTTCCTTAACAGTTCTCCCAGCTGAAGCGATGGGTAGCAGGTACAACAAGTTGGGGGCTGATGTAATGTCTGTCCTAGAAGACAGAGAACTCTTTTTCTTTTCTGCAATAGATGTACATAAATGGTATATTGATACATAGGGAAGCTGGAATTTAGAAAAAAAGTGAACTTAGCCTTTAGCCCAGGTTCACACTGAGCTGCGGAAATGAAGCCGTGCGAGTTCAGGTGAACTCACACGATTTCACTTCTGCATGCCAGTCCTGATTTCGGCCGTGATTTTAGAGACATCTGTGCAGGTTTCTGGACAGATGTCAATGTAAATCACAGCCCGAAATCGCAAAAAGTAGTACAGAGACTACTTTTTGAAATCAATGCGGTGCTGCAAATGCAGCGTCACACCGATTAGGATGGTGCCATTGCCGGCAATTGCCGCCGATTCGACATGTGATTTGACATGTCAAATCGCATGTCAAATCGTACCAAAGTGAACCAGGGCTCTAGCCCACATTAGAGAGGATGCAATAAAACATGAGAAAGCTCTAAAATGAAAACCAGGTGGATTTATGAGTTAAAAACTTTTATACCACAAGAGTTGAACATAGAATAGGATAACAACTATTTTACTGATAATAAGTTAATAGAGGTTTATTTTTGTAAAATATAATTAATCACGGGATACAGATATATTCATTTAAACTTTGTTCAATTTTCTTTTGTTTAGGAAGATGATTTATACAGTTTTGAGGATTATTATATATTTGTTACATATATGTGAAATTATGTTTCTATTGATATAAGATGAACTTCATAGTATATATAGGTTTAAGGGAAATATGTTCATGGGATTAAAAATGTGAATATTCTTATTAGGGTGGAGTTATGATTATTATTATTTTTTATTATTTATGTTGTGTTAAGGTGGAGGAGTGGATATGGAAAGCAGTATGGGTATTTGTAAAAGAGCTCCATAGTTATTTTTTGTGATTGGGATTGTTGATATGAGGGGAAATGTCCTGGAGATAGGATGTGTGGTGTCCGCTGTCATCTCTATGCAGCGATATAGCTGTTAATGCAGGAGTTAGAGTGCTTAATCTATGGGATATCCATGGTGTTGCTTTAGATTTTTGCTGTGATCTCTGTGTAATGATGGTCCATGGTACAGTGTTTAGTTTTAGCTGTAATTTCTGCATTGAGATGAAGCTTTAAATGTAGTCATCAGCATATGTTGTCACGGGGAGGGCTGAGGAAGGTATTTGATTTATATCATGTGTGAATTATAAGTGCAGTGACAGCCCCTGATGACATCCCCTTTAGATGAAACATGTTGGACAGAGCTACACATGCTGATGATAATGCTGTCTGCTTGGTTGGGAAGACTGTTTTTATGTGAGTAATTAATTTGCTAGTATTTATTGTGGTCTTTTGAGAGTTATTTTTAATATTATAAAAATGGTATTACAATATCAGTGTATTTCTCTTTTTACATTGCTGAGAGATATTTGCTATTGCCAATAAGCATACTTCCTGATTTGTTGCCAAATTTCCATAAAGCGTATATTGACCTCTACACACACCATGAGGTCTGGATGTCAAGTGAGTTTACATTTTTACAACTAGGTGGAGGTGATCCTTCTGTCACATTTTCTGGCTTGATATCAAGGTCACCTGCATACTTGTTTGACCTCTGTTGATATCTGAGGTTTTGATATCTGGTGAGTGGCAGTAGTGTACTGTATAAGAGGACAAGGACTTTCTTACACTGCAACCTTGTCTCTACATTACCCCATCAGGTCTGCCTTGCATGTGATCTACAGCGCATGGCAGTGGGCAGATTCAAAAGCTGCTATTGGACTGTATAGCGACCTTTGATCTGTCGACTACCATGTGATGTCAATCAACAACAAGGTTGACCTGATTAGAAACTAGTCTCTCAGTCCCTCATCAAGCTCTGCCTACCCAATGACAAGTAATTTCCCAAATATGGGCATCGCTGTATATGGGTAATGATATTACCTGTATCCCTGACCCCTTTGTTTACATTTAGCTTTCGGTCAGGCAATCACCCAAGCAGTTAAATGGGGCCAAGGATACAGGACTGTGCAGGAAGCTGTCACATACATAACAGATTCCCAGCATGAGACGACCCAGATATAACCTTTTAATACTGACATACCTCTGCACACCAGCGCAGAGTTGGTCCTAATTACTTCCAGTTTCCTAGTCTGAGAACTGGTAATAATTTTGGTATAGTGAATTAAAGTGGTGGTAGTAAGAGCTGTCTGAATTTGTTGCACATGTATGTAATATAACCGAAACTGGTGCAAATATTTGCCAGGAAAAGGTGCATGTGAGCAGGTGCGGTCTGATTTTGCCAATGTTGGTGGCGCTCAAGGCAGCGGCATTGCAGAGTGGGAGGAAGTCAAGAGGAACATGGTTTCTCTATGGTTTCCTGGTTCACTGGGGCAGCCATCTGATTGGATGCTGGTGCCCCATGTGACTCTGGTGGCCATCTTGGGACAGGTCACCTGTCTGACAGGGACAGTGTTAGGTGGCAGGGAGAGGTTTCAGACAAGTAGGGAAAGAACAGGGACATGCTATCCTTCCTGGATGCCTCCCCACTTGGGTACAGGCCAGGCTGCATTCTGCCCCTCTAGACAGATGCTGTCAGCGCACAACACCTGATACCTATTTAACGCTGTAACATCATGTGATTGCGCCCAGTTGGTTTGTCTTCCCACCAGACTTTGCTGAACTTAAACCTCAATACAGTACTGTTTCTGCAACTTGACTGCCACTGCTCCTTGCTGCACCTCCCCACTCACAAGTAATTCTTAAGGAAAATTGTAATTTAGACTTCCCACTGGTGAATCCCGCTGATTGTATGCTGTCAGATTTTGTAACCACAGCTAACCTTAAAAATGCTGATACTGCTCTTGTGCCTTCAATTGCCACTTCCAGAACAGAGCTGTTCACTGCCTCCTGAAGAACAATTGCAGCTGCTTTAAACATTCCAGGATTAGTAAATAGTTGGATTTCAGTTGGCTGTCTGCAAGACAACAACAGAAGAGAATTGCCAGGGTGTTTTAGTAGCTATTTTAATCTACATTTCAATAAAAACTATTTATAATAAGTTCTAAAAGAAAAGTAATCCATTTAAAGGCTTCTTAATTGTTTTTTAAAAAATGTGTCTGTTATGAGAATGCTACAGATGTGGTTTCTTAATTTAATACTAGTTAGCCTGATTGTTGCTTGTAGTTTTCCATAAATGTTGCTTAAAATCAAACATAGCACAATAAACAGAAAACAGAGGCAAGAGAATAATATCCAAACTTGTGTATGATTCAATAAAGAAAAAACATGGCTGGCATACAGACTGTGGCTTATTGGTCTCCGTAGGCAACATTTTGTATTCTCCTTTGCCCCAATTGTATTAATAAGATCTTGGAAGTGCTGAGTAAAGACAATATAAAAAATAACTTTTTTTACTTACAGTAAAACCTTGGATTGCGAGCATAATTCATTCCAGAAACATGTTTGTAATCCAAAGCACTTGTATATCAAAGTGAATTTACCCATAAGAAATAATGGAAACTCAAATGATTTGTTCCGCAACCATTTATTCATAGATCCTTCAGTTTATAGTCCATATAAAAAGAATATAGCAATGTGACCAGGTTGCATAACCATAAAATGTCCATCCACAAATGGAAGCCTACACAAGGGGATTAGAAACAAAATCCAGCAGAAGTTACAGTGTATAAAAGAGAAGAGAGGCACCTCTAAGTGTAGCAATATGTTGCTAAATGTTGTACCTTCATTAAATGTAACCATATTGCTACACTTAGAGGTGCCTCTCTTCTCTTTTATACTCAGTTGTGACATGACGCTACTTGTATATCAAGACATTACTTGTATATCAAGTCAAAATGTATTTAAAAATTTAGCTTGTTTTGCAAATCGCTTTTAAACCAAGTTACTCTCAAACCAAGGTTTTACTGTATTTTCTTTCCATCTATTCACTGCTGCTGGAGTAAGATTACTTTTTACATAGTTCATAAATATGCCAAAATGTACATAGTTCATAAATGAAAAAATAATAAATAAATTCACATCTGCTTGGGTATCAACTCACCCAGGGCTGTTTCTAGGCATGGTTGAGATGGTACAGAACAGAAGTGATGGGTAGCAGTGGGGTATGGTAACATGCCCATTTCCTACATCAACTTGCATTACGCCACTTTGGACCAGTACAATCCATGTTATTTAAATGCAACTCACAGTATCTGCATTGCAGTGCAGGCTTTTGTCCAACAAACCAGCACAATATAGTGGAATATATAAGTCCTCTTATGAAACAGGTCCTAAAAAAATGTCCTCCCTAGTACTAAAGTATTTACAAAGCAGAGTGGCAGATGTAAACACAGAGCTGGCATGGATACAATTGCATGTCACATCCGGGCAGGGGTGGGTGCACAGATCCAAACACAGCTCTGATCTGTCCTTTCTGTCCTGACTGTCTGAACTTTGCTATGTTTACAGATATACTTAATGTTTTCTGCCTGCCTTGGTCTTTTCTATGTCCACAGATTATATCAGCTTTTGTCCCTGTTCTACCAGAGTCTCCATCATCTGCTTCACTTTCACTGCTGCACAGTACATCCTCCCATTTTCTTATATGGGTCCACTAGAGACAGCGAGAGGATGAAGCTTTGTGTATTAAAGTGGAGTTCCACCCAGAAATGGAACTTCTGCTGATCCGGTTCCTTCCTCCCTCCGGTGTCACATTTGGCACCATTCAGGGGGGAGCGGGTCCAGATACCTGTCAAATCCAGGTACTTGCTCCCACTTCTGGCGAAAGATCGCCGCAGTATCCGCGACGATCTATGCCATGTCCAGCCCCTCCTCTGTCCCCTGTCCCCCTGTTGTCTTCTGGGAGACACACAGGTTTGTTTGTATCTGGACCCTACACTTGTATTATATTGTGTCAGGCTGGTATCATTGTAGAAGTAGCCCAGGACTTCTTATCTGGGCCCTCTAATAACTGTTATTTCTAGCCACCCAGCTGCTGTGACAACTGACACATCTGTATCCTGTAGTTTTTAGCTATGAAAGCTTACCCTTTATGTCACAAAATAAACTATCCTGCCTTGTTTATCTGATTCCAGTCCTGCCTTTGTTTGATGACAAGCCTACTGCCCATGGCATGCTGAGTAACGTGAAGCCAAGGCAACTAAGATCCCCAGTCCATCAAAGAGAATCTAGCGCAACAGCCTATCACCATCTAGGGAGACCATGACCTCTGCTGATGTTTAGAGTTGTTCTTTGGCACAGAAACAAGAAATGTCTCCTATTGAATTGCTATCTAGATACCAGACAGGAAAGGCACTAAGAACAAACTCGGGACTAAAGATTTTACCCTACTTGGTGCAATATGACTTTAACTTGGTTTCCATTGTAGCAGGGCGTCCCAGAGAGAGCCGGGAAAAGTCCTGTTCTGGGTTTATACATTGCCCAGGCACCTCTCATACACGTTCAGGGATCTCTAATCCACGATCCAGTTTGGATCTTGGTCCTCTCCTCCATGCCAATTTATGCTAACCTGAGACAGAGAGCCAGTGCTCTCAGCCTGGGAAAATCAGACAACTCCTGTCTGTGAGAGCAAGAGGTTGGTAAAAGCTAACAAGTTGTATATGTGGAAGCTGACAAGCTGTAGGCTTGCTCAGCCTAGTAGTGAGGGCCTGTATTTTTGTATAGTTAGTGCCGAGACACGGCTAGGTTTTTGTTTTACTATTATTTTTTCTGTTTTTTTTCTGAGACCCTGTACAGCACCTGTATATAGACTTGTAAATATCACAAATAAACACCACACTGTTTTGTCACTACCGTCTAGGATTTGGTATCTGTGCCTGAGAAACTGCTTATTCCAGGTGAAGTGGCAACGAGGGTCAGTTTATGTGGCCATAGTTATGTGTGTAGTAAGACTGATTTAGAGTTTCAGCTAAAAAGCATTCTGTACATTTATGTTAAGAACATTTGTGACAGGCTGTGGTTAAACACTGAATTCACCCTCCCCCCCCCCCCCCCTTAGCATAGACATCTGCGCTCACCACACTGACACTCATTTTCCTGTAGCTGTAATTGTTAGCTGATTAACAAGGTAGATAAGAAGAAACCGCAAATGCAAACCTGCAGATTTCTGCAAGAACAAAAAGAATTTGCTTTGCTAAATTGCTTTGCATCAATAATTTTAAAAGGTTAGATGTCTGTATAATGGAAATGTACCGCCTGTTCGCTTGTGACGCAATATGCTGAAATTATATGTACACTGTATGAGCTGTATTTTGGACACTTGACACCCGGTCACGAGTCGGGGGTCAGGCTGTCCACTTTTGGCCAAAAGTGGAATAAATCTCCCATAATTGAGTCCTGTGTCCAGCAAAGTCATTTTACAGAAATTCTGACCCTTTCTGACCTCCTATAACATTTGGTGCATTTGGCCGTGAGGGGGGAATATCGGTGTGACCTGTTGAGGCAGGTAGCTCTGTTTTCCACCAGACCTACAAGGAGTGGTCCGAGAGGCCAGCCCTGTGGGCTATATCCTAGTCTCAAAAGGTGGCTTCTAGAACTGTCATCTAGGAGACTGCGCTGTGTCCCATTTGGTGGCCTGCTGTGGATGACCTTGGTAGCATCAAAAGGACTTGGGAACCTGAGAAATAGATAGCTGAAGCTCCAACGGGAACAGGTGAGAGTCTTTTTACTTTTGATTTTGGATAACAGTCAGACAGCCAGCCAACCTCTCAAGAGAAGGGAAGCCTGATCACCTTCCGAGAGGAACGTCCGTTCAGATGATTGTGCATCTTTCGGACGAATCCTCAGTCAGTCAGTAATTTTTGGGTGGGAGTGTCTGGTATGATTGATGTGTGTATGAGACATCACTTTGTGGTGAGGTGACAGTTGACCTCTTCTAATGCCCCGTACACACGGTCGGATTTTCCGATGGAAAATGTCCGATCGGAGCATGTTGTCGGAAATTCCGTCCGTGTGTGGGCTCCATCGGACATTTTCCATCGGAATTTCCGACACACAAAGTTGGAGAGCAGGAGATAAAATTTTACGACAACAAAGTCCGATCGCGTCAATTCCGACCGTGTGTGGCCTGTTCCGACGCACAAAGTGCCACGCATGCTCAGAAGAAATTCCGACACGGAACAGCTCGGTCTGGTAAAATTAGCGTTCGCAATGGATACAGCACTTTCGTCACGCTGCAATGTTAAAAATGGTTTAATACAGCGCACTCTCTTCTTCTTTATAATGTGACAAGAATTAAATAGTTTTGCTGCTCATATTCACACACACTTCTCACAAACTTATTTCTTTACTATTTATCGTGATTCCCTCAATATATTTTGATTTGTCACATCTGACAACATTATTTTTTGTTGTTTTTTTTTTTGGTTTTTAAGTCCGATTATTTTTTTTTTTTGGTTTGTCTTTTTTTCAAGGCTTATTTTTGGTTTTTGGGATTTTTATTTGTACTCCTGAAAATTTTTGTGTGTGTTTTTTGTGTCAAGTTACCACAACACCATTGATATGTTTTTCTATTTAATCTGTAGAAGATTGTTTGGTGGTGTTGTCCCTTGTTAATTTCACATTTTATGTTAGAAATGTACCTGAATCGTCACCAACAAACTGTCCTTTTTGGATGAAAACACACATAGGAGAGGATAATTTTCCAAAAAATTACTTTTATTAAGGGCTCACAACTAAACAAAGAGGGAGGCAATGGTGGAGAAACTGCAGAAATGGGTGACGCCTTGGACCCCCAGGGCACACATCAACTATTTTCAAGGAAAATTGGTGGCCTGAGGAGTCCTTATCTAAGGGAGTGCAGTCTGGTCCAGAAGTCCCAGAGATCCGGAAAGCAGCAGATGACATCTGTGTCCCCAGGCTGTGGTCATACAAGAGACTGCAGCTTTTGTCAGACCAGACTGAACCCAGGGCCATCACTCTCTGGTCTTCCTTCCACGCTTCCTTCCACGCGGTGGCTCTGGTGGTGGAGTTGTGGCAGCAGGAGGAGGAGGTGGAGGAGGATGGTCCAACTCAATCACGTCGGTCTTGGGTGTTAGTTCCCCACTCACCCCCTTACTTAGGACTTTATCAAAAAGGTCCTCACACAGCTTGCGTTGACCCTCCTGCATGCCCTGCAGTTTGGTGGCAGCCATGCAGGCAAAGGCCTCTTCAGGAGTGGGTAAGGCTCGGAGGGATGCAGAAGCCTCCTGAATGAGCCTGAGCACTGAATCCTGCATGTGAGTCATCTTCCTCGCTCTTTTATATGGAAGGCGGAGGGGAGGAACCTGCGATTCAGTCAGGCTGCGACTGGTCCCAGGCTTCTCTTGGCTGACACTTAGCCCCACCTCCTCCTGGCTGCCACTAATCCCCGCCTCCTCCTGACTGCCACATTCCACAACCTCCTCCTGGCTGAGGTCTTCCTGTGTATGAAAAAGGGACATAGTTTTAGTTTGTTATTCATCAATCACACACAATTGTCACCTCCAGACTGTTGCAAATTGAATGTTAACAAATATAACAGATTATCCTTCTGAGCCCAGCAGTTTTCTTTCTTGTCCCAATTTTGGGTGCCCACTACTGTCTATTGATATGTAAAACACTTTTTGCAATCAGCAATTAGTGATCAATAATAACATCTAGTAAAGATCATTTCTTTATTGACCAGAAATCTGTAGAAGAATGCTATACCTGACTCCAGCTGGGCTCCTCCACTTCTTCCTGGCTGGAAGGCCCAGGCTGGACATCGGAAGCCTCAGCTGGGGTGGAAGGAAAAGTGTAAGGAAGTGTTGAGAGGGATTCCCTGACATTAGTGTGGTCTGACAGAAATTGCAGTCTCTCATAGTACCACAACCTGGGGACATAAATATCATCTGCTGCAGCTCCGGACCTCTGGGAATCCGTGACCTTCTTGCGCCCCCTGAGATAAGTGCTCCTCAGGCCCCCAATTTTGGCTTTTAAATAGGGGATGGTTGCTGTGGGGACCACCGGCTTCACCAACTCCAGCAGTGTCTCCAGCGCTGCCTGCATCTTTTGTTTATGGTTATAATGGGGATGTCTCACATGCCACAGACAGGGCAGCTCCCTGTACTTGTCTATGAACAGGGGGAGGAAGTTGTGGTCATTGAAGCCATCCATTTTCTCTGCAAGACACAACACAAGACAAACCCCAAGGTCAGGCCAAACTCTCCTAATCTTGTTACAATATAGGCTTCTATTTCGAAGCAGTATAGGCCCAAGTTTAGATCTTACCTTCGTTATCACGATCGGCGCTTTCGATGCTCCTTCCTCCGCTCACAGATCGTACGTAATACGCATGCGTGTTACGCTTTATACACACTGCGCATGCGTGTAACTCCGCCCGCCCCTGACGTTCTTTCTAGTCTATTCCCCACCCCTTTTCGTTCGGCGCAGTGGGGGAAGAGCACATGGCGGATACACAGCAGGTGCGTGCTAATTATAGCAACGAGGAGGAGGAGGAGGAGGAAAGCCCGGAGGAAGAAACGTCCCAATCCAGAAGGAGATTTAAGGCCTCAAATATGTCCTTTGGGGAGATGTTGGAGATGGTGGACATCCTGAAGAAGGCCGACTATGAGGGGAAGTATGGACCTTACCCCAACCCCAATGGTCGAAAGGCCAAGATCATGACGAAAGTGGTCAGGAGTCTGCACCGGCATTTCGGGGTACAACTATCGAAAGATCAGTTCAGGAAGCGGTGGTCGGACCTGAAATTACGAGAACATGAGAAGTACAGAAAGATCCGGAGAGTGCTGCAAAAAAGTAAGTAGTTGTCCTGTGTTCCTGTTCTTTATGTTTATTACGTTCCTGCTGCTCCATGTGCTTTTCTTACAAGTCTACATTTTTACATGGCAAATTTCATGTTCATGGGTACATTATTCGTTCGTATCAAACATTTTTCTTTCGGCCTATAAAACACCATTATTTAGGCCATATGCATTTGTCCACAATTTTTACGCCCTACTTGTCATAAACTATTTGGTTGTGTAGATGGCTTTGTTACTAGAATGAAATGCAAAATAGTTTCTGTGTAAGGAGAGGACACTCAGCAGCTGTTTTCACATCTGGACACTGGAGCACTAGTGTGGGACACAAGAACACCATTTTTATTAGGGGGGCCACACAGGTGCTCCAGTGTATACTATAGGGGGGGGCTACATCTGTGAAGCTTTTACCAAACAGGTCAAGTATTGAAGCTTGACAAAGGACAATAAAAATGCCACATTTTGGAACTCTGCCAAAATAGACAACTGTACCCCACTTCCAAGCAATGTTTCCTATTTATAGTTCTGCCATCAAATCACTATGTGCTAAGTATAACATTTTTTTTTTGACATAGGGGAGAAAAGACTCGGAGGACACCCCTCATCCGAGGAGAACACAGACCCCCCACCTCTGGAAGAAGGGGAAATCCCACCATCCCAAGAAGTGCAGGAGGAGGAAGAAGATGTGGTGGAAATTGTCACCACAACAGGTGAGTGTCTGCGACCACAGGCTCAGGTAAGAGATGTATGACGGCATATTTTTGATACCTTTTTTTTTGGGTTTCTCTCTTTTTAGGTGATCGTGATGTTGTGGCTCCAGATCCTTTCACATCAGAAAGTGCCCAGATCCTGATCGGGGAGATCATGGGGTGTAATTTAGAATTGGAAAACCTCAATAAAAACATCAATGATGTTATTCAAAAAAATAAAAACATCATTGATGTTTTGGAGCGAATTTAAAACCCCTCACAATCCCTTTGTTTTTTTGTGTGCTCCAATGTTCACAATGTTTGAAAGATTTTTCGAAAAGCCTAATTTGGAGGATGCACACAGTGTGCCAACATGTGCTATCTGCCATCACGGGAGATCAATGGACGCGTTTTGGGGTTGCAACCCCTTCCTCAATAATAAAGTAGCTGAGAGGAAGGGGTTTCTCCTCCAAAACAAGTCCCTTGATCCCCCGTGATGGCAGCTAGCACATGTTGACATTGTGAAATTTGTGTGCATCTTCCAAATTTGGCTTTTCCTGGGGTGACTTCACCCCATCTGAACGCAATATCAAACACAGTTCCTAAATACTCATGTCTGATATTGCCTTCAAGTTCAACAAATGTGAACTTTGTAAGTTTAAGATTTGTGGCTTTCTTGTTGGTTTTACACATGCCTGTTTTAGCTTATCTGTTTGATAATGCCACCCCAAAAATTGGTATACAACAAACATGTTGTTTTGTTAGAAAAAACTTTGCTAAATGCACATGTGATTGTGCATGTATTAAAGAGATTGTTAAGCCAGAATGTGTGGATTATTGTGTCAACGCTAAAACACTTTGTTGATGATGTCATTGCTGTTTTCTGTGAAAATGGGTGTTATTTCCTAAGGGCAAATCCTCTTTGCACTACAAGTGCAGTTTCAGTGCAGTTTCAGTGCACTTGTAGTGCAAATTGTCTTTGCCTTTAGTAAATAACACCCAACAGTGCTTTGTATAAGGTTACACAATCACGCCATTTTCGGGACTCAACACATTTCTGTCAGGGTCAGCTAAAACAAACGCAAGCAGTAAATGTCCACAAAGATCTTCTTTTTTTTGCTTTTTTATTTGATAAAGGCTTCACAAATGTGCAGGCATATTGATGGCCCCCCTACCCGCAAAGAACTCAAGGTATCTTAATCGTACATCACGGGAACTCAGGGAGGGCAAGCCAGGACGGCCACTTTCAAGCGCCGTCAGTGTTGTTTCATGGATCATTCCGGCCTCAGGCCCAACTGAGCCAGCATAGTTGGCGGAATGTTTGCGTAAAAAGTTATGGAGAATACAGCATGCCAGGATTATATGATTAAGTTTATACTCCGCCATATGGATGGGTGTCAGAATTAGGCGGAACCGGCTGGCCAGGATTCCAAATGTGTTCTCCACCACTCTTCGGGCTCTGGCCAGCCGGTAATTAAAAACCCTCTGTTCCGGGGTGAGGGTCCTCATAGGGAATGGCCGCATAAGATGGTCCCCCAGCGCAAACGCTTCATCAGCAACGAAAACGAATGGGAGACCTTCCACATTGTCCTCTGGAGGTGGCAAGTCCAAGCTGCCATTCTGGAGACGCCTGTCGAACTCCGTCTGGGCGATGACTCCACCATCGGACATCCGGCCATTCTTCCCCACGTCCACATACGAGAAGTCGTAATTAGCCAACACCACCGCCAACATCACAATACTATTGAACCCCTTATAGTTGAAATAGTACGACCCCAAATTGGGTGGTGGGACACCTATCATATCCCCCCCCATGGGCCATTTCTAACATTATGGGGGGTGTGGAAATCTTGGACAGGTAACCCTCTACACTTCATTGAGAGATGAATGCCTAAATACAGGGTATTACTTGGAACAGCCCCTCCTTAGTTACACTATTGGCAGCCCACTGGACAGGTAAGAAGTTTCATAATACAAAGAGATAAATACACACTGTACACATTTGAGCACATTTGGACATTCTGCTATTACCTATCAAGATAATAATAGGATCTAAAAAGTTTAAACAGTACCATTTGAAAGTATACAGGCAGGCCCTTGCACTACATGCTTTGGGGAATTCATCCATACATCTGACCACAAAAGAGATGGGTATAGTGTGTATGGGTTTGTCAAAGTCAGCAGATAGATGATTGAGGATAGACAGAGAATTGGGATCAGCTGACTTAGCAGTTGGGGGAGGGAGGGTTACTAAAAATGATTTGGGGACAGCACAAAAAAATGCCTCTGGCACTCTGCCTGAATTTAAAGCTAAAATAACATTTCAAAACATTTTAGGGGTGTTTGGGGTAAAGCACTACTATGGAGCTGATAAAATACATTGTTTTAAGTGACTACATGAGGTGAATCTAGGGCCCGTAGACCATGCTGGGGAGGTTAGTGAAGGACAATCTGTATAAAGGACCTAAAAAATTTATTACATAAAAATCCAGCATGAATGAGGACAAAGGGCACATTCACAGCATATTACAATCATGGTCATTAGGGAATGAGGAAAGAAATACAAGATATTAGCAAACATTAAATACAATAAAATGTGATATTAAAGGATAAAAATCTTACCTTCATATACTCCTTCTGCAGGACCTGGATGATGGCAGAACAGGTCTCTGGGATTATGATCCCCAGAGCCTAGGGGGAGATGCCTGTCGAGAACTTGAGGTCCTGCAAGCTTCTCCCTGTCGCCAAGTACCGCAGGGTAGCGACGAGCCTCTGCTCCGCAGTGATGGCTTGCCTCATGCAGGTATCCTGCCTGCTAATATAGGGGGTCAGCGAAGCCAGCAGACGGTGAAATACGGGGTCCGTCATCCTGAGAAAGTTCCTGAAATCATCAGGATTATTCTCACGGATCTCACGGAGCAAAGGCATATGAGAGAACTGGTCACGCTGAAGCAACCAATTCTTGGTCAATGAACTCCTCCCCACCCTGTTCAATGACTGGACTTGTGTCAAGGTCAGGACCCCAACACCAAGCCCCCGCACAGCATGAACTCTACGAGGAGTACGCATACGCAACATGGCTAGAAAACGGTCGGCTGCTCAGAACGAGGTAACAGAACGCACTGAAGAACAGCAAGGCCTGTGAAGAGCGACCTGAAAAACAGTAACGAACGCACAAGAACACACTGACAAGTCAATGGTACTTGCTTGCATGCACTGAAGAGCAGATACAAACCCACAAGCACAAACTGAACGGCAGAAAACGATCTGAAAACCACGAGTCTGAAAAAGCGCGAATCATCTCTCACCAAACTTTTACTAACACGAGATTAGCAAAAGGTGCCCAAAGGGTGCCGCGCTTGGTTCTGAACTGGCCTTTTCTAGTCTCGTCGTACAAGGGGTACGTGACCGCGTGGTTGGTGATCGGAAATTCCGACAAATTTGTGCGACCATGTGTACGCAAAACAAGTTTGAGCCAACATCCATCGGAAAAAATCCTAGGATTTTGTTGTCGGAATGTCCGAACAAAGTCCAACCGTGTGTACGGGGCATAAGTGCGGTTCCTGGCCGGGAGACCGCGCCCAGGCCACTGACCGAGGGAAGCGTTGTCTATTGTTCCTACTTGTGTCGAGGATTCAGAACCCTTACTGAATTCTCATCATTTACCCTAGTAGTATCACTGACAAAACAAACAAACACATATATTCTCAACCCAAAGAGACAGATCAGCCTCCCCCATATGTAGAGGAATGAACCTCAGATAGAGACAGGTCAGAGCCATGTCCAAATGCGCCGTCCAGTAGACAAGAGGACTCAAGTTGTTGTCCACTAGGGATGAGCCGAGAACCAGCCGCACCAGAACTTGCGAACAGGCAAAAAATTCATTTGAACACGTGAACACCGTTGAAGTCTATAGGACACATAGTTACATAGTAGGTGAGGTTGAAAAAAGACACAAGTCCATCAAGTCCAACCTATGTGTGTGATTATGTGTCAGTATTACATTACATATCCCTGTATATTGCGGTCATTCAGGTGATTATCTAATAGTTTCTTGAAGCTATCAATGCTCCCCGTTGAGACCACCGCCTGTGGAAGGGAATTCCACATCCTTGCCGCTCTTACAGTAAAGAACCCTCTACGTAGTTTAAGGTTAAACCTCTTTTCTTCTAATTGTAATGAGTGGCCACGAGTCTTATTAAACTCTCTTCTGCGCAAAAGTTTTATCCCTATTGTGGGGTCACCAGTACAGTATTTGTAAATTGAAATCATATCCCCTCTCAAGCGTCTCTTCTCCAGAGAGAATAAGTTCAGTGCTCGCAACCTTTCCTCATAACTAAGATCCTCCAGACCCTTTATTAGCTTTGTTGCCCTTCTTTGTACTCGCTCCATTTCCAGTACGTCCCTCCTGAGGACTGGTGCCCAGAACTTGACAGCATACTCCAGGTGCGGCCGGACCAGATTCTTGTAGAGCGGGAGAATTATCGTTTTATCTCTGGAGTTGATAACCCTTTTAATGCATGCCAATATTCTGTTTGCTTTATTAGCAGCAGCTTGGCATTGCATGCCATTGCTGAGCCTATCATCTACTAGGACCCCCAGGTCCTTTTCCATCCTAGATTCCCCCAGAGGTTCTCCCCCCAGTGTATAGATTGCATTCATATTTTTGCCATCCAAATGCATTATTTTACATTTTTCTACATTGAACCTCATTTGCCATGTAGTCGCCCACCCCATTAATTTGTTCAGGTCTTTTTGCAAGATTTCCACATCCTGCGGAGAAGTTATTGCCCTGCTTAGCTTAGTATCGTCTGCAAATACAGAGATTGAACTGTTTATCCAATCCTCCAGGTCGTTTATGAACAAATTAAATAGGATTGGTCCCAGCACAGAACCCTGGGGAACCCCACTACCCACCCCTGACCATTCTGAGTATTCCCCATTTATCACCACCCTCTGAACACGCCCTTGTAGCCAGTTTTCAATCCATGACACGAACATGAATAATCAAAAGTGCTAATTTTAAAGGCTTATATGAAAGTTATTGTCATAAAAAGTGTTTGGGGACCTGGGTCCTGCCCCAGGGGACATGGATCAATGCAAAAAAAAGTTTTAAAAACGTCAGTTTTTTCGGGAGCAGTGATTTTAATAAAGCTTAAAGTGAAACAATAAAAGTGTAATATCCCTTTAAATTTCATACCTGGGGGGTGTCTATAGTATGCCTGTAAAGGGGCACATGTTTCCCGTGTTTGGAACAGTCTGACAGCAAAATGACATTTCAAAGGAAAAAAAGTAATTTAAAACTACTCGCGGCTATTAATGAATTGCCGGTCCGACAATACACATAAAAGTTCATTGATAAAAACGGCATGGGAATTCCCCACAGGGGAACCCCGAACCAAAATAAAATTTTAAAAAATGACGTGGGGGGTCCCCCTAAATTCCATACTAGGCCCTTCAGGTCTGGTATGGATATTAAGGGGAACCCCGGCCAAAATAAAAAAAAAATGGCGTGGGGCCCCCCTCAAAATCTATACCAGACCCTTCAGGTCTGGGTAGCCCCCAAAACACCTTGTCCCCATGTTGATGGGGACAAGGGCCTCATCCCCACAACCCAGGTCCCCAAACACTTTTTATGACAATACCATGAATATAAGCCTTTAAAATTAGCACTTTTGATTTCTCCCATAGACTTTTAAAGGGTGTTCTGTGGCATTCGAATTTGCCACGAACACCCCAAATTGTTCGCTGTTCGGCGAACTGGTGAACAGCCGATGTTCGAGTCGAACATGAGTTCGACTCAAACTCGAAGCGCCTCCCTATTGTCCACCTACATCAGATTCAGCAAGTTTGTCAATGCCAAATCTCAGTAAATATACTCCTAACCGTAACACTCTGGGTATAGGCAGGACAGAAATAGGGAACTCAGTAGTAGCCAATGGGCTCCCCAATCAAGTGTCCACTTCCACTATGAGAAATCCCGATGCAAATGGCCAGACCTTTGCCCTGTCTTTCAACATACCTCTGCAAATGCCCCTAAGAGAACAGGCGGGGGGGACATCGGACTCTAGTTTACACCCCTTTTACCACAACAGATTTACTGACCTGGAAGATTCATAACCCTGCCTACTCTGAGAAGCCCCAAGCCATGACAGATTTTTGCTTTCCAGTGGGAGGACCCAGAGACTGGGGGTAAGGGACAACTGGCATGGACACGTTTACCCCAGGGATTTGCTGACCCAAGACCTGAAATCCTTCAAGTCTAATCCTTAGAATAAAGTCCTCCTTCAGTATGTGGATGACCTATTAATTGCCACCAAAAATAGAGAAGAGTGTCTTCACGTTACAAATGAACTGTTACAATTATTGTTGGAGGCAGGTTATAAGGTGTCCCGGAGAAAGGCGCAATTGTGCCAAGAGACTGTAAAGTACCTGGGATTCAGAGTATCACAAGGACAGAGACAATTGGGAGAAGGCAGGAAAGAAGCTGTTTGTCAGATTCCCACTCCGACTACCAGATGGCAAGTACGTGAATTCCTGGTGGCGGCAGGATTCTGCCGAATCTGGATACCGGACTTTGCCACAAAAGCCAGACCCCTCTATGAATCCACAAAGGGGGGAGAAAAGGAACCCTTTCAATGGGGAGAACAACAAAACAGAGCATTCCAAGACGTTAAGGTTTCCCTAATGCAGGCTCCTGCGCTAGGCCTTCCAGACAGCAAAAAAAAAAGTCTTCTATTTGTATGACAGTGAAAAACAAGGAATAGCAGTAGGAGTCCTGAAACAATACTTGGGATCGTGACAGCGCCCTGTAGCATACCTTTCAAAACAACTGGACACTGTAGCTCAGGGTTGGCCATCCCGCCTGCGGGCCAACGCAGCAACAGCCCTCCTTGTGGCCGAAGCTGACAAGTTGTCATTGGGTCAGGAGACTTATGTCCGAGTCCCACACCAAGTACAGGCATTAATGGATTACAAGGGAAATCACTGGTTCACTAACGGTCGCATGGTTAAGTACCAAGCTATGCTGTCTGAAAATCCTTGTATCCACTTAGAAACTGTAAACACCTTAAAACCCAGCCACTCTGCTCCCAACCTCACAAGAGCCCCTAACTCATGACTGTCTCCAGGTAATGGATGAAGTGTATGCGAGGCAACCAGACTTGAAAGACAGCCCATTGGAAAAGCCAGACATTGAGTACTTTACTGACGGAAGCAGTTTTGTAAAAGATGGGGTCCGCTTTGCAGGCTACGCAGTTGTCACACTGGAAGATGTGATAAAGACAGGATCCTTACTGCAGGGAACCTCAGCACAGAAAGCAGAACTGATTGCACTGACCAGAGCATTACAACTGGCTTCGGGACCAAAACTAAACGTCTATGTAGACTCCAAATATGCCTTCCTGACCCTTCATGCACACGGGCCCCTGTATAAGGAGGGAGGACTTATTATATCTGGAGGAAAGAGCATCAAATATGAGACAGAAATACTAGAACTGTTAGAGGCAGCATGGGCCCCCTCCATAGGCGTGCGCAGCCTATTGCATTAGGGTGTGCACCCCAAAGCTCAAGCACACATACGTGTATATATATAATATGATACACACATTATATTGTCAAAAGTATTGGGACACCTGCCTTTACATGCATGTAGGGTTCAATATTGAGTTGGCTCCGCCCTTTGCAGCTATAACAGCTTCACCTCTTCTGGGAAGGCTGTCCACAAGGTTTAGAAGTGTGTCTATGGGAATGTTTGAACATTCTTCCAGAAGCGCATTTGTGAGGTCAGGCATTGATGTTGGACGAGAAGGTCTGGCTCACAGTCTCCACTCTAATTGATCCCAAAGGTGTTCTATCGGGTTAAGGTCAGGACTCTGTTCAGGCAAGTCAAGTTCTTCCACCCCAAACTCGCTCATCCAAGTCTTTATGGATCTTGCTTTGTGCACTGGTCTAAATCATTATGAGAGGGGGGATTATGGTGTGGGGGGGAGGGGATTATGGTGTGGGGTTGTTTTTCAGGGGTTGGGCTTGGCCCCTTAGTTTTGGACAATTTCATGCTCCCAACTTTGTGGGAGGAGTTTGGGGACGGCCCCTTCCTGTCCCAACATGACTGCGCACCAGAGCACAAAGCAACGTCCATAAAGACATGGACTTAGGAAGGGTGGTGGAAAATTAACTTCAAGTGCAATAATTTACATTATAATAGTAACTAAAACATATAACATTAAGTGTAACAATTTAAAAAACAAAAATTCCAAAGTATAATGGTGTGAACCTCCCAGCTAAAAAGTTGTTGCACTGGAAGTTAATTTGTATTGCAATTATCCATAGAGGGGTTTCTGCCATCCCTGCTAAGATTCTATTATGTCTTGTTTTCAAACTTATGTGTATTATATATAAAGTTGCATATCGGAGAGACCAGTATTATGGCAGCACCGATCGGCACCGATAGGCCGCACTGTTGGCCACTGATTGGCAGCACTGATGGGCTCTGATTGGCAGCACTGATGGGCACAGATTGGCAGCACAGAGTAGCACTGATTGGCAGCACAGATTGTCAGTGATTGTCAGCGCAGAGTGGCACTGATTGGCAGCACTGATTGGCAGCACAGATTGGCAGAACTGATTGTCAGTGTCAGCACAGATTGGCACCGATTGGCAGCACAGAGTGGCACTGATTGGCAGCACAGATTGGCAGAACTGATTGTCAGTGTCAGCACAAATTGGCACTGATTGGCAGCACAGAGTGGCACTGATTGGCAGCACAGAGTGGCACTGATTGGCAGCACAGATTGGCAGTGATTGTCAGCACTGATTGGAAGCACAGATTGGCAGAACTGATTGTCAGTGTCAGCACAGATTGGCACTGATTGGCAGCACAGAGTGGCACTGATTGGCAGCACAGAGTGGCACTGATTGGCAGCACAGATTGGCAGTGATTGTCAGCACTGATTGGAAGCACAGATTGGCAGAACTGATTGTCAGTGTCAGCACAGATTGGCACTGATTGGCAGCACAGAGTGGCACTGATTGGCAGCACAGATTGGCAGTGATTGGCAGCACAGAGTGGCACTTATTGGCAGCACAGATTGGCAGAACTGATTGTCAGTGTCAGCACAGATTGGCACTGATTGGCAGCACAGAGTGGCACTGATTGGCAGCACAGATTGGCAGTGATTGGCAGCACAGAGTGGCACTTATTGGCAGCACAGATTGGCAGAACTGATTGTCAGTGTCAGCACAGATTGGCACTGATTGGCAGCATAGAGTGGCACTGATTGGCAGCACAGATTGGCAGTGATTGGCAGCACAGAGTGGCACTGATTGGGGAGAGGTAGTGAGGCTTGCTAGAGCCCTTGTGTGTGACACTGTCATGTAATGGCAGAAAGACCAGCTGTCACAACACAGCCGCGATGTCGGGGGTGGGCGGGGCCGAGGAGCTAACAACCACCAGCCAATGATTGGGCTGCTTAAGAAAGGGGCGGAGCCACATAAAGCAGCCCGCCCAGACCCCTTCCCATTGGCTGGTGTTTGACAGCTGTTAAGCCCGCCCACCCCTGAAATCACAGCTCAGTTTTGACAGATGGACTTTCACTCTGCAAGCAGTGACATTACCGCACTGTCAGTTCACACACTCAGCGCAGCGGCTCTGGTTTTACGATCTGCTGCCTGTGCTACCTGGAAGCGCAGGCTACACATTGTTAAATTCAACATTTTGGGGCAGATCTTTGGAGACAGCTTGGAAAGATTAGGGTGTGCCCAGGCACACCCGGCACACCCCGTGGGCACGCCTATGGCCCCCTCTGAAGTCGCAGTGATACACTGCAGGGGCCATCAAAAGGGAGACTCCCGAGTGGCTAGAGGAAATAGAAAAGCAGATCAAGCAGCCAGAGATGCAGTATTTCAATAACCCCTACAACAGACAATGGCCCTGCCTTTGTCCACAAGTGCCTTCAGGGATTAGCAACAACACTTAAGATTACTTGGAAACTACACACCGCATATAGGCCACAAAGTTCTGGAAAAGTTGAACGAATGAACCCCACACTCAAGTCACAACTGGCCAAACTCTGTCAGGAAACCCAAATGAAATGGACCTTGATGTTGCCCATTGCTTTACTGAGAATTTGGAGTACCCCAACAAAGAGGACAAATCTGTCCCCTTTTGAGGTACTGTATGGTAGGCCCCCACCCATCATTAGAGGGATAAGAGGAGACTTGCATCAGATAGGAGGGGTCGTTAACCGTGAACTGATACAGAGATTTTGGGAAATTATGCAAGACATAGGGAAATGGGTTCAAGAGAAACTCCCCATAAGCTTGTCGAACCCAGTACACCCCTTTAAACCAGGAGATACAGTGTGGGTAAAGGAGTGGAACTTAACCCCACTAGGGCCAAAATGGAGAGGTCCTTACACTGTTCTGGTATCTACCCCAAACAGACATTAAGGTAGCCAAGGCGCGACACCCTGGATACACCACTCCAGGGTAAAATGAGCTGCTGACCTCACAGACTCCTGGCACAGTACAGTAGATCCCCAAGATTCTTTGAGACTGAGATTGACCAGAAGGAATTGACCAAATCAGAAGGAAGAACTCCAGCCCTGTGTTCAGCACGCCACTGGAAGCTGCTGAATTTACGAATGGCAGAAGATAGACGGACTGCAGCCCTGCGGCCAGCACACCCCTGGACGCTGCTGGCCCAATGCACGGCGGAAGATAAAGAACATCTACTAAGCTCTGCTCCAACCACAGCCCGGATGCTGGTTGGTCTACGCATAAGCTGAAGCTTGAGGATATTCATCAGTGCAGTGTTTACTAGACATTTTATAATGAGACTGTTGATAGCCATAGTGATACTGGCCGAGCTAAAAAGGGGGGAGGGCAATTCATGTGACCCTTGTATAAAGACCACTAGAGTAGGATCCAGAACTACCAAGATGTTACTGTGGCACTCTCATTATCAATGCAAGGGCACAGTAACTGGTACTTGCATACCGTATATACTCGAGTATAAGTCGAGATTTTCAGCCCTTTTTTTTGGGCTGAAAGTGCCCCCCTTGACTTATACTCGAGTCACCACCGTCTGCCTACATGATCAGTGTGTCATGCAGGCAGACGGCGGCCAGCGTGTGCTACATACCATTCAGCAGCCTCTCACTGTTCAAAAACCGCGCCTCCTCCTTGTCTGTGATAGGCAGAAAACTCCATTTCCCAGCAGCCTATCACGGACATTCTCTCATCCTCGTCCATGGTCGTCGTCCACGCTGACTGCTAGGAAATGGAGTTTTCTGCCTATTATGGATGAGGACGAGGCGCGGCTTTTGAACAGTGAATGGCCGCCGAATAGTAATAGTACACGCTGATCGGTGGATGCAGAGCGGCACACGGAGGCATGCACAGGACACAGGTAGGATGCACACATACACAGGACACATACACACATACACAGGACACAGGTACAGGACACAGGACACATGACACATGCACATATACACAGGACACATGACACATGCACATATACACATGACACATATACACAGGACACATGCACAGGACACATGCACATATACACAGGACACATGACACATGCACATATACACAGGACACATGACACATGCGCATATACACAGGACACATGACACATGCACATATACACAGGACACAGGGAGGTATACAGCTGCAGATGGGCATTGTTGACCCTCTTTTTCCACTTACAGCAGCTGCTGCATTTCTCACCCTCGTCTTATACTCGGGTCAATAAGTTTTTCCCATTTTTTTGTGGTAAATTAGGGCCTCGACTTATAATCGGGTCGACTTATACTCGAGTATATACGGTATATAATGGGACTGCCTATTCAATGTGCTCCGTTGAAAATCAGATAACCTGTTATGACCCCACTTATGCACCCTATAAAACTTGGCTAACTGTTCGGAGCTTTAGTTCCACCGGTAAGCTGATAAACCGTACACTGATCACTAACCCAAGCACTGCAGCAAGCCTGATTTTTGATGTGTGTTCTGCCATTAACCTCAACCACTTTCTAAGGGGAGGGTGTGGAGGATTGGGATGGGAGAGAGAGTACTTGAAAAATGATAGGTACATCTGTTCAGGGAAACTGGGAACTAGCTGTTTAAATGAGGAATGGAACTACTGCCCCCATTGGAGATGTGCTGCTTGGGGAACATGGGGAATGAAAAATCAGGATGCCATTCTACAGTCTTTGGCTGGTTCATCCAGCTGCTCAGTGGGGAGCTGCACCTCTGTGAATTTCACCATACATAACCCTGCCCAGTTTTTAACACAATGGGGAAATAAATTTGGAGTTCATATTTATGGGAAACAATAAGACACCGGTACTGTTGTGTATGTCTCATTAGAGACTGAACATACAAAGAGTGCTAATCATCAGCTATTCTACTCCCTCTATGAAGAACTAGCCACTGATATAGAAATACCCCCTAGCACAAAGAACCGGCAGAACTGGCAGAAAGTGTAGCTGGCAATTTACAAGTGACAGATTGTTATGTGTGTGGGGGAACTAACATGGGGGACCAATGGCCTTGGGAAGCCAGGGAAAACGATTATGATGTGCCATTCGGTGCCACCTCTGAGCAGCCCCCTGAGTGAATAAAGTCAGAATGGCACCTGAAAACATCAATAATTGGGAAATATTGTATAGCCAGGTCAGGTCCCCAGTATAGAACACATGTAGGAGATATGGCCTGTTTAGGACAACAGTCTTATAACAACAATTCTAAAAATACATCATGGTGGAGTGATACAAATGTGCCCGTGCCTGACCCACACCCTTTTACCAATTTTACTCATTTAAAAGGGCTATGGGAAGATCTCACCAAAGAATCTAACTGGAAAGACCCAGAAAACTTGTACTGGATTTGTGGGAATAAAACCTATTCAGAGTTTCCCCAAGACTGGTCAGGAGCCTGTGTCTTAGGTACATTAAAATCCTCATTCTTCCTCCTTCCACTGGGGAATAGAGAAGAGCTGGGAGTCCTTGTGTACATAGGTTCAAAGAGGAAACGGAGGTCATCTGGTCTGAAGATAGGAAACTGGACAGATAATGAATGGCCCCCAGAAAGTATTGTCCAGTATTATGGTCCGGTTACATGGGCCGAAGATGGTAGAACACCAATTTATATGCTTAATCGAATTTTTAAGGTTACAGGCTGTATTAGAAATAATTACAAATGAAACTGCTGCTGCCTTAAATCTGCATGCTAAACAAGGAACTAATTTACGCGCTCATGTTTATCAGAATAGACTTGCCTTAGACTATCTGTTAGCTACTGAGGGCAGTGTCTGTGGAAAATTTAATCTGAGTAATTGTTGCTTAGAAGTGGACAACACAGGAAAAGTCATTGAGGGAATCATTGGTAGAATGAAAAAGTTAGCTCATGTGCCAGTCCAGACATGGGATGGTTTCAATGCTGGTAGCTGGTTCAGAGATTGGGGTTTCCCCATTGCATATGGGGTAAAGGCTATATTAGGGATCATTGTAGTAATACTTGTAGAATGCCTGCTGCTGCCCTGTCTGATTCCCTTCGGGACTAGAATGATCTAGAGTTTCATTGAGACTACCATAGAAAGAAAGGCTGCAACCCATGTTATGGCTATGTGAAAGTACCAGCCATTAACCCCCAAGGATTAAATAGAATCTCAATCACATTGAGCTCTGGTCCATTAGAAAGAAGAACTGTATGCTATTTAGTGATGCTTAATCTCGCTCATATTAATCGCTATGATTATGATCAAAGGGGGGAATGAAGTGGCAACGAGGGTCAGTTTATGTGGCCATAGTTATGTGTGTAGTAAGACTGATTTAGAGTTTCAGCTAAAAAGCTTTCTGTACATTTATGTTAAGAACATTTGTGACAGGCTGTGGTTAAACACTGAATTCACCCTTCTTCCCCCCCTTAGCATAGACCACACTGACACTCATTTTCCTGTAGTTGTAATTGTTAGCTGATTAACAAGGTAGATAAGAAGAAACCGCAAATGTAAACCTGCAGATTTTTTCAAGAACAAAAAGAATTTGCTTTGCTAAATTGCTTTGCATCAATAATTTTAAAAGGTTAGATGTTTGTATAACAGAAATGTATCGCCTGTTCGCTTGTGACGCAATATGCTGAAATTATATGTACACTGTATGAGCTGTATTTTGGACACTTGACACCGGACATGAGTCAGGGGTCAGGCTGTCCACTTTTGGCCAAAAGTGGAATACATCTCCCATAATTGAGTCCTGTGTCCAGCACCGTCATTTTACTGATATTCTGACCCTTTCTGACCTCCTATAACACAGGGAGCTTTGTACCTGCTACCTGTTCCCCAGTTTACATCATCATGAAAATCACTAGTAAAACTACATCTGATTTTTAATATATATTGTTAATTTTGATAAGACGAAGAAAGAAGAAGAATGAGTAGTTTTGAGCATTTATACACAGTACTTCCCAATAGGAACCTATGTTTAAGTTCTGCAGGCAGGATGTATTGACAAGTAATATGAGATTAAAATGCTATAAAAGTAACAAATTAGATCCCAAACTATTCCAGTGGCAAAGTGCTTACCAAAGGGATATTTTACATATAATACAATATGCTGAGCCCTCCTGTATGTAATCCAATAAACCTTGAATGTTGTATTCCTCTCTCTCTTACAATACTATGGCACTGCATTGTGCCTGAACCACCACACAGCAAATGCAAAAAGCCTTAAAAAGTTTAAAATATGCAATTTCTAGCCTATACACTTTTTTGAACAGGCCTGTTCAGGGTATAGTGCCCAAACAAAACTTTGATAAAATAAAAAATGTCAGTATTACCTGTTTAGTATTTCAATAAGCAGCAAAAGCCCCTGTTTTTGTAATTCCTTATTGTTGAGCTGCAATACATGTCTTAAACTTCTTAGCACCGCCTCAATACCTGTGATTAAAACAAAGTGAACACTAAGTGAGACAGCAAATTTTCCAAGTAAAGTTAAATGCACAAAAATAAGTGTAGCACCTTCTAGTGTGCCACTAGCGTGAGAGCAGGTAAACCATATCCTGACTCATACTTAAACTGGTGAGTCTGTAATTGGGTCAGGGTTAATAGAGTTCAGAGAGTGCTGGGAAGGGAGTCTGGTGGAAGATAGAGATGCAGTGCTGACAGAGACTGAGAGACCGAGACTGTCGGTGGCCCTCGAGGGACCCCTGCTGGGGAGGGGCTCTACCTCAGGTCGGGGGTTAAGGTGCTGGCCTGGAAGGATCCTACCACAGGAGAAGTTGGAAGGAGGCTTTCCTGAGAGGCAGCAGGAGCAAGGAGAGGACAGTGTGAGTGCAGGGATTTACAAGAGGGGAGACTGCCACATATAGCAGGTCTCTTTGGAAGATAGCGGTGTGCTTAAATCTTCACTACCTTGCCCTAGGAGAAGTTCCAGAGAGTCAGTCGGCAGACTGGTGAAGAAGCAGCCAGTTGGGCTGGTGAAGAGGCAGCCAGGTGGGCTAGAATTTTCTGCAGTGGTAGAACTGGAACCAGTATCTACAAGGGAGTGGAGGTACTCCAGGATGCAGTTCACACCACATTGTGCTACTTTCTGAGGAACTGGGAGTTCCTAGCCTGTAAGGGGCTGTTGCTGATCTAACAAAGACTGTTAGCTAATAAAAGGAATCGATCAGAGCTGTACAATCCAAGGAGGAGGAATCAATTGGAGTTGTACAAGATAAAGGAGAAGAATAAAGTGGAGCTGTTTACATAGGGAGGATTTTGTTACTATCAAGTTGGGCATCCCATCATTCCTATCCCCATCAAAGTTATTACCCCCCTAATAAAACATAAGAACAAAGCTCAAGGACTGGTCAATGTGTTTTGATGCAAGCTGAAGTTGTTGTGTGCCTGGCTGTGCAGCAGTGGGGAACCCTGTCATCTGCAACCCCTATGGGGGTAGTGCTACAGAAGGATAAAGAACATATTGTTGACGGAGGAAAAATGGACACCCATGTGTTCCTATGGGCAAGCGGATGTTAACGAATGATCATCCATTGACATCCGCTGACATCTACCTTCATTAACATCTATTTTTTGAAGCGGAAGAAAGCCCTATTTTTCTTCCGTTTAAAAAACAGAAGCAATCTAATTTTCCAACCATCTAATAAACAAAGCCCTACCTCATAATAAGGCTACATATGCCAATAGAGGGGTACCGGAAAAATTTGACAAAGTGGCTGGGTGAAAGGGGCTGGGTGAATGCTGCATCTACTGCATCAGAGAGCTGTCTCTCTTTGAATGTACGTTCAATTGTTTAGCAATACCATAAAACTGCATGTAGTGCTTCGGGTTTATAATCTGATTGGGGATAGGTATCAGTCAGTATCAGTGGCGGATTTTTTATATTGGCGGGGTGGAACCGGCACTACCCATACCCCCCGCGGTCGGTGTCAGTAGGTCATCCAGCCCCACACTTACCCCATCTATGTTGCAGACAGGTGATGGCTGACAGCTTCCATCAGGGCTCCTCCTCCTCAGCATTACGGCAGGTTCTGCCATGCGTCTCCTCCCTCCTCCTCCTAGACATCCAATCCGATGTTCTTTCAGCCAATTGGGTGACAGGTCCCAGTTCCTGACTGGCCGGGCGGAGGATCAGTGTGACAATAGCGAACATATGCCCCCCCCCTCGCCAGAGCACACTGGTTACAACTTGCAGACATTGGCTGCGAGCACTAATCGGATGCTGATTTGTGCTGGTTTTCCAGCATGCACGTTTAACAGAAGGTTGCTTCTGTTGGACATGCTGATGTACACACTGGCTGAACGTCAGCCAGTTTCTTTTTGGCCCGTGTGCACCAGCCTTAAGCTTGAAATTATTGTTCATGAAAGTATCCTAAACAAAGCCATATGCTGTAAAGACAAGAAACAGAAAACAAGATGCTAAGCAAGAATCAAATGTTTTTAAAATATGTATTAAGCATAATAAAAATAAAAAAATCACAGTGCTCATCATACCATATGCCGTGTGACCTTTAGTGAAGAAAAGTTTCTCCTCTGTCATAAGAAGCAGGCAACAGTATATTGACCAGATCAGAACTTCACTTCTGCTTAAAATAGTTTCAAATAAAAATTCTGCGAAGTTAAAAACCCTATATGTTATAGTCATGACATACATAGAAAAGTAAAGGAAATATTTGTCACAATAATGTATATAATTACATTGAGGTAGCTTTAAACTAAACAAAGAGATAAAAATCCAAATGTGTTCTTTATGATATGCATGATATACAGTACAGTAAACTTACATGGCCAAATCTCTGTCATATTCAGTACATGTTGTATTTACTGTTTAACCACTTAACAACTGGGCACTTAAAGTGGGAGTCCGGCGACCAATCTTTTTTTTTTTAGGTCATTGAGACACTTTGCTAATCCCAAAATAATACTCACAGTTTGGGTGTAATATTTCCACCTCTGTCTGTTTTCGTACTGAAGAATAACTTTAAAAATGTGATGCTGGCTGTTTCCATCTTGCTTGTGGGCATGTGAAGCCCAAAAGCATTGATTTCCTGGATGCGGTGAATGCTGTTCATTCACAGCTTGTTCACAAGCATGATCATTGTTCCCGCACTGAATCTTGGGAAGCCTGACACTAAGCTCCCAGGAGACAGTGCGGTGCCGGGGAAAGGCAATAAACACGCCTACTCCCATGGGAGGAGAGACAGGAAGTGCCACAATAAAGTACAATATAAAGGTAATTACAGCGATAAAAAAAATTTTTGTGCGGCATTTGAACATCTATGCAATTAACTGAAGGGGGTAAGATTAAGTTAAAAATTTGAGTGGAACCCCGCTTTAAACCCTCTTCCTAACCAGACCAATTTTCAGTTTTCGGTGCTCTCACATTTTGAATGACAATTACTCAGTCATACAATACTGTACCCATATGAAATTTTTGTCCTTTTTTCACACAAATAGAGCTTTCTTTTGGTGGTATTTAATCACCGTTGGGTTTTTTATTTTTTGCGCTATAAAAGAAAAAAGAGAAAATTCGGTAAAAAAATGTATTTTTCTTTGTTTCCGTTATAAAATGTATCAAATTCGTAATTTTTCTTCATAAATTTTGGCCAAAATTTATACTGCTACATATCTTTGGTAAAAATCAGTACAAATTGGTGTATATTATTTGGTCTTTGTGAAAGTTATAGAGTCCAAAAGCTGTGGTGCTAATATCTGAAAATTGATCACACCTGAAGTACTGACGGCCTATCTAATTTCTTGAGACCCTAACATGCCAGAAAAGTACAAATACCCCCCAAATTACCCCTTTTTGGAAAGAAGACATTCCAAGGTATTTAGAAAGATGCATGGTGAGTTTTTTGAAGTTGTCATTTTTTCCCACAATTCTTTGCAAAATCAAGATTTTTTTTTTTTTTTTTCACAAAATTGTCATATTAGCAGGTTATTTCTCACACACAGCACATGCATACCACAAATTACACCCCAAAACACACTCTGCCATTACTCCTGAGTATGGCGATACCACATGTGTGAGACTTTTACACAGTGTGGCCACATAGAGAGGCCCAACATGCAGGGAGCACCTGCAGGCGTTCTGGAGCACCCAGGCCAATTCTGACATTTCTCTCCTACATGTAAAAATCATAATTTATTTGCTAGAAAATTACATAGAACCCCAAAACATTATATATGCTTTTTTATCAAAGACCCTCGAGAATACAACTTTTTATCTGGCACGGTATTTGCGCAGCAATTTTTTGAATGCTTTTTTTGGGAAAAAAAAACAGTTTTGTGCTTTAAAAAAAAAACCAAAACAGTAAAGTTGGCCCAATGTTCTTGCATAATGTGATAGATGAAGTTACGCCGAGTAAATAGATACCTAACATGTCGCCCTTCAAAATTGCACATGCTCGTGGAATGGCGCCAAACTTCACTACTTAAAAATCCCCGTGACGTTTTAAAATTTTTTACTGGTTACATGTTTTGAGTTACAGAGGAGGTCTAGGGCCAAAATTATTGCTCTCACTCTAACGTTCGCAGCGATACCTCACATGTGTGGTTTGAACACCGTTTTCATATGTCGGCGGGACTTACGTGTGCGTTCACTTCTGCATGCGAGCACACGGACAAGGGCACTTTAAAAATGTTTTTTTCTTTTTATTGTTCATTTTACTTTATTTATTTTAATTTGACACTTTTTTCCAAAAAAAACATTTTTTTGATCACTTTTATTCCTATTACAAGGAATGTAAACATCCCTTGTAATAGGAATATGGCATGACAGGTCCTCTTTACAGTGAGATAAGAGGTCAATAAGACCCCACATCTCACCTCTAGGCTGGGAAGCCTGAAATAAAAAAAAAACAATCCTGGCTTCAATCGTAGCGGTGAGTCGGTAGAAGCACCGGAGGGCGGCAGGAAGGGGGGGACATCCCCTCTTGCCTCCCATAAGAACGATCAAGCAGTGGAACCAGGGCCGTCTTTAGCGCAGGGCAAACGGGGCACTTGCCCTGGGCCCAATCTTTGTTGGGGGGCCCACGCTAGCCATGAATTGGGGCCCCGATGACTGCTTTGCAGAGCGCACAGAGGACATGGGAGGATGTATTCCGCACTGGCCAGCTGAGAGGGGGGAGGGGCTGGAAGCTCCACTGATGCTCTGACCCCGCCTACGTGCAGCCTGTATACTCAGAAAAGATGTCTGTAGTGAGAGCCAGTGATCGGAGTGGGAGCATCAGTGGAGCTCCCAGCCCCGCCCCCTCTATACTGGCTGGTGAATACAGAGGTCTGGGGGTGGGGCCGGGAGCTCCAATGACACTCCCACTCCGATCACTGGCTCTCACTACAGACACTCTATTCCGAGTACACAGGCTGCACGTGGGCGGGGTCAGAGCGTCAGTGAAGCTCCCGGCCCTGCCCCTCTCAGCTGGATAGCACGGGAATACATCCTCCCGTGTCCTCTGTGCACTCTGCAAAGCTGTCATCGGGGACTCCAATTCATGGGTGACGTGGGCCCCCCAACAAAGCATCAGTGGAGCTCCCAGCTGTTGCAGTGAGAGCAGAGAGTGGAAGCCCCGCCCACACACCTGAATGTATGTAGTTAGTTTGGCTGGCCAGGTATGTCCTTACACCCATAAAATGCCTGAATGTTTAAACCCTGAGCTGTGTTATTTAACTGTATAGCTGTGCGTTGCTGAAAGTTCTCTGACCGTCACCTCTATAATGTCTGCAGTCTCTGATTGTCTCCTGCAGTATATCCGTAGTCTTTAATTGTCTCCTGCAGTATGTCCGCAGTCTCTGGTAATCTCCTACAGTATGTCTGCAGTCTCTGGTAATCTCCTGCAGTATGTCCGCAGTCTCTGATTGTCTCCTGCAGTATGTCCGCAGTCTTTGATTGTCTCTTGCAGTATGTCCGCAGTCTCTGGTAACCTCCTGCAGTATGTCCGCAGTCTCTGATTGTCTCCTGCAGTATGTCCGCAGCCTCTAATTGTCTCCTGCAGTATGTCCGCAGCCTCTAATTGTCTCCTGCAGTATTTCCGCAGTCTCTGATTGTCTCCTGCAGTATGTCCGCAGTCTCTGATTGTCTCCTGCAGTATGTCCGCACTCTCTGGTAATCTCCTGCAGTATGTCCGCAGTCTCTGGTAATTTCCAGCAGTATGTCCACAGTCTCTGATTGTCGCCTACAGTATGTCCGCAGTCTCTGATTGTCTCCTGCAGTATGTCTGCAGTCTCTTATTGTCTCCTGCAGTATGTCCGCAGCCTCTGATTGTCTCCTGCAGTATGTCCGCAGTCTCTGATTGTCTCCTGCAGTATGTCCGCAGTCTCTGATTGTCTCCTGCAGTATGTCCGCAGTCTCTGGTAATCTCCTGCAGTATGTCCGCAGTCTCTGATTGTCTCCTGCAGTATGCCCGCAGTCTCTGGTAATCTCCTGCAGTATGTCCGCAGTCTCTGATTGTCTCCTGCAGTATGCCCGCAGTCTCTGGTAATCTCCTGCAGTATGTCCGCAGTCTCTGATTGTCTCCTGCAGTATGTCCGCAGTCTCTGAACCTTTCCTGTAGTATGTCTGCACTCTCTGACACTCTCCTGTAGTATGTGTATTAATGTGCCCCTTTACTTGCTCAATTATTTGGGATTGCTCCACTGCTCAGTGAGAGGTAATGATGTGCATTAACCTCTAGCAACCAATCAGCGAACAGTAGTGATCTGCTTTAATCTCTAGCAACCAATCAGTAAGTGGTAATGATGTGCTGTAACCCCTAGCAACCAAAAAGTGAGCGCTAATAATGTACATTAACCTCTAGCAACCAATCGGCAAGCAGAAATTATGTGTTGTAACCTCTAGAAACCAGCCAGTGAGCAGTAAGGATAGTCTGTAACCTCTGGCAAACAATTGCAATCGCTGCGTGATCTGCTGCAGTAAACTGATTTTGAGTCTACCCGCTACTTTTTGTATGTCTCAGAATGGAGAGGGGGGCCCCAAGAAAATGTTTGCCCAGGGCCCAATCAAAATTAAAGACGGCCCTGAGTGGAACAGTTACTATAATCATTCTTATTGTGTAGGGAATCGCCGGCTGAAAAATCTGATATCTGAATGATGCTTGTAGCTGCACCCATTATTCAGATATCCCCGCACAAAGTCAAGGATGTCATATGACGGCCGGCAGGCGGGAAGTGGTTAAAAATGCATTTTTTTAAAACACAAAGTTGTCCATTTATACAATATTTCTAACACATAGCATGTACATACCAAAAATGACCCCCCAAAATAGATGATCCTACTCCTCCTGAGTGCGGCGATACCACATGTGTGAGACTTCCACAGCCTAGCCACATACAGAGGCCGAGTACAGCCGAGTATGGCTGAGCATGGCAGAGCATGGCTGAGCATTGCCGAGCATGGCTCAGCATGGCAGGGTATCGCCGAGTATGACTGGGTATGGTTGGGTATGGCAGAGTATGGCTGGGTATCGCCGAGTATGACTGGGTATGGCTGGGTATGGCAGAGTATGGCTGGGTATCACCGAGTATTGCGGGGTATTGCAGAGTATTGCGGGGTATTGCAGAGTATTGCGGGGTATTGCGGGGTATTGCAGAGTATTGCAGAGTATTGCGGGGTATTGCAGAGTATTGTGGGGTATTGCGGAGTATTGCGGGGTATTGCAGAGTATTGCGGGGTATTGCAGAGTATTGCAGGGTATTGCAGAGTAGTGCAGGGTATTGCAGAGTAGTGCAGGGTATTGCAGGGTATTGCAGAGTAGTGCAGGCTATTGCAGAGTAGTGCAGGGTAGTGCAGGGTATTGCAGAGTAGTGCAGGGTATTGCAGAGTATTACAGGGTATTGCAGAGTATTGCACTGTATTGCAGGGTATTGCAGAGTATTGCACAGTATTGTAGAGTATTGCAGGGTATTTTAGAGTACTGCAGGGTATTGCACAGTATTGCAGGGTATTGCAGGGTATTGCAGAGTATTGCAGGGTATTGCAGGGTATTGCAGAGTATTGCACAGTATTGCAGAGTATTGCAGGGCATTGCAGGGTATTAGAGCATGGAGGGATGGCTGAGCATGGATGGATGAATGTGACTGTATTTGTCACAGAGCAGCGCTGTGGGCACTACAGATCCAGCCCACAGCGATGCTGCCATCCGCTCTCTCCCCCTCTCCTCTGACACTGTACCGATCGGTACACAGAGGGGAGGGAGGAACCGGTGTCATGACATGACGCCGGTTTGTTTACATGTGATCGCTCCGTCATTTGACGCACGACGATGTACGTTGGCAGAATGGCACGGGCAGGCAAAAGGACTTACAGGTACGTCCTTGCCTGCTCGCGGGTGGGGGGTCCAATCCCCCCCCCGGTGCCTGCGGCGGTCGGATTCAGGTCAGGGGCGATCAAAGGTGAGGGGGAGGCCACTCATTCGTGGCTCCCCCCTCGCAATCGCTCCTGGCGAATGAGATGCTTCCTCGGCTTCTGTAATGTAAACAGAAGCGGAGGAAGTGATGTCATCTCTCCTCGAGCCGGTCTTTTCGTTCCGGCGCAGAGGAGAGAAGACATCCAAGTAAGTTTGCACCAACACTACACTAACAGTAGAACACGCAGGCACACTTGTCACCCCCCCATCACCCCCCAGTCACCCCCTTATCACCCCCCTGTACCCCCTGTCACACTGACACCAAAAGCAGTTTTTTTTTTCTGATTATTGCATTGGTGTTAGTTTGTGACAGTTATAAGTGCTAGGGCAGTTAGGGTTAGCCCCCTTTAGGTCTGGGGTACCCCTCTTTAGGTCTAAGGTACCCCCCTAACCCCCCCTAATAAAGTTTTAACCCCATGATCACCCCCCGTCGCCAGTGTCACTAAGCGATCGTTTTTCTGATCGCTGTATTAGTGACACAGTTGACGCTAGTTAGGGAGGTAAGTATATAGGTTCGCCGTCAGTGTTTTATAGCGACAGGGACCCCTATATACTACCTACTAAAGGTTTTAACCCCCTGATTGCCCCCTAGTTAACCCTTTCACCAATGATCACCATATAATTGTTACGGGTGACGCTGGTTAGTTAGTTTGTTTTTTACAGTTTATTATAGTTTATTATAGTTTTAATGCACCAGCCGTTTATTACCTTATAAAGGTTTAACCCCCTGATTGCCCAACGGTGATATAAGTTAAGTTTTTAGGGTCAGATAAGGTCTGCGTCGCCCCAGGCAGTGTCAGGTTAGCGCCAGTACCGCTAAAACCCACGCACGCAGCATACACCTCCCTTAGTGCTATAGTATCTGAATGGATCGATATCTGATCTGATCAGATCTATACTCCCCAGCAGGTTAGGGTCCCCCAAAAAAACGCAGTGTTAGCGGGATCAGCCCAGATACCTGCTAGCACCTGCGTTTTGCCCCTTGACCCAGCCCAGCCCACCCAAGTGCAGTATCGATCGATCACTGACACTTACAAAACACTAAGCACACATAACTGCAGCGTTCGCAGAGTCAGGCCTGATCCCTGCGATCGCTAACAGTGTTTTGGTAGCGTTTTGATACAGTTGCTGACAGTCAGGAGCTTTTTTGCCTGTGAGTCTCACTAGTGTACCCCTAAATTTAGAGCCCAAAATGGCAAATCGAAGGTACACTAGTGAAGAGGCCTACACGTTTCTGAGCATGACAGATAGTGAAGAGTAAGTCACTCATCTGTCAGATTCAGGCTCAGAATACGATCCTGTAGAGGACAGCAGCTCCATGACAGATAGCTCTGACGACGGAGTTGTGGTCCCTGCTAAGGTCAGGCGTACCAGACCCCGAACTTCTTCTTCTGTCCTTGAAGTGCAAGAACCGCAGGTCTCTCGTATGGAGCAGAGAAGTACTAGTGCCGCTATTCCTTCTGGTGAACTGGCAAGCACCAGCAGCCTAGTACACCCTGGTCGTACATCCAGCACTGCAGTATCACGTGGTGACGTGGCGAGTCCCATAAGTGCAGTTCAAGCTGGTGAGGTGGCAAGCACTAGTAGTGTCCCGCTGCCACCAAGAAGACGAACACAGGCCCGTCGTGCCCATAGTGCCCTTCCTGCTGCATTCGCCAATCCGAATTGGGAACCCACCACTTCTGCAGCACCCGTACTTCCCCCATTCACTGGCCAACCCGGAATTCAGGTGGAAACAGTTGATTTTACACCACTGGATTTTTATTCACTGTTTTTCACCGAAGATCTCTAAAGATCTATTGTGGACCAAAGCAATTTATACGCTGGTCAACACATCGCCGCTAATCCCCAGTCCGCCCTTGCCAGAGATTGGAGACCAATTACGGTCTCCGAATTTAAGATCTTTCTGGGCCTTTCCCTCAACATGGGCATAAATAAAAAGAGTGAGTTGCGGTCATATTGGTCCACTGACCCAATTTACCATATGCCCGTGTTCTCTGCTTCCATGGCCAGGGCACGATACGAGCAGATTTTGCGGTTCATGCACTTCAATGACAATGAACTCTGTCGTCCTCGTGGAGACCCTGAATACGATCGGCTACAAAATTCGGCCCCTCGTAAACCACTTCAACCAGCGTTCTGCAGACTTGTTTACTCCCCATCAAGTTGTCTGCGTTGATGAGTCCCTGATTACATTTTCTGGCCGCTTGTCATTCAAACAGTACCTTCCCAGCAAGCGTGCCAGATACGGGGTCAAGATGTATAAGCTCTGTGACAGGGCCACAGGCTATACATGTAGATTTATGGTTTACGAGGGCAAAGATAGTCATGTAGAGCCGACAAACTGCCCTGACTACATAGGAAGCGCTGGCAAGATAGTGTGGGACTTGGTGTCACCCTTATTCGGAAAGGGGTACCATTTATATGTGGACAATTATTACACGAGCGTGTCTGTCAGACTTACACGTACCTGACTGACGAACCCGGTATAGCAGGGGAGGCCTCCCGTACGTATCTGGTTCCCGGCCCCTGGTAGTGTAAACAGAAGGCACAAGAGCACAGAGTGGTAAGAGAGCCTGGCAGGTGACTTGCGGAGGTAAGGCCCAGGATCCTGATGCGTATGGTCTGGAAGTCCTAGAAAGTAAGGGTCTAGGCAGCTGGTGCAGAGCAGGAGCAAAGTGGGCTGGTCCGGTCACAGGCAGAGTTGGCAGCAAATGGTAAGTGAGGTACAGAGGAGCAGACAGGCTCAAAGTCCGGGTCACAGGCAGGGTTGGCAGCAGGCGGGCAGCGTGGTACAAAGGAGAAGGCAGAGTCGTAGTCAAGGAAAGCCGTGGTCAGGTGCAGGCGGATAACAAGAGGAGTCCAAAGGCAGGCCGGGGTCACTTAGGTGATCAAACAGGCAAACAGGAAGCAAACAGGAAGCAAACAGGAAACAGGAAGTCAGGAACTGGGAGCTGCAGATCGGACAGCACCAAGCAGAAGATTCCAGCAGACTAAATAGGGCGGCTGGCGCCAGGGCCGTGCGCGCGCCCGCCCGCACAGCGGCGTGGACCTGCGCGAACCGGCGCACACTGGAGCGCCCAATAGCCAATCTATTCGGAGAACTCCTCTGACAGTGCCCCCTCCTAAAGGGCGGCCTCTGGACGCCCATCTGGGCCAGTCTATCAGCGCGAGCATTCCAGAAGTCTCTTAAAAGTTCCTTAGCGTGCAGATTGCCTTCTGGTTCCTAGGAGTTATCTTCTGGTCCATACCCCTCCATTTGATCAAATATTGGACTTGATCATGTCTCTTCCTGCAGTCCAGGATTGCTTCCACCTCAAACTCTGTCTCGTTGTCCACAATTACAGGTTCAGGTGGGCCGGTATTACGACCCGAAAAGGAATTGGGAATAGCAGGTTTCAGCAAGGATATGTGGAAGACTGGGTGAACTTTTAATGCATTGGGTAGATCCAGTTCATAGGTCACATCATTAATTTCCTTTTGATTGGAAAGGGACCCATGAATTTGGGACCCAACTTCTTTGAGGGACAGGCAAACTTTAAGTTGAGGGTGGACAACCAAACCTGGTTGCCAGGTTCCAGAATGAGTTCTCCACGCTTCTTCCTATCGAACATCCTTTTATTATATCTTGGGTTTTAGCCATGGTTTCGCGTAGTAATTTATTATTGGTGACAAAGAAGTCCATTGTTTCAGAAGCTGCAGGAATAGAGCACTCGGGTAAGGTTTCAGGCAGGAATGATGGGTGAAAGCCATAATTGGCGAAGAATGGTGTCTGTTTAATAGCTGAGTGCACAGAGTTGTTGTATGCGAACTCAGCAATAGGCAGAAGAGAGACCCAATCGTTCTGTGAGAAGGTGGAAAAGCATCGGAGGTATTGCTCCAGGGTTTGGTTAGTTCTCTCTGTCTGCCCGTTTGTCTGGGGGTGATAGGCAGATGAGAACGCCAACTCAATTTCAAGTGACCCACAGAGAGCCTTCCAGAACCTGGAAGTGAACTGCACACCTCTATCGGAGACTATACTTGATGGTACTCCATGTAATCCTACGATTTCTCTGACAAAAATTTTTGCAGTTTCCACGGCAGAAGGTGTACCTTTCATGGGTAAAAAATGAGCCATCTTAGACAGTCTATCTACAATGACAAAAATGGTGGAAAAACCCTCTGCCAGGGGGAGTTCTACGATGAAGTCCATCGCAATCATTTTCCAGGGCCTTTCTGGAACGGGAAGAGGTTTTAGTAGACCCCAAGCCTTTGTCCAACTATTCTTGCTCCGGTGCAGGACTCAACATAACTTTTACAATCCTTTACCAGTTGGGGCCACCAAAATGTACGTTGCACCAGCTCTGTCGTCTTCAGTACGCCAAAATGCCCTAACTTATGATCATGGCAAAGTTCCAGTACTGCCACTCTTAGACTCTCTGGGACCAAGATCTTGTCTTTGTACCGGAACAACCCATTTTGCAAGCTTACGTCGACTTCCATAGGTGGGGACAGATTCCTGGAGGCCTGTTTAATTTGGGATATGATATCCCCCTGTAGCAAAAGAAAATTTCCAGCAGGAAGGATGGTGTCAGAAGGTAAAGGTTCCTCGGAATCCTGGAACATGCGGGATAATGCATCCGACTTAGGGTTCTTGGAGCCAGGTCTGTACGTGATGTGAAACTGGAACCTAGAGAAGAACAGAGCCCACCTTGCCTGCCGAGGTTTCAGTCTCTTGGCTGTTCTCAAGTATTCAAGGTTCTTATGGTCGGTATAGACCACAATGGGATGTGCAGCACCCTCTAGGAGATAACACCACTCTTCCAATGCGGCCTTAATAGCTAGAAGCTCTCTGTCTCCAACGTCGTAGTTCCTTTCCGCAGCGGAGAGTTTCCAATAAAAAAAAGCCACTGGATAAAGCAGAGACTTGGCACCTTGCCGCTGAGAGAGTACTGCCCCCACTGCAACCTCTGAAGTGTCCACTTCAAGGAGGAAAGGTAAGGCAGGGTTTGGATGCTTCAGGATGGAGGCGGAGATGAACAACTTTTTAAGTTTGTCAAAGGCAGATTGCGCCTCGGTAGACCAACAATAACAGTTCCCTTGCTTGGTTATTTTGGTAATTGGTGTAATAATTGCAGACAAGCCTTTAATAAATTTGCGATAAAAGTTGGCGAAGCCAATGAAGCGTTGGACCCCTTTTTTATCAGAGGGAGCGGGCCAGTCGAGGATAGCTGCCACTTTTTGCGGATCCATTTTAATGCTGTCACTAGAAATGATTAGGCCGAGGAACTGGATGCATTGGCGTTCAAATTCGCACTTTCTAATTCGGCATAAAGTTCATGCTGCCTGAGCCGGGTTAGTACATTTCGGACATGCCTACGATGTTCGATGACTGAGGAGAAGATCAAAATATCATCTAGATATACTATAACGTATAAGTCCAGGAGGTCACGGAAAATATCATTAATGAAGTGCTGAAACGTTGCAGGTGCGTTGCACAGACCAAAGGGCATAACAAGATATTCAAAGCGCCCGAACCGGGTACGGAAGGCAGTTTTCCATTCATCTCCCTCTCTGATGCGGATTAGGTTATAGGCCCCATGGAGTTTAGTGAAGATTGTTGCTGAACCCAGTCTTTGGAAGAGTTCAGGTACCAGAGGTAAGGGATAGCGATTCTTGATAGTAATTTTGTTTAACTCTCTATAGTCGATACAAGGCCGAAGGGAGTGGTCCTTCTTTTCCACAAAGAAAATGCCGGCCCCGGCCGGTGACATGGAAGGACGGATGAATCCTCACCTTAAGTTCTCGTCAATATAGGTCTTGAGAGTACCCAGCTCCTGCTCTGTTAACGGGAAAATTCGTCCAAAAGGAACTTCAGACCCAGGCAAAAGTTCTATCGGGCAATCATAAGGTCTGTGAGGAGGAAGGGTTTCTGCCCCCTTTTTACTGAAGACATCAAGAAAATCCCGATACGGAGTGGGAATCGCTTGCTGCGATTCGGTGTCTATGTCCAGACACATGAGTTGAGAAGAATCAGTAGGAGTGCTGGGCAAACAGTATTGCTGACAATAGTGGGAGCAGAACTTAATTTCCCCAGACACCCAATCAATACTAGGGTTATGGGCTTGTAGCCACGGCATTCCCAAAAAAATTGGAAAAAGTGGAGAAGCAATCGCATCAAAACGAAGGAATTCTCGATGGTGAGTACCCATGATGGCCAACAGAGGAATAGTCTCCTGGGTGACGGGACCAGAGCTGAGAGTGGAACCATCAGCGAGATGGACCGCAAGTCCCTGTGATTTTGCTTGGAGAGGAATGCGGTGGTTAGCGGCAAAGGTTAGGTATATAAAACAGCTACAAGCTTCGGAGTCAGTTATGACCGAGACTGTAAGATCCTGTCCTGGAAGCTGTAGAACAATGGGGAGAGCAAAATGATTAGCAGGATTACGCATGACAGAAGCACACTGAGTAGAGGCTGAAAAAGACTTACATGTCTTGTTAGGGAAAGATCGCACGTAGTGACCTGACTCTCCGCAGTACATGCATAGGTTGTTGACCCGTCGACGCTGTCGCTCTTCAGACGTGAGGGATGGTCGGAGAAGGCCAAGCTGCATTGGCTCAGGGGCATCAAGGACCGAGGTAGGCGGTACACGAGGGCTTCGGCCGCCAGAGCTGGTGGCACTAGGGACCTTTGGGAGGACCCAGGTAGGACGGAACTGACTGGTGGTTCTTTCGGAGCGGCGCTCTCTGAGGCGCCGGTCTATCTGAATGGACAGGTTGATAAGGTCCTCCAATGTTTGTGGTACTCCAACCCGCGCCAACTCATCCTTAAGCGGATCGGAAAGACCCATGCGAAATTGGTAACGCAGAGCCGCGTCGTTCCAATCCGTGTCTGAACTCCAACGCCTGAATTCCAGGACGTAATCTTCTGCGGGTCTACGCCCTTGTTGTAGAGCGTGCAAAGTGGACTCAGCGGTGGCTTTCAACTGGGGGTTCTCATACAATTGGGACATGGCAGCAAAGAATGCATCCAGGTTGTCTAGAGATGCTGATTTCTGTTCCAGGAGATGGTGGGCCCAGGTCTGTGGTTCGCCGGATAGGAGAGAAATTACAAAGCCCACCTTCGTTGCTTCCAAGGAGAAGGTTCGTGGTAACAGAGCAAAGTATAATTCGCAGGCATTGCGGAAGGATCGATATTTGCTACGATCACTGGAAAATCTGTCGGGTGTAGGAACCCTTGGCTCAGGAGGAAGCATGACCACGGAGGGAGGAGATGAGAGCCCGGTAGCAGAAGCAGGTATGGTAAGTATTACTGTTATACTGTAATGTTACTTTGTTTTTTGTTAACCATCATTTGCTTAGCAGGTACGCAATTCAGTTGCAGCGCGGATTTATTTATCTTGACAGCAACAGCGTTTGCTCCCACGATACATAAAGCCGTGACTCCAGCACTGTCGGAGGTGATTTCACCACCACAGTTACATACTTCAGCATATATGCCGAAGCGTGGGGGCAGCAGTGGGTGGAGGAGCAATTTGCTCCTGCCTTTTGCGGGAGGATGCCCCCATGCTTCGGCATATATATATTTTATGCACCGGTTGCGTTAAATGTTTTATTTTTTACTATGTTTTTTTTTGTATTTGCTTTGCAGGTATGGTAAGTATTACTGTTATACTGTAATGTTACTTTGTTTTTTTGTTAACCATCATTTGCTTAGCAGGTACGCCATTCAGTTGTAGCGCAGATTTATTTATCTTGACAGCAACAGTGTTTGCTCCCACGATACATAAAGCCGTGACTCCAGCGCTGTCGGAGGTAATTTCACCACCACAGTCACATACTTCAGCATATATGCCGAAGCGTGGGGGCAGCAGTTGGTGGAGGAGCGATTTGCTCCTGCCTTTTGTGGGAGGATGCCCCCATGCTTCGGCATATATATATTTTAGGTAGGCACAGGTTGCGTTAAATGTTTTATTTTTTACTATGTTTTTTTTTGTATTTGCTTTGCAGGTATGGTAAGTATTACTGTTATACTGTAATGTTACTTTGTTTTTTGTTAACCATCATTTGCTTAGCAGGTACGCCATTCAGTTGCAGCGCGGATTTATTTATCTTGACAGCGCTGTCGGAGGTGATTTTACCACCACAGTTACATACTTCAGCATATATGCCGAAGCGTGGGGGCAGCAGTGGGTGGAGGAGTGATTTGCTCCTGCCTTTTGCGGGAGGATGCCCCCATGCTTTGGCATATATAAACGGTGCATGTATGCCCATCATTAGAAGTGGGTGGATGAAGGGAGGTATTCTAATGGTGGGCATACCCACCGATCAATATCTTTTTTTCGTTTGGCCCACAGGCTGCATGAAAAAAAAGTTTACAATATATGCCCAACAAGGACCAGCAACGTACTGGTATGTTGCTGGACTTTGAGTGGTTATACCAGAATGATGCCTGCAGGTTTAGGTATCATCTTGGTATCATTCTTTTCAGCCAGCGGTCAGCTTTCATGTAAAAGCAATCCTAGTGGCTAATTAGCCTCTAGACTGCTTTTACAAGCAGTGGGAGGGAATGCCCCCCACCGTCTTCCATGTTTTTCTCTGGCTCTCCTGTCCCAACAGGGAACCTGAAAATGCAGCCGGTGATTTAGCCAGCTGACCATAGAGCTGATCAGAGACCAGAATGGCTCCAAACATCTCTATGGCCTAAGAAACCGGAAGCTACGAGCATTTCATGACTTAGATTTCGCCGGATGTAAACAGCACCATTGGGAAATTGGGAAAGCATTTTATCACACCGATCTTGGTGTAGTCAGATGCTTTGAGGGCAGAGGAGAGATCTAGGGTCTAAAAGACCCAAATTTTTTCAAAATAGAGTACCTGTCACTACCTATTGCTATCATAGGGGATATTTACATTCCCTGAGATAACAATAAAAATGATTGAAAAAAAATAAAAATGAAAGGAACAGTTTAAAAATAAGATAAAAAAGAAAAAAACAATAAAGAAAAAAAAAAAAAGCACCCCTGTCCCCCCCTGCTCTCGCGCAAAGGCCGAACGCAAGCGTCGGTCTGACGTCAAATGTAAACAGCAATTGCACCATGCATGTGAGGTATCACCGCGAAGGTCAGATCGAGGGCAGTAATTTTAGCAGTAGACCTCCTCTGTAAATCTAAAGTGGTAACCTGTAAAGGCTTTTAAATGCTTTTAAAAATGTATTTAGTTTGTCGCCACTGCACGTTTGTGCGCAATTTTAAAGCATGTCATGTTTGGTATCCACGTACTCGGCCTAAGATCATCTTTTTTATTTCATCAAACATTTGGGCAATATAGTGTGTTTTACTGCATTAAAATTTAAAAAGTGTGTTTTTTCCCAAAAAAATGCGTTTGAAAAATCGCTGCGCAAATACTGTGTGAAAAAAAGAAATGAAACATTCACCATTTTAATCTGTAGGGCATTTGCTTTAAAAAAATATATAATGTTTGGGGGTTCAAAGTAATTTTCTTGCAAAAAAAAGTAATTTTTTCATGTAAACAAAAAGTGTCAGAAAGGGCTTTGTCTTCAAGTGGTTAGAAGAGTGGGTGATGTGTGACATAAGCTTCTAAATGTTGTGCATAAAATGCCAGGACAGTTCAAAACCCCCCCAAATGACCCCATTTTGGAAAGTAGACACCCCAAGCTATTTGCTGAGAGGCATGTCCATGGAATATTTTATATTGTGACACAAGTTGCGGGAAAAAGACAAATTTTTTTTTTTGCACAAAGTTGTCACTAAATGATAAATTGCTCAAACATGCCATGGGAATATGTGAAATTACACCCCAAAATACATTCTGTTGCTTCTCCCGAGTACGGGGATACCACATGTGCGAGACTTTTTGGGAGCCTAGCCACGTACGAGGCCCCCGAAAACCAAGCACCGCCTTCAGGCTTTCTAAGGGCGTAAATTTTTGATTTCACTCTTCACTGCCTATCACAGTTTCGGAGGCCATGGAATGCCCAGATGGCACAAACCCCCCCCCCCCAAATGACCCCATTTTGGAAAATAGACACCCCAAGCTATTTGCTGAGAGGTATAGTAAGTATTTTGCAGACCTCACTTTTTGTGACAAACTTTTGAAAATTGAAAAAAAGAAAAAAAAAATACATTTTTCTTGTCTTTCTTCATTTTCAAAAACAAATGAGACCTGCAAAATACTCACCATGCCTCTCAGCAAATAGCTTGGGGTGTCTACTTTCCAAAATGGGGTCATTTTGGGGGGTTTTGTGCTATCTTGGCATTTTATGGCCTTCGAAATTGTGATAGGTAGTGAGGAGTGAAATCAAAAATTTACGCCCTTAGAAATCCTGAAGGCGGTGATTGGATTTCGGGGCCCCGTATAAAGCTAGGCTCCCAAAAAGTCCCACACATGTGGAATTACCGTACTCAGGAGAAGCAGCAGAATGTATTTTGGGGTGTAATTCCACATATGCCCATGGCATGTTTGAGCGATATATCATTTAGTGACAACTTTGTGCAAAAAAAAAAAATTGTCACTTTCCCGCAACTTGTGTCAAAATATAAAATATTCCATGGACTCAACATGCCTCTCAGCAAATAGCTTGGGGTGTCTACTTTCCAAAATGGGGTCATTTGGGGGGGGGTTGTGCCATCTGGGCATTTTATGGCCTTCAAAACAGTGATAGGTAGTGAGGAGTGAAATCAAAACTTTACGCCCTTAGAAATCCTGAAGGCGGTGCTTGGTTTTTGGGGCCCCGTACGCGGCTAGGCTCCCAAAAAGTCCCACACATGTGGTATCCCCATACTCAGGAGAATCAGCAGAATGTATTTTGGGGTGCAATTCCACATATGCCCATGGCCTGTGTGAGCAATATATCATTTAGTGACAACTTTTTGTAATTTTTTTTTTTTTGTCATTATTCAATTACTTGGGACAAAAAAAAAAAAATATTCAATGGGCTCAACATGCCTCTCAGCAATTTCATTGGGGTGTCTACTTTCCAAAATGGGGTCATTGGGGGGGGGGTTGTACTGCCCTGCCATTTTAGCACCTCAAGAAATGACATAGGCAGTCATAAACTAAGAGTTGTGTAAATTCCAGAAAATGTACCCTAGTTTGTAGACGCTATAACTTTTGTGCAAACCAATAAATATACGCTTATTGACATTTTTTTTACCAAAGACATGTGGCCGAATACATTTTGGCCTAAATGTATGACTAAAATTGAGTTTATTGGATTTTTTTTATAACAAAAAGTAGAAAATATAATTTTTTTTCAAAATTTTCGGTCTTTTTCCGTTTATAGCGCAAAAAATAAAAACCGCAGAGGTGATCAAATACCATCAAAAGAAAGCTCTATTTGTGGGAAGAAAAGGACGCAAATTTCGTTTGGGTACAGCATTGCATGATCGCGCAATTAGCAGTTAAAGCGACGCAGTGCCAAATTGTAAAAAGTGCTCTGGTCAGGAAGGGGGTAAATCCTTCCGGGGCTGAAGTGGTTAAAGCTTACCTGTAGGTAAAATGGATATCTTTTAAATGTGCAATGTTTAGGAGATATTCATTTGTTTGGAAGCTGGTGATGTCACCGGCGCATGTGCCTTGAAGGAACGGCATACTCATGCTGTTCCTTCAGAGCTTTGTGCCGCGGCCGTGACTCCCACACGCATGAGCGGAAGTGACATCATCATGGCTCAGCCATTCAAGCGGCTGGAGCCCGTGTACCAGAAAGAAGACCGGGTGAAGGTGGAAGCCCTGTCAGTGGTGACAGCACACCACTGGAGGGCGTTGTTTCAAAGGTAAGTCCTTCATAATGTGCTAGTATGTAATGCATATTAGCACATTATGACATTACCTTGCAGGAGGAAACATTTTTTTTCAATTAGGTTTACTACTGCTTTAATGTCGTGTGCACATAGCCGGACTTTTCAACCAAACTTGTCTGATGGAACAAATCTGTCAGACAATTTGACCATGTGTGGGCTTCATCGGACCTGCAGCGGACCTTTTCTGTAGAAAATGTGACGGACTTTAGATTTAGAACATGTTTCAAATCTTTCCGACAGACTCGAGTCCGGTCAAAAATACATTCGTCTGTATGCTAGTCCGACGGACGAAAACCGACGCTAGGGCAGCTATTGGTTACTGGCTATGAACTTCCTTATTCTAGTCCGGTCGTACGTCATCACAGTCGAATCCGTCGGACTTTGGTGTGATTGTGTGTAGACAAGTCCGATTCGACGGAAGTCCGTCGAAAAGTCCGTCAAAAAGTCAGTCGAAAGTCCGTCGAAAAGTCCAACATGATTCAGTCCGTCGAAAGTCCAGTCGTGTGTACACAGCATAAGTTCCAGCCTTCAGTATCTGAACCTTGACACTTGTGCCCTTCCATCGTGTCTTGCAGGCCCTGCCTCAACTTCCAAGGATGCTCAAACAAGAATGCTCCAAGAAGCCACCCTCCCCATCTTGGGCTCCTCATATGGGTATGCGACACCTTCCTTTACTGCCCTGGCCCTCCATTTAGCTACTGTTAGCAAAGGAATACCTTATGTAAGCAAGAAGTCTCTGAGTTATTGAGGCTTGACCTTATATTATATGGTTTTGGTATATCTGAAGACAAAAATCTGCAGAAAATCTAATAGTGTGTATGGGGTCTAAAGGCTTGTACAGATGGTCAGATTATTGAATGAATCTCCGTCAGTTTTTTGTTTGATGCTAGTCTCAAATCGAAAGTGAAGAGGGTACTCACCATCAGAAAATTTTCTGATGACAGAATTCAATGTCAGAAGTGACGTAATGCGTTTAATTGTTTTGTATGTGAAACCGTACTAATGAAAAGAAAATCAGACTTTGTGGTCACATCAGACAAAAATTTTCAAGCCTGCACAACCAGTTTTTGTCTGCCAAAAATTTGTAATCGGCTGTCAAAAGCATACTAACGATCAGAAAATTGTCAGATCGTTCATCGGACGAAATTTATCTTCAGATTTTCTGACTGTGTGTACGGGCCTTAATAGTGTGTATGGGGCTTAAGTCACATACTCTTCTATACCGAGAAGTAAAAGGTATTTCCCTTTGGTCCCAGTACAGAACAGAGCAGTAGGGGAGTGGAGGAACATTAAGTACAGTGGGGACGGAAAGTATTCAGACCCCCTTAAATTTTCCACTCTTTGTTATATTGCAGCCATTTGCTAAAATCATTTAAGTTCATTTTTTTCCTCATTAATGTACACACAGCACCCCATATTGACAGAAAAGCACAGAATTGTTGACATTTTTGTAGATTTATAAAAAAGAAAAACTGAAATATCACATGGTCCTAAGTATTCAGACCCTTTGCTCAGTATTTAGTAGAAGCACCCTTTTGATCTAATACAGCCATGAGTCTTTTTGGGAAAGATGCAACAAGTTTTTCACACCTGGATTTGGGGATCCTCTGCCATTCCTCCTTGCAGATCCTCTCCAGTTCTGTCAGGTTGGATGGTAAATGTTGGTGGACAGCCATTTTTAGGTCTCTCCAGAGATGCTCAATTGGGTTTAAGTCAAGGCTCTGGCTGGGCCATTCAAGAACAGTCACTGAGTTGTTGTGAAACCACTCCTTCGTTATTTTAGCTGTGTGCTTAGGGTCATTGTCTTGTTGAAAGGTAAACCTTTGGCCCGGTCTGAGGTCCTGTGCACTCTGAAGAAGGTTTTCGTCCAGGATATCCCTGTACTTGGCCGCATTCATCTTTCCCTCGATTGCAACCAGGCGTCCTGTCCCTGCAGCTGAAAAACACCCCCACAGCATGATGCTGCCACCACCATGCTTCACTGTTGGGACTGTATTGGACAGGTGATGAGCAGTGCCTGGTTTTCTCCACACATACCGCTTAGAATTAAGGCCAAAAAGTTCTATCTTGGTCTCACCAGACGAAAGAATCGTATTTCTCACCATCTTGGAGTCCTTCAGGTGTTTTTTAGCAAACTCCATGTGAGCTTTCATGTGTCTTGCACTGAGGAGAGGCTTCCGTCGGGCCACTGCCATAAAGCCCCGACTGGTGGAGGGCTGCAGTGATGGTTTACTTTCTACAACTTTCTCCCATCTCCCGACTGCATCTCTGGAGCTCAGCCACAGTGATCGTTTGGGTTCTTCTTTACCTCTCTCACCAAGGCTCTTCTCCCCCGATAGCTCAGTTTGGCCAGACGGCCAGCTCTAGGAAGGGCTCTGGCCTTTCCAAACATCTTCCATTTAAGGATTATGGAGGCCACTGTGCTCTTAGGAACCTTAAGTGCAGCAGAAATTTTTTTGTAACCTTGGCCAGATCTGTGCCTTGCCACAATTCTGTCTCTGAGCTCTTCAGGCAGTTCCTTTGACCTCATGATTCTCATTTGCTCTGACATGCACTATAAGCTGTAAGGTCTTATATAGACAGGTGTGTGGCTTTCCTAATCAAGTCCAATCAGTATAATCAAACACAGCTGGACTCAAATGAAGGTGTAGAACCATCTCAAGGATGATCAGAAGAAATGGACAGCACCTGAGTTAAATATATGAGTGTCACAGCAAAGAGTATGAATACTTAGGACCATGTGATATTTCAGTTTTTCTTTTTTAATAAATCTGAAAAAATGTCAACAATTCTGTGTTTTTCTGTCAATATGGGGTGCTGTGTGTACATTAATGAGGAAAAAAATGAACTTAAATGATTTTAGCAAATGGCTGCAATATAACAAAGAGTGAAAAATTTAAGGGGGTCTGAATACTTTCCGTCCTCACTGTATACACTATAGGTGCTCAACCTGTGGCCCTCCAGCTGTTGCAGAACTAGAATCACATGAGGCATTGCAAGGCTGACAGTTACAATCATGAATCCCAAAGACAAAGGCATGATGGGACTGGTAGTTCCACAACAGTTGGAGGGCCACAGGTTGAGCAGCATCCATACACTATGTTGACAATAAAACCTCGTTCATATGGGCATACTTTAGCATACATCCTCATACACATGTGAGAGGCATACGTGAGATTGGGAGCAGCGTTTGTGAGATTGGGAGCAGTGGTTGTGTCCATGCAGCCACTGTGTCACAAATGACATGAATGGGACTACATGCACTACCGGCAAACATGCCCCTCGCGTAGATGTACACTTTAGCACACCTGTGTAAATGAGACCTTAAAGTAACCTGGCTGCTTTATCCTGAATGCGCAAAGCATGAGTTTGCTGTAAAACCTAATGCCCTGTACATACGATCAGACTTTCTGACGGAAAATGTGCGATCGGAGCTTGTTGTCGGAAATTCCGACCGTGTGTAGGCTCCATCAGACTTTTTCCATCGGAATTTCCGACACACAAAGTTTGAGAGCTGGATCTAAAATTTTCCGACAACAAAATCCGTCCACGTAAATTCCGATCGTGTGTAGACATTTCCGACACACAAAGTGCCACGCATGCTCAGAATAAATTACGAGACGGAAGTGCTCGGTCTGGTAAAACTAGCGTTCGTAATGGATATAGCACATTCGGCACGCTGCAATGTTTTAAATTGTTTAATGCAGCGCATTCTCTTCTTCTTTATAATGCTAGAAGAATGAAGTTGTTTTGCTGCTGATATTCACACAGAGTTCTCACAAACTGATTTCTTTAGTATTTCTCGTGATCTCATGAATAATATTAATTTTGTTTTCGTCACATCACCATAATAATGTTTTTTTTTTCTTTTTCTGTTTTTTTTTGTTTATCAAGATCTGCATTTGTTTATTTTTCTAGTGCCCTCCATAATATTATTTCTTGTTTTGTGTGTCAAGTTACCACAACACCATTATTATCTTATATTTTTTTACCTCAAGGAGATTGTTTGGTGTTGGTGTCCTTTGTTAATTTGACATTGTATTTTGGAAATGTACCTGCCCTCTCACAAATAAACTGTTCTTTTTGAAGTAAAACACATAGGCAAGTATTTGTAAAAAATAAATAGCCATTTATTCTGGGTCATTACAAAATAAAGAGGAAGGCAACGCTGGAGAAACTGGTGAAATTTGCGAAGCCTTTGTACCCCAGGGCAGACATCAATAATTTTACAGTCAAAATTGGTGGCCTGAGGAGTCCTTATTATAGGGAGCACAATCCGGTCCAGGACTACAAGAGATCAGGAACAGCAGCAAATGACATATATGTCCCCAGGCTGTGGTCATACAACAGCCTGCGTCTTTTGCCAGACCAGACTGAACCCAGGCCATCACTCTCTGGTCTTCCTTAGATGCTTCCTTCCAGGCTGTGGCTCTGGTGTTGGAGTTGTGGCAGGAGGTGGAGGAGGAGGACCTGGAGGAGGAGGGGACCATGGTTGAACTCACAAACCTGGCTTTGGCTTGTGAGTTCGCCCCTCAAGCCCTTATTTAGGGCTTGTAAGATCATTTCCTCACATAAAAGGCGTTGGCCCTCCTCCATTCCCAGCATTTTGCAGGCTGTAATGTACGCAAAGTCCTCTTGAACACTGGGGGGGTTTCTGAGGGCCGCAGTAGCCTTCAGAAATAGGCTAATTGCTGCCTCCTTCAGGTTACTCCTCTTCCTGGCACTTTTTTGTGGAAGGAGGAGGGGAGGGACCTGGGATTTTAGTTGGTTACTGGGCCCCGCCACCTCCTGGCTGCCACTTACCCCCTCTACCTCCTGGCTGCCACTTCCCACGGCCTCCTCCTGGCTGAGACTTTCCTGTGTATGAAAAAGAGACATAGTTTTAGTTTTTTGTTCATCAATCACACACAATTTTCAGCTCATGACTGTTGCAAATTGAATGTTAATAATTAGAAAAGACTATCATTCTGACCCCAGTATTTTTCATTCTTGTCCCAATCATTTGTGGTCACTACTGTCTATTGATATATAAAACACTTTGTGAAATCAGAAATTAGTTATCAAAACTAACATATATTTAACATCATTAATTTGACAAAATATTTAGAAGAATGCTATACCTGACTCAAGCTGGGCTCCTCCACATGTTGCTGCCTGGAAGGCCCAGGTTGGTCGTCGGAAGCCTCAGCTGGAGGGAAGGAAGCATGGAAGGAAGACTGGAGAGTGCTGGCCTGGGTTCAGTCTGGCCTGCCAGAAAATGCAGTCTGTCATAGTACCACAGCCTTTCGTACATAAATGTCATCTGCTGCAGCTCCTGATCTCTGGGAATCCTGGACCTTCTTGCGCTCCCTATTATAAGTGCTCCTCATGCCACCAATTAGGGCCTTCAAATGGATGTCTGCCGTGGGGATCACCGGCTTCACAAATTCCACCAATTGATCCAACGCTGCCTTCCTCTTTGTTTTATTGTTATAAAACGGGTGGTTTACCTGCCACAGACAGGGCAGCTCCCTGTACATATCAATGAATATGGGGATAAAGTCCTCATTATTGAATAGATCCATTTTTTCTGCAAGACACAACACAAGACAAACCTACTGTGAGGCGAATCTCTCCTAATCTTGACACAATATAGGCCTCAATCTATAAGCAGTATAGGCCACTGATGCACCAACTTAAAATTGTACCTTCATTATAATGATCATCGCTTCCGTTACTTCGTCCTCCGCTCACAGATCGTATGTACGACACATGCATTTTATGCTTTATATACACTGCGCATGCGTGAAACTCTGCCCGCCCCTGACGTTCTTTGTAGTCTATTCCCCGCCCCTTCTCTTGGCACAGTGGGAGAGAACATGGCGGCGAGACAACATGTGCATGTAGAGGAGAGCAGCAGCAACGACGAAAGGCCAGAGCCCCGAACGGAGGAGATTGAAGGCCTCAAATATGGCCTTTGTAGAGATAGTGGAGATGGTGGACATCTTGAAGAGGGCCGACTATGACAGAAAGCATGGACCTTACCCAAACCCAAATGTGAGAAAGGCCAAGATTATGCCTAAAGTTGTGAAGAGTCTGCAGAGGAATTTTGGGGTATGACAATCCAAGGTCAGACCTGAAATTGAGGGAGCATGATCAGTACAAAAGATTCAAGAGAGTGCTGCAAAAAAGTAAGTATTTTGTCGTGTGTTCATATTCTTCTTCTTAACGTTAGTGTTGCTCCATGTGCTTTTCTTTACTGTTGTACATTTTAAAATGGCTACTTTGATGTTCATGGGCACAGTAATCGGTCGTAGGAAACATTGTTCATTCGCCCACTTTAAGATGTTTTTGGCAGATACAGGTTAACTACATTTGTTCAGGTCTATTTGTATTAAAATATGTTTGTTATCTAGATGGGTTTGTAACTACAATGAAATGTAAACTTGATTTGGTGTAAGGAGAGGTCACTTAGCAGCTGTTTACACATCTGGACGCAGGAGCACTAGTGTGGGACACCAGAACAAACTTTTTAGGGTGTCCCACACAGGTGCTCCAGTGGATACTAGGGCTGTCTCCATGTGTGATTTTAACAAAAAAATGGAAGTATTCCAGCTTGAGAAAGGAAATAAAATGTTCTTCAGCTTGGAAACAGACAATTGTACGACACTTCCAAGCAATGTTTCAGATTGCTATTTCTACCCTTCAATATCTGTGTGCTAAGTATACCTTTTTTTTATTCACATAGGGGAGAAAAGACTCGGGACATCTGAGGACACCAGGGACCCCCACCTCCTAAAGAAGGGGAAGTCACCAGAACACAAGCAGAGGATGTGGAGGGAGACGTTTATGAAGTGGGCAAAATAGTGACCACAATAGGTGAGTGTCGTGATTTAGAAAGTATAAAGGAAAACATCAATGATGTTCAACAAAAAATGAAGAACATCATTGATGTTTCAGGCAGAAAAAGCTGTGCCGTTTTATTGTGTATTTTTGAATTAAAAAAAAGTTGTAAAGTATTTGAAAAGCCAAATTTTGAAGATGCACACAGTGAGGTTGATTTACTAAAGGCAAATCCACTTTGTACTACAAGTGCACTTGGAAGTGCAGTCGCTTTAGATTTAAGGGAAAGAGCTGAAATGAGGGGAAGCTCTGTTGATTTTATCATCCAATCGTGTACAAGCAAAAATGCTGTTTTTTATTTTCCTTGCATGTCCCCCTCAGATCTACAACTGCATTTCCAAGTGCACTTGCAGTGCAAAGTGGATTTACCTTTAGTAAATCAACCCCAGTGTGTCAATATGTGCTATCTGCCATCACGGGATATGAATGTACGCGTTTTGTGGGTGCAACCCCTTCCTCACAACTCAATTAGGTGAGAGGAAGGGGTTACACCCCCAAAACACGTTCATTGATCCCCCATGATGGGAGATAGCACATGTTGACATTAGGCATGGGATCAGGAGGGAAATCCCCAGTTTGAATCCCAATTTGTGTGCATCTTCAAAATGTGGCTTTTACAGGGGTGGCATCACCCCAGCTGATGAAGGCAAGATCAACACAGTTTGGACATACTAATGTCTGATATTGCCTTCAAAAAAGGATCTTTACAATGTAAAAAAAAATAAAAATATACACCAAAGATGTTGGTTTGTTCAAAAAACATTTTCTAACGCACATGTGAATGTGCTTTGAGTAAAATGTTTTCTACTCAACAATGTGTGGCTTCTTCTTTCAATGCTCAATAGCAATTTTTGTATTAAGTTGGTGTTTACAGTGACAATGGGGGTTATTTACTAAAGGCAAATCCACTTTGCACTACAAGTGCACTTTCAGTGCAGTTTCATGTGCACTTTTAAGAAGTGCAAAGTGGATTTGCCTTTAGTAAATAACTTCCACAGTGCTTTCTAATTTGCCACAATCACGCCATTTTCATGACTGCACAAAATTCATTCATGGTGCTGAAAATGATGCATATTTTTGTCAGTAATGCATTACATACATTAACAACAAAAACAAGGTGTGCATGTGTGTGTAGCAGACCCACAACATAATAATAGTTCACTGAAGAAGAGATTGTCACCTCGTGTATCAAATAAATTACATTTGCACTATTGAAGAAATGGCCAAAAAGAAAAGCCCATTAGGCAGTACATCAAAGGAAATCTTCAGTTTCAGTTTAAGTTCAAACATTGTTGATAAAATGTTTCTTAAACCATTTCTGGCATATCAATGGCCCCCCTACCCGCAAAGTACTCAACATACTTCTGTCTTACTTCGTGGGTGCTTCGGGGGGGCAAGACAGGACGGCCAGATTCAAGTGTCGTCAAGGTTTCTTCTTGAAGTCCGCCCTCAGGCACAACTGAGGCCACATAGTTAATTGAATTTCTCCTTAAATAGTTGTATAGAATGCAGCATGCAAGGATTATCTGGTTAAGTTTATATTCCGCCATGTTGATTGGCATAAGGAATGGGCGAAACCGGCTGGCCATTATCCCGAAAACGTTCTCCAACACTCTTCTGGCTCTGGCCAGATGGTAGTTATAAACCCTCTGGTCCGGGGTGAGGGTCCTCATGGCTTCAAAACGGTCGGCTGGTCAGAATGAACTAACAGAAAGCACTGAAAAACAGAAAGGCCAGCACAAACTGAAGAGCAGTAACAATCGGAAAATCGGAAAAGCAGGAGGCTGAAAAGTGCGAACCGCCTGTCACCAAACTTCTACTAACATGAGATTAACGGAAGGACCCCAAAGGGTGGCGCACTTGGTATTGAACTTCCTCTTTCTAGTACCGTCGTACGTGTTGTACGTCACCACATTATTGACGTTCGGAATTTCCGACAACTTTGTGCGACCGTGTGTATGCAAGACAAGTTTGAGTCAACATCCGTCGGAAAAAATCAGATGGATTTTGTTGTCGGAATGTCCGATCCTGTGTACGGGGCATAACTCTCTTCACTCTCTTTCCCTGACCATGACATAGCTTAGCCAGTTATATAGTTAGCAATGTTCCTATTTGTGCAGGGTGCTCCATAAGTCCTTATGGGAACTACTGTAGAGGATGAATGATAGCATTGCTTAATGTATAACCTACAACTTTCTTCTGTCTTGAAACAAGTGCTATCGTCATGACATGAGATTCTCATGTGACAATAACATTGAAATGCCACTTTCAACATGCACTATATGACATTACAGTTTGATAGACCAGGTCTGTTATCTAATCCCAAGTTTTCTACAACACTCTTTTCTACATTATTTCCCTCTCATTATGATACAGCCTGCAATAAATTACAGCAATTTCCCAAATCTACCAGCAACTTTTTAAAGCACATTTATAATAAATAATCTATATTTTATTGTATTTTTTGTTATGGCTGTTTTATACTTGAAATAAATAAATGAATAATGATTTTTACACTAAAGAGCTTTAAAAAAGTTTACCTGGAATGTCAGCATAAATAAATGCTGGTGCATAGACGGATGGAGAATGCACAAGAACTGCAGCGATGCATTGTGCACTTGCAATCTGTAAAAATTCTTCTTTGCTTAGTAATATCTAGAAAAAAACATATATAATGACTAATTAAGTAAAATGCATCTTTGTTTGCTTAGTGCTTAATCACACTATTGTGCTGCGGTGCTATTCATTGCGAATGGCACACCAATGTGCAGTCACAATGCACCTGTGTTGCAGTAAACTACCATGCAAAGTGCTGTGCTACCAATACTGAAGTAGGTCAAACTTTCCATTTGTTGTGGGCTGTTAGGCAGCCTATTTATAGTATTATACATTTTATAAACTGGCTACCCTGACACAAGGCACTTTAGGGCAATAAATGTTAAGCGTACCACAATGGACTAGACTTTTGTTAATGGGCTCTTATATAAAAAAGGATATTATACATTACTTTTTTCAACAGAAGAGGCAAAGGATTTTGTGCTTGTAATGTAGGTGTGTCTTCTGATTCTTCTAGCCAGATGTTAGCATTCATGATCACAGGCACAAAGTGGTCAAAGTTTAGCAGCTGCTTCAGCAAGCCTGAAAGTAAAATTATAGAGGGGATGTAAGGCAAATGCAGACACATTGCAAATCCTAAGCTGTGAAAGCAGAATATGCACTAAAAAGCAAGGTCCACTTATACATCAGGCCTTCTTAACACCATTCTAAATAGGTGCATTAATTCTGTGCAAAAAAGAAACCTGTGAAAGAAAATTTGGAAATATACTCCCACTCAGCTTACACCTTTGGCACTTAGACGTGATTGCGGGGCCGGTGCTACCACTAGGAGGACTAGGCAGCTGCCTAGGGTGCACTGCTGCCTAGGGTGCACTGCTCCCTAGGGCGTCTGGCCGCTGGTGATCCTACTCCCGCTCTGTCCACAAAGCCAGCAACTATCAACCAGGCAGCCGCTCTGGAGGTTGGACAGCACCGCAACCACCCCCCGTGGAAGCCGATCTGCATCCTGGTTTGTGTCCGTGTCACTGGAGCTGGACAGCACCTGCCCGACCAACCCCCCCCCGGTGGAGTCCGCTCTCCTGGCTTGTTTGGGCAGGGTCACTGGAGCCGAGTCACTCATGGGCTATAGCCTGGCGCCTGTCAGTGGCGCTCCGGGATTGGTGACATGTGGAGCCTGCAGGAGGCACCGACCAAGGCAGGCACAGCAGAGTTTAACATTTTTGCGAGCGAGGACCACCAAGCACAGGGTCACGTCATTGGATACAAAACAGTTTGCTGAGCCCAAGACGGTCACCTGGTGTGGTGAGTAAAAACTGTCGCTGGCTGAGATACAAGAGGCTGCATTGATTCGCAGGGGTGAAGCGGCATTGATGGGCGCTGGTGAGACTGCATTAATTGGCATTGGTGAGACTGCATTAATTGGTATTGGTGAGACTGCATTGATTGGCACAGGTGAGGCTGCATTTGATGGACACAAGTGAGGCTGCATTTGATGGGCACAGGGGAGGCTGTATTTGACGGACACTGGTGAGGCTGCATTTGATGGGCACAGGTGAGGCTGCATTTGATGGGCGCTGGTGAGGCTGCATTTGATGGGCACAGGTGAGGTTGCATTTGACAGGCGTTGGTGAGGCTACATTTGATGGGCATAGGTGAGGCTGAATTTGATGAGTGCTGGTGAGGCTGCATTTGATGAGCACAGGAGAGGCTGTATTTGATGGGCACTGGTGAGGCTGCATTTGATGGGCACTGGTGAGGCTGCATTGATTGGTACTAGTGAGGCTGAATTGATGGGCGCTGGTGAGGCTGCATTGATTGGCACAGGTGAGCCAAGGGGGGGGGCGACAAAATGAGGTTTCGCCTAGGGCAGGCATGTCCAAAGTCCGGCCCGCGGGCCAATCGCGGCCCGCGGTCCGGTTTCGGACGGCCCGCCTGGTAATTTTGACATATATATCTTTTGTGGCCCCCAACGAATCCCCGAGCGCCGGGGGCCATAAAAGATAGATATGCTGGCTGCCTTGGAGGGGGCGGGACAAGCGCCGTACAGGATACAGGAGAATTTCCTGTTTACACGGCGTCCTGTGTAAAAGGAAGTCCCGTCTCCTGCGCTGCCATTGGACAATTGTTTTGTCCATCATAGGAGGCGGGACTTTCAATTAAAGAGGCCGCCGTGTAAACAGGAATTTCTCCTGTATATCTGTTGGCGCTCGTCCCGCCCCCTCCCTGTCTCCTCCAAGGCTGCAGATGGACATGAATCAGGCTGCACTGACAGCAATGGTGAGTCTGCATTCATGTCAATGTGGTGGGGGCTGCCGTATTTATGTCAATGTGGTGGGGGCTGCATTCATGTCAATGTGGGGGCTGCATTCATGTGAATGTGGTGGGGGCTGCATTCATGTCAATACGGTGGGGGCTGCATTCATGTCAATACGGTGGGGGCTGCATTCATGTCAATACGGTGGGGGCTGCATTCATGTCAATACGGTGGGGGCTGCATTCATGTCAATACGGTGGGGGCTGCATTCATGTCAATACGGTGGGGGCTGCATTCATGTCAATACGGTGGGGGCTGCATTCATGTGAATGTGGTGGGGGCTGCATTCATGTCAATACGGTGGGGGCTGCATTCATGTCAATACGGTGGGGGCTGCATTCATGTGAATGTGGTGGGGGCTGCATTCATGTCAATACGGTGGGGGCTGCATTCATGTCAATACGGTGGGGGCTGCATTCATGTCAATACGGTGGGGGCTGCATTCATGTCAATACGGTGGGGGCTGCATTCATGTCAATACGGTGGGGGCTGCATTCATGTCAATACGGTGGGGGCTGCATTCATGTCAATACGGTGGGGGCTGCATTCATGTCAATACGGTGGGGGCTGCATTCATGTCAATACGGTGGGGGCTGCATTCATGTGAATGTGGTGGGGGCTGCATTCATGTCAATACGGTGGGGGCTGCATTCATGTCAATACGGTGGGGGCTGCATTCATGTCAATACGGTGGGGGCTGCATTCATGTCAATACGGTGGGGGCTGCATTCATGTCAATACGGTGGGGGCTGCATTCATGTCAATACGGTGGGGGCTGCATTCATGTCAATACGGTGGGGGCTGCATTCATGTCAATGTGGTGGGGGCTGCATTCATGTCAATACGGTGGGGGCTGCATTCATGTCAATACGGTGGGGGCTGCATTCATGTCAATACGGTGGGGGCTGCATTCATGTCAATACGGTGGGGGCTGCATTCATGTCAATGTGGTGGGGGCTGCATTCATGTCAATACGGTGGGGGCTGCATTCATGTCAATACGGTGGGGGCTGCATTCATGTCAATACGGTGGGGGCTGCATTCATGTCAATACGGTGGGGGCTGCATTCATGTGAATGTGGTGGGGGCTGCATTCATGTGAATGTGGTGGGGGCTGCATTCATGTGAATGTGGTGGGGGCTGCATTCATGTCAATACGGTGGGGGCTGCATTCATGTCAATACGGTGGGGGCTGCATTCATGTCAATACGGTGGGGGCTGCATTCATGTTAATGTGGTGGGGGCTGCATTCATGTTAATGTGGTGGGGGCTGCATTCATGTCAATACGGTGGGGGCTGCATTCATGTCAATACGGTGGGGGCTGCATTCATGTCAATACGGTGGGGGCTGCATTCATGTCAATACGGTGGGGGCTGCATTCATGTCAATACGGTGGGGGCTGCATTCATGTCAATACAGTGGGGGCCACATTCATGGCAATGGAGTGGGGGCCGCAGATGGGCACTGATTAGGCTGCATTGATGGGCACTGACCCTTATTTTGCTTCACAGTTCTTTATTTAAAATATAAGATTTTTTTTCCTGAAACTTCATTTTTAAAGTGAAGGTGCATGTTATAAGCAGATTAAATCCGGTATATCCAAATAACACGCCCAAGCTCATCTATTCACCACACACAGCACAAAGGCAAGAGAATTCTTGTTGGGCCGTGTATTAGTGCTCGGATGGACACACTTAGACCAAATTTTAATGGTTTAAGAATGTCAGGCAAAATGGTCGGCCCTCAAGCATGTTCTATTCATCAAATCTGGCCCTCTTGGAAAAAAGATTGGACACCCCTGGCCTAGGGTGTCAAAAATCCTTGAACCAGCCCTGCGTGATTGACATCACCATAGTGACACCTGGAAAAAATGAGGATCCCAAATCTCAGAAGCAGACAGTCCTGCAGATTCTTCTCATGAGGTTTTTAGCATCTTGCAGGAAGGATCGTAATGTCACCCTCTCCTCTGTGGAAGCTGGGTGGAAAGTAAATATGTTTTCTAAAATTTTTCACAGGTTTTACAATTTAGAATTTCCTATCCCATTTGGAACACAGACTACAATAAAACCCGACAAGGATTTTAACACTTTGGAATGTGGGGCATGATGTAATAAATGGACCTGGAACTTTAGTGTAAGGTCTGTTTTAAAGTATATCACAATGTTTCAAACAGTTTGGTTATGTTTCCAATTGTCACCAGTGGATGCTGTTTATACCCCCAGTCCCTTTCAGCCATGTGCCTCCACTGTCTCTCCTGCTTTTTGGGCCTACAGTGGATTTTAAGTCTACACACCCCTGTGAAAATGGCAAATTTTTGAGATGTAAAAAAAAATCAGACCAAGATAAATCATTCAAGATTTTCTCCACCTCTAATGCGACCTTAAGTCTAGGTTCACATCTATGCGGCTGCGCTTGGTGCATTTTTCAGGCACGTTTTGCAGTGCGTTTTTAAACCTGTGTTTTTGCATGTGTTTTTGCATGCAGTTTTCATGCATTTTGTGTTTTACGTTTTGTGTAAACACACTGTATATAGCTGGTTGCTAAGGAGGGGGCCGGGAAGCCGGCCGTCATGTCCTTAACAACTGATGAGTTATCAGCTGTCAGTGGGCTTCCCCGCTGACAGCTGAATGTAAACGAAAACAAAATTGCCAGCAAAAAAAAACAACGTGGTTTTCCCCTACCAGGTCCATACCAGGCCCTTTGGGTCCAGTATGGATTTTTGGATTCGGAGGTCATGGAGCATTCGGAGGATGGCCATGCCCCGCGCCTATATAAGAGGTGCCAGACAGTGGGGACATCACAAAGGAGAAAGACAGCTTCAGGACAAAACCGTCTTTTTTACGTTTTGTGTAAACACACTGTATATAGCTGGTTGCTAAGGAGGGGGCCGGGAAGCCGGCCGTCATGTCCTTAACAACTGATGAGTTATCAGCTGTCAGTGGGCTTCCCCGCTGACAGCTGAATGTAAACGAAAACAAAATTGCCAGCAAAAAAAAACGACGTGGTTTTCCCCTACCAGGCCCATACCAGGCCCTTTGGGTCCAGTATGGATTTTGGATTCGGAGGTCATGGAGCATTCGGAGGATGGCCATGCCCCGCGCCTATATAAGAGGTGCCAGACAGTGGGGACATCACAAAGGAGAAAGACAGCTTCAGGACAAAACCGTCTTTTTTGTTTTTTAGCGGGTAACCAGCGGCGAGGAAGAAGACAGCGGTGGCGAGGAAGAAGACAGTGGTGGCGAAGAAGAAGACAGCTCCATGAAAGAAGACCGCACAAGAGGAAGACGACACCAGGAGATGACGCCATCGGGAGATGACGGTTCCGGGAGAAGATGGCTCCGGGCTTCTCATTTAATTAAAAAATAAATTATTTTTTTAAATTTTTTTTTGTATTCAGATTAGGGATGGAGGTGCACTATCCCCCCTTGTCCACCTCATTCAAAGTTCCAGTATATGTAAAAATACATTCTCCCCTTTCTTTGTATCTTATTTGATAAAGGATTTGTCAAAAACCAGCTCTTGTAGTTTGTTAACTTGTCACTGTTTTTTTGGTGAATGGGTAGGGGTACGACGTACCCGATACCCATTTACATGGGAGGGGGGCAGTATCTGGGGCCCCCTTGTTAATGGTGGCTTCCAGATTCTGATAAGCCCCCCACCCGCAGACCCCAACAACCACCGGTCAGGGTTGTCGGGAAGAGGCCCTTGTCCTCATCAACATGGGGGCAAGGTACTTTGGGGTGGGGGCGCTGCCTCAACGCACCTACCCCCCCATACCCCCCTCCATGTTGAGGGCCTGTGACCTGGTATGGTTCAGGAGGGGGGGGCGCTCGCTCATCCCCTCCCTTTCCTGAGCTACTGGGTGGCATGCTCGGATAAGGGTCTGGTATGGATTTTGGGGGGACACCAGGCCATTTAAAAAAAAAAAATTGGCGCGGGAGGGGTGTCCCTTCCGAATCCATACAAGACCTGAAGGGCCTGGTATGGACCTGGGGGGAACCCCGCGCCATTTTTTTTCGCAAATTTTTTTGCCGGCAAATTTGTTTTTTTTTACATTCAGCTTTCAGCTGACAGCTGATGACTTATCGGTGGTTAAGAACACGGCGGCTGGCAATATACAGTGTTAAGATAAAAACCCGCAAAAACGCAAAACACATCAAAAATCGCATCACAAACACAACACTTGTGTTTTTGGTGCGGTTCCATTGAAGTCTATTACCGCAAATAAAAAAAGTCACCGACCCTTTCCGCAAAATGCATAGATGTGAACCTGTACCATGGGAAACCATGTTAAACGGACTGTAGTGCATTTCTGCAAACTGCAAAACGTACTAAAAATTGCATAGGTGTGAACCTAGGGTAAATTTGTACAATTCAATTAACCACTTGCCGATCAGTGACAGCGATGCTGAACAAAATAAAAGTAATCAGAGCGGTTACAGAGCCGCTGGACTACTTTTACAGGCAGCGGTAGCAGGGTCCCCCCATCCCACAGCCGCCACCTTTACTAGGCTCTCCTGAGCGATCATGGAGTCAGGTAAGGATTCGACCGGCAGCATCTGGTTCCTGGAGCTGGGACACAGTGAGAGAAATTGATGTTGTTTCATCCCACTGTCTGACGCCAGAAATCCTCGTCACTTCCGGTTTCAGTTTGCTGTTTACAGTTACCAGCTTGTACAAGCATCTGATCAAACCAATCTCAGTTGGATCAGATGCTTTGAAGGGCTGAGGAGAGATCTGGGGTCTGACCCTAGATCTCTTCATAAAGAGGACTTGTTAAGGCCCATGCTATCACAAGGGATGTTGTTCATCCTTTGTGATAGCAATAAAACTGATAAATTAAAATAAAGAGAAAGTGTAAAAATAAAAAAAAATGAATAAAATAAATAATAGAATGAAAAAAAAAACATATTACACTCATCCCCCCCCCCCCCACATGCTTGCGCATAAATGCAAGCATATGCATCAGTACCATGCAATGTAAACAACGATCGCACCACACATGTGAGGTATTGCCCTGAACATCAGAGTGAGAGTAATATTTCAAGATACAGACCTCCTGTGTGACTCTAAACTAGCAACCTGTAAATGCCTTTAAAGCGTCGCCTAGGGAGATGTGACGGGAGGGCCCGTGGAACTCAGAATACATCTTATGTCTAAGTCACCCTGTGCCATCCTGGCACAGGGTGAGTGAGAAAATATATCTTGGACTACTTAAAATGGGACAGTAATATTTGTCCACAATATCTCCCAGGATGTATGTAGAGACTATTATTGGTTTGGTTGATTCTGAACTCAACCTGTTAATTGAGTGAGCTGATCACATTAGCCTCCAGGACTGGCTAGGAGACAAACTGTTGATGAATAGGCTGAGGAGGGGGGGAGATTGTTGTTTGTATTGTTAACTGTAATTAGCTATAGCTATTGTGTTTATACTACTGTGTGAAGCTCGGTGCCCACAAGTCTGTCATCTGGTCTGGGTAAACTTTTTAGTAAATTAGCTCATGTTAATTAGGTTAGCTTTGAGTCAGCCTGCTGTATAAATGTGTGTGAGATCTCAAATAAAGAGTTAGTCCTGATGTACTCCAAGACTGGTGTTGTCTAGTTCTTGGGGGTTCCTATAGCCAGATCCATTGGACTCGTGTTCCAGAACTTAGGAAGCGGTATACTGACGGAAGCACTCAAGCGGAGTGTGCGACGTTCCGTGACATTGGTGGCAAGCAGCGGGAAAGCTTCCTGCAGTCTGGGACATCCAAACCTCCAACTGGATCCAAGATCAGCATAGCAGACTTCAGTCACCCCAGCGGAGATATGGACCTGGCATCAGAGTTCCCGGGGCTGCTGCGGATCATCCTTTCAACATACACCAGGACGGTGTCTGAGGATGAATACCTGGAGCTCAGGCAGCAGATTCGGGTGGAGCTCTGGATTGGAGCCCTTCAGCTCGCTGGTATAAAACAGGGCAAGTGCTTTCCAACCCAAGAGCAACGGGCCAGTGACCAACGGGCATTGCGGATGGCATTCCTGGGAGAGCGGCCCCAGGAGCAATGGGTGACTGAGTTGGACAGGCTGGTCCAGCAGGAGATAGAGTTGGACAATCGTTATCGGGCTCTGCAATGGCACGCAGAGGAGGGATATTTAGGGGGGACAACAGAATGCTCTCCAGAGGGATATGACTTTGGAGGCCCTGGATTGCTGTGGGAGAGCCTTACAGATCATTTTGTGTTTGGCGATGAAGGGGAACCTGCCCTTGAGGACCTGCGAGAATATAGAGAGGCTATGCTCGGTCTTGCAGGGGTCTCAGAGCTCAAACCTGATCTGGACCATTTGCTAAGGAAGGAACGGCATCTGGAAAGGGCATACAGGAAACTGCTAGAACACGTTCAGCAGCATGCCAGAGAATCGGCAGTGGAAAATCTGAAGATTGCCGTCCCCAAACCTGAAGTGCTGACCACAGGGCAGAGTTCTGCTAACCTCTGTCCAGCACTGATAACATCTTCTGGGTTCCATGAACAGGAGATGGTGAACCTCTATCCCCAGACACCAGTTATAGAGATAGGGGATTTAATAGACTTTTCTGCTGAGGAAGAACATCCTGATGAGCCTCCAGCAGAAGAGCTGGTATTAGGGCCAAACTTCACTGTGCTCTGCCCAGCACCAACAGCAGTATCTGTGGAGTTACAACAAACTTCTCCAGCAGAAGTGCTGGCAACCGGACAGAGGGTCCAAGACCTCTGCCCCACATCTGTGGCAGTTTCGGAGGCCCAGGGTGAAAAGGTGGCAATCACTTCCCAGCAGCAGATACAGGGGGAGAAGGGAGAGGAGGTGTGTGTTGTCCCTCCCCAACAGTTGGCCAGGGTGGAGGAAGTGGCCTTCCCTCCCCAGCAAAGATCAGTGCACCTGGGAGACAGTACCATAGACATGTTGTCCAAGCTAACAGATGAGGGAATGGAAAAGGAAGCAGCCAGATCACCTCCCCAATGGCAGCTACACAGTTTGGGAGTGGAGGAAGCCAGCCTCCTACCCCAACGGTTAGCCGGAGCGGAGGATGCGGAGTCCCCAGCAGAAGTGCTGGCAACAGGGCAGAGTGTTACCAACCTCTGCCCAGCACCGGCAACAACTACAGAGTTCCAGGGAGGCGGGGCAGTCGGCCTCCCTCCCCAACAGTTAGCCGGAACAGATGGTGTGGGGTTTCCAGCAGAAGGGCTGGCAACAGGGCCGAGGACTGCTGGAATCTGCCCTCAACTAACAGAGGATGGATTTCCTGTGAAGGTGGATGGGACTTCAGTCTCCACCTGTATACCCCAGGGATGCTGGGCAGTGGGCCCAGATCCCCAACAGCATGACAGAGTGAGCCCAGTCACCCTGTCTTCTCTCCAGTGGCAGAAAGGACTCCAGGGAGAAGGGCCAGTCCAGGCCTCTCCCCAGCGGCAGATATGTTCTCTGAGAGAGGCAGAGGTTTGCTGGGTGAGTAATGCTTTGTTTGGAACAATTTATTTGGGGTACTGTGTGGGTACAGGCATTGGAGGACTGGAGCTACTTACTAACTTCGGAGTCAACCCGTCTGGGGTCTCCTCCTGTGTTAGTCTTCTGCCGAAAGGGGAGAGATGTGACGGGAGGGCCCGTGGAGCTCAGAATACATCTTATGTCTAAGTCACCCTGTGCCATCCTGGCACAGGGTGAGTGAGAAAATATATCTTGGACTACTTAAAATGGGACAGTAATATTTGTCCACAATATCTCCCAGGATGTATGTAGAGACTATTATTAGTTTGGTTGATTCTGAACTCAACCTGTTAATTGAGTGAGCTGATCACATTAGCCTCCAGGACTGGCTAGGAGGCGAACTGTTGATGAATAGGCTGAGGAGGGGGGGAGATTGTTGTTTGTATTGTTAATTGTAATTAGCTCTAGCTATTGTGTTTATACTACTGTGTGAAGCTCGGTGCCCACAAGTCTGTCATCTGGTCTGGGTAAATTTTTTAGTAAATTAGCTCATGTTAATTAGGTAAGCTTTGAGTCAGCCTGCTGTATAAATGTGTGGGAGATCTCAAATAAAGAGTTAGTCCTGATGTACTCCAAGACTGGTGTTGTCTAGTTCTTGGGGGTTCCTATAGCCAGATCCATTGGACTCGTGTTCCAGAACTTAGGAAACGGCATACTGACGGAAGCACTCAAGCGGAGTGTGGGACGTTCCGTGACAGGAGATTTTTAGGTACCATAGTTTGGTACTGTTCCAGTACACACTTGCCAATGAAAGAGACTCTGACTGAGCCCATATAAAGCTTGGATGTTCCAGTAGGATTTTTCTGACATTTACTTGCCTCTTAAAGCAAAAGCTATGGTCCACAAAGAACTTAAAAATCATCAAAGGAATCTCATTGTTGGAATGGTCCAAAAAAAAATTAAAGGTCATATACCATGGGACACAATAAACACAGTCATCAACAAGTGGAGAAAATAAGGCACAATAGTGACATTACCAAGAAGTAGACGTTCCTCCTAATTTTATTTAAAAAACAAAAACTAAAAACAAGAATACTGGTCTGGGAGGCTTCCAAGAGGCCTACAGCAACATTAAAGGGCATGCAGGAATTTCTGGCCAGTACTGGTTTTGTACTATTTGACAACAATCTCTCGTATTCTTCATGTGTCTGGTCTGTGTGGTAGGATGGCAAAACAGAAGCATTTTCTTACTAAGAAAAACATCCAAGCCCAGTACATTTTGCAAAGACCTACATCAAGTCTGATAAAAGCATGTGAGAAAATGTGTATTGGCTTGATAAGACCAAGGTTGAACTTTTTGGCCATAATTCCAAAAAGTATGTTTGGTGCAAAACCAACCATGCCCTTCACCAAAAAAATGCCATACCCACAGTGAGGTATGGTGGTGGCAGCATTATGCTTTGGGGATAATTTAATTAAGCTGGATCTGGGGTTTTAGTCAAAGTGGATGGACTAATGAATAGTTCAACATATCAGTAAATTTTGACACAATCTTCGGGCCATTGCTAAAAAGTAGAAAAAGAAGAGGGATTTCACCTTTCAGTGCAACAATGACCCAAAGCGTACCTCCAAATCACAAAAATAATGGCTTCACTAGAAGAGGATCAAACTTTTGGAATGGTCCAGACAGGGCCCTGACTTCAAACTAATTGAAAATATGTGGGGTGACCTGAAGAGGACTGTGCGCAGGAGATGCCCTTGCAATCTCACAGATTTGGAGTACTTCTGCAAGAAAAAGATGGCAAACATTCCCTAGGCAATATGTGCCATGCTGATAGACTCCTTCCTCTGCAAAATATTATTTTAAGGGTGTCTATATTTGTGCAACCATATTATTGTCCTTTTTTATTTTTAATTGTTTCCCCCTTTAAAGTTTAAAATTTGTTTTTAATGGAATTACATATAGTATAGGTCACAGTAAAGGTGGAAAACATTCAGAGGTGATTTATTTTTATCTCAAAAACATTGCATTTTTACAGGGTTGTGTAGACTCTTTATATCCACTGTAGATTATTCTTCATTAGATATACATGATATACACTGTGCATTTGCCTAGTGATTAACCTGGCTTTTCTATTACAGCAACTAGGTCTGTGGTACTGTACGAAACTTTGTCTCTCAGAAAGGATTCCCATGGAGGAAGTATCATGCATTGCTTTCTTCCTACACTAATAACACAACAGACATGCTGTTGAAATGCTAGCTACAACAACAACCTATCTGACTTTGATTTTACATTAAGTAGCAATTTAGGAAAATGTCTTTTGGGAAGTATTCAAGTGAAGTAGATACAGTATGTGGCTGGGTTCTTGTCCAGCGTGGTGCCAGTGATTTTTTTGCACATTCTTTTTGAATGTGTTCCAGAAAGGGTCAATCCTCTGGTAGAACCTGAACACATGCATACATTATATTGTCAAAAGTATTGGGACACCTGCCAAGAATTAACATTCGTGACACAGCAAATTATGAAATCTCGAAATGCAGAGCACATTTTCTTCTTCTTTAATGGGATAATAATGAAGCTGACAGATAGAGGGTATTCCTGCGCTATCATATATAGGGAAAGGAGAAAAAAGTGTAGAGTGGGGTAAAGCTGCCTACACCGGATGGGGTACAACCTGCCCCTCAATATTAGGTAAATAGGTAAGAGTGTGGTGCTGCGCTAATCCTCTCAATGTATGTGAAAAATCTAAATAAAATAACTGTGTGAATATGACACAATATTAGTTAGTGACTCTAAAATAAAAATATATATAAATATAGCATTGCGTGATACTTCAACATATAATAAAGAAATCAAAATTAAAATAACAATAGCTGGCTGAAGGTTATATACCTTGTACAGCCAGGCACACACCAAACAAGTGTATATAAAAGTGACTGGTGCTCATAAAAGCATAATATAAGTGACAGTTACAACCTTATGCAAAGTGATCAAAAAATATGGCATGACAGTCTCTGGCTAAAATTAAATATATACCTGATGCAGCTAGGCACACAGCAAACGAGTGTAGATTAAGCGTGACTGGTGCTCATAAACACATAATAAAAGTGACGGTTTCAATAAAACCATGTGCTATTGAAGCAGATATAGTCCACAAATGAACGTGCATAAGAAAGTGATCCACTTAAAAATAAAAATCAACATAAAGTCCAAGAAATGTGTATATAGGCGATCCACTTGATGCTGATTAACGTGACTGAATACAATAGTGATTGTTATTCTTTCTTCATGCAACACAGCACACAATGGTGGGCAGTGGCCCCTTACCTGAAGGTAATGGGGTACTCGCGTTAGCCAATTTTAGGCATGGCAGCCTTTAGTTAATGGAACCACAGAATCAACCAGTAGTGGGGGAGGCAATAATACAATCTTATCCTGGCTTGTCTCCTCTGGGGACATACGTCTCCTCAAGTAGTGTCCCGGGGTCACCAAGATAAAAAAATCAAAATCCCACAATAGTGTGATATTGTTTGGCATAAACTCCTATTTTATTAAAGCACAAAAAAATACTCACATTAAAAACATAGATACTGAGCGGAGATCCGACGAGCAGCGAGCTCATAACACAAGTCAAACATAGAGTGCCTGTCCTGTCCCTACGCATGACGTCACGACCCACGTGACTTCATCAGGGGATGCAGGGAGGCACTGTGAATGTCCCTAAATAGCTCTCCCATAGGCTATAATGGGTGGCCATTTTCCCGAAGCCTTAAAGGAAGTGCTATAGCGGCCATATTACCAGAGGCGGATGGGCGCGGCCGTATTATGGGTGATCCAATGACAACGACAGGGGCGGGTGCCATTCTCTGACGGCCATGATAGACTTGGCCAATCAGTTATCACACTAGTAACTACTGTCAGCAGAGGGGGAGCGCGGCTGCATCAGCAAAATGGCATGTTTGATATCCTGTGTGTAGAGGCAGACGGCACAGCAACACACAGACCGATATTGATCCGAAAAATATAAAAAGTCATTAGAAAAATGTTTCTAAAATGATCAAAGATTTGAAGATCAAGAAGAGAGAAGACCCGAAACACATTAAGAGTGGGATACGCAAACTGATGAAAAGGAAAGAAATTGTGATCCGACCAGCGGACAATTGAGGAGGTATCGTTATTCTGTCTAAAGAACAATACCACAAATCGATGATGAATATGCTAAATGACGTCAATACCTATACGAAATTACTAAGTAACCTCATGTTCAGATGCAGGAAAGCGCTTGAACAAGTAGTACATCTAGGGACAAAGAAGAACATTTTAAGTAAGAAAGAAGCAAGGTTTCTTGTACCTGACTCATGTCGCACCCCCATTATATATTCACTACCAAAAGTTCATAGAAACGGAACAGACCCACCCCCGAGACCAATAGTGAACGGGATTGATTTACTGACGTAGAGGATAGGTGAACCTGCGGGACACCAAACATATTTTACAAATTTTGGATGAGATTCCACAAAGAGACAAGACGCGCATTATGGCCACCGCAGATGTCGCTTCCCTATATATGATTATACCCCATCACTTGGCGTGTGAAGCTGCCAAATGGGGTCTGAGGAAATACTCGAAGTTGTCATGTTTGCAGAGGAGGTTCCTGATAAAATGCTTGGACTTCAGTTTAAAAAACAATCACTTCTGGTATAACAACACGTATTACCATCAGCAAACCGGAGTAGCCATGGGATCCAAATTTGCCCCCAGCATAGCTGGGCTTTTCATGGCTAAATGGGAAGAAGAATATGTTTTTAATAACCAACCAGAAGAATTACTTATCTATAAAAGATACATCGACGATATTTTTATATTATGGGAAGAGGGATGAGCTTCATGTTCGAGTCGAACCCATGTTCGACTGGAACATTGGCTGTTCGGTCGTTCGCCGAATTCCGAACGTTATGGGCCGTTCGCGCCAAATTCGTGTGGCGCGTCACGGCCCATAATTCACTGCGGTATTGCAGTGCATTGCTGGCTGATGATTGGCCAAGCATGCACTATGACCCGCATGCTTGGCCAATCACAGCGCCGTCGGTAGAGAGAGCTGTAATTGGCCAAAGCCAGGGTGGCTTTGGCCAATTATGGCTCAGGGGGTTTAGAACATGCCCCACACTATATAAGGCCGCCTGCACGGTGGCCCTGTGTAGTGTGTGTTCCGGCGTTGAAAGAGAGATAGATAGACAGAGATACAGTGTCATTTCATTTGAGTTAGATAGATTAGGCAGGACAATCAGTGAGTTAGCTGCACTTACAGTGTATTGTGTATATATATATATATGCATCCCAGGTGTTGCATATATATATATATATATATATATATATATATATATATATATATATATATATATATAAACTGTATTCAGTTTAGCTAGATCCGTTCCTGTTATCTTCTTACTGACAGGCAGGCTTGTCTTGTTACAGTATTTACAGCTACCTGAAGAAAATTGCTGGCGTTCTTTTGATCCTATTAGTACCACAGTCAGGCAGCTAGACTATTTACAGTTAGTGCAGTGCGTCCTGCTCACAGTGTTCAGCTAAAACTACAAGTTAGTGTGGTGCGTCCTGCTCACAGTGTTCAGCCAAACCTACAAGTTATTTTTTTGCGTGCTCTGCACAGTGTTCATCTAAAGCTACAAGTTAGTGTAGTGAGACCTCTGCACAGTGTTCATCTAAAGCTACAAGTTAGTGCAGTGCGTACTGCTCACAGTGTTCAGCTAAAACTACAAGTTAGTGCAGTGAGACCTCTGCACAGTTTTCATCTAAAGCTACAAGTTAGTGCAGTGCGTCCTGCTCACAGTGTTCAGCTTAAACTACAAGTTAGTGTAGTGAGACCTCTGCACAGTGTTCATCTAAAGCTACAAGTTAGTGCAATGCGTCCTGCTCACAATGTTCAGCTAAAACTACAAGTTAGTGTGGTGCGTCCTCCTCACAGTGTTCAGCTAAACCTACAAGTTAGTGTAGTGAGACCTCTGCACAGTGTTCATCTAAAGCTACAAGTTATTGCAGTGCGTCCTGCTCACAGTGTTCAGTTAAAACTACAAGTTAGTGTAGTGAGACCTCTGCACAGTGTTCATCTAAAGCTACAAGTTAGTGCAGTGCGTCCTGCTCACAGTGTTCAGCTAAAACTACAAGTTAGTGTAGTGAGACCTCTGCACAGTGTTCATCTAAAGCTACAAGTTAGTGCAGTGCGTCCTGCTCACAGTGTTCAGCTAAAACTACAAGTTAGTGTAGTGAGACCTCTGCACAGTGTTCATCTAAAGCTACAAGTTAGTGCAGTGCGTCCTGCTCACAATGTTCAGCTAAACCTACAAGTTATTTTTTTGCGAGCTCTGCACAGTGTTCATCTAAAGCTACAAGATAGTGCAGTGCGTCCTGCTCACAGTGTTCAGCTAAAACTACAAGTTAGTGTGGTGCGTCCTCCTCACAGTGTTCAGCTAAAACTACAAGTTAGTGTAGTGCGTCCTGCTCACAGTGTTCAGCTAAAACTACAAGTTAGTGTAGTGAGACCTCTGCACAGTGTTCAACTAAAGCTACAAGTTAGTGCAGTGCGTCCTGCTCACAGTGTTCAGCTAAAACTACAAGTTAGTGTAGTGAGACCTCTGCACAGTGTTCAGCTAAAACTACAAGTTAGTGTAGTGCATCCTGCTCACAGTGTTCAGCTAAAACTACAAGTTAGTGTAGTGAGACCTCTGTACAGTGTTCAGCTAAAACTACAAGTTAGTGTAGTGCGTCCTGCTCACAGTGTTCAGCTAAAACTACAAGTTAGTGTAGTGAGACCTCTGCACAGTGTTCATCTAAAGATACAAGTTAGTGCAGTGCGTCCTGCTCACAGTGTTCAGCTAAAACTACAAGTTTGTGTGGTGCGTCCTCCTCACAGTGTTCATCTAAACCTACAAGTTATTTTTTTGCGAGCTCTGCACAGTGTTCATCTAAAGCTACAAGTTAGTGCAGTGCGTCCTGCTCACAGTGTTCAGCTAAAACTACAAGTTAGTGTGGTGCGTCCTCCTCACAGTGTTCAGCTAAAACTACAAGTTAGTGTAGTGCGTCCTGCTCACAGTGTTCAGCTAAAACTACAAGTTAGTGTAGTGAGACCTCTGCACAGTGTTCAACTAAAGCTACAAGTTAGTGCAGTGCGTCCTGCTCACAGTGTTCAGCTAAAACTACAAGTTAGTGTAGTGAGACCTCTGCACAGTGTTCAGCTAAGACTACAAGTTAGTGTAGTGCATCCTGCTCACAGTGTTCAGCTAAAACTACAAGTTAGTGTAGTGAGACCTCTGCACAGTGTTCAGCTAAAACTACAAGTTAGTGTAGTGCGTCCTGCTCACAGTGTTCAGCTAAAACTACAAGTTAGTGTAGTAAGACCTCTGCACAGTGTTCAACTAAAACTACAAGTTAGTGCAGTGCGTCCTGCTCACAGTGTTCAGCTAAAACTACAAGTTAGTGTAGTGAGACCTCTGCACAGTGTTCAGCTAAAACTACAAGTTAGTGTAGTGCATCCTGCTCACAGTGTTCAGCTAAAACTACAAGTTAGTGTGGTGCATCCTGCTCACAGTGTTCAGCCAAACCTACAAGTTATTTTTTTGCGTGCTCTGCACAGTGTTCATCTAAAGCTACAAGTTAGTGTAGTGCGTCCTGCTCACAGTGTTCAGCTAAAACTACAAGTTAGTGTAGTGAGACCTCTGCACAGTGTTCATCTAAAGCTACAAGTTAGTGCAGTGCGTCCTGCTCACAGTGTTCAGCTAAAACTACAAGTTAGTGCAGTGAGACCTCTGCACAGTTTTCATCTAAAGCTACAAGTTAGTGCAGTGCGTCCTGCTCACAGTGTTCAGCTTAAACTACAAGTTAGTGTAGTGAGACCTCTGCACAGTGTTCATCTAAAGCTACAAGTTAGTGCAATGCGTCCTGCTCACAATGTTCAGCTAAAACTACAAGTTAGTGTGGTGCGTCCTCCTCACAGTGTTCAGCTAAACCTACAAGTTAGTGTAGTGAGACCTCTGCACAGTGTTAATCTAAAGCTACAAGTTATTGCAGTGCGTCCTGCTCACAGTGTTCAGTTAAAACTACAAGTTAGTGTAGTGAGACCTCTTCACAGTGTTCATCTAAAGCTACAAGTTAGTGCAGTGCGTCCTGCTCACAGTGTTCAGCTAAAACTACAAGTTAGTGTAGTGAGACCTCTGCACAGTGTTCATCTAAAGCTACAAGTTAGTGCAGTGCGTCCTGCTCACAGTGTTCAGCTAAAACTACAAGTTAGTGTAGTGAGACCTCTGCACAGTGTTCATCTAAAGCTACAAGTTAGTGCAGTGCGTCCTGCTCACAATGTTCAGCTAAACCTACAAGTTATTTTTTGCGAGCTCTGCACAGTGTTCATCTAAAGCTACACGTTAGTGCAGTGCGTCCTGCTCACAGTGTTCAGCTAAAACTACAAGTTAGTGTGGTGCGTCCTCCTCACAGTGTTCAGCTAAAACTACAAGTTAGTGTAGTGCGTCCTGCTCACAGTGTTCAGCTAAAACTACAAGTTAGTGTAGTGAGACCTCTGCACAGTGTTCAGCTAAAACTACAAGTTAGTGTAGTGCATCCTGCTCACAGTGTTCAGCTAAAACTACAAGTTAGTGTAGTGAGACCTCTGTACAGTGTTCAGCTAAAACTACAAGTTAGTGTAGTGCGTCCTGCTCACAGTGTTCAGCTAAAACTACAAGTTAGTGTAGTGAGACCTCTGCACAGTGTTCATCTAAAGCTACAAGTTAGTGCAGTGCGTCCTGCTCACAGTGTTCAGCTAAAACTACAAGTTTGTGTGGTGCGTCCTCCTCACAGTGTTCATCTAAACCTACAAGTTATTTTTTTGCGAGCTCTGCACAGTGTTCATCTAAAGCTACAAGTTAGTGCAGTGCGTCCTGCTCACAGTGTTCAGCTAAAACTACAAGTTAGTGTGGTGCGTCCTCCTCACAGTGTTCAGCTAAAACTACAAGTTAGTGTAGTGCGTCCTGCTCACAGTGTTCAGCTAAAACTACAAGTTAGTGTAGTGAGACCTCTGCACAGTGTTCAGCTAAGACTACAAGTTAGTGTAGTGCATCCTGCTCACAGTGTTCAGCTAAAACTACAAGTTAGTGTAGTGAGACCTCTGCACAGTGTTCAGCTAAAACTACAAGTTAGTGTAGTGCATCCTGCTCACAGTGTTCAGCTAAAACTACAAGTTAGTGTAGTAAGACCTCTGCACAGTGTTCAACTAAAACTACAAGTTAGTGCAGTGCGTCCTGCTCACAGTGTTCAGCTAAAACTACAAGTTAGTGTAGTGAGACCTCTGCACAGTGTTCAGCTAAAACTACAAGTTAGTGTAGTGCATCCTGCTCACAGTGTTCAGCTAAAACTACAAGTTAGTGTAGTGAGACCTCTGCACAGTGTTCAGCTAAAACTACAAGTTAGTGTAGTGCGTCCTGCTCACAGTGTTCAGCTAAAACTACAAGTTAGTGTGGTGCGTCCTCCTCACAGTGTTCAGCTACACCTACAAGTTATTTTTTTGCGAGCTCTGCACAGTGTTCAGCTAAAGCTACCTGTAGAAGGTTGGTGGTGTTTTCCTGATCCTATCACTACCGCAGGCAGCTAAAAAAGCTACAAGTTATTTTTTTGCGAGCTCTGCACAGTGTTCAGCTAAAGCTACCTGTAGAAGGTTGGTGGTGTTCTCATACTACAGGCAGGCAGTTGATTTTGCTAGCTGCAGTATCAGTACATATATATATATATATATATATATATATATATATATATATATATATATCCCAGCTTAGTGCAGCTACAGGCCATTAGTATGTCTGGAAGGCCAAGAAGGAGAGGCAGACAGTCACAAGCCAATAAGAGAGGGCAAGCAGGCTCTGTGTCTAGTGCTGGTCGTGGAGACGGTGCATCCTCATCAGCACGTGGCCGTGGGACACGCTTGGCCTTTTTTTCGGCAGCTGGCCGTGTTGAGCCGCAACATGCGGAAGACTTGGTCGAGTGGATGACCAAGCCATCCTCCTCATCCTCTCTCACCCATGCTCAGGGTACTTTGTCTGGCAAAGCAGCGGCCCCTTCGCTCGGCTCAATGTCATCAGTGACTCCTTCCCTAGCCCCACCATGTCCTCCTGAGGAGTCCCTCGAACTGTTTGACCACAGTGTTGGGTACATGCTCCAGGAGGATGCCCAGCGTTTGGAAGGCTCTGATGATGATACTGAGCTCGATGAAGGCAGTAACATGAGCACGGACAGAGGGGGTGCCCAAGAAGGACAGCAATCTGGCAGTCATGCTCCCCCTGCTGCAGCATACTGCCAGGTTTGCTCCAGTGATGAGGAGGGAGGGGATGATGAGGTCACTGACTCAACGTGGGTGCCTGATAGGAGAGAGGAGGAGGCGGCACATCACCAACGAGGCAGGATGCCCTCCAGGGGCCAGCCTAAGGGCAGCACATTGACTGCATCACACCCCAAAGCTCCACATGTGCAGGGCGCTGCAGTCTCTGCACGTTATTCAAAAAGTTCTTTGGTGTGGGCCTTTTTTGAGACGAGTGCATCAGATCGCACCGCTGCTATTTGCAACATATGTCTCAAGCGTATCTCGCGTGGCCAAAACATCTCCCGCTTGGGTACCACATGCTTGACCAGACATATGTTGACCTGCCATGCAGTTCGTTGGCAGGCGTATCTAAAAGACCCACACCAAAGAACAAAGAGGACCTCTCCTTGCTCCTCATCAGCTGAGATCTCCAACCCCACTATACCTTCAGTCCTGAAGGAATGAAGGTGTAGAATTAGGTGTGTCACAGCCAAGTACTTGTGGGCAATCTGCTTTTGGTACACCGACGTCAGATTGTACCAGGCAAATTTCCCTGCCCCAGCTGCTGCACCGCCGAAAGAAGTTTGCTCCCAGCCATCCACATGCCCAGTGGTTGAATGCTAGCTTGGCAAAATTGCTAGCACTTCAACTGCTGCCTTTTCAGTTGGTAGACTCTGCCCCCTTCTGTGAATTTGTGGAATGTGCGGTTCCTCAGTGGCAGGTACCCAAACGCCACTTTTTCTCACGGAAAGCGATTCCGGCTCTCTACCGGCATGTGGAAGGCAATGTCCATGCCTCGCTGGACAGGGCGGTCAGCGGTAAGGTGCATACTACCGCTGACTGTTGGAGGTTGTTCCGCCACCACGCCTCCAAAATGCCACTACTAATGATTGTGACACACCTCTCTCCTCCACCCCCTGCTCTTCTTCTTCCTCCATGGCCTCTTCCTGTGCTTTTTCCTCGGAACCAGCGGTGCTCCGTAGTCGTTCAAGGGGCTACGCAAGTACGCAGGCCAAAAGATGCCATGCAGTGCTTGAGCTGGTGTGCTTGGGGGACAGGAGCCACACTGGGGCAGAGGTTCTGTCAGCTCTGCAGGGGCAGGTTCAGAGGTGGTTGACGCCACACCAACTTAAGGCAGGAATGGTGGTTTGCGACAATGGCACCAACCTCCTCTCTGCCCTCCGACAGGGACAAATGACCCATGTGCCCTGTTTGGCTCACGTCCTTAACTTGGTGGTGCAGCGGTTCTTGGGCAGGTACTCGGGCTTACAGGATGTCCTGAGGCAGGCCAGGAAAGTCTGTGTGCATTTCCGCCGGTCATATAATGCCAGTGCTCGGCTGGCGGACCTTCAAAAGGAGTTTAACCTGCCCAAGAACCGCCTAATCTGTGACATGCCCACCAGGTGGAACTCAACGTTGGCCATGCTGCAGCGGCTGCACACGTAGCAGAGGGCCATCAATGAGTACCTGTGCGACTATGGCACCAGGACAGGGTGAGGAGAGCTTGTTTTTTTTTCCCCACGCCAGTGGGCCATGATCAGGGATGCATGCACTGTCCTGTCACCATTTGAGGAGGCCACGAGGATGGTGAGCAGTGACAGTGCATGCATCAGTGAAACTGTCCCCCTTGTCCACCTGTTGGAGCACACGCTGCGTGGAATAATGGACAGGCACTTGAGGCAGAACAGAGGCAGGAAGAGGAGGACTTCCTTAGCTCTCAAGGCCCCCTTTATCCAGACAGTGTTCCTGTGTGCCCGCCGATCACACAGGAAGAGGAGGAGGAGGAGGAGGAAGATTGTGTCAGTATGGAGGTGGAGCTTGGCACTCAGCATCAGCAGCAGTCTTTAAGGGATCAGTCCCAAGAAACACATGGACTTGTACGTGGCTGGGAGGAGGTGGCTGCGGACCATGTCGTCCTTAGTGACCCAGAGGACTCTGGACCGAATGCCTCAGCAAACCTACGCTGCATGGCCTCCCTGATCCTGCAAAGCCTGCGTAAAGATCCTCGTATTCGTGATATCAAGGAGAAGGACCAATACTGGCTGGCAACCCTCCTTGATCAACGTTACAAGGGTAAGGTTGCGGACCTTATCTTGCCATCGCAGAGGGAACAGAGGGTGAAACATCTTCGGGAGGCCTTGCAGAAAGGTCTGTGCAATGTGTTCCCAGAGACTGGGAGGTTACAAACTCCTGTTTCTGGACAACGTGTTGCTGAGGCTTCGGTCAGTCAAAGAAGGAGCGGTGGAGAAGGTTGCCGTCTGACCGATGCGTTCAGACAATTTTTTGGTCCGCAGCCCCAAGGTATGATCGGTTCCAGCAACCATCGCCAGCGTCTGTTTTACATGGTGCAGGAATACCTAGGGGCAAGATCTGACTTGGACACCTTTCCCCTGGGTTACTGGGTCTTGAGGATGGATCACTGGCCAGAGCTTGCACAGTATGCAATTGAGCTACTGGCCTGTCCTGCATCCAGGGTTCTTTCGGAACGCACATTCAGTGCTGCTGGAGGCTTTGTAACCGATCACAGGGTGCGTCTGTCCACCGACTCGGTCGATCGACTGACCTTCATAAAAATGAATCAGTCTTGGATCACCACCAGCTACCAAGCACCTGATGCTGTTGTAACCGAATAATTTTTTTTTAAATCTCAGATCCCTTCAAAGACTGCCTATTCTGATGCTGAGTGACTATCCCTGAGTAATTATCCTCTTCCTCCTCAATGATCACGCTGATAGCTTGTAAGAACATTTTTGGTTCTGGGCGCCACCACCAGTGCCTAAGGCCCAATTTTTCAGCCCCTGTTTAACAGGAGCGTGTAATTACAATTTTTGATGCAATACTTTGCAGCAGGGCTCGTTTCTGCGTTCCAACTAGAGTATCTGTGAGGGGTTGCAGTGTTGTGGCACCAGCACCAGTGCCTAAGGCCCAATTTTTCTGCCCCTGTTTAACAAGGGCGTGTAATTACAATTTTTGATGCAATACTTTGCAGCAGGGCTCGTTTCTGCGTTCCAACTAGAGTATCTGTGAGGGGTTGCAGTGTTGTGGCACCAGCACCAGTGCCTAAGGCCCAATTTTTCAGCCCCTGTTTAACAGAAGCGTGTAATTACAATTTTTGATGCAATACTTTGCAGCAGGGCTCGTTTCTGCGTTCCAACTAGAGTATCTGTGAGGGGTTGCAGTGTTGTGGCACCAGCACCAGTGCCTAAGGCCCAATTTTTCAGCCCCTGTTTAACAGGGGCGTGTAATTACAATTTTTGATGCAATACTTTGCAGCAGGGCTCGTTTCTGCGTTCCAACTAGAGTATCTGTGAGGGGTTGCAGTGTTGTGGCACCAGCACCAGTGCCTAAGGCCCAATTTTTCAGCCCCTGTTTAACAGGGGTGTGTAATTACAATTTTTGATGCAATACTTTGCAGCAGGGCTCGTTTCTGCGTTACAACTAGAGTATCTGTGAGGGGTTGCAGTGTTGTGGCACCAGCACCACCACCACCAAAGGCCCAATTTTTCTGCCCTTGTTCAACAGGGGCATGTAATTACAATTCTTGATCTAATATTTCACAGCAGGGCCCTGTGAGGGCTTACAGTGTTGTGGCCACAACAACACCTAAGGCCCAAATTTCTGCTGAGTATATAGGGCAGGCCCCTACTTTCAAACATCTAACTTACAAACTACTCCTACTTGCAAACGGAAGGAAACAACAGGAAGTGAGATGAAATCTACCCCTAGGAAGGGAAATTCTCTCCTGTAAGAGTTAATATGGGAAAAATATTTCTCCTTTCCACTGATGCTTTCCAATCCTTGTTCCACAAAAAAACCCAAATTTTCAAAAAACATTTGTCATTGGGACAAAAAGTGATGTGAAATCTTCTGAAGAGGAGGACAGACAGCAAAACAAATGTCACAGGGGTGATAACCCTTCCCTATGTTTTCCAAAAAGCTTAAAAAAGATTTTTTGGCTGGAGCTAAACACGTAAAAAATTTACCCGTTCAAAATTACAAACAGATTCTACTTAACAACAAACCTATAGTCCCTGTCTTGTTTGCACCGCCTGTATACTGCTGTTCAGAGTATATAGGGCCTGGTGGCCCCACACCTTTCCTTATTTTAATTTGGGTGCGGTGTTCCCCTTAATATCCATACAAGACTCAAAGGGCCTGGTAATGGACTGGGGGGTACCCATGCCGTTTGTCTCACTGATTTTCATCCATATTGCCAGGACCCGACATTACATTAAACCTGCAAGCAGTTTTAAATGAGATTTTTTCCTTTAAAAATGACATTTTGTGCAGGGACTGTTCTAAACACGGGAAACACGCGCCACTTTACAGGCATACTATAGACACCCCCCAGGTACGATATTTAAAGGAATATTTCACTTTTTTTTTTTTTTACTTTAAGCATCATTAAAATCACTGCTCCCAAAAAAACGGCCGTTTTTAAAAGTTTTTTTTGCATTGATACATGTCCCCTGGGGCAGGACCCGTGTCCCCAACCTCTTTTAGGACAATACCATGCAAATTAGCCTTTAAAATGAGCACTTTTGATTTTGAACGTTCGAGTCCCATAGACGTCAATGGGGTTCTAACGTTCGTGCGAATTTTCGGTCCTTTCGCAGGTTCTGGTGCGAACCGAACTGGGGGGTGTTCGGCTCATCCCTATATGGGAAGGCGATGTAAATCCGTTGAATAATTTTCTTGAGAAACTCAATACAAATGAGAACAATGTTCGACTTTCATGGGACATAAGTGAGGAGAAGGTAACTTTCCTAGATCTGGACATTCTACAAGAAGAATTAATATTTAGCACACAAACGCACTTCAAAAATGTCGACAGGAATAGTTATCTCCCAATAGAGAGCTGTCATCATAAAAATTGGCTCTATAATGTCCCTAAAGGTCAACTGATGCGACTGAGGAGAAACTGCACCAAACTTCAAGTTTTTCTTGAACAGGCTGAGAAAATTGGAGCCAGGTTCACCGCTAAAGGGTACGATCAAGGATATATAGATAAGAAAACCGCAGAAGTATCAGTAATGGATCAGAAAGCATTAATTGAGGATAAAATTGTACAAAAACGCCCAATGGAGGGACCAGCACTTATCCTCAATTACAATGTGCAACATAGGAAGATAGAAAAGATCATCAGACGTCATTGGCATATTTTGCTGGCAGATACACAACTACAGGGGAGTTTACCAAAAAACCCCAAATTTATCTATAAAAGAGCACCGTCGATTCGGGATAAATTGGTGAAAAGCGTGATAGACCCACCAAAGAAGACCTTCACGTTCTTTTCGGGCAAAGGATTCTTCCCATGTAAAAGATGCTTTGCATGTGTAAGAACTAGACGCCCCAATGAAAAAGTGTTTTACTTCTCATCCACATCTACGGGGGATACTTATGAAGTTCAAAATTTAATCTGCTGCAATACGGAGGGGGCAGTATATGCCCTACAATGCAGCTGTGGTCTGCAATATATTGGCCGGAAAAAAAGACTGTTAAAAGTGCGAATTAAAGAACATGTGAATAACATCATAAACGGATACGATAAACACAGCGTATCCAGACACTTCTTGCTATGTCACAATAAAGATCCCTCTCATCTGAAGTTCTGGGGTATTGAACCCTATGTGAGGCACTGGCGGGGGGGACACAAGGTCAGGACCCTCAGCCAGTTGGAATCCAGGTGGATTTTTACCCTGGATACTTTTTCGCCAAGAGGCCTGAACATAGAATTTGTCCTGAACTGTTTCCTTAGTAATTTCTAAAAAATAATTTAATATTTTTAATATTTTTAATAATTTGAGCATTAATATCGATATTAATATAGATCTTAACATTTTTTAATAATCTTTTTAATAATTTCTATTCTGTAAATATGTTCACACCCCCGTATGAGTCCCGTGAGGTTATTTATGCCCATATATTTATGGTTGAGGTTTGAGCTATTACACTACACTTAAAATTGTACCACTCTACATCATCTTTACAGAGGAGTATCTGTTTGCACGATCATGCGACAGATATACAACTTTTCCATATAAGAAATACTATTTTTGATATTTATGTTTATTTTCATCTTTGGATTTAGGTTTATGTGTGTTTCCATGCTATGTGCAAAGTACCTGTCATGTGATCATAGATGGCAATATATGTATATTATGCACCAGCACTTTGGTGATTTGGTTTTCTAAGTGTGATATGTCATACTTGTGCTTTTTAGATCCCAGTCTACATAGATGTTTTTCCCTAACCGACTGTTTTTTTATACTGTTTCACTGATCCTACGATTTGGCAATTATTTTAATCAAATATTTTTAATTATTTATCTTGGCCGATTGCAGACATCCAGCGGACCTGTTTAAATTTTTAATACTGTAAAGGAACATTTTTCTAATGACTTTTTATATGTTTCGGATCATTATCGGTCTGTGTGTTGCTGTGCCGTCTGCCTCTACACACAGGATATCAAACATGCCATTTCGCTGATGCAGCCGCGCTCCCCCTATGCTGACAGTAGTTACTAGTGTGATAACTGATTGGCCAAGTCTATCATGGCCGTCAGAGAATGGCACCCGCCCCTGTCGTTGTCATTGGATCACCCATAATACGGCCGCGCCCATCCGCCTCTGGTAATATGGCCGCTATAGCATTTCCTTGAGGCTTCGGGAAAATGGCCGCCCATTATAGCCTATGAGAGAGCTATTTAAGGACATTCACAGTGCCTCCCTGCATCCCCTGATGAAGTCACGTGGGTTGTGACGTCACGCGTAGGGAAGGGACAGGCACTCTATGTTTGACTTGTGTTACGAGCTCGCCACTCGTCGGATCTCCGCTCAGTATCTATGTTTTTAATGTGAGTATTTTTTTGTGCTTTAATAAAATCAGAGTTTATGCCAAACAATATCACACTATTGTGGGATCTTCCTTTGATTTTTTATCTTGGTGACCCCGGGACACTACTTGAGGAGACGTATGTCCCCAGAGGAGACGAAGCCAGGATAAGATTGTATTATTGCCGATCCCCACTACTGGTTGATTCTGAGTTCCATTAACTAAAGGCTGCCATGCCTAAAATTGGCTAACGCGAGTACCCCATTACCTTCAGGTAAGAGGCCACTGCCCACCATTGTGTGCTGTGTTGCATGAAGAAAGAATAGCAATCACTATTGTATTCAGTCATGTTAATCAGCATCAAGTGGATCACCTATATACACATTTCTTGGACTTTATGTTGATTTTTATTTTTAAGTGGATCACTTTCTTATGCATGTTCATTTGTGGACTATATCTGCTTCAATAGCACACGGTTTTATTGAAACTGTCACTTTTATTATGTGTTTATGAGCACCAGTCACGCTTAATCTACACTCGTTTGCTGTGTGCCTAGCTGCATCAGGTATATATTTAATTTTAGCCAGAGACTGTCATGCCATATTTTTGATCACTTTGCATAAGGTTGTAACTGTCACTTATATTATGCTTTTATGAGCACCAGTCACTTTTATATACACTTGTTTGGTGTGTGCCTGGCTGTACCAGGTATATAACCTTCAGCCAGATATTGTTATTTTAATTTTGATTTCTTTATTATATGTTGAAGTATCACGCAATGCTATATTTATATATATTTTTATTTTAGAGTCACTAACTAATATTGTGTCATATTCACACAGTTATTTTATTTAGATTTTTCACATACGTTGAGAGGATTAGTGCAGCACCACACTCTTACCTATTTACCTAAAAATGAAGCTGCTTTGCTGGTGATACTGATGGAGTTCTGCCAAACGTATTTTAAAAGGCTTTTATTTTCTAGTGATATCAAGAATAATATTATTATGCTTGTTTTGTTTTGTTTTGTTTTTTGGGCAAGTTACCACAACACCATTATCCAAACCATTATAGTTTTTAAGATCAAAGATACAACTATATTGGTGTCCCTTGTTAATTTTACATTGTATTTTTTAAATGTAACTGCCTACTCCCAAACTGTCATTTGAAGTAAAACACATAGCCAAGTATTATTCTCCACATTATTTTTATTGTGCATTAAAAAATGAAAACAAATAAAATTAGACATGCTATTTGCCAATGGAACTTAACCAAAAAGTGCATTCTATGCATCCAAAAATATAGAAAATATACAAAATCAAACCATTACTCAAACAAAAAATAAAATAAAGGCCTCATGCATGTGTCCTGCTTCTTAATATAGAGGATCAGCAATGCCAAGAGTTGGTGAAAGCAGGTGTCCGTCATTCGGAGATAATTCCGAAAATCATCTGGATTATTCTCCTGGAGCTCCCGCAGCAATGGCATAGGACATAATTGGTCACAATTAATAAAGCAACCAATTTTTGGTCCAAGAAATCCTGCTCCTCCTGTTCCTGGACAGGACTTGGGTCAAAGCAATAACTCCAAGGCCAATAATAAATAACACGTTATCTCATCCGATTCTGCAACATGTCTGGTTGACTAACGGCTGTTCAGAAACGAACTGAAAAGCACATACTGAAAAGCACAAACTGAAAAGTGCTAAATGAAAAGCGCGAATCAACACTCACCAAACTTCTACTAACACAAAATTAGCAGAAAGAGCCCAAAGGGTGGCACCTGACAATTGAACTACCTCTTTATTGGCTCGTAGTACATCTAGTACGTCACTACGTTCGTGTTTGTTGGCAGACAATTGTGTACCGTTTGTATGCAAGACAAGTTTACAGCACACGTCCTTCGGACAAAAGTCTGATGCTTTGTCTGCGGAAAATCCGATCGTGTGTACGAGGCTTTAGAGTTCCCCCTCACTGGAACTAAGGGTCCAAGCTCAATCCCTGAAAAACCATAGTCCCCTCTCCACCAAATGATTTGGGCCAGTGCACAAAGCAAGGTCCATAAAGACATAAATGAGAGAGTTTGGGGTGGAGGAACTTGACTGGCCGGCACAGAGTCCTGACCTCAACCCAATAGAACACCTTTGGAATGAATTTGAGCAGAGACTGCCAGCCAGGCCTTCTCGTCCAACACCAGTGCCTGACCTCACAAATGTGCTTCTGGAAGAATAGTCAAACATTCCCATAGATACACTCCTAAACCTTGTGGACAGCCTTCCCAGAAGAGTTGAAACTGTTATAGCTGCAAAGGGTGGGCCAACTCAATATTGAACCATACGGACTAAGACTGGAATGCCATAAAAGTTTATGTATGTGTAAAGGAAGACATCCCAATACTTTTGACAATATAGTGTATGTGCCAGGCTTGAGGTGCCATCTTCACCACATAGGATTTATAAATCTTCTGCAATATTGTAGGTATCCAGTTAGTTAGAATTTAAATCCTGATTCCAGTAAAGTACGTGTTATATGGAATCTATTTGGTCTGAAGAAAATGTTCTGTTGGGTACCTGCTCCCATTTTTGTATGGAATGAGGGGACTGGTCATTTGATAAGTTGCATACCAGTTTGAGGGAGTTTTTCCTAAACACAGATCCTTCAATATAGTGGAGGTCTGGTCTGGGCTTCCTGAAAAGTAATAGAGAATAAAAAATAGCCTAATCTGGAATCTATTAGCCCCTTTGCTAATTAGGAGCAATATTTTTCCTGTTCTGTCTGACAGACATAGCACAGAGAACATATGAGCTTGAGCTGCACGCTTCAATCACTCTGCACACGCCTGCCCCCCTCCCCCCCAATCAGCTCAGAGCGAGAGGGGGGAGGAGGACTGATAACCTTGCAGGCTCTGCTCATTTAGTAAAATCACTGCACGAGCAGAGAAAGGGATCCCCTATATGACAATGTTGCACTTGGCGGGAATCTGCGGCAGTTCTCTATAACCACTTCAGCTCTGGAAGATTTACCTGTCTTCCTGACCAGGCCATTTTTTGCAATACAGCACTGCGTTACTTTAACTGACAATTGCACGGTCATGCGATGCTGTACCCAAATAAAATTGATGTCCTTTTTTTTTTCTCCCACAAATAGAGCTTTCATTTGGTGGTAATTGATCACCTCTGTGTTTTTTATTTTTTGCGCTATAAACAAAAAACGACTGACAATTTTGAAAAAAAAACAATATTTTTTACTTTCTGCTCTAAAACACATCCAATAAAAAAATGTAAAAAAAATTCTTTATCAATTTGGCCAATACGTGTTCTGCTACATATTTTTGGTAAAAAAAAATTCCAATAAGCGTATATTGATTGGTTTGTGCAAAAGTTATAGCGTCTACAAACTATGGCATATATTTATGGATTTTTTTTTTTTTAAACTAGCAATTGCGGCGATCAGAAACTTATAGCGGGACTGCAATATTGCGGTGAACAAATCAGACACCTAATTAACACTTTATTGGGAACCAGTGACACCAATACAGTGATCAGTGCTAAAAATATGCACTGTCACTGTACTAATGACACTGTCAGGGAAGGGGTTAACATTAGGGGTGATCAAAGGGTTAACTGTCTGCCTAAGATGTGTTTCAGTATAGTGGGGAGGTGCTTTTACTAGTGGAGGGCATGGATCGGTGTTCCTGCTTTACAGGAACACAGGATTCACGCCTTCTGTACTGACAGAACAGTAATCTACCTTGTTTACATGGGCAGACTGCCGTTCTGTTAGTGTACCGAACGCTTAGCGGGTGCCGGCGGACATCGGGTCTGCGGGACCCGCTGATCAGCTGCCGCTATGTAAAATCACATCGGGAGCAAGCCGCCGCCGGCGTGCACCCACGACCGATACCCGGAAGTGCAGAATCACGTATACAGTATCTCACAAAAGTGAGTACACCCCTCACATTTTTGTAAATATTTAATTATTTTTTTTCATGTGACAACACTGAAGAAATGACACTTTGCTAAAATGTAAAGTAGTGAGTGTATAGCTTGTGTAACAGTGTATATTTGCTGTCCCCTCAAAATACCTCAACACACAGCCATTAATATCTAAACCACTGGCAACAAAAATGAGTACACCCCTAAGTGAAAATGTCCAAATTGGGCCCAATTAGCCATTTTCTCTCCCCGTTGTCATGTGACTCGTTAGTGTTACCAGGTCTCAGGTGTGAATGGGGAGCAGGTGTGTTAAATTTGGTGTTATCACTCTCACTCTCTCAGACCCCTTTCACACTGAGGCAGTTTTCAGGCAGTTTAGCGCTAAAAATAGCACCTGTAAAGCGCCTGAAAACTGCCTCTCAAGCCACCCCAGTGTGAAAGCCCAAGTGCTTTCACACTGGGGTGGTGCACTTGCAGGACGGGAAAAAAGTCCTGCAAGCAGCATCTTTGGGGCGGTGTGGGAGCGGTGTATACACTTCTCCCAAACTGCCCGTGCCAATTGGAATGAATGGCACCATTTCCGAAGTGCCTGAAAAGTGCTTCGGAAGCGCCGCATCACCCCTTCTTTGGGGTTAAAAGCGCCCCGCTACCGCCTGAAAAGCGATGCCAAAGCGCTGTTATAACAGCGGTAAAGCATCACTAAAACGAGCGGCACTTTACCGCTAACCCGCTGCTCCAGTGTGAAGTGTGTAGCCTTATAGTTCACTAGCAGTTCAACATGGCACCTTATGGCAAAGAACTCTCTGAGGATCTGAAAAAAGAGAATTGTTGCTCTACATAAAGATGGTCTAGGCTATAAGAAGATTGTCAAGACCCTGAAACTGAGCTGCAGCATGGTGGCCAAGACCATACAGCGGTTTAACAGGACAGGTTCCACTCAAAACAGGCCTCACCAAGGTCGACCAAAGCAGTTGAGTGCACATGCTCAGCGTCATATCCAGAGGTTGTCTTTGGGAAATAGACGTATGAGTGCTACCAGCATTGCTGCAGAGGTTGAAGGGGTGGGGGGTTAGCCTGTCAGTGCTCAAACCATACACCGCACGCTGCAATAAAATTGGTTTGCATGGCTGTCATCCCAGAAGGAAGCCTCTTCTAAAGATGATGCACAAGAAAGCTTGCAAACAGTTTGCTGAAGACAAGCAGACTAAGGACTTGGATTACTGGAACCATGTCCTGTGGTCTGATGAGACCAAGATAAACTTATTTGGTACAGATGGTGTCAAGCATGTGTGGCAGCAACCAGGTGAGGCGTACAAAGACAAGTGTGTCTTGCCTACAGTCAAGCATGGTGGTGGAAGTGTCATGGTCTGGGGCTGCATGAGTGCTGCCGGCACTGGGGAGCTACAGTTCAATGAGGGAATCATGAATGCCAACATGTACTGTGACATACTGAAGCAGAGGATGATCCCCTACCTTCAGAGACAGGGCCGCAGGGCAGTATTCCAACATGATAAACACCCCAAACACACCTCCAAGACGACCACTGCCTTGCTAAAGAATCTGAGGGTAAGGGTGATGAACTGGCTAAGCATGTCTCCAGACCTTAACCCTATTGAGCATCTGTGGGGGTATCCTCAAATGGAAGGTGGAGGAGCGCAAGGTCTCTAACATCCACCAGCTCTGTGATGTCATGGAGAAGTAGAAGAGGACTCCAGTGGCAACCTGTGAAGCTCTGGTGAACTCCATGTCCAAGAGGGTTAAGGCAGTGCTGGAAAATAATGGTGGCCACACAAAATATTGACACTTTGGGCCCAATTTGCCAGCAGTTTAGACATTAATGGCTGTGTGTTGAGTTATTTTGAGGGGACAGCAAATTTACACTGTTATACAAGCTGTACACTCACTACTTTACATTGTAGCAAAGTGCCATTTCTTCATTGTTGTCGCATGAAAAGATATAATAAAATATTTACAAAAATGTGAGGGGTGTACTCACTTTTGTGAGATACTGTATATATGTGATTCTGCAAAGTGTGGCCGCCCTGTAGCAGTAAATGTGCTATGGGGCAGTCGGCCATAAGGAAAACTGCCGTATTTCCTCTGTTAATTAGGGGCAGACCTACACTAGTTTCTATTTCATTCTGAAATAGAAACTGCTGCAGATAGACCTGAAACAGGTCTGTTAATATATCGTAAGTCCACAGGGAAATTCATAAAACATTGGATTTTAATATAGGTAAGCCACAAAATGTATTTTAGGTTACTGATCTAGTAACTGTCTGAAATGTTTATGTTAACTCCCCCCAAACTCCAAAACAGCAAACATCAAACTGAGAGTACAGTAGTAAGTTATGCATTGTGAGCCAGTCAGGTTCTGCTGCATTGCACAGTGCTGTCAGTCTAATATGTATTCACGGACAGCTGCCCCCCAGATATAAATAATATATTTTCCTTATGCAGCTTCCCCCCCCCCCAAAAAAAAAGTGGTACCTCTCCACATTCTAGGTACCACATTCTACATTCTGTAATACAAAGAAAAATGAAAAGGACTGGACATTTAGGGTTCGTCCACACGTGTGTTGATTGTGAAGAACAATACAATTCTCATTAACGCGCCTATAGTATTTATGATGTGTTTTTGAAGCGTTGAAAAAGCTTAAAGAATGCTTGATAAATGCCCATGAAAGTGTTGCTTTTCTAATGGGAAATGCTTAAAGGGGAAGTGATATAGCGGAATTTATCTACTTTGAGGTGTGGTTAGGTTGTGGTGTGATAGCAGACTTATTTGTGAATTCTCTGCAAGATGCATTTGTATACTTTGATCTCTTTGACACATCACTTGGCCCAGATCACTGTCAGTATTGCTGGCAGGCTTGGTGCTTCTGCCTGCACACAGAAGAAAATGGTGTTACCACATGGCTGTTCTGTACAAACAGGAAGTGGCTGGAGCTGCTCTGTCCTAGTTCTCTATTATTTCCCAGTGCATTCTGGGATACCGGAACTTCTGTCTCTCCCCCAGTGGCCAGATAACACTTTATAATTGCTTCACTAACTTGCTATAAATGCTAGAGGCGCTGTTAAGGTGCAGTTAAAGAACATTACCGATAGAATCGATAGAGGTGGCTGACAAGCGTCGATGCCTCGTGAAAGTGAAATGCTGCCTAATTTTTAACACAATGCTAACAGTTTTGTGTGTACATGAGGCTTTAAAAATGCTGAATAAATGCCACTTAAACACATGGCATTGACGCACGTGTGAACGAGTCCTTAAGGTATCCAACAACATCTAAGTACATACATTTTTATTTTTTTTTATTTACATCTAATTAAAAGGACATCCAAAATACAGACATATTTACATTCCTCCAAAATATCAAAAATATCAATCAATCAATAAAAGCCTCATTTAGAAAGTATGATCACACTCTCAGTTTCTATAATTATAAATCATTTTCTCCCCACAGGGGATGCTGATTTTCTAATTCAATGTTTTTTTTTATTGTTTTTCCAAGAAAATAGGAATACAATAATAATACATTTCAATACATTGAAAAAAAAAAAAACAAGAAAAGGGATGGAGGGGTGAATATGAGCACCCCAAAAATGTGCTCAATTATCCATCGTTACAAAAAAATACAATACAGTAAAACCTTGGTTTGTGAGCATAATTGGTTCCAGAAACTTGCTTGTAATCCAAAGCACTTGTATATAAAGCATTTTTTTTACAGGGTATAAAAGAGAAGACAGGCACCACTAAGTGTAGCAATAAGTTGCTAAATGTTGTACCTTCATTAAATGTAACCATATTGCTACACTTAGAGGCTCCTCTCTTCTTTTTTATACTCAGTTGTGACATGACGCTACTTGTATATCAAGACATTACTTGTATATCAAGGCAAAATTTATTAAAACATTTTGCTTGTCTTGCAAAACGCTCTCAAACCAAGTTACTCTCAAACCATGGTTTTACTGTAAAGGCTAATTCCATAATCAGAGATTTCTAGCATGCGTAGTAGGCTAGACTTGTACATAACATAATTTAGGGCCCTATCACATCCAAGGATAAAGGAAGGGGGTGTGAGCTTATAAAAAGGAGAAAGAAAAATCTGGCTAAACAGAGTTTCAATGTAATACCTGTAGACATTTTTCTGTGGTAGAAACACAGAAATATCATAAAGCAGTATACATTGATGAGCTTATAAGTTTTCAATAGTAAACAATTGGCAAAGTAAAAGATTTACCTTAAGATAGAGAGTAAAAAGATTAGCCTAAAGTTAGAGGGGGCTGCTGATTTTAACTGATTCTCCCCTAAACAGTACAGAGAGCACCAGCCAGTCAAGCAACAGTCTATTCACTGCCTGCCTGCGCCTTCCTACCAGGTCGGGGACAGAGTCTGGCTGTCGTCTCGCAACCTCCGACTTCGTGTTCCTTCTTTGAAGTTCGCACCTCGGTTTATTGGGCCTTTCCGTATCCTTCGTAGGATTAACTCACAGGCTTACACTTTGGACCTTCCTCCTAGTATGCACATCTCTAATGTGCTTCATGTCTCCTTATTGAAATCTTTGGTCTGCAACCGCTTTACCACCTCGGTGCCACGTCCTCACCCTATACAGATTGAGAACCATGAAGAGTATGAAGTACAATCCATTGTTGACTCCCGTAGGTTCCGTGGGTGCATACAATACCTAAACAAATGAAAGTGCAGCACAAACTGTTAAAAGCATTAAATAAAAGCATTAAATAAAAAGTCCATCTAGTAAGACATATATTAAATTCTTCTTGGCACAAACAGACTGGTCCCCTTTTCCTGCGTCTCAGATGTCATATACAAAATCGTATGGGTACGCTTAC